>NC_046641.1:11582048-12203298 GCF_900324485.2 Mastacembelus armatus | reverse complement strand
TCAATAACGCTCACCTGCCTTCATTCCTTCTCGAACTCATGTCTTTAATTCATATTTGTCCTTCATAATGACAGCATGTCTGAGTGGAAAACTGCTGCGTGCTGCAGAATAAAAGGACTGTTTTATTTCATTTTCATAACTCCAGCCTGTGAATCATTATTATGCTAATGTCGCTGGGGAGTCACTGCCACTGCGAGCTAAGGTGCCAGCCTCGCTTTTTTATAAACTGAAAGGAAGGCACAGTGAAACACAATAAGCGATGGAATAATCAATGGTAAACTGTTTACAGAAGCAGCTTGTGTTGCTGTTCGCTCTCATTATTTGATCACAGCAGTATTTCACAGTATCTGCAGTATTTCTTTTTAAAAATGAAACCAAATATGAAGCAGAGGGCTGTGACATGGTAATGAGGTACAAGAGAAGGAAATGGGTTTTGTCTCTCTGTAATTTCACTCCTGCCTGTGTCTATGTGTGTTTTTATGTGTGCATGTGTGTGTGTGCATTTTGTGTGTTATATGAGATGAAATGTTTCTGACCATAACCTCTGCCCCAGAATGCTATGGACACCTGTCTTCCCACACAAACTCCTCCAGCACCCTCTTGTTCAATGCAGGCCGGATTTATTAGACCCTAAGGGCTCCCTCTCTCTGTCTGTCTCATACTCTTCCTCTTTCCCTTTCTCACTCTCTGACACACACACACATAAACACGCACCATCATCCTTAAAGCCCATAGAGAGAAAAAGAGAGAAATGGCTCCTGTCATTTTTCCTCTTTTAACTGGGGCTCTGCAGTCTCTGTCACAGATTCCCTGAGGGGGGGACATCAAGGAAAGGAAAAACCTTTCTCACTTTATTGTCTTTTACCACTTAGAGCTCATATCTCTTTTCTCAATCTCTCACTCTGTCTTCAGTCATTTTTGTACACTTCTCTCATATTCCTCCTATTCATCTTCTTTCCCCCTTTTCTTGGCCTCTATACATCTTTCTCTATATCTATATTTCATAAAGTTTTAAGTTTTGACAATGCCCTTTGAGTGTGCCAGCTTGTCAAAGATACAGAGGGCAAAGAGGGAAAAGGGTAGCAGAGAGACAGCAGAGCAGGAGAGAGACAGTTTGAGTTGAGAAGGAAAGAGAGGCTGTCTCAAAGCCAAACAGCAGTCTGTCATCAGCAGGATGTTTGAAGAGCTGAGATACCAGGCCGGAAATCTCACCTGTACAAAAACAAACACCTACATTTCACATGTTGAAACATGTTTATTTCTTTCATGTGCTCAAATTTCAAAAAATGACATATTAAATGTCTTTCTAAGGTGCCATGTGTGCGCATGCAATGCATAAGTTTTGCAAGACTGCAAGTGAACATGTGAGATCTAGTGTAACCGACACCCTCCTGCTGAAACGTATATGTGTTTACAATATATGTGCACTTTCCCCCAAACTGAAGCTGGTATACAGGAGCTGGACCTTCAGAGCAAATTTTACCATCCTGCAGAATATTTCTCACACATATACTGGACTTTGGCATGGGCATTGCCTAAAATAATTCAGATAATCTAACACACACGTTAATCCGGCTTCAAGTCATATCAGCCTCTGGGAGTACTGTACTGGTACTGTTGCTTATCGGTTGTATAAATTCTGTGTATATGGTTGTTGGTGGGTGGTTTCTTTTTTTCCATTCTTCTTTAAATGGACATCGATTCTCTAGATAAAGATTGATTGATTGATTTTAGCAGCTGCTTTTTCCAGTGACAGCAGATGACTCTTTCACTGAGAAATACCAATAGCAATGACCGGGAGTATACTTAGATTTGACACTTCATAATGCAACCTAGATGAAAGTCTAGTCCTTTTATTTTGTCCAGACTTTTGCTGCAGTCTCATAAACCTTTCACATTTTCTTTTTTTAATCTATTATTGCTGATTTATTTTTTGTCTCAGTACTAGGCAGTGATAAAAAGCAGGGAAATCTTGAAGCAACAACTGAAATATAGCAGTTTATTGATCTTTACTAAATTTAGTAAAGATTAATAAGCTGTGCATCATGAGATCATGCACTTTATATTTTTTGCAATCGTTTTATGAATAATGTAAAATATTTGTCCTCTCCTAGAATAAAATACTGTAAAATTATAAGTTGAAAACACTTTCCCAGCTATGCTTTCGAGTGTGTGCATGTTTTTGTGTATATGCAAATTTACAGAAAGTTGACTGTGTTTTTACTGGCAGACTTCCTGATCACATAACACATATACGCTCACATACCAACCAGATGAGACATAAGTCAAAAGAGTTGCACACACACACATAAACACACACCCATTCAGCAGGACCAGGGCAGGGGTCGAGATAAATGGCTAGGAGCGATCTTCATCTGAGGTAACTGTTTCCCCACGGACTTCATGCCCTTTTGCAGCCAGCAGATTTCTCTGTGAGAGACAACGCTCGCAGCGTCATTATTTTCATCTTCCATGCAGGAGTCTACGCTCTTCAGGAAGTAAATGGCTTGACACAGCTGGTATCTTCTGGTCTGAGTTGGGGGTAGGCTAATCAATACCATTGAGGGAGATCAATCCAGCTGTGTGTCTCTAAGTGGTTTTCACACTGTGTGCATATGTGTGTGTGTGTGTGTCATTTCCCTGGTGGTCACTGTGCTGTAGTGTTAGCTGACCTAATGGGAGACCTCCTGACGATAACCGTTAGGTGCTACATTCTGCCCAAACACTGAGTTTGACACAGAATGTGTTGGAGAGACATAAACATGCATAGTTTGTGTATCTGTGTGAGTGTACTTTTGTGTGGTTTTGTCTTTGAAGGGGAGTGTGCCTATGCACACATTTTTGTATGTGTGTGTGTGTGTGTGGATGTGTAAGTGTTGTACCCAGGTGCACTGCCTGAAGGTTGGTTGGGTGTTAGACGTGTGTATGTGACTGAAGGGATGACAGGGTGTGTAAGGAGGAATATTTGCCCCAAAATCTCAGAACATAAGAAATAAATTCAAATTCAAAAAATCAGAAGAGGAAATTTCAATAAAAATCTCTCAGCAGCCCAAAGACTTACAATACTGTCAAGGATGGCAGTATTGATTCAGTAAAGTAGTATGTATTTAATATTGTGGAAAGACATCTACTTTGAATTTTATTTTAGTTTGATATTATCGATATGGATGACTTGCAAATTCCACTTGAACTGAGACATTTGTAATTCATCGCAGTTTTGCACAGATTGTAATGTGAAAGAAATATTAAACATACTATTTCTGACTGTGACTCCTCATACCATGTTATAAATTCCCTCATCAAACGAGAATCTGGGCTGAAAAGAACATTTTGTAGACTGTTTTCCGTTATGCATTTTTTTTTTTTACATTTTCAGTCTTTTATTCTTAAAACACTGTGCTTGAAAGTGTCTGAGCAGTTGGATGAAAGCACAACTTATGAGAGAGGTAGAGAATGACACTGGTTATATGTGTGCGACAGAGACAAAGAGACACATAGCAGAAGAGACGCCTACAAGGCCCTTTACCTTCCCTGCTCCGTTATTCCGTTTTGCCCTCTGGTGATTGGGTGCATGTGTGGGTGTGAATATGGGCTTGTAAAATAATGGGAGAGAGTACACACACACGTACGCACGCACGCACGCACGCACGCACGCGCGCACACACACACACACACACACACACACACACACACACACACACACACACACACACACACACACACACACACACACAAACACACTCACACACACAAACACACTCACACACTGCAGCTCCACTCACACCCACACAAACACATGCAGACACAATGGTGTCTGAATTTTTCTCAACACTCAGGCCTTGAGGAAGGCTGAATAAATCATATGTGCAAATATTTGGTTCACAGCCAGAGCCACCATCTGAATAAACCATCAGTTGGAACAGCGGGTGACGTGAACACATATATGTCTGTTTTTACTCTGTGTGTTTTTTTATTTGTGCAGATATATGAGATGCAAACCTCTTGGTGTTTAGAAGAACCCACAGACTTGTGTGCTGTTAGTATTAGCCTATGTCATTTCTTCTGAAATAAATAAGAAATATGTATATATATATATATATATATATATATATATATATATATATATATATATATATATATATATAAGTGACATGTGATGGGGAAAATATTCAAAATCATGTATGTAAATACATGAAATAAACCTTTCTTTATCTTCCAAGCCTGTTCTGACCCGAGCTATTAAACTTTCATTTACCTCAGATTTTACTACTTGATTTGACATGCGTTACAACTCTGTCTTAATTAATTAGACCTAGTTATTATCATATTGCTACAGCGTCTTATACTGATAAATTGTCAGTCATCAGTGCTAATTTGTGTGGTATTTTTTTAAACTGACTTAAATGAGAAAATTAGACGTGGAAATTATCTCTGATGGATGATCTCATTTGAACTTTGATCGTGGCACCATGTGCTACTTTCATTAAAGTGGGATGGTTTCATCTTCAGTGACGTAAACACCAACCAAGCTTTCCAATTAATTAGCGAGGTAAATGAACACGACAAAAAAGCAGATTTTATAACTTGGTTCTTTGCATATTCTGCTACTAAGCCAGTTTTTTACTGTGCAATGCATTTTTTATTATGCAAATATTAATTTTAAACATTTAAAGTTTTTTGCCATCTCCAGAAGCAACACTGACCTAGATTATACAACTACTCTGTTTTCAGGAAATCTTTAGCTCTAACAGTAATAGTTTTATGAAATTAGATTTGGACACCGCACCCCACCCTTCAGCCAGCCTGGGTGGGCCTGTCTGCAGGGTGCCAAGCAGGGTGTTTGTGGCCAGTGATGTGAATTGACATGCTGTTTAAAAATGGATCTGTTTAAATTATTCAGTCTGTTATTTTAGTGTCAGCATTCAGTGATGATGTCTGGTTGTCACGGAAACATAGTCCCTCGATGCCAAGACCACAACTGCGTCCTCTCTGGAGGAAGAGACAGAAAGAGATGCACTGTAGCAGCCTGATCATTTCAATGGGAAATCAGGTGAAGACAAATACTGTCATTAAAAGGTGCGTAAATAAATGTGTTTATAATGTCTTTCCTAGACACATTTTTTATGTGACCACAGAAGTGAGACATTATATTGAGGCCAGTAGAGTCATGCAGTGTATCCTGCTGGTAGGGTGTACAGGAAATACAGCACTTGTATGAAGCTAATGAACACATACAGGGAGTTCTCTGGCTTTTTCTTTCTCTTTCAGTCTCACTTTTTCAAGTACACACACACACACACACACAGAATGGGTCCCAGGCTGTGACGCTCAGACATTATGAATCTCCAGTGAGACATGAACACATGGAACAGCCATCTAGCTTCCAGCTGCTGGTGTGGAGTTTCTCTCCATCTTCCACTCTCTCATCTTTGTGATGAGAGGTTGCATCTGGGAGCTGGCACTTCACTCATTGGACACTTGTCTGCAAAGAACTCCTACTCATTGTCAGTAAGACCTCCATGTGCCTTTGTTGACAAGCCTGAATATCTAGTATATATGTGTGTGTGTGTGTGTGTGTGTGTGTGTGTGTGTGTGTGTGTGTGTCTGAGAGTGTATAGTCAACATTTCTTTGTGAGCCATAAGGCTGTCAAGGCAGAGAAACGGTTGTGAGAACAGCTGGGAAGTCAGACGGGTGATCCTCTCTTCCTCCTAAACGCTGGGATTTACACACTGCCCAGAGACCAGACACACAACTCTTCTGTGCCAAGACGAACATGCATATGCATGCAATCATGTTTGGATACACACAAAGGACTCTTCCAGTTGCACAGCTTGCATCATGCGTTTCAGGTCATGTCATCATCTGTTAGTCATTTTTCATTCTAAGCTTCTCACCTTAAACAAACAGCCATAATATACGCATTGATTTATTCAGCAAGACAAAGAGAGGGGAAAAGAAGGAGAGTCACTTGTGTACAAATTGGTCCCTGTTCAAGCAGCTTACTTGTGACATAATACGCTACCTACTGTTTCGGTTCATTACCCTCTCACTTGGCAGAATTTTAAGCCCTATTTAACCAGACAAATTGACAAAGTCAGCACTGATTATTTCTTCCATACACAGATGTTGTGCGTTATTGATACATTCATATTCGTACCTTCCCAGTTAAACCCTTGAACTGCATTAGCACATACTGAGAAACTAACTAGAGCACTCAGAGGTCAGCTGATGCTTCAGTTTCTCTATCTGAGAGTTACTGAATCAATCTGAGTCAATCAAATCTGATCTGCAGGCTTCTGCATTTACTGTACCAAAAAAAAAAAAAAAAAAAACCTAGAAATTTTCAGTTACATTTATGCAAAATAAATATTTCATCACTTTACATGCTGTGTGTGATGAAGCACGGGACTTAACCCCAGTCAGGATATGTTAATTCCCGTAGCAGCCATTTGGAGGCACACAGCCCACTGTCTTCACAGTGTGATTCCAAATCCCTCCCTCCCTGTTGCATTTTCATCCCTACCTGTCAGCAGATGAGAGCACTATACACCTGCGGCAACCTGTGCTATTGCGTGTATGTTTGTGTACATTTGTGTGTGTGCCCGCGAGGAGCTTGCTGTGCAAGCATATTCACAGCCAGCATTTCTGACAAGCCTAATGAATCTCCAGAGAGCCGCTACCTGCCAGCTCTCTCTTGTTCTATCTTGTCTTCATTGTTCTCTCACACTGTTTTTTACCTTCTTGTTTTCTCCTACCCAGCCCTCACCCCCCTTTAGCTGTTTGTCTGCCTAAACCGACACCGCCTCTCTCGGCGTGGTGGGTTTTGTCTCTATCAGCTAACTGGCTACTCTTATCTGCTCTGGATACACGCTTTACATTATCACCATTATCACCCAAGGGGGTGAATGGTCTGGGAGAGACTTTGATGTTATTAACAACAGGGATTCGATGAACTTTTCTCACAACGATGCTGACTGATGCTTTGTTAGTCTAACTTCTGCTGTGAACCTTCTTCCAGAGAGAAGACTTTAATTATGCTTACCCATTCTGTATTAGTCATGCCTCAGCTCAGCTTGTCTATCCAAAATCCATTACCTATGCCTGAGGAGGCCTTGTTAGTTCGGAACTGAGTGCTAATTACACAACATTATGATACATAGGCCTCATCTTGTGGTAATTACCGTAATTAGTGAAATAAAGTTGATCTACATGAGCAGGGAGGTAGAAGAACCATGACAAAGAGAACAAAAGATTTCAATCCAGTTGGTTTAATGTCCATCAAAAATGTTCTTCAAAATACACACATGGATGTATGCACACACACACACACACACATATATATATATATGTAGATAGAGAGTGAGAGAGAGAGATGTAGACATTGACATGTCAGAAAGTTGTGACTGCATCACTGGTCTGTTGCCTGCTATGAACTGAGGGTGAGCGTGCACACACAGAGCATGAGTAATGAAATGCTTCACACTCATTTGGCTTTTGCACTTCAAATGAGATTGGCACAGCACAGCATCTAAAACACAACCATTAGATCTATAATGACTCCACAGCTGACTCCCCGTGGACTTACTACACAGACACACACACACACACACACACACACACACACATTGCCCTCCCAGCCCCCAAATAGTCTATGTATTATACATTCCACCCATCTGCCACTCTGTGAGCACTCTATCCCAGGGGGATGAGAGTAGAGGAGAGGGGGAGGAGAAGAGAGGGAGGTACTCACAGCTGGATGTAGAAAACAGAAAAGGACAGTGAGCTATCTACCTCTTTTTCTATGTCTCTCTCTCTCTCTCTCCATCTGTATATCTGTCAGGTTGCGGGCTGCTGGAATGTGAGGGGCTCACCTGTGTTTGGGCTATTTCCTCACAGACAGGTATGAGCATATGGCTCTGACATCTGAGTGATTTATAGATGCCCATGCTTTCTGTGTGTGTGTGTGTGTGTGTGTGCGCGCGCGCGCGCGCGCGCGCGTGCGTGTGTATGTGTTAAGGGGGTTTGTGTTTACTACTGGAGGATATGGATGGCCCAGCAGGAGATGGAAACTGACCATCTGTAGCCCCAAGACTCAAAATATTCGTGAAGCTTCAGTGTGCGTACATGTGTATATCAGCAAAGCAACCTGCTTGTTGTGAATGAGAGTAAGAAAATAAGGAGTAATTGTGTAGGATGAGATCAAACCACACACACAGAAAGCAGTGACAAACTAGGTGAACAATTACCACAAGTTCTGCTTTCATGATCAGATGTACAGACTTTTCCAGCTTTTGAAAGTGATGAAGTCTTGAGCACAAAAAGCATTGGTCGAATTACAAGGCGTCTACTTATTTAACTCAGTGTAAGCTGGCAAACTGACTGGCAAAACAAGTTTCACTGCTGAACAAGCTGGAGGCGAGAAGGGAGCAGTTTTAATAACGCGTCTTTGTCTCACAGCTGCCAAACATTCACCCTGACCTAAACTAAACTGCAACCCCATGATCCTCATCTGCCCCATTACATCCTTCAGCTGTTTCCTTCTTACTGCACTGTGTGGATGTGTATAATTCTGTGTGTGTGTGTGTGTGTGTGTGTGTCTGCCCGGAGAAAACTGAAGCTTTGTTGTCACTGAGTGTGCTATCTGATGCAGCTGTGTGCACTTCTGATGTTTTCACACAAAGGATGAAATGATAGATGAAAGAAATGAAGAGCAAGAGGCTAAAGACAAAGATGATAAAGAGACAAAAAAATATATATCATTTAATCAAATGTTTCAGAGTTTCAGAGTTATTAATGCTTGTTATTTTTAAGCCATCTGTGGCAAATAATTCATGATGCCAGTAGTTTTGTTATTCAAAGAATGGTTTCTTGTCAAGCTAAAATAGGAAAAGGTCCCTGTGGACCGTCGACACTTAAGATGACAGGTCTGTAAATTTCCGTAGATACTTTATCTATTTTGTGTCTATGTTTTGATTTGATCTTTGAAGATATGCTGGTTCGTGCTTTAATAGAAACACTCAACTTCAACTTATTCTGTGTATAAATACAGTGATAGAAGAATTATTAGAGTAATTGTAGAAATACTACAAATATACACTCCTTAACAGGAAGGCACAGTGGTATTATCAGTATTATCAGTATTATATATTAGGATACACATGCTTTGGTGGACATTATAGTATTATACTGTATATTTTCCATTTTGTTTCACATTATTAGATTGTCAATATATTAACATGCAAGCAGCATCTGCATGATATAGCTTGTTAATGTGATCTTGTTTAACATACTTTATATGCTATTACATAGTATATCCTTAATTTATAGTTGATTTTTTACAAATGAAACATCATTCTCTATATTCTATAATCATATTCTATAATCTTATAGGTTTTATGCAAAATAAGTAGCAATTCTAGCTGTTAAATAAATGTATTAGTGAAATTAGTCTCTGAAATTTTGTAGAGTAGAAATACACTTTCAAATGACAATTCTCTAACTTTTACTTAGGTACTTGAGTAAATATACCTCATTCGTTTCCTGTAGTGTATATATAAAAAGAAGCAGCAGAAGTAAGAGGATGATGAAAAGCACAAAGAGAAACAGACAAAGTGGCAGAAATGTATTTCGAGAAACAGAACAGAAAGCACTATCATGATTCTCTGTTCTATCGTCTCACCTGTTTCTATTTTCAACTATAGTGTCATGGTAATATTTTGGTTTTACGTCAGTACCAGTCAATCAATGCACATCAACGGGCTTGTCTGGGATAAGAAAGGGCTAGGGTTGAGAGTGTAAGAAGAGAAGGATCAATGTGATAATCTCCTTCTCTGTCCTGCATTAAAGGAATCCTCTCTCACTGATCTGAGCTCTCTGATGACGCTAAATTTCTCTGCAGCATTTTAAAAGATAAACTGACCCTAAGATAAGCGCTCTCATTTTTCCCTCTCTGACACTTTATGCACAGAGTCACCTGAAACCAGCTCCAGCCTTTTTTCTCTTTGTAACAGTGGAGTGAATGTGCAGATGCAGGACAGTCTGATGAGGCCCCAGTCTGGTAAAACACAACATGAGCTTGGCAGGGGAGAGAAACAGCTATTAAACAGACTTTTATAGGATTGGGTGTCCACTCGCATTACCTGAGGCTTTGATACGTGGATTTTAACTTTAATGTTATCGGCTCACATCAGGAATATAAACACACACACCTGCAGTCCTGTCTCACATTTACCAGCCATCTGTGAGTCAGTAATAGAGTATGTCATTTTTATGTGTGTGTGTGTGCTGTGGTGGGACTGAAATCAACATGCCACCCAATCTAAATGACAATATACGTTGTTCGTCCCTACTTACAATAGGACCCGTCCAGTAGCATACTTCATGGTCCCAGTTATGGAACTGTCACGGTTTTGTTTGGTTCTTACACCAAAACATCTTGGATAATATTCCTCAATGCACATCAATTAGTTTCAAGTATCTTCGGGAAATTAAGTTTTATTTTCTATAATCCTAGGGCAATGAGATGATTATTCTCTTACTTACACAGGTTGAACTGGCTTTTTTTTCCATTTGTTAAAAGAAAAGTTTTATTGGTCCATGGTCTGAATTGTCTTAATTAGATTGGAGCTTTGACACTGTTTAGAGATTTAACCAGTCAATGTATAAAGTAGTTTGAATTAGCTGTACCTCAACCAGTTACTACAGTAAAATACAATTTACATACCAATGAATGAGTATTAATAGCGTAGTAATGTAATCATTCGATATTCGCGTCAATTAAAATCTTTAAGTGTATTAAACAAAGGTTTTAATGCAAGACTTGCAGCAGAACATGTTTGTATTGATATTTTCCTTACGTACAGCCTCTCTACACCTCCACCAGTGTTGATGCGTGTGTGAGAGATTGATTGCAGCATCTTATGTTTCCTAACCACAGCCTTTGACATGTTTGCAACAATGAGAACTCTCAGCACTTATACTGCATACACAGGTGCTATGTAGTTGCAACAGCCATTTGTTGAATGACAGGCTGTTTGGACTTGGGGTGGGGTAAGGGGGAGGTGGAGAGAGGTAGAAATGGAGAAGGGAGGTAGAGGTGTGGAGGTGAAGACAAGCACAGCAATAGAGAGACTTTGTGCCTGAGGCAGTATGTGACTGTATGTATAACTACACGGGCATTGGCCTGTGTGTGTGTGTGTGTGTGTGTGTGTGTGTGTGTGTGCAGGGTGGATTAGTTTGAGTGTCCTCAGCTCCCAGGTCTCAGCTGTGGTGTAATTGATTAAATGAATTAGTATGAAATATAAAATTAAACTCCATGAACAGGGTCATATGTTATCTAGGCGTCTGTGCGTCTATGTGTGTGATTAGGATGAAATATGAAATTAGTCATGATGAATAGCACCATATGCACGCGTGTAATTGAATTAAACAGTATGTGTGCAGAGTCTTAGCATGAATGAAATGTTCTCCCAGTATGCCTCATCCTGCAGAGCGGTTGACAGGTTGGTGTGAAAGACTAACTGTCAAAATGCTACTTATTTAATTACTGACCCAGTATTTGTTGCCCAGGATGTACAGCTGGGTGGCAAATTAAAGTTAAACAGCATTAAATGTCGCAGTAGGGTGTTCGACCACTTCTCCAAAAGCTGCAGCTGAGTTTTATTGGAAGGATGAACACTTTTCTTCCAAGAGCTATTCCCTCATTTGGTATTTTGCAGATGGTGGTGAGGATTTCTGTCTTTCTTCGTTCTTTTAACTGGGTTGAAATCCCGTGATTCTGGTAACATGATATTAATACTCAAAAGTGGTGGAAAAAGAAATTCTTTCTGAAAAGAAGCAGGGGCATGCTGTGTCTTCTATTTAATAATGGCAAAATGATGTTCAGGAGAAGGGTGGGCTTGTTATTATATATTGGGTTATTATATTATTTAGTGTTTTACTGATGCAATAGTGTGCATGCAACATTTAGTTGGTCAATGTTTAAAAAGCATGAATTTAAAACAATGCATCACAATTTGCAAACTGATCTCAAAAGTAACCTGTAACTTTCGCTATCAAACAAATGTAGAAAAGTAAAAGAAGGCTGTAAGTATTTGCATCTTTAATGCAGTGGAGTAGAAGCTTAAAGTAGAATCCAATGGAAATACTCAATTAAAATGAAAATACCTTAAAACTCTACACACAAACATGTAGAGTTACTCAGTGGTGAGATCAGAGGGTTGTGGCATAAACAGGAAGCCAAGATAATCTAATATCAGAGCCTGTTTGAGTTGCACACATCACCTCGTCTTGTCACACTTACTGTTAAATCCTCATGACTGTGTGTTTATTTTACTGACACAATCAGTAGGCAACGTATGGGCGTATGACGCGAGTGTACTCAAGGCAGTTGAGTCATTGTAGAATGAAAATAGCCGACTGTGACACACAGCACGTAAAATATCAGCCACAGAGAAGCTCCTTTTGCAAGTCAAGGTTAAATATACAAGGTTAACATACTCATACATTCACATGCTCACACACACGCGCATGCACGCAACCATGCACACCTATGCACTTTTCCAAGCAAACAAGTCAAACCATGGTGGCACACTGGCAGAATATTGTAGTAGGCAGCAGCAGATTATAGCAAACAGCCCTGCACATACATACATGCACACCTTCAGCTCATTTACTCTCTTGACAGAATACATTAAAAAAAACAAACTGTGCAGATCTGCACACTAGTGCTGCTGATGCTTGAGCACTCGCTTTGAAACCCTTCCAACTTCATAGCCTTCATTTGAAAAAGGAAATTTGGATCAGGTTCAACTTCCTTCCAAAATAGAAGTTTAAAAATACATTTAATCTCAAGAAAGTGGAGTGTGAAGGTTTTCATGAATGTAGGTGGAGGGAACAATAGCCTTCCAACGGCACAGGCTGTTTTGCTTATATAACTCTGTATTCAGTGTCTGTCATCATTGCTGGAGGGTGTTTACATTGTCTGGTGGCCTTATTCAATCTGCAGTTTTGTTTCTTTTGACGGTACAGATTTATGACCATTGCTGTGTGAACTGTTTGGTGTCTTCGCGTGCTGTTATGTCTGCATTGTTTCACTTCAGAGATGCTCCTTTCACACTGCATTGTTTCTGCTCGTTGTTTGATGCTTTTTGCCAAGCGAGCGAGCAGAGGAACATTGGTGGACAACTCCCTCTGAATGCTGTATAATTACTTTTAGAATAAAGTTAAAAATATGGTGTTTAATTCCGAGAGGGTTTTATTAGAAAACACAAACAAGAGATCAAACGTTAAGTTAACCACTTTATAGTGAAGACCCACCAATTAAGAAACATTTCACCCACAAAATTATCAATCAAACTCATTAGGTCACTGGCTCAAATACATCAAAGGCTTGATGCAGCATATTTTTAATCTCCAGTGAGCTGCGTGCCAAATCAACTTTTGAGATTATAGTATTAATTGTGTTAATATATCTAATCATTAATTTATTTGGTGCAGTAATTTGAAGTTTAAAATATGCATGCATAGCATCCTAAGAAAATGCATTAGTCTTATTTCTGCAGAAAACACTGCTTCAGCATAATTCATGTTTACTGGTCTGCTCTCGTCTTTGCATACTGTGTTTGATGCAGGTAATCTTTCTTTTATTTATTTATTCCTTATTATATTTTATTTCATTTTTTCTGTAACAGTACCCTTCTCATGCAGCCAAGTTTCCTTTTGTTCTGATATATAAACATTTTATCTTCTCTGTAGCTTTCATTCTGCCAAGTAAAATACCTTGATCAAACTTCACAGTGATTTAATGCCATCTTAGCAACGTTTTATAACTTTTATCTCTTCATTATTTTGCAGACAGCTCTCTCTCTCGCTCTCTTTCTCTCTGTCTTACTCCGTGCTTCGTCGTAGGCGGGTTTTCCGCCAGCAGGGTTTGGTTGATTCTTTATTGATTTGTTGGAGGGGCACAGGAGGTGGAGGAGGAGAAAGTGAAAGGGGAGGAGTGGATGAGAAACCCCGGCCTGGTGAAAGAGAGAGATGTGATTGTGCGTGTTTGGGACCAGAGAGGAGAGAACAGAGTGATCACAATCCGGGCAAAAGTCCGAGCGCGGACGGAGCGCACTTAAATCACGTGGAGTGTGGATTTTTATAAGGAAAAAGTAAAAGTCTCGTCGGAGTGACTTCTGGTTGTACTTTGTTTTCCTCCTCTCCTTGTCTCTCCACCCCCCTCCACCCTGCATTCCGCGGAGCAGCTGTGTTTTAATGCCCCTGTGCACCCGAGGAGGAGAGGCAGGAGCGAAGAGTGAGGAAGAAGAGGAAGAAGAAGAGGAAAAAGAAGAAGTGAGAAGGCCTGGACACCACCCCTCCTCGCCCTTTGGAGGTCTGTCCACTCTCCCCTCCTGGCCCTGCATGGACGGGGATGGGGAGAGCCGGATGCTGTTGCCGCGGGGCTGAGCGCCTCGCCTCCCCGTCTCTGGCGCGCCGCTTCCTGCCACTGCTGCTGCTGATCATCGCTCTCTGCTGCGGTGCTCGCATAGGTAACTAACTTCACTTCAGCACTGCAACAACTCCACGCCTCTCGGTCATAATCTTAACAAATCTCTAATTTTACGCACTTTATTGTCCAATTTTGCACTAATTTCTGTGAGCTGCACCAACTACAACCACGGTGACAACATTTATTTTAGGTGTGTTGGATTTATTAGAGCCCAGAATGACTTTATTAGTTTTTAAGCGTTTGCCATCACTGTGTGGCCGATCCTTACGTTGGGCCCAGTGCTGCCTGACAATGGCTCTCTCTCCAGCGGCAGTGCAGCAGTCTGAGCACGGATCGAGTTTCTCCTCCTCTCTCCTGGGCCGTCATTCTCCTGTCTGCCCCTTAATGGCTCCTGGAGGAGGGGAAGAGAGGGTGGCTTATGATCATATATAACAGTTTACAGATTTATTCACAACAATATCAACAAAGACAAAAAAATCAATCTGATAATAAAAAGTTTCATATCTGACTTACATGCTGTTTTCGTTTACTTGCATGATGCAAATTAATTTAATCCATCATAATATCAGTGACTGAAGTTCCAGCATTTAGACTGCAGTGTTACTCAATAGAAGAAGTGTAAGTTAATGCTTTTCTGAGCAGAATTTCTATCACTTAAAGCCAAAAGTTAATAAGGTGTTTGTAACGATTATTGACCCACCAACATAATGTCACACCTTCCACGGTCATGACTTACAAAGTTATTTACCACCCAGCTTGTTGGTTTTAAAGGTATTTGGCTTAGGAAAGACACTGATGCATTTCTCCTTTGGTACAAAAAAATGGCATAATGGTCTCTTTCCAGAAATCTTTTTTTTTTTTCTTATTTGGCTAGTCTGTGTGTGTGCAGGGGTTGGCTGCTGTGGCTGTTGAACAGTCACACCTCCAGTAATTAGTTTAACACAGTTCAGGCAGCGGGACAAAACCACCTCTGCCTGCAGTGTGATGGAGAGAGAGAGAGAGAGAGAGAGAGAGAGAGAGAGAGAGACCCACTTCACATTAAAGACCCTCTTGGCCCCTTCTGCTGCACATGTATCACCTGGAAAGAATGTGTATTATTTAGTGTGTTTAGCCAAAACAGAATGTTGTATTTGTTAAAGCCTAAAGTTTTAATTGGCAGCCTTTAATTGTCCCTGGTATGTCAGGGATATCTGAATTGTTGACTGTTGTTTGTGGCGTCTAGTCAAGAGAGGGAAATAGTGCATGCTGTAGTGAGCTCATGTGAAGTGTTGTATCTCTAACCTGGGAGAGCTGATTGTGTGATATGAGCTCAGTGTGTGAGAGAGTGCACATAACAAGGTGATCAATAAGCACTTCACAAACCATTCCCTCATCTGAGAGATAATCCCAGTAGATCCGTTTCTGACCTCCGGAGATCAGAGAAGTGGAAGGCAGACAGAAAGGGAGGCAAAGAATGGCTAAACCAAACCTTGGAGATTCAGCTGGTGGATCTTCTGACATCAGTGAGTCAAGGGGGTGAGGAGACTGGCCTGGGGAACCAGAGGGCTGAGGGCCGAAAACAAAATAGTGCTGATGGAAGCAAATGGTACAAAGTGGGGGGAAAAAAAAAAAACTGACAACAGAGAGAAAAGACGAGATCTATAAGATGAAAAAAGAACAGCTGGGAGAGGGGGATGGGGAGAAAAAGAGAGGTTAATATTTGGTGGAACGTGGAACGTGGTGTAACTGTGCTGACTGTTTTATTGTGTCCGTGTTAGACACTTACCCCAAGGGATGAGCCAAACCAGGCTATGGATGTGTGGATATGCATCAGTTCCTCATATAAGAAGTTCTTTATCCTCTTCTTAACAATATTTTTAAGTCCATTCCATATTCATCACGTCAACTTTCCAGAAATTGCTTATTTATATGCATAGATAGGATTCCAGCTGCGGTACAGCTATGCACGCTTAGAAAGGACTCTTAAGAGGACGCCTTCACAAAAGGGAGCTCATCAGAAGCCTAGAAGAAAAAAGTATGAAATAGTGCTTTTGTATTGGTTCAGAACATCATTAATCATCGTATGAAAATTTTTTTTTTTTTTGCTCGATGTACCCATAGGAGGCAAGAATACAGGGTCAGCTTTAATAGGACAATGAGATTTGGTTTGAAACTTCAGCAGATGTTTGTCGGCAGAGAGGCAGGAATATTTTATACATGTCGGTTGTTTGATTCATCCATCAGCACCCTTCTTGCTACATCACCCTGCGGCGAAAATGTCAGCGAATGAGTAATTTTGTGTGTTTTTGCCCATAATTCTGATAATTCTAAATGAGAGTAAACCCAATCTGATTAGACTGGGAGTAGTATTTGTTAGGTACTGCAGGAGAGATAGGGGGGAAGGAACAAGACTTTTGGTGCGGCTGTCTAAGACAGTGTGTCCTTAGTACTCAGTGTGTCTGTACAGTGGTGGTTGGCTTGGCCTGTATGTGTGTGTCTGAGTGTGTGTGTGTGTGTGTGTGTGTGTGTGTGGGTTGGTGTCAGCATTTAACAGGGAGGAGAGAGATTCCAAAACGTGGTGTGAGTAGGGGTCCTGCACCCTCATTTCTCAAACTCAGTCCACTACTGCCCCCAAATGGTGGCATCAAACTCCTTCATGCCCCCAAACTCAAAGTCTAAAATTTCCAAAAAGGACAAAGAGGGAAAAGTGCTATTTGCCTGTGTGTGTTTGTGTTAGTGGTATCTTAGCTTTGGCACATTAAGGGAATCTGTTAATTTCCCTGAAAACTGTGTATTTTCTGCTTTTGCTTGGCTATTAGGAGATCACACCAGCATGTGAAGATGGCTGCGTTTAACGGAAGCACAACCAGCATTCTTTCTAAGAGAGCTATTTGCGTGTGTGAGTGCAGCTGCCCATACACTGCAGAGCCTCTCTCTCTCTGTCTGGCCTAATCTAATAGGAGCACGCTGTGACTGATGCATTAGGTCTGGTCTCTAATCTCTCTCTCGCTCTAACTCCCTCTCTCTCTCTGATGATCTATGATATAAAAGGCTGGTTTGACCCTTGTTACATTCAGAAATGTACCAACAGATAAGACATTTTCAGACCAACACATTTGGTCCTGATGGTTATAAAAGGACAGAATCTTTTGTATTTTGGATCTATTTCCTGCCTGCTCAGGTGCTCATATTAAACAAACATTAAAAGTGACAAAAACACAAGTTGAATATTTAATAGTGCTACATTTTTGAACATTTAAAGCTTTACAAGTCATGGTAGCATGTTTGTATGCACAGCACACCTTGTATTGTCTTGCTTTCTCTAGCTATACACACTTTATGTGTTACGCCCTCCCTGGCTATATAAGTGGTATTATCTCACTCTTTGCGGGAAAGCAGTCTTTGCCTTTGTCTCTAGCTGCTCTTTGGTTTATTACACTTCAGGTTTATTACACTCACAGTGCGGCACGGCTGATTGATCAAGACTTTAAACCAGCGGCTGGTTCTTTTTCCAGTTTTATTCGGTTGCATTTAACAGGCTTGTAGCAATGAGTATTTAAGATCAAAGCCTTCTTCACACAGTAACTTTTGTTGTCTTTTGCGAGCATATAAACTTTGCACTCCTAAAGAAATCCAGCTCTGAGTCTGTTTGTACCTAAATGATCAGACAATGTATATTTCCAATTAGTCATCCACGTTTAATACACTAATAATATTACATTCCGGTTGTATTTCTCACTATCTGTGTGTCCTTCCCAGGTCAGTGCCAGGTGATCACTCCTCAGTGTCGTATCCAGAAGTGCACCACTGACTTTGTCTCCCTGACCTCCCACCTGACATCAGCCGTGGATGGCTTTCATACTGAATTTTGCAAGGCTTTACGTGCGTACTCGGCCTGCACACAGAGGACAGCCAAGTCCTGCCGGGGGAACCTGGTCTTCCACTCCGCTGTGCTGGGTATCTCTGACCTTATGACCCAGAGGAATTGCTCCAAAGATGGGCCCACTTCCTCAACACACCCCGAGGTCCAACCCGAGCCCTGCAACTACCACAGCCGCACACAGCACAGCCACACACACTCCCATATGCACGCACATACACACTCCCATGCTCACAGCCACTCTCGGCCTGGGTACCTCTTCTGCGGGCTGTTCGGGGACCCACACCTGAGGACATTTAAGGACAGCTTCCAGACTTGTAAGGTGGAGGGGGCGTGGCCTCTCATCGATAACGACTATCTCTCAGTACAGGTCACTAATGTTCCCGTGGTACATGGCTCCAGTGCCACAGCGACCAATAAGGTGAGCAGAGCTCATACAGAAGGGAAAGCAGAGAAAAATGGGCTTTTTGAGTCTAATTTGCTGTTAACAAGTGGTGTATTATAGTTTATTTGTGTTTGTGCATGTTGGAGAAAAAAAAAAATTCTGTAATGAACTCCAAGTTGCTTGTTGTTCCTCAGAGTAAGAAATTTCATCACCATGAGTCTGGCTCACACCCTTGTTTTCCCTGCTCTACTTTTCTTTCTCTTTCTGTCTCATTTTCTGTGCGTCTCACTTCTTCAGACTCACAGGTGTGAGGCAAACAGCCTGATCATGTGACTGTCTCTTGTGACTGAAGCAGTGTTGGAAACCTAATTTGGTTAATTTGGTTGCATATAGCCTGACCTCTAATAACATGGACTGGGATGTCTGAAAGGACCGACTGTTTGCTTATGTGCCTGTTTTCAAGTGTGTGTGTATGTGTGTCTTATAAGTGGCACTCCTTGCACACAGCTTAAAGCCCTATGTGTGTTAAAAGTCCTTATCCGTGTATGACAAAAAAGACACACACACACACACACACACACACACACACTGACATGCACACACAACCAGATGGATGACCAGTCACACAACGTGATCTTTGTTGTGTTAAAGAAGCAATGTTGATGTTTCCCCCGATGATCTGTCCACTCTAGCTTAGTCGATAGCTTTAATTATTAAAACACACACACACCAATGCATACACTTAGTCATGCACTCGACAGCAAAGACACAAACACACACGTAGAAACACGTGTACACACACACACATACACTCACACATTAAGCAAATAGTGGGGTTGTTACATTGTGGAGCTGAAGGTTTGACCTTGTGTCAGAGGTGGGGCAAGTTATTAGTCATGATTATTAGGGACACACACCCACACTCTCACACACACATACACATACACACACACGCACTTATTAACAGCCCGCCAGGCTTAATGGCTTGCTAGGCCTCATTCCTCACGGCTGTCATGTGAACAAAACAGCCATTCACCGGAACTATGATGCTAGTGCTAACGTTAATGGTCACACCACACCCAGTACCCACTGCTTCCATTCACCACTGGAGCTGTGGGTTTTTATGAGTATTTCTATGGCTATACATTATGCAGACCAGTTTGAGGTTTATATCATGGGAGCGAGCATATTCCTGGACTTTCTGACACGCTTTCAGGAGCTGTTGAAGGGTAAAGGCTTAGTTGTAGAGTTAAGGTTAGAATTAGGGTTTAGGTTTAGATCAGGATAAGGGTTGGACATTTAGTTGTGATGGCTAAGGTTACAGTGAGGGTCTAGGGAATGTCAGTGAGTGTCCTCACAAAGATAGCTGCACAACCATGCGTGGGTGTGAGTGTGCATGTGTCAGCATGTTTGCATAGCTGTGTCAAATTACAACTTGTTAAAAAATCATTTAGTCATTTCTTAGATGTAGTGTGACGAGAGTCAATAACCTGTGTGATGGATGAATGTTAATATTTGTGTGTGTTTGTGTAAGTGAGAGAGACATTTTACCTTATCTCTTGGGCTGTAACTACTGATAATTTTCATGACCAGATAATCAGATGATTTTCTTTTCTAGCTTAATTGATTTATGGTTTAGTCAATAAAACAGTGAAAGTGCAGTCTTCATTTTTGTTCCAACTAAAATATGCTTTGTTTAACCAGATAATTACAACAGATCTTCACCAAGGAATTATTTTTTTTGCTTTAAAAAAAAGGGGCAGGGACAAATGCTATTTTATTAACACCACATTTATGTAGTCAGTATAATAATTAAATAATAATTACAATTTTCAAAAGTTCGTAATTCAGTGTTCAAATTATTTGTTTTGCTGAGCTAAGTTGAAGTTGCAAAGATATTGGTTGACAATCAACTAGTTAATTTGAGTTGAGTAACAGAGCATTCAGCTTATTGTTTCACCTTTCAACTTTAACTGTGAATTTCTTCTGTATCAATTTTTGTTTTTTAAATTTTTTCTTTTCCTGGAGCACACTAAACTTATGTAACTCTCCTCTCTCTCTTCTGCTCTATAGATCACCATCATCTTCAAGCCCTATGAGGGGTGCACAGACCAGAGGGTCTACCAGGCCGTCACAGACAACCTCCCTGCTGCCTTTGACGATGGCACTGTGAGCAGTGGAGACCCCATCCACGCTTTTGCTGGTACAGATGGTGCAACCGGGAAGGTCCGGGCTCTGTGGATCTCTGAGCGCATCCCAGGGCGCCATGTAGAGCTGCACGCTGGCTACATTGGTGTAACTGTAATTGTGCGCCAAATGGGCCGCTACCTGACCCTGGCAGTGCGGATCCCAGAGGAGCTGGCTCAGGCCTACGATGCCACTCAGGACCTGCAGCTCTGTCTGAATGGCTGCCCGAGCGGCGAACGCATCGACCAGGCAGGACATCTTCCCTTGCCCCTCTCCCCCCCTGCGCTCGGCCTACAGCTTCAGCAGCTGCATCGACCCAGCTACTCCGCACAGACACAAGAATCCCTCTACGGTGCCACGCAGAATTTTGGTGTGGAGGGGGCTAAGGAACGCTGCAGGGAGAAGCTGGAGGTGCAGGACATTTATTTCCACTCCTGTGTGTTTGATCTCCTGACCACTGGGGATGCTAACTTCACAGTGGCAGCATACAGCGCCCAGAAGGACATGGAGAGTCTACACCCACACCGGGATAGATGGAGGATCTACCCCCGTGGCTCTGCCACCTCCACCTTACACTCTGATCCTCACTCTGTCAAGTGGCTCGCTTTGCTCCTGCTGTGTGCTCTGAGCATGACGTTGATATAATAGCAAGAGGAGTGTGTGTGCCTGCATGCATGCTGGCTTGTGTACAGTATGTGTATGCACTAAAAGGAGAGCTGGACAGTTACTGGGAAATAGATGTTTTCGTAGGTGGCACAGGTGATAATGGCAACTTTACCTGACAGAATCAGCTCTCTGGAGGAAAAATAATGCAGGAGATGTGATGACACAACCTGTCTTTGTCTTGGGACAGGACACCATGGACAGTGACAGATGTTTTTGTGGAGGTGAATTGAGTGGGTAAATATACACTCCAGACTGTAAATAGTTTAAAATTTTGTCTTCAGTGCACAGTGTAATGGCGTAGAGTTTGTTTTTTTGTGCCATTTGATGTGAGTTTTCCTTGATACCTCAAACAGAGGGTGTTTGTTTTAACAGAAGCACTTTATTTTGATTTTGATTTAAATCCACATCAGTGTTTCTTCCTCTCACTTACTCTCCTGCACCTCGAGTTCTAGAGACTATCTGAAATTTGGGTTTTAAGCTTCAAGTTAGTTGAACAGTTTTTGTTCAAATGCATCATTCTTTCAATAGCTGACTTGAGTCGGCATCTAATTTTACATCAGTCTGTGAGTTTTTCTGTTGAATGTATTGTATGTGAATATTGTCACAGAAAATGCCATCAGTACTATTTTATTGCTGAATTAATGAATTTGTTGTTTTTCCTCTGTCCTGATTTTAGGTATGTGTGTGTGTGTGTGTGTGTGTGTGTGTGTGGGTGTGGGTGTGGGTTTGTTTTACTGTTTTACCAGTTGGTGACAAGCTTGGATGTGTTTTTATTTCATCTGAGAATCACATTAGAGGCTGTGATTGTACCGGCTCATGTTTGTTACTCAGCATATTCACTGTCATGTTCATTTGAGCCAAAGACCAATTATGTATGGAAATCGTAACTCACCACCAAGCCAGCACCCTTCTCCTTCCACAGTCTCTTTCTCCCTTGTCTATAAACTTGCTACTGTAGAGAATTTTTCTCCTACTGCCAGAATTGACAAGCTGCTCCATTCTGGGATATGTGTAAGATACTGGTGTGCAGACCAAACACTGCAAATCAATGAGGAAATTTCACCAGTGTCTGTTGGGATAAATGCTTCTGCACTGTGTTGTGAGAAATGAATGCCATTTGATAACTGATCGAAATGTCAACCCCTACAGCTATGAGCCTTTTTAATATGTAACATTCTGTATAATTATGCCCCACTTGTTTGCGTCGTCTTGCTTTTTGGCATTGTGTTCTCTTACATCATGTGTGAGTGTCAGTGTGGTGAAGAAAGACTGGTCAATGTTGAAATACTTAACTTATTTATGACCGTAGTGTCCTGTAGAGGAAGTTAAGCTCCATATTCTTGCTGTTGGATAATAATTTAAAAAAAATGTCAGATGTGATTGTACTGCCACCTAGTGGTGCTCTGTTGCTATGTCAGTGTGTTACTCAAGGCTCTCAAAAAAAAAAAAAAGATGAAGCCAACTGTGTGCAAGTGTTTTATTTAAAAAACAAACAATAAAGTCAAAACAGTCCACGCGTATTCCCTGTTTTTTGATTTTACATTTACAGGAACTTAACAAAGCAAGATGAGAACACTCAAAATGTCAAATCAATTTCATTTGTAAACTTCCAAACACTTTTGAGAGAAACTGCCCCAACAAATTCTCTAACAAGGAATTCAGAATTAAAGATCAGTAAGACTGAACACACATCTTCTCACAAACACACACACACACACACACACACACACACAGGTATATACAGTATGTGTACTACCCCATCTGTGTGAGGTTAGGCTTCGATCAGATACCAGGTTTGACCTCACAAAAACAATTTGCTTTCAACTGCCATAGTCAGCAGCACCTGGGGTGCCAATGTGCAGAGTCTGAATATGGCACAAAAGAAGATTTGTAACATTTGACACCTGCGTCTCTTGTGTTTCCTGACACTGGATAGTCCCCCATTTAATCCATGAGATTCCAATCCAGGGCTCAGTATCAGACCTTACCCATGATGCTGACCACAAAAATGGTCAGCAATCTTTCAGCACTGATATTTTCAATATGCAAACTTCAGACAAGAAGTCCCACTTTTGAGAGGTTAGTTGGTTTTCAAGGTCACATTGTGTATCAAAAGCTCTCTGTTCCAAACCATCTGAAAAGTTGAATACACCTTGTTAATTTACACACCTTTAGACAATAGTATATATATATATATAGTACAGTATACACTTGTATTATATGTATAAGGTGGAATGACACTACAGTTGGCTGCATGCCACACTGATCACATTTAGTCCATTTAGGGCACAGAGACTCTTACCACGTAATAACAGCATAAGTGGTCATCAGAGTGTTAAAGACAATGATCTTCATGAGAAGCAGCCTCATAGCCAGTACAACCACCATGTTTGTCCACACATGAACATCTGGAGAGCAAACCACACAGATAAACAAAAAGGAGCAACATCTGTACAGTAGGAAGAACATTCATGCTTGTTATTACAGTGTACCTCTTGTATCTTCGTCTTCATAGCAAATCTCATCTTGAGCATCTAAAATGATAAAGATGATCATAGGCTTAGTGGAAAATAATGACACTGACGAGCTCACATGTGATCACTTGTTGACCTACTTGATGAGGAGATGTGCTGTTTCCTGTGGACTTTTGGGTGTCGTCTGTAATTCACAGAGCAACTGAATGATGGCCAATCACTGGTCACCACTGTGATTATTGCCACAGCGCCATGGCCACGATGTTTCTTGTTTACAGCAATGCTGTGTGGTGTGCTGGACGTGTAGCCCTCTGATGGTGACCTCCAGCTGACCTCTAGATGCCCTCTTCTGATGTCACTGACCATACAGACCAGCAGAGTCCAGCCCAGCTTTTCACCCGACAGGTGGACTGGAGGGGCCAGAGATGCCAGCACACCACCCTCTACCCCTCCTGAACCAGGTGGAGGAAGGAAGGAGGCATATGTGGAGAGATCTTTATTTTATCACGGTTGTCTCAAAGAAGGCTATGTGCTGGTTCAAACACAACAATGCAATGAATTACAAAAACCATACAGGGTGTCCATAAAGGCTACTCCTCAAGAAAAGGCACAATGTGTGTCACGGTTTCAGTTTCAGAGTCTGCGTATCCGAGTTTGTTAAAATTTGTTATTAAAAACTTTGATAACCACTGAGTACATAGAACAAATCTGATTAAGATATCTCATCAATTGCCTTTGTGAAATATTTTTTAAATTGTAAAGAGACTTTATGGACACCTGTATATTGTACTTTTAGATACGAGGCATTTTCTGTAAAAATTATATATTTGCTGTTTGGCTTATAAGGACAAAATTCCAACCATGACTATGAAACTACTGTAACAACCTAGTGTAACAGTTGATAAACAAATCATTTATTAGTATTTAACATTACTGCCAGATTCAACATAAAATATATTAATAATTTTATGCATATAAATTATCATTTTGTTTCAGTAATTTTATCTTATAGCATTCATCATTGTGATTTTTATGTATTAACTCTACTAAAAACTCCATCTTAATGATTTTTTGGACATTTATGATTTTCAGTTTTATACCAGAATAATGCATTAAAATTGAAAAGCACTTACCAGTCCACAAATAGAAGATTGGAAGGTAAAAAAGACTTCTGGATGGCTCAGTCATGTCTGCTTTAGTCAAAGTAGCTCTTATGGTTGCCAGGTCACTGCCCTGTGTGTGTGTGTGAATGTGTGTTTGTGCGCCTGTGAAATGGGAGCAAGTCGTTTGGCTTTGCCAGGAGCATTGCATTATGGGGGATGACATGTCTCATTGTTGTGACCTTATATCAACAATAGTACCCCTCTATCTCCCCACCCCCCCCCCCTCACCATCCCAACGCACACAATGATAGAGAGAGAGAGACACACAGACAGAGAGCAAGAGTGTAAACTCTTACACATTTGAAGGTCGATCTATATTTACAAAGAAAGGAGAGAGGAGACAACAGTGATGCGGACATTAAATGAAGAGGCACTTTGAACAACTGGAGACACATCTGCCAATGGCTGTTGGATCTGAGGTGAGAAAATGATCATATCAACACACCCGCAATATTAGATAACCCTCTTGTGGGTTACACCTGCACACACACACACACACACACACACACACACACACACACACACACACACACACACACACACACACAGAAACACACACATACAGTTTTTTTGCCTGTTCAATGGGCGGGAGCTTGAAAGAGAAAGTGAAACTCAACAGCAACAGGGAAATGGAGGAAGGCTAGAGAAGCTGAAGTGACTGAGGTAAAGATTTCTGATGTTTCTGTTAAACATGACCTAATAAACAATGAGAAGGCAGACATTACATTTTTAGCTATAACTCTTTATCATCTCTACAATTACTTAGATTTCTGGTGGCTCTGTACGTTGTTGGTACCAACAGCTTCAATTTTCAGCATTGCAGCACAACTACTGCCTGTGCGACCTGATTTAAAGTGCAGCTATGCTCCTGCAGCTGTTGTCACCTTTCACTTATAGCTCTGTCCTGATCTTGTTTTGTCCGCATGGACAATCATGTGGTTCATTTGTCACATGTTTTAGTCTCCTTCAGGGGACAGCTCAGTTTGCCAGACCTAAATGAGCACATGGTCCAGAATGACCCACTTCCTGTAAACAGGAAAATACTTCTTCTCAAAACTGGAAGCTGGTGAAGGAACAAAAGCCAAAAAATGAGGGATCTCTTCAGCTTACTGAGTGAGGAGTCAATGTTGTCAACTGTTGCAGTGTGGAAACATCTTTATAATCAGTAACGGTCAAATTCATCCAGTCATAGTTGCCCTAGTTTTACATAGATAAGACAGTGACTTTGAAACCGTAAGATGAACTTCGCCCAGAGGAAGCAAAGCATTATCAGACTTCTGTTGATGTGTCTTTTGATCTACTGATGTTCCTTTATTCATCCACTGATGTCTTACAGGTTTGAGAAAAGATGAAAGTTCACCTGACATTTTTACTCCAGCAATATCAGTTTCCAACTCGTACATCAGGTGGTCTTCAGTTGCTCCCAGTCGTGTTTGGAATGTGACTGAGTTCAACACTTCTCACAAGTTGGCCTTTTTTAGCTCAGTGGTTGAAGGACATCACCTCTAGAATGGCCCTGGTCAGGCTGTTAGTGCTGTCTGTGCTTCATGTGTCTCTGATTGGGTGTCAGCACGCTCAGAGTTCGCACCAAGTCTCAAGTCCTCATCACCCAGAAGGGGAGCAATCTCCTTTGGGTGTTGATAATCTGTCTTTTCCCTGGAGCCGTCTTCGTCTGCCAAGGTACTTTTCATGCTACTTTTGTTTTATGCTTACATACAGCACATGGACAACAAAATGACCTGAATCTCAATATTATTTAGGCCTCTGTTTTTGAGTTGTTGATTAGAAATATACATTCTTTCTTGTAGGTACATCATTCCTCTTCACTACCGCCTCCTCCTGCACCCCAACCTCACAGGTCTCAGTTTCAATGGATCAGTGCAAATCCAGATTGATGTCCAGAACAACACAAACTGGGTTGTATTACACAGCAAGAGTCTACAAATCTTCAGTGCCACAATACTAGATCAGAATCTCACTCATCTGTCTGACCAGGTAGCAATAAATGCAGAACTTTTATTAATACAGCGTGTTCGTAATTGTTATCTAATAATAAATAGAAGGAGACTGCACCAAGGATCGGCTTTGAGTCCCTTCTTGTTTGCTGTGGTGATGGACAGGCTGATAGATGAGGTTAGACAGGAATCTCTGTGGACCATGATGTTTGCAGATGACATTGTCATCTGTAGTGAGAGCAGGGAGCAGGTGGAGGAAAATCTAGAGAGGTGGAGGTTTGCTCTGGAAAGGAGAGGAATGAAGGTTAGCTGCAGTACAACAGAGTACATGTGTGTAAATGAGAGGGACTCAAGTAGAACGGTGAGGTTACAGGGAGTAGAGGTGAAGAAGGTGGAGGATTGTAAGTACCTAGGGTCAACAGTCCAGAACAATGGAGAGTGTGGAAAAGAAGTGAAGAGACGTATGCAAGCAGGTTGGAACGGGTGGAGGAAAGTGTCAGGTGTGATGTGTGACAAAAGAGAATGAAAGCAAGAATGAAAGGAAAGGTGGACAAGACAGTGGTGAGAGCAGCCATGTTGTCTGGTTTAGATACAGTGGCACTGAGAAAAAGACAGGAGGCAGAGCTGGAGGTAGCAGAGCTGAAGATGTTGAGGTTCTCTCTGGGAGTGATGGGGATGGACAGGATCAGGAATGAGGACATCAGAGGGACAGCTCATGTTAGATGTTTTGGAGAAAAAGCCAGGGAAGCCAGATTGAGATGGTTTGGACATGTTCAGAGGAGGGACAGTGAATACATTGGTAAAAGGATGCTGAGGTTAGAGCTGCCAGGAAGGAGGCCTAGAGGAAGACCAAAGAGGAGGTTCTTGGATGTAGTGAAGGAGGACATGAGGATAGTTGGTGTGGGTGAGGAGGATACAGAGGACAGGGTTGAATGGAGGCAGATGATTCACTGTGGAGACCCCTGAAGGGAGCAGCTGAAAGGAAAAGAAGTTTGTAATTGTCATCTAAAGTGGAGCTCACATCTTTCTATCTTATCTGGTTCTAGGTTCTCCCAGTTCTTCACAACCCCTCCCATGAGCAGATCGGCATTTTCTCTCCCAGAGTGCTCAGCAGTGGGCAAAAATACTCTCTCTATATTGAGTTTGGGGCAGAACTTTCTGAGGGCTTCTATGGCTTCTATAAGAGCACCTACAGAACCAGCACAGGTGGGATCAGGTAAGACTAAGTTGTGTCGTAGCGAGTTTGGAAAAATGGCTTAAACATACAGAGAGGTTCTAATAGTCCATCTTCTATAAAAAGTGCCTGCTGACATCTCTTTTCAGAACCTTAGCTTCAACTCACTTTGAGCCCACAAGTGCTCGGATGGCATTCCCTTGTTTTGATGAGCCAACCTTTAAAGCCAACTTCTCTGTACGCATTAGGAGGAGCCCGGAGTACATTTCTCTGTCCAACATGCCTGTAGTGAGTGTTGCTTTTTTATTTGCACTATCATGCTGTTAATGTGTGTGTGGAGAAACTGCTGAAAAAATGTCTATAACCTAATACCCGTATTTCAGGTCAAGACAGTCGAAGTAAGCGCTGGCCTGCTTGAGGATCAGTTTGCTCCAAGTGTAAAGATGAGCACATACCTTGTAGCCTTTGTCATCTGTGACTTCAAATCTGTCACTGCAACAACATCTTCTGGGGTGCAGGTGTGCTCTTTTTGGTGGTATTTGATTTTCTTCATTCCTTCCCAATCATATCTCTTTCCGAGTAATACATTTAGTTTTTTGTTTTTGTATGAACTGTTGTGTATCTGTAGGTGTCCATCTATGCCGCCCCAGAAAAGTGGCGGCAAACCCACTATGCCCTGGAGGTTGCTGTCAAAATGCTGGACTTCTATGAGGAGTACTTCAACATCCGCTATCCTCTACCAAAACAAGGTATTTTCTCACCACATCATTTCTCCCTCCCTTCCTCTTTAGTCGATCACTTTCTGTCTCCTAACCTGTGTTTTCCTCTCAGATCTCATAGCCATCCCAGACTTCCAGTCTGGTGCGATGGAGAACTGGGGTCTGACCACCTACAGAGAGACCAGCCTTCTCTTTGACCCCCTCACGTCCTCTGTGTCTGATAAGCTCTGGGTTACTATGGTGATCGGCCATGAGCTTGCCCATCAGGTGAGGGTGTGACAGTGTCACTGACATCCAGGATTCAAGGTTGTTTGTCTATAGTTATTCAGAGGCTCAGAAATACTTTTACTCCATGAATAGTCAGTACAGAATAGTAAAATTCAAACTCTTGGTTGCAGTGGTTTGGTAACATGGTGACTATGGACTGGTGGAACGATATCTGGCTGAATGAAGGATTTGCCAGATACATGGAGTATATTTCAGTGGAGGCCACATACCCTGACCTCAAAGTGGTATGTGGTTTTTTGATTTGAGAATTTACTGATTACTAGATTAATATGAAGCATTGGAGAGCGGTGACTGATATTTATGATGTGTGCACATTCTTTGCAGGAGGAATATCTACTGTACACATGTTTTGCAGCAATTGGCCATGATTCGCTGAACTCCTCTCGGCCAATATCCAGCCCAGCAGACAACCCCACTCAGATCAAAGAAATGTTTGACACAGTCTCCTATGACAAAGTATGACTGCACTCTCAGACAATTGCTTTCAGTCAGTCAAATCAGTTATAAATCAAACAAACGTAGAGTTTAAAATTTTATATTAGTTAATTAGTGATTTTCATGACTGTGTTTGAAAACCTCTAAACACAGTGTTTAACATTTACTATTCAACTTTATATGATAACAGAATATCACTAACAACTTTCAATCTGCTTTAGAAAAAAACATGACAACATAATCTGTCCTGGTTTATTGATTACATAAACCCTTTCTCTCTCTCTCCCCAGGGAGCATGTGTCCTGCACATGCTGCGACACTTTCTGACAGATGAAGTGTTTCAAAGTGGGATAGTGCGATACCTCCGCAAATTCAGCTACAGAAATGCACGCAACCAGGACCTTTGGGACAGTCTAGTCAATGTATGAGCACAAATTCCAAACAAAAATAGATGTATCTCACATTTTTTATGGGAATATGACAAAATTAATGGCTCATCAGAAAAGAGTTGTCTATTTCAAACTAGAAAGCAAAAAATCAAGGGATCTGCAGAACATGTCCTTTCTGTTTTTACATGTGATCTTCTTCCATTTCTATAACCTTTGCAATATTAAAAGATAAAGACCAAAAAGTCACCGATCCATTTACAGAAATCACACATTACTTATTTCCCATTGTACTGTAGCAGTTTAAATGTTTTAGCCATATAGCACAAATCGGGTATATTCATTTATTTTTTGTCTCTTAATGCTGTGTTTTAGATTTCTGAGTTGTATTTTCTGTTCTTTCAGACATTCACTCTTTTCCATTCATTTTATTATGATGCCAATTTGCTGAGGCTTGAAAGATACTTAAATCAAGTTTAAAGTCTCGCAGTCTAAATTTCTTGCTTATTTTTCTGACTTGGAACCAACAGTTGCCATAAAGGTATAAAGATCACATTCAAAAATCTAAAACACATCAGTGTATTATGGTCAGTGGTAATGTGAGGGACAGGTGATTTGTGTTAGACAAAGTAAATCATACGAAAATTTGTTGTGTACTTTATTAGAAATTTTTTATTTTACTTTTTAAATTTCTTTTTTCAGACTTGCTCAGAGGAAGACTTCATCTCAGGAAAACACTGTTACAGCAGTGACCAGGCCACCAAGAATGCAGTGTGTAAACATTTAAAGCTAAACTCTCAGACCTTTCTTTGTGCATTTTTTATGAGGTGGTATGGTCACATGTGTTGATCACCGGTTGTTTTCTGTAGTACCTGTTTGCAGGGGAACATCTGGACCTCACAGCCATGATGAACACTTGGACTCTGCAGAAAGGTATTCCTCTGATAACTGTAACAAGGAAGGGCAGTCGTCTGATACTTAGACAGGACAGGTTCCTGAGGACAGTCCTGCCCTCTGATCCGCTGTGGCCAACACTGCAAAAGGGGTAAACATGCATGTATTCACAGCTTCAGCGTCTGTAAGACTTTGAAGTCAAGTAACCCTCATCTTCCAATGTTAGGTTGTAGATTTTAAAAATACTTTCTCTTCTTGTATAGTTTCCTTTGGCATATCCCCCTGACATACAAGACAGATGCTTCCAGCACCATCCACAGACATCTGATGACAACACACACAGGTAGGAGGGAAGAGAGGATATGTTCGTTAAAACACGTGTATCTTCATTTTTCCTCTGCAAGATTTTGTTTTATATCTTAACTTTTGTTATTTTTGTGTCATCTAGACAGTATACACATAGGAGAGGAAGTCACCTGGGTCAAGGTAAACGCTGACATGACGGGCTACTATGTGGTTCATTATGAGGATGGTGGTTGGGATGGGATGGCCAAACTACTGAGAGAAAACCACACTGCTCTGAGCTACAAAGACAGGACACACTTGATACACAATGCCTTTCAATTGGTCACGTAAGCATAGATGTGTGCATATGTGTTTGTGTCTGTCTGAGAGATGAACCGTGGAGAATGTTTTTCTTTCTGTATGTGTGTGGTTACACATAAATAAAACATCTTTGATTATCCTACCTGAAACAGCACCCAACCTTTCAAATATTAATGTCTCTGTCTCTAAAGGGCAGGTCATCTGCCGATCAATAAAGCCCTAGACCTGATTGGTTATCTGCGATTGGAGACACACACAGTGCCTCTCCTCCAAGGACTGGGCTATCTGGAGTCCTTTTACCAGATGATTGAGAAAAGGAATGAGCATGATGTAACACGCAATCTGGGAGTAAGTGGGAAAGAGCACACCATTACCACGATATTTATGTTGACGTCAGGGAGACATCGAATTCATGTGAGATGCTGCATTTTTGTTTGTTTTTGTAAAGATGTACATCCTGCGATTTTTCCGTGCTGTCATCGACCAGCAGACATGGAGCGACAGTGGCTCTGTGTCTGAGCGGCGGCTGAGGTCAGAGGTCTTGTCACTGGCCTGTCACCTGAATGACCCTCCCTGTGTGGAGCAGGCACGCCATAACTTCAAAGAGTGGCTCCAGTCCAATGGCACACTCAAGTTTGTCTTCTTAAATTACATTTCCAGACACATCATTTTCAGGTTACAGCTGCTGACATAATTTTACATTTTATCATGTCCTCAATATTCACGTCTCTGCCTGTGTTTCCTAGCTTACCTACGGATGTGGCAGAGACAGTGTATTCAGTTGGAGCTCAGGATGACCATGGCTGGGCCTCACTGTTGCACACATACAATGTATCCCTCTCTGAAGCACAAAAAAACAAAATCCTGTATGCCTTGACCTGCAGCAGAGACACCAACAAACTGCAAAGGTACTGTATTCTTTTCTGACTATAGTTTTCCACACAGTAATACTGCCACCATGAGGCAAACACAGAGTATTGTATCACACTACAGCAACTTCTTGTATATGTATGTAACATGTATATCATAGTTTTTATTGTTGACCAGTGTTACAGATATGTTTATCAACTTGAGTAAAGGAGATTCAAGCAATAGTAGTACTTAACAGCATGTGTCTGTGCTGCAGGCTGTTGGAGCTGGGTCTGGAGGGGAAGGTGATCCGTTTGCAGGACCTCTCCGGTCTCATTCAGATGGTGGCCAGAAACCCACGTGGACATCACCTTGCCTGGAATTTTGTCAAAAAGAACTGGGACTTACTGGTTCAAAAGTAGGCATAATATAATTGAGACACTGTGAATGACCCTGTACGATCACTCAAACCATGTGATTCTATTTAAAGACAGTTTTCTTACAGTTTCAAGACTATCACTAACCAGTGAAACTTGTTTTAAATTGATAAGGACCTTATTATGCCACAAGTAGCATGAGGCCATAAAGAATGTACATATGCAGTCTATTCATATATATTAGCATATATGTGTTTGTGACTGTCCTTTTTATTGTCTTTCTGACCTACAGGTTCCAGCTGGGTTCATCTTGTATTAGAAATATCCTCATTACTACTACACACCAATTTTCATCTCTAGAGGATCTTGCTGAAGTAAATACACACTTAAATCTTTAGCTATTTCCTATTCTGAAAGGCAGTTCAGATATTCACAAATACTATGCTAGTTACATTACCTGACATATTAGAAATTTTATTGACAGTACTTTACTAAGGGTATATTTTAATTTTTATCCCTACACATAATCCATAATTCTTAAAATTACCTTTCGTGTGTGTGTGTGTGTGTGTGTGTGTGTGTGAGCCTTGTTGCTATTAAAATGTGCCTTTATCTCAAAGAGGAAACATCTGTAAATGTACACTTTTGTTATGTGAATATTTGTGTAAATGTTTCTGTGTTTGACACCTATAGGTGCAGTTGTTCTTTGAGTCCATCAAAGAACATGCATCTCGGCTGAGGGCTACTCAGCTCGTCCTGGACAACCTGCAGAAAAATGTTCGCTGGATTCAGAGGAACCTAGAGACTCTAAGAAGCTGGTTGACTGAGCAAATGAAGTGACAGAGATGGGGTGGTGTTTCGAACATACCACAGAGTGGATATGTGAAAGTGTTTTGAAGTTGTGTGTTTTTATTTCAAATTTGTACTGTGGTTGTATCACTGGAGACTTGATAGTTTTGCATACAAGAAATAAATTTTTGCTAAAACAAAACACAGTATGTTATTGGTATAAATGGCAGCTAAGCAGTAGCCATGTGCCTGGTGTATGCCTTAAATATTGTGTTGTCTTTGTGTGTGTGCCTGTGTGTTTGTGTGTGTGTGAGAGAGAGAGAAAGAGAGAGAGAAGAGAGAAAGAGAGAGACATTCATTCCAAAGTGACACAAGAATGCTGTGTTACAGACAATAAAATGGTTCATAGTAGCTTCTGGCACTTTTGTGTGTGTTGTTCCAACTGAAATACAGTGCATAATAGTGTTATTGTGTGTGTGTGCAACCATTGTGTGTGTTCTTCTGGGTGTATGTGTGCTTGGAATATATCATACTAACTATTTATTTTCTGATTAAGTCATACTGCTAAGGGTTTTTTTTTTTGCAAGAAATAGGAACAGGATCAGGTTCAGTTTAGGTTAGTTGTAGATCCCAAAGCTATGGAGCAGATTCTATAATAAGTCTGTATCTCCGTAGAAATGTGTTCCTCTTTACTCTGTCCCAAACAAATCATATCATGCTTAACCTGAACCTATTCTTACTTTAACCACTAAACCTCTGTCTTCAGAGTCTTGGGAAATAATATTTACTGTTAAGGCTGTGGTTGGCCTACAGGGAATAAATGAAAAACAATATCATCACAAACATATATTTATAAAGTTAACCATTTGTGGTTTACGTCTTGGTTTTAGGGTTAAGGCTATAACAGCTAACCACACGAATAGGTTAACTTTCACCATGTTATACTTAGAGCTAACCTTCATGGATGAATGTAAAGCCATACAAGGACCTCACAGGGGCGGTTAAACGTGCGAGTGTGAGTTGAGCCTGCGCTCAGGCCCCGCCCCCGCAGCATTGACCAATAGGATGCCAACATTGTGATTGACGGGTGGTTGTCAACAACTGTTCGGGAAGAAAGAAAGTGTCATCTGTTCGTGCGCTAACGTTAGTTTACCGACCGCTGTAGAGTAGGACTTTCCATGTTTTTACCTCAAGGTTAGAAAGTCCCGACTTATTCTCGTTTTCTCTACTACTGAGCTATGGGCGATAAAGTTATAGAGAGCAGCTAACAGCAGCTAGATAACTGAATGTCTTTCAGTCAGTTACAATTGTCAGAAGTTGGCTAGTCCCAAGCTAGCTACGCAGCATAGGCTGCTGTTTATTGTGAGCGTCTCATATCCTGCGGTGGGTTGTGGCCAGATTTAAAAACATCGCGTCTGACGAGCTCCTGTAAAGGTGCCCTGGTTTGTGCAAGCGAGGAGCTCTCTGAGATATTCCACCATGGATCCATTTGACAGTAGCAGTACAGGTAAGGCAGGAAAATGGTAACATTAGGTAACAGTATCAGTAAGCTAACAGCAGCAGGCCAGCTAAATACTTACGGGGCATTAGCTGCGGGCTCAGCCGAGGACACATGGGGGTGGGTTTTACTTTTGACAAGCCTAGCGAAGGCTATCTTTGTTTACCAAGTCATTTGTTTGCCTTTTACAGCTGCATGGTTCTCAGACACAAACGTAACTAATTGCAGACCCAGACCTGCAGTGACATAACTAGCAAGTTACTGTAATATTTTACTGCACAAGACTGTCTTTTGATCTTAATCGCACTAACCAATATCGATTTTGTTTAACCAAAGCCAATAAAACATTTCTAAAAGCTTAAGCAATGGGTGTCTAAACTGTTGGGAGGAATGTAGTATGATACTGTTGAGTTGTTGTGTGTTCATGGTCAGCCATCATCTTTAAAACCTCTGCCATGGTCCCAGGGTTTTGTAATAACAAGAAAAAAAATGCACATACAAACAATAACAGCTCTCAGAGAGAACTGAGGCTCCTTCTCAGTGGACTTCTGTATGATTTGAAGTTTGTCTTGACCTGGAGTCAGCCACGACCAAATCATAGCAGCTTGACTTCCTGTTTTTTTGTGACTTAGTGATTTTGAATAAAAGACTACGCTTACTTTCACAATCACATTTTTATCAGATAATAACCAGAAGGCTTTACCAGATGCTTACTTCCCATTAGGTTTTAATGACTATGTCTAACCAACATATAACCCTGTACTCAGTATCCACTGTATGTATTGTCAGTGATGTCTGGCTTACTGGGTTTAAATAGGTGTATAGTTCTGTACATTTAAAGCTTGATAAAGGTTTTCAGTAAACAGGAAGCACACAGTCAGCGGAATATATGCCCTACTGCTGTGTTTTCGAATTGTAGTCTAGATGATAACCATCACATCATGTGTCCTTCTCATCTAGGCATGTCTTCTTGCATATATAAAATAAGTATCATTATAATATCACAACATCACAGGGCTGTTTGAAGTAGATGGCTATCATTATATTTGGATGCAGTTTTTATTGGTTTAGTTTTTATCATAGCTTCATATCATAACTTCCTATTAACATGACACATTATCTATCACTTAGCTCATAGACAATGAATAGATATCATACCACAACAGTGTGGTCAAAACAGAGACAGATTGACAGTACGTACAGTGACATCACAAAGTTTGTACAGTACCCCCAAAGAGCTAAATTCCCTAAACCTATAAACTCCCTAGTTTCTGGAGTCTGGTGCCATTGTTTTAGTAGATACTTGATATTGCTCTGTGCTTTCCACTCAAATGTGTCACCAAGTGAAACAAAAAAGCATTGTATTCATTGGAACATGAGGCAGTGTGCATTGTATGCTGTTTTAATTCTTTCATTATTATTATATTAGGAAGTTGGACATGCCTCTGATTGTTTCACGAGTTGCTGAAGGCAGATTTTCACTGACAGAGAATCCCATTGATTTTGACAAATGACAAATGTAACCTTTGTCATGATGCTGAAGACATAGATTAGTGTGTGGAAATGCTGTATTTTCTAAATCTCCATACCACCAAAATGGTCAGATTATGGATTTTCTTTGTATTTGCTTCTTTCTAGTGTTGAGTGTATTTTCTCAGTTATTGTTTGGCACTGCAGGTAAATGAATGTACACGTATTTAAAAGCAGCTGCCACACCAGCCTGAAGAACTCGTTCTTTGTAGGTCAGAGTACCAGGAAATATAGGTTTACTAACAGGAAACTGAAGAAACTGCTTTGTTAAATGTGTCTTCATGTTGCTTGCACAGTAACACAGTAACAAGCCTTTTATGTTGGATAGTAACTTGCTGCCGCTACTCTGTTTGGAAAAGTCTGACAGTCAGCAAAACACAGCATACACATCATTTAGCAGTATATAATTATTTGGACACTGCTGTCTGCTTTTCTTACGTTTCTCGTTTCCCCCTTTGAAAATCCTCTCTGATTTCTCTTCCTCTGTGTTGCAGAGAGGGCCAACCTGCCAAGGAACATGATTGAAAACAGCATGTTTGAAGAGGAACCTGATATTGTGGATTTGGCCAAAGACTCAACTGCATTTCCGGTATGCAAGCCTTAATTTCTTTTGAGGTTCTGAAATTTGCATATCTCACAATACATAGATGTGCTGCATTTGTCACAAGAGCTTTTATTTGTCAATTGGATAATGTTTAACAGATTGGCTACTGGCAGTATAAAAAAGGAAAGGTTAAATATTTGTGCAAGTTTGGTTCAGAAAAACAAACAGTGCACTCCTTTATATGTCTGTACATTCTTTTTGATTTGTCGCTGCAATTATCAGTAATCAGCATTAACATTAACAATATTAACATTACATTGTGCTAATTAGTTTGCCTAGGAAGTCAATCTACTTATTAACAGCATATGGGAAACACTGCACAATGTAGCTGGAGAATAACAGTGTGTGCTGTGCATGCTCTATGCAGACATTTCCTGCACTTGACCCAGATGAAGTGGTGTATGAGCCTCGTAGCTCACGGTTGCTTGTGCGAGGGCTGGGAGAGAATGACATGGATGAGGATGAAGAGGACTGCGAGTCTTCAGCCCGTCTACTAGGCATGTCCTTTATGAACCGTAGCTCTGCTCTTAGATCGAGTTCTTCCCCTTACACCAGACAAGCTCCACCCAGGTAATAGACTGTAAAGGTCATGGTTTTTGGTGTTGTATGTGTAATATGTGGACATTTTTGTCTCAAAGCAGTGTTGCAAATTCTTGTTGTCGAAGTAAGCGCTGCTGAAAATTTTATGTTTTCAGCTCATGTTCACGACCCTCAGCCCGTACCATGGTTGTATGTGTATTTGTCCTGGTGATAGTGGCCTCCGTGACCATGGCACTCTACTTCTTACCTGGATGCACCTTTACTAAGGTAAGATATATATTCAACATATGTAAATAGCTAAACATACTCAGCTCTTTATGACACTACCTCTGTCAAATTATTTCTTTTCAGTCACACACTTATATATGTTTACTTGACTCACCCATACCATTTGTTCCTCTACAGACAGGTTGTCGTAAACCAAACAAGACCACTCCCTTAGAGCCAGTGTACCCTTTGTCCACAAATGGTGAACTGTTTCCATGGGCACAGCTCCGGCTGCCTCACAGCATACGTCCACTCAGTTATGACCTCACCCTAAACCCTGACCTTGACAGCATGACCTTCACCGGACACACTGTTATCCAGATGTCAGTGCTTCACAGCACCAAGATCATTGTCCTGCACAGCGCTAACCTCAACATTATCAAAGCTACTTTTAAGGTGGGTTTGGAAAGGGATTGTGTGCATTCTGTGATGTGCAACACCTGCCTGGCTAGTTCTACCAAACTATATACAAAGATATCATTTGTGGCTGCACGCAATAATTGAGTCAGACTTTTTGCTTTTGTTATGTTTTTTTTTTCCAGCTAGGTGATGAGGCGGCCAGGGATGTAACTGTGTTGGAATACAAACCCAGACAGCAGATAGCTGTTAAGTTCCCTGAGGAGCTGAAGACAGGCCAGTACTGTGTTTTGACCCTGGACTACTCTGCAAACCTTTCACATACCTATGATGGTTTCTACAACAGCTCATACATTGATAAAGCTGGAAACAAAAGGTACACTTTTGACTGTGCTGTAAGTACTCCTTGACATCTGAAAGTTGTGCTGCAGAGTAGGGGTTTTATTAAAAGCCAATATGGAGAGGATCATGTGTCATCACAGAGTGTCAGCTATTTTTGTGACCTTTGGATGATGTTTTCACCAGGTACTAACAAAGCAGTTCTGTAAAACTAGTAATTAAAAACAGATACTGGGGCTGTTTTATTAAATTTATAGCATTTACGCAATTTGATATTACTGCATGATCATGTTTGTTTCCCTGTTGTCCCCAGGGTCCTAGCTGCAACCCAGTTTGAGCCACTGTCAGCTAGGAAAGCCTTCCCTTGCTTTGATGAACCAGCTTTCAAAGCTACCTTCCTGATTAAAATCAGCAGAAAACCAAATTACATGACTCTTTCGAACATGCCTAAGGTAAAGTAACATTAGTAAAGATCTGCTTATATTTACAGTACAGTAGTACCAAGCGTTGAAACGTCCTATTTGCTGTCCTAAATAGCTTCATCAGTGTGTTTATTTTATTAACAGCATTCTAGCAGCTACAGTATTTGTTGTAAAGGCTGGTAGTGTTTTAAAATTAATTTTGAGATTTCTAAATGAGCATAGAAACAGTGTCTATGCTCATCATCACTAGATTAGCACTGTTGTTGAGTGTTTTCTGTGTTGCTAGTATTTGTCTAATAACCAATGAAACCAGAATAAAATTTCATATTACTGGTTCACTGGTAGGTATACATACAATACAATGCATACAATGAAACTACCAAACTATGTATTGACTTTTGCTTGTAGTGGTGTGTTGTACACACTTACAACATGCCAAATTTGATTTAGTTTAGAATTATTTTACCAATATTAAGTGGTAGTATCAGTGATAGTGGCAGTATCAATATGCTGTGTGTTTCAGGCTAAGTCCACACCACTTTCCAATGGCCTCATGCAAGATGAGTTTGAGAAAACCAGTGTCAACATGAGCACCTATCTGGTGGCCTTTATTGTTGCTAACTTCACACCTATTAGCAAAAATGCCTCAAAAACTCTGGTAGGTCTTACACTATGCTCCAATATATTGTCTACATTTAATATCCAGTTATTCAGTGAGATTGCATTGTTGCTCATAAACTGTCTGCATGCGCCTGTTTGTTTTAGGTGTCTGTGTACTCTGTGCCAGAGAAGAAGGAGTATACTGATTACGCTATGGATGCTGCCTCCAAACTACTGGAGTTCTACAATAAATTCTTTGATATTGACTACCCCCTCGAAAAACTAGGCAAGTACACATATATACACTTATAGGCACTTTTTACAAAATGGGCATGTACCCCTTTTATTTATCTCCCTCCAATTGTTCCTTCCCTTCTTATTCTCCCTCTCTTTTGTCAGATTTGGTAGCCATCCCAGACTTCTTGGCAGGAGCCATGGAGAATTGGGGACTGATCACTTTCAGAGAGACCAGTCTGCTGGTGGGAAAAGAGTCTTCTCCTTTGGAAAAACGAGTAGTTGCTACCATTATAGCACATGAGCTTGCTCATCAGGTAGGTTTGTGTGTCTTTGTGTTTGTTAAAGGAACACTGAATGTGATCCAAGTCCTGATCTGTCTCTGATTTTGTGTCACAGTGGTTTGGAAACATGGTAACTATGAGCTGGTGGAATGATCTGTGGCTTAACGAAGGCTTTGCTACTTACATGGAGTTCATGTCGGTGCAGACAGTATTCCCCGAGCTGGACATTGTAAGTTCACGCATTAGGCTAGTAAATTACTTACCACATACATTGAAGGAGATACAATTGTGTGCTTCACTGTGTCTTGTCAGTAAGTCCTCTGTTTGTTTGTAGGGTAATTTGTTTCTAGCAGTGCGATTCAGAGCTATGGACAAAGATGCACTGAACTCCTCCCATGCTGTGTCGACAGAGGTTAATACATCAGAACAGGTGGAAGAGATGTTTGACTCTGTTTCCTATGAAAAGGTACAGTTTTAGACACAATAATTGCTGTCAATAAATAGTTCCTGAGTTCATTTATCCACTGAAAATCCATATCGAGTTATCTAATGGAGAAACGTTTCTACTGCATGTTACTATCTTACATCGCTGTAGTTAATTCTCTGTTTTGGGTCTGATCACTGATACTCTGTCTCTCTGTCGTCCAGGGTGCATCCATTCTCCTGATGTTGAATGCCTCCCTGCCATGGAATCAACAGTTCACGAAGGGTATCATTCAATATCTAAAACAGTTCAATGGATTAAATACAGGCACTGATGACCTCTGGAACAGCCTTACGCAGGTGTGTGTGTGTGTGTGTGTGTGTGTGTGTGCATTTTGTGTTTCTGTGCCATTTACTTTGATGATAATGGATACCAAACAGCCACTAAATAATTATTGTAATTTATTATGGCACTAGACTGAACAGATTTTGGATTTCTCTTTGTGTCCTCAGGTTGACATCTCAACGCAGCGCCAGAACGTGTCAGAGATGATGCATTCATGGACATCACAGAAAGGCTTCCCATTGGTCACAGTAAGCCGCAAGGGAAATCAAGTGACCCTCATGCAAGAGCACTTCCTTCTCACATCAGACAATGGTACACTCACCTCCAGGTGGGTTGCATAACCACACAAAACAGACAAGCACAGAAACACACCACAACCCTAATTGTATTCTGCACTGTCTTTAGCTTGTGGAATATTCCCGTGACGTATGTTAACGACAGCTGTAGTCTGGCCCCTGAGTGCAGACAGGTGTTTACTCTGAAGACAAAGTCAGGTAAGACACAAACTTAACATTAATACCATGTCTACACATAAGGTTTAAGTGTAGTAGAGCAGCCTTGACAGTCTACCACACCTGATTTAAAAACAAGCCCAGTACATGCATAAATTGTAGGAAATGCTGAAATGTCTTCTGTGTAGACTTGATGTGAGTTTTGGGTATGGTGTCATATGTTCAAATTTTGTGTGTTCAGGCACTCTTAAGCTTCCAGGCAATGTAAAGTGGCTGAAATTGAACTATAGAAACACAGGCTTCTACATCGTCCACTATGGAGATGAGGGCTGGGCAGCTCTTATAGAGGCTTTGTCCACCAATGTCACTGTTCTTACACCTGAGGACCGTGCCTCACTCATACACAACATCTTTGCTCTCTCCAGGTATAAAAGACAAACCAAACTGTTCTCTTTTTGAATTGCATTCAGTAATACAAAATGAAGAGGAAGAGTATTTTCAAATGTTTGTGTGTCACTTTCATTGCCCACCTTTCTTGTCCTTCTTTATCCCGTGTTGTCAATAGACTGGGACGTGTGTCCTTCCATCAAGTCCTAAATGTGTTGAAATACATGTCCAAAGAAACTGAGACTTCTCCTGTGACAGAAGCCTTGTTACAGCTCAATATTATCTACAGGCTGCTTGACAAAAGACTGGAGCATGACCTTGCAGCCCGCATGAAGGTACTGTATATGTCCAAGATGAAGTTCGATTTTAGAAGTAGACAACCAAAGAAATCCTAGTCAGACTTCTCTCCAAAGCCACTCCTTCAGAGCACGTGAACTGGCACTGCCTGACTACTGAGGAGTCAATTTGTTTCATGAGAGAAAGTCATGAGGAGAGAATCACAGCAAGTCTGATGGCTCATTTAAATGTAACTTGGTTAACATTAGTCTTGGGCTAATATAGACATAACAGCGATGTTGGCAAACATAACAGATTTCAGGAAAATAACAAAACATAAACAATCTGTCCTGTTGGCCACTCAGTGTTACGTCTGGGCTGAATAAAACGATTACTCTGCCCTGCTGCTGCCACAGATAATGGCGTTTTTTCCTTTATGTTGTCAGTGCATTTAATTTATTCTTTGTCATTGGGATGAACGAAGAAATTCAAGAAATACAACAAAAAATGCTTCTGAAAGAAATCACTTACCCTACTTGTGTCCATTGAGCACATTCATCACATTCACTGCCTCAATAGTTTGTAAATTTGATAATATAAATAATATATAAATAGGTGTAATATATTAAAAAAAATTTTTATTTTTATGTTTTTAAAAGTGTGGACTGTGAATTGTTAGGAGGTTGGCAAATTAACAAAAACATAATGATGTGTATCATATATTTATTATCATGATCATGTATAATAATTATGTATTAATTCGATAATGAAAGTCTTTAATTCACAAATTAGAATATTACCAAACACACCTTTCAGACTAACTCGTACAGTTAAGATGTTGGTGTTTTGTTTTTTTTGTTGCAACTAACGTGAAGTGTTCTTCTTAACTGTTTATCTGTAAATATGCTCACTGTAATAATGTATCAATGACTGTGTTTTTTTTTTTTTTTTTTTTTTTTCCATGTAACAGAGTTATATTTTGGACAACTTTGGTCCTCTAATGGACAAACAAACATGGGGAGTGGAGGAGAATGTATCTAAACAGGAATTACGCTCAGCCCTACTGGGGATGGCCTGTAGCCTGAATCAGGATAAATGCATTCAGCAAGCCAAAGCCCTGTTCAAAGAGTATGTCAAATCCAATGGCACAACACGGTATGTAAACCACACAAGAAACTTTCATTTTCCTTCTCCCATTCAGGGTCACAGTGGCAATAGGGTGAGCAGGATACCCCAAATAGCGTTTTAGATAGAAATTATGTTTAGGAAGACTGGTGGAGAGATTAATTTCAAGGCATCTAAGTTGTAAGAGGAAAACTGAAATTCCTAAAAAAAACTGAAAAACCTAAAATATTCATTATATATATATGGCTTCTACATATATTTTTCTAGAATACCAGATGATCTGCAGCAAGTTGTGTTCACTGTAGCTGCTCAGTCTGAAGAAGACTGGTCGACTCTATTGGGATTGTTTTCAGCTACAACCTATGATGCAGAAAAGCGAAAAATGCTCCGTGGACTAGCATCCACTCAGAATGCATGGCATATAGTGTGGTAAGTGTTTGTTTCTGGGAAAGAGCAGCATCTTTAATTTCCATTCGATCATTTGATGAGCATATATAGTTTTAACATGACATTTTGCTTGGACCCAATGAAGCAGCAATGCTTTAAATGTTGCCCTCCAAATGCAGCAGGAATTACTTAAAGCTATTTTTTTTTTCGTTACATACAGTTACAATACAGTTACTTCTTACTCACTGGCTGACATGCACACTGACACACATATGTGAGCAGTAAGCTAATATAGTATTGTCAATGAATTGGTCTAGTTCTAGTTTGTATCCAATCAACATGCACTTGATGGCGTTCTCATCCAGAGTAACTTCCAGTGAGTGCAAAGAATAACACCTCATTATTTACAAAATTACAGATGTTTGAAAAGTGATAAAGTTTTTCCCTGTCCTAACGCTGAGTCGGGATTTGGGTCTTTTAATTTGTTGATTTCAGAATGTGTTGATTCTGAAACCTGACAGACTACACTAACTTCCATATCATCACCTCCATACAGTATGTGAATAGATGTGATAGTTGTTTACAGAGGTAAGTCTTCCACAGATATTATTTATTCAACCAGAGCACTTATTATGGTCTGTCTAGGATTCTGCAGGCAGGTCTGAAGGGGGATATCATCCAGACACAGGAGCTGCCTTTGGTCATCAACACTGTGTGTAACGGTTTCACCGGCTACTTGTTTGCCTGGGATTTTATACAAGAGAACTGGGACCGCCTCATAGAGAAGTAAGTAAACCTGTCAGCATCCAACATGTTATAACTGAGAATACATTTTGGGATTATTATGCATTAAAAAAGGCAAAAAGAAAAGATGACAGTCACAGTGTTTCTGTGTTTTTGCTGCAGGTTCAGTGTTGGCTCCTATGCCATGCAAATAATCATCAAATCTGCCACCTCCCAGTTTTCCACAAAGGCACACTTTGATCAAGTATGTTTCCGTTTTTCTGAAATACATTTATGCTGCATATTTCCAGCATATTTTCTCAGATGTTTAGTATGAAACATCACACTAATTGCTTATAGTGTGTTAGGATATACGTTCTGACAAACATTTCAACATTTCGTTGTTCAGGTCTACGGGTTCTTCTCCAGTCTGAAAGAGCGTGGCTCCCAGATGAGGAGTGTGCAAGAAGCTTTGGAAACTATCAGGTTGAACCAGCGCTGGATGGACCAGAACCTGCCTACGCTGCAAAAATGGCTGTAATACAGGTGCTCCATTCAGTTTCTGCCCCACTGACAAGCAGCCGGGCGTGTCATCAAGACAACAGCAATGTTTGCACTATTGTAGGACTGTCTCTCTTCACTCCCTTTATTCGGGCCAGAGTAGTAATCAAAGGCAGAGATTGTGCTCAACCTGGATGGATGAGGTGTTTTCTGAGATTTGTCCTTTGAGTTGGATTTTGTTAGCTCAGGGTGGCTCTGATTGGGCGTCTGACAGGAAGTTGTCAGATGCAAACACACACTCCTCTCACTTTATGGCCTAGACCAAACCTCTTCTCTGCAGCTCTGATATAGACATGATGCCTGAGCAGACAATCATGCCTCACCCACACTCCTTTTGCTCAGCCTGCTCTCAGGCATTTAAGGGGATGAGCTTAATAATAATAACTTCAAAATGTTTGAGGTTGAAGAATGTCACCGTTACTGTCTGTGTACTTACTGTCAGGCAGTGCGGGACCTTATCTCCACCATTGGATAGTCCTAGATGCAGCTGTCAGGGATTGTTCAGCAATGAGAATTGAAAATTACCGGTACTAGAGAGATGTTATTATTATTTAAATTAGATTGATCTTGTATTGCTGCTTTAACAATCTGCATTGAAACATAACTGCCTGTCAGTCTGTCCTCTAAATATTCATGCAGCTTGAAGTTACTATGTTAGTCATGGTTTTTATATAGGATTGGTTGATTGATTGATCGCTTAAATACCAAACTTGCGTTGGCATCAGTTGAATGTACTGGAAAACCTTCTCACTGTGTACCAGTAGATGGCGTACTGCGGTGCAGTGCAGGTTTAAATCAACAACCAATGTGTCTTAGTCAGAGCAGGCAGCGCACACTGGAGCCAAATGTTCATTTCTTTCATGCTTTCTTCATAAGGCCTGTTTAAGCTCCAATCAAGAAGTTTTATTTTGATTGCTTTTTTGCCTGCAGTGCAATCACTGTACAGACTCATTCTTTTACTCCATCTGCTTGTAAACTTGTAATTATAATGTAAATATGCAACTCCACACTCTTTTCTTTGCAATTTTGGATGTACTGTTTTAAACATGTTGACTTTTAATATTTTAAGATTTGCTTCCTGGTGTGTGTGTGTGTGTGTGTGTTTGTGTAAATAATAGTGTAAAGAGTAAACATATACATAGAATTAATGAATACTTTTTACTGTATTTTCTAATTTCAACTACGACACGGAGGTTTTTCTTTTTTTGCTGATGAATGTTAATGTTTTAAGGGCTATATGTGCATATTGAATATTGAAAGCGTATAGAAGATCATCTATATTGGGCATAACTAATCTGTCCAGTAAGATGTTGCTCATCACCCAAATAAAGTCACCAAAGTTAGTCCAATGTTAACCAGACAGGGGAATGAAGAACAGCCCAGCTATTTACTTTGTTTTTACATGTCTGAAACTTTTATTCCAAAATGGTATTTAAGATTAACACTCACCCTAAGCTTTATCTGAAGTGGTACTTGTTTACCCCATCACTGTTACGTTATGTAGGATAACTGATTTCCAGCAGTGAGTTTACTTTGGACACCTTCGTTACCTTCGTCAAGCCTGCATCACGTTTTTCGCTGTCACTTACCTACCAAAGCTAATTTCTCTCATATATGTGAGACCGTTAAGACATTTGAAGTTCAGAAAAAGAATACACTGGTATTCACTGGTAATCGTACCTCCCACTTGCACACAGTGGGACTCTTTCTGGTTAGTCCAGCCTACACAGGACCAGGCTTACCGAGTGAATCTCGGTATGTTATGTTTTGATGTGGTTATAAAAGAAAGCACAGAGTGACACCATGGGAACAGAGGAGGCACTTGGCTAACATCCCCCTGGGTAACAGTGGGGGATAGTGTTATTACTGGTTTACTTCACCTAATTCATCATACTTCCACTTACGCATTGTGTGATAAGGCTTTAAAGTGGCATTTTAGAATATGCCCCTAACACAGAGACCTGTATATCTCACTGATTGTGAATCACATGGGTTTTTTTTTTTTTTTTTTTACTTAATCAGCTCTTTTAGGATGGCACACTGGTTCACTGCCATATTTTGATCAGAAAAGAAGTAGTACATGTGCAGTCAGCTTCAATAAGAGACAGGTGTACAGTAGTTGATGTTATTCTTATTGATCAGATACAGGATTTAGCCAGTTGACCGTGTGATGAGAGGTTTGTAATAGAGTGCCACATGTGCTGTAAACCCAATCAAAATTAGTCTTGCACTGAGATTAAAGCTGCTGATGTTGCTCTTCATGTAAAATAAATAAATAAAAGTTGTTTTCTGAAAATGCTGCACTTTCATTTTTGTGGACATACAAAAGAACAGGAGTCTTTCATATATTCAACGTGTCACTGTTTACCTAAACTCAAAATGTCCTGGTGCTGGTTTTCCTGTATCTGATCAACACAAAATTAACTACATAAGTTCTGCAAATTATTTACTCCCAACCCAAATCAAGTTAAGCCGCATCCAAATTTCTTTCAGATACATTGATTTATAAAATATTGAAATTCCCTTTGTATTTTTAAAGTCCAATCATGGTGGATTAACTCAGTTAATATAGTATTATTAAAAATTCCACAAAAGGTCCTAAAAATAAAGGAAAACTTTAGTTTACTAAAGCAGATATGTTGACTTACAACTAGTAGATACATGTTAATGCTCAGACTGTTTTTAAATCTTGGCCTCTTAAAGTTAATAAATAAATAAAAGGCGAAAAACTTAAAATGATTTTTATTTAAAATTTTAAAACATTGGTTTAGTAATGATTTAGTGTTTGTTCTCCCTCATCCAGAGTCACGAATGTATTTTGTTTAGATTTACTTGAATTTGAATTTTTACTCAGTGAAACACCATGACCACACTACTGAGCATGTTGTCTAAATACCAAGGTTCCTGCGCTTTAATAGTTTAGTGCATGTTACATGATAATTCTCAGTTACACTGCCAGTCTTTCTAGCTTTTTTTTTTTAGCTGTTCCTGAAGTTGGAGATGTACTACTTATAATATCAACGTAAATGACTTTATTTACCTATTTAATTATTTTCTTACACACTGGAACTGATATTTCTGAACGATTTGAAGCCCTTGTTAAAATGATTACTGTCAAGACAGTAATAATTACAGTATGTGAAGCTTTGAGTCTAGCTACAAAAAAGACTTTTTAATTTTAACAAATTTTGTGCATATTAATGCACTGTGACAGACTTCTTTCTATGTGTGTGTGTTAGAAAATCTGTTTTGTTCCTTTGTTTGACTTGTTTTGGCCGAGTGCCATGCAGCTGGAAGACATCATACAGCAGTATTTTCACTCTCATACTTTCTTGGCCCAACAGCCCGAGTGCACAAGGTACGAAGAGAACTGAAGACTTTCTGTTTATATTCAAACTTCTAATTAACGAATCGACTGGATTCTGTGAGACCTGAGTGGAGGGGCAAAGGTGATTAGTTTGCCAGACATGGGCTTTTGTATCACCCCTGTCAGTTACTTTATTTTTAGAAGGAAGTTGAATTTTGTCATCTTTTGTCATTTTGGGCAAAATGATTTGAAGTTTGTTTTCATTCATTGAATTTATTTCAATTCTTATCATACTATAGCTGAGGAACTTAACAATTTTCATAGATTGTTCAGTGTTTGTTGTGTTTTTTTTTTCCAAGGCAATTTTTGCAAAACAAAAAATGTTTATTTAGTGTTTTCTTCAGAATTCACAAATTATATGTAAATACTTAAAGGTGCAATGTGAAAATGTAAAAGACTTAGCAGCATCTAGTGGTGAGATTGCACAACGCAACCTTGTGAGCACCCTCACACCCCAAACCCTGTTTCCAGGCCGAGGGAGGTACAGTGGCCATCACCTTTCAATTAATGGCATTCACATCAGTTTTAGTTGTACTTTGTGTTTTGCGCTAATTATCAAATATGGACATTATGAAGTACTTGGATCACATCACCATTTTAGCATTGTTGTTATATCAACATTAGCTTTTTAGAGAAAACACCAGAGACAGTAGAGCTGTAGACTCCTACAGTAGCTTGGTTTCCATTTCCCTCTTTCCGTCTGTACACAACAGGTGAGACAGACTGTAGCATTTTATGTCTTTGCAGTGCTGATGTGCAGCTGTATGTTGAGGCCCGTCTAGGATAAGCATTCCCATGCTACAAAAATGCTAAATGCATATTAATCTGGGTGTCAGACTCCATGTCCACCACTCGATCAGTCGGTCTTCATCTCATTCAGTTGAAGCACATGAGCAATCTGAGCTATGCAGCCCTGTGCCAGAGAGTGGGGCAGTTTGACATTATCAGCAGATCTGCTTAAGGTCACATTCGATGAGAAAAAACGTTAGATAATGGTCTGGTCACGAGAATAGTCATAAGGAGACGTGCGACGTTAAGCATGCGACGCTCTACTGGCCTACTGGAATTTGTTGAAAAGTGCATTCAAATACGGACAAATGCTGCTTTCATTATCCACTTTGGTACTAGAGTACAACTATCATGCTGCGGTCCCCTACAAATAGCTCCATATTTCTGCTTTTCAGTCTCTGTACCTCTTTCTTTTTCCCTCCTCCCTTGCTGCCATCACATGGTGGCAGTAGACCAGTACAGAGAATAGAAAAATGGCAGATCCTTTCTCTCAGTCTGTTTGTTTACAGTGCACTGGATCCTGATAGAGGAATTTAGATATGTAACCTTTCTGTTAGGATTGTGTTATTTTTTTTATTAAAAATAATTGAATTTCTCATTTTGACACATTATGCAGTTGGTATTTAGGTCATTTTACTTTAGGAGTATGATATTGTCTAATCTAAGCTGGCAAAGGTTTAATCTTTCTGGCTGTTCAGTTTTCATTTTTCTGTCTTTACAAAAGCAGCCTTTCTACAGACAAGTCTGATAAGGTGGCATCAGATAAAAACTTACATGCTACAGAGATGTTAATAGAGAAGCACTGTATTACTGCTCTCTTGACATGATACTGCAGTGTGGCTGTGCTGCACCACTAGAGGCCACCCAACCTTTGCTTTGGTCCACAGCTCATCTCCTGCTGTGGGTTCTGGACTCATATAAATGATATTGTTGCTCTTCAGCTTAATTTAAACTGTGTTTTTTTTTCTAAATGGATGATTAGCAGACTAAATTGCTAACAAAACCTACAGTTACAAGGTTGATCCTATTTTATATACCCAAGCCTGCAAATATGTTGTGCTGAACCATGTTCACAGTTCTAGAATTTGCTTTTATGACTTATTTTAGCTCTAAAGATTTTTAGCTTTAGGGAACAAATGGGAACGACCAGGGAATATGTGTATGTCAGGCCAGCACTGTCATGAGTTTCTGATTTAACTGTCAATGACATACACTGCTTCCAACAGCAGCGGCTGTCTTTTCCTGATAAACTACCTATATTCAATTCTAAAACAAAGACAGAGATGGAAGATGTTGCAGTTTTGGAACCCAGTTCTCAAAACAGGTGAGCTTCTGACTAGATACGTACAGGTACAGTTATCTGATATTAAGACTTATCTTCTTGGATTGGGGAAAAAGGCCTGAGAAGCTTCTTGAAAGGTTAGATATATGAAACCCTGTATCTCAACATTGTTCTATTGTCAGGAACTATGTAACGCAGCCACTGTCACCTGTCATGGACAGGAGGATGATGACAGGGCAGAGAAAGTAGGTCACATGGAGGTGAGTGATACAAAGAGCGATTCCTAAAAATCATGAGTAATAATATCACAACAGTCAAATCCTGTTCATTTAAATGAGGTATTCCTCTAATGATTCAAGGCAAGATAATTATACATTACTGTAAAAATTGTTAAAACAATGTAAAAAAACCCCATTAAAGAACAGCTTTAATGAAGTCAGTGTTTTCTTAATGCATTGCAGAGCCATTCACTTATCAGTCATATACACTAGATTGAGCTGAATAACTTTAATGTACTTGCAACTGTAGTATCTAAGTAAAGATACGTATTAGATTGGGACTGTGTCTTGGCAGATACTCAATGTTAAATGACTTGGATCAGGATCAGGGGGGACGTCCTTATGTCACTATATTCCTCCTCTTTTCAGAGATGGAAGAAATAGCAGTTATGTAATTCACTTGGCCAGACACCGGTGTGGTCGTCTAATCTCTAAAACCTATCTTCATACTGTAGCTCACATACTTGAGATAGAAGCCTTGCAAGCCTCTAGAAAGTTTAGGGTTGCATAACCTTGTATCTCTAAACTGTTTAAATGTGGCTGAGGAACTTCTTGTGATACTGCATGATGCCACATTATGATAAAACCACAAGGGCCGGGGGGTATGACTATCTTGGCTCTAAGCATGCACCTAGAGAACAAGCTGTTATTGGTTTTAAATAATGTTTGTTTAAAAAGACCTTGAAAAAAAAAACACAAACTCAACCGGGCTCACTGTTGGGTGACCAGTAAAAACTTTACCAGACATGTCGAATTTAGAATCCAGGATGTTTTATTCAGAACCCGCTGAAAATGACAGGCGACTGCAGCAATACAAACATGTTTGTTCTATAAAGGCATATAAACCCACGCATTCAGAAAAGCATTCACACATACATGAAGGTTATCGAGTCATGTGCCAATAGCTCACAGCAGTCAAATATGTCAAGCAAAGAAAGCAAGAGTATGAGCTTAACTTCTATTACCCAAAGCAAAGACTTAACAAATTCTAATAAAGTTTCTGGATGCTGATTGGTCAGTGCAAGTGACTGCTTACAGAGAAAAAAAGAGAATTGAAATCTTGCTACAACATATTAAGTCTCTCACATTTGCTGCTTCTTCAGAAAAAAATATACATTCTTGAATTGACTCCTGCTGTAACAGGTCTCACCTTAAGTCATGCTGTAAGTAAGGCTGCTGTAGGTCAAAGTGTGCCACGCTGGTATCAGGTTCTAAGCTTGACTTAATGCCATTCAAGAGAAAACTGGTTCCTGATAAACTTTTCAATTCAATTCTGAAACAAAGACAGAGATGGAAGATTTTACTGTTTTGGAACCCAGTTCTCAAAACAACGTGTAGGTGAGCTTCTGACTAGATACGTACAGGTGCAGTTATCTGATATCAAACATCTTCCTACTGTGTCTTATGTTTGAATTGAGGGAAAGGGCCCTTCCTGTTTCTAGAAAGGTTAGAGTTGTGCAACTAATTTATCTCCACATTGTTCTATTTTTAGGAAATGTTTAAAGCAGCCACAGTCACCGGGGCAAGGAAAAGGTGCTCTAAGTGTAGAGTTAATCGAATTCTAAAGTTCAGCAAATGTTCGGAGTCTAAGTGCTAAATGAGGAAAACCCGGCTGTTGGCAATTGATAGCATAAATATTAGACTATAGAGGCCTTGTTTCTTTTATACAGTGGCCTTAATGTGCAAAACACAATATTTCACAAAACAAAACGACATTTAAAATGACAGATAAGGTAAAGAGAACAGTTGCTGCTTGTGACTGGACCGAACCCAGGTCAATTCAAAGTTAACTAAGATCATTAGAGTTTTTTCAAAAAAAAAAAGAGGCAAAGATGTAAACTAATGGCACAGTATGCAGAACCGCTGTAGATTCACTTAAATGGCATCAGTATAACATCTAGCTTGAAATGTGTTAGACATAATCAGCAACAGTGACCTCCACTGGAGTGTTGGCTGTGTGCTGTTGCTGTACCCCAGGAGCATGGTCTTCCCCATGTGTCTCGTCATCGTTTCCCTCAGATCTCTCACTTTCTTCTCTTCCTTCTTCCATTCTTTCAAGTACCCTTTTTTCTTGCTCATTTAGTATCATTGTCTCCTTGATGATTTTCTTCTGTTCCTCCACCTCTTTCCTCTCTTTTTCAGCCTTCTCCATTTTCTCCTTCTTCTTCAGCTTCCAGAAGAAGCGCAGGTTTTTCTCGGGGTAGGTGACTTTGGCTAGCGGCAGCTTGAAGATCTTGTTGGTCTCCGTTGTTAAGAGGAGGAAAGTGAGGGCAGACAGACAGAAAGGCCAGGTGCACGCTGGCAGACCAAACTATAGATGAAAAATACATCATGTTGCAGTTATTAACAGTGTTTATTATGGAGTAATATATAATAACAGTGAGAGAACATGTGTACTTACCCTGGACATGATATTAGCAATGGCTGAGCTGAGGTAGGCACAGAAAAACGCTACAGAGGAGGAGAGAGATGCAGCGCAGTGATGTTGATGTATATGCTGTGATGAGTGTGTGACAGCAGAGTACAAATATCTAGAGGTAAATGTCATCATCCTCTCTATGTGCGCTGCATTTTCTATTTTCTGGTATTTTTGGTATTCAGGTGACTACTCACCACACGTAATAGCGAGAAGGTGTACCTGCCATGTGAGAGCATAAAACATGCCACCAATAGCTATGCAGGCTAACACACAGTTATATCCCCAGAGGCCAAAGTAGATGTCACCAAAAGGTGCAGCCAGGGCCAGACCTGCAAAACAAAGACTAATGTCACCTTACCAGAGAAACGCCCTGTTCAGTTTGAGTTTATTTGGGACCTCTGACAGATATTTTCGGGTGTAATCTTGGAGTTGGAACAAAGTGATTGACTGAATGAATGAATCAATTCATTTTTAAGTGTGTCAAGAAGGTGTAAGTGTGTAAGGTTTTACTGAGGTGACCCAGAATTTCATTTATACATGTTCATTTCACAACGTTCTTATATCAGATGTGGACTGTCTGATGTGTTGTCCTGTCCTCTCACCTGAAACCATTCCCACTGCAGACCCAATGACAGCATGAGCACAGGTGATGGGGGAAGAGATGAAGAGCGAGATGATGAAGATTCCTCCTGTCCAAGGGTTGTCACAGCCATAGACCTGGCCTATTCCCACTGGCACTGACATGAACAGCTGAAAAGGTGCACACAGAAAGGTTAACTGTAGATGCATTACACAGCATAATCTACACCTAGATTACTTTTTTGTGTAGGTTTGTAGAAACTGATAGAAATCTCCCTGACTAGGTATGTAGGTAGCTATTCAGCTAACCTGAGTATAGAGTAACCAAAAAGACCTCGACAAAAACATCCTGGCCGTTCACTGACCTTGGCCACATCAAGTTGAGCCCAGGTGATGTTGGGCATCGCTGAGCGAGGCTGAATGTTGACTTGGGGGAAGTAGGGGTTGTAGTAACCAGTGGCGACCATGTGGAGACACACAAGGATGTTGAAAGGCAGGGTGAACACTGGGAGATCCCAGCGACTGTTAATAGATGCCAGGGCGCTGGACACAACTGGGCTGAAACAGCAATCATATTCACAGAAGCTTTTATACATTTACTGCTCATAATGTAATGTCATAAATCATATCATATTGTACACAGGATGACAGCATGTGGTCCTGTCATACCTGTTCTTTCCAATGAACCAACATTCCTATATAATTAAAGCTGACAGGATCAGTGATGATTAACTGAGCTAAGTCCAATGAAATCTGGATATAGAACAAGTTGAACCATCTGTGCCTTTAGTCATAACACTTATGTGATCATACTTCAAGTAAAGTGAACTGAGCAGTTTTCTACCTTTCATCTGATATGAATTCAATCTAAATCAATCTGCTTACCACATCATGGACATGAAGATGTTGGGGAGCAGAAGCCACCAGTACCAGGCTCCAGCACTGGAGAACACAGCCATCAGCAGACCCACCAGAATCCCATTGTATCCATACAGCCCTGCAGCTATTGCACCCCTGAAAGAAAGCAATTCAAATGAAGGAACTCACATTTTCATATTTTTGTGTCACAGGCATGCCGCTTATGCAGACTTGGTAGACTTCATGTGAATTGTGAACTATGATGTAGCATCTAATTGTGAGTGATTTATTTACCTGTTCTGTTGTAGGATGAGGGCAGATATTGTAGCAAAGAGTGTGCCCACAAAGCCGTTGAGGGCCCACCAGTAGTTCTGCAGAATGAGGCCTGCAAATATGATGAGGCCACTCAGAGGGTTGTTGACAAACATAACTTGGGCAGCTCCACGCAAAACCCAGTCCAGCAGCTGCAGCAAGAAGAACTGTTCTGGAAGACAGACGGAGAGGAGAGAGGGAGTGCTGACATCTCCCCAGAGCTGCTTTAAGGATTTCTCACAGTGACTCTTGGGCAAGATTTAGTCTTTTAAGTCTCACAGTTGCATAGCCAGGGCCAAGATTAAAGAATCCTGGAAGCTTTCCAAAGTGACGGTACGTTCAATTGATCGTGGGAAAAAATCTCTAAAGGGTGTGACAAGATAAACAATGAATCTGCAACCCTCAGAGTGCATCTGAGTCACGAGGTGAGTTTTCTCTGTGAACTATTTATATTCTAATTCTGTATTTTCTAATTAAGCCACTTCCAATGAGATACTGCTTTTGTATGGATTAGGAGAGCACATTTTCAGTATAAACAGATAATGTTAACTTACTTTCCATCCATTGTCCATACACCTTCATGTCTCCAGAGAAGTAGGAGACTCCCTTGAGGAAGCAGGCCCTGACCCTCAGCAGGGTTTTAGGCTTTGCAGGCTCTACAGAGTCTCCAGCCTTGTCATCAGGCGCCATCAGTGACTGAAGTTCCTAGAGCCACCATTACAGTAAGAATTAATTCAGAGAATTTTATGACAAGCACTGTTAGAATCATGTTTACACACTCATATCAGCTTTTTCTCGTGCAACTGAACTAGGGACATCGACTCACAGTGAAAGTGTTGGCAGGAGAGCTGGTGGGCTGGTTGAGAAAATTGGAAAAGTTGATTTTGCGTTGAATATCCTATGTAGAAGAAGCAGAGGCATCATTCAGCAGCAAGATTTCCTCAGTACTACTAATAAATTTGTTTTTTATTTTAAAAATATTATTTAATTACAACTTTTTTTCTAAGCAGATTAACCCAAATCAAACTGGCAGACTTTTAATAAGATTAGTTAATATACACAAAATATCTTTGGTCAGTGATTTGAGTTCAGGGGCAATAATATTATACAATTAACATGGACTTTTAGAAACATGTACAAGTGTTCCTACCTTCGTGCAGTGTGACACAGGCATATGTCCCAGCATAGGCACAAGCTACACAGGCTCCAAACTCCTCTCCTGCTGTACTTCCAAGACTTCCACTGATGGCTTTTATAGCAAGGTCACACAGAGAAAACCCCACCTCTTCTCTCCTCTCCTCCAACCATCCATCCCTCTGCTCATTATCTGTTCAGCAGGGCCACACCCATGTCTCTCCAGACACACACTCTAACTTCACAGTTTTTCTCTGTTGCATCGGTGCATTCCTCAGATCAGCACTGCATAGCTCAAAACTACCTATTCAACCACCCACGTCATCTAGTCACTGGTGCATTTCATACGCACAATTTCCCCTTGGTTTGAGTGAACTGCAATTGCTTTCAGTGAAACATGCAAAGGATTGTGTACAGCTGTCGGCTGTTTCTTACATTTCCTGTTGTGTTTGCCATGCTGTGCAAAATGACATATACTTAGTGAAAACATTCTCATAATATGTCAAGCACATGTCTAAGTAGGTTCCTGTACAGTACAGGTCTTTGAAATGTGTTCAGAATTGCTCTCAGGTGAATTATGACTAATAGCATATGACAGGAGCATCTCATGAACCTTCAACTGGCAGGCACATATAGACCCAGACAGAGCCTGAGGGGTCATTCCTGTGTGTTCCTTTCTACAATAATTATGTGTGTTTTTGTTTGTTTGTTTGTTTTTTATTTTTGCCAGTAAAAAGGGTAATAGTGAATCCTGTCCAATCCTTTGTTTGTGTTCTCTTATCTACTGTAACATGACGCTTCATGACTAAGTGCAATTTCAGACATTATCATGATGGATTGGTGACCTGTCCAGGGTGTACCACTGCCTTTCACCCGAAAGAAACCTGGTAGGCTCCAGCAGATCCCTATGACCCAAAATAAGAATAAGCAGGTATAGATAATGGATGGATGGATGTTCTATAGACAACATGTCTCATCAGTTTGCCTGTTGTGTTTGTAGTTGATGAGACAACATCATGACCCTCTGCTGGCACCAGTATGATAATTGTTATAATTGTTAAATTTTGTTATTTGTGAAAAAGACGAAGCATTTTGGGCAGGTCACATACTTTTGCCGCTAATCCATGATGTTTTGAGAAATGCATTTACAGACTGGACTGGGATAACTGAATGACCGGGTCAGAGCATCTCCCAAACTGCAGATCTTGTTGGATATTCCAAGTCTGTTGTGGTTAGTACCCATCAGCAGTGGTTTGACAAAGGATGAACCAGAGACAAAATCATGAGCAGCCAAGGCTCACAAGTTTGACCAGCAGCTATAACGGTGCTTGTCTTCATGACCACATTTTCACATCCGGTTATCACTGAATGGGAAACAAATGTGTGTTGCTCTTACAGACATTCTTAACTATGGAGGCAAACAGACTCCCAGATGATGCACAGTGACACAAGCATCACCCAACTGCCACACTGACCTCTGTGTACACAGTATTTCTGCTGTGGTCATAATGTAATGGCTCATTGGTGTAAATGTTTATATATGTGTATGAAAATACCAATTCAGAATACTCCTAAAATAAAAGCACAAGCGTATCCTGATCATAGCTAAAAGCAAAGCTCTGAATGTAAAGTATGGTATGGTATGAAAGGTATGAAAAGCAGAGCATACCTAGGCAACTTAAGGTTACCTCCAAAAATCTTGACTCTCCAGAATTTCAGATGCACTCTTATCTTGACAACTAAAGTACAGCAAATAAATGATTTTGGTTTTAGTTTTCCAAAGGCTTTCTGCTGTGAAATGTGCCACTTTGTCCATGTCTATATAGAAATATGCATTTGGATTTATGCGGTTTGGATTTTTCTTCACCACCGTTAGCACTGCTGCATCACAACAGGAACGTTCCAGGGTAAAGCCCTTTCTCTGTAGAGTTTACATGTTCTCTCTGGGCACAAACTCCCACAGTCCAAAGACATGCAGGCCAGGTTAGGTTGATGACTGCAAAGTGCCCATTTTTTGTGTGATTGGTTGTCTTCCTCTATGTCTGCCCTGTGATAGGCTGTCCAGTCTACTTTAGTTGCCAAGTCTGCTGGGACTGGGTTTCTTTCGATCAGTTTCTCTGGATAGCAGAGGGATTTGTAAATAATGTTTATACTGCTGCAGTACATCGGCATCATCACATAATATCCCAGGCATACTACCATAGACGCCCGTACACACATGCAGATAGATAATATAAGTGCAGAAGGGCGTGTAGCATTAATGTAGTCGTAAAACATAATCACAGCATAAAGAGATGATGACGAGCAGAACTGATTGCTGTGCTGCCAACATCTAGGCATCACTGAAGGGGGAGCAGGAGTAGCTTGAAAAAGAGTGGGAGTGCCAAAAAGAAGTTTCCAATATTTTTTTTTAGATTCCCCAAAAGAGGAATGAAGAACAAACAGGTATAGTGAAATATCTGCATCCAAATAAATCACAAGTGACCTTTCTAGGAATGTTTTTTTGTGACGTGTTCCTGATCAGCAGATCTCTTGCTGATTGGTGTTTACAGAAACCAAAAAAGAAAAGCAACAGGTTCAGCCTCTGCCTCTTTTTATTTTTAATTTTATTCGAATTAGGTACTGTGATTTGGTTTTTAAAAGTAGTAACAGGACTTATCATAACCTTAAATATACAGTGGGTACGGAAAGTATTCAGACCCCTTTAAATTTTTCACTCTTTGTGTCATTGCAGCCATTTGCCAAAATCAAAAAAGTTCATTTTATTTCTCATTAATGTACACTCAGCACCCCATCTTGACAGAAAAAAACAGAAATGTAAAAATTTTGGCAAATTTATTAAAAAAGAAAAACTGAAATATCACATGGTCATAAGTATTCAGACCCTGTGCTCAGTATTGAGTAGAAGCACCCTTTTGAGCTAGTACAGCCATGAGTCTTCTTGGGAATGATGCAACAAGTTTTTCACACCTGGATTTGGGGATCCTCTGCCATTCTTCCTTGCAGATCCTCTCCAGTTCTGTCAGGTTGGATGGTGAACGTTGGTGGACAGCCATTTTCAGGTCTCTCCAGAGATGCTCAATTGGGTTTAGGTCAGGGCTCTGGCTGGGCCAGTCAAGAACGGTCACAGAGTTGTTCTGAAGCCACTCCTTTGTTATTTTAGCTGTGTGCTTAGGGTCATTGTCCTGTTGAAAGGTGAACCTTCGGCCCAGTCTGAGGTCCTGAGCACTCTGGAATAGGTTTTCTTCCAGGATATCTCTGTACTTGGCCGCATTCATCTTTCCTTCAATTGCAACCAGTCGTCCTGTCCCTGCAGCTGAAAAACACCCCCACAACATGATGCTCCCACCACCATGTTTCACTGTAGGGATTGTATTGGGCAGGTGAGGAGCAGTACCTGGTTTTCTCCACACATACCGCTTAGAATTAATGCCAAAAAGTTCAATCTTGGTCTCATCAGACCGGAGTATCTTATTTCTCATAGTCTGGGAGTCCGTCATGTGTTTTTTGGCAAACTCTATGCAGGCTTTCATGTGTCTTGCACTGAGGAGAGGCTTCCGTCGGGCCACTCTGCCATAAAGCCCCGACTGGTGGAGGGCTGCAGTGATAGTTGACTTTGTGGAACTTTCTCCCATCTCCCTACTGCATCTCTGGAGCTCAGCCACAGTGATCTTTGGGTTCTTCTTTACTTCTCTCACCAAGGCTCTTCTCCCACGATTGCTCAGTTTGGCTGGACGGCCAGGTCTAGGAAGAGTTCTGGTCGTCCCAAACTTTTTCCATTTGAGGATTATGGAGGCCACTGTGCTCTTAGGAAACTTGAGTGCTGCAGAAATTCTTTTGTAACCTTGGCCAGATCTGTGCCTTGCCACAATTCTGTCTCTGAGCTCCTTGGGCAGTTCCTTTGACCTCATGATTCTCATTTGCTCTGACATGCACTGTGAGCTGTAAGGTCTTATATAGACAGGTGTGTGCCTTTCCTAATCAAGTCCAATCAGTTTAATTAAACACAGCTGGACTCCAATGAAGGAGCAGAACCATCTCAAGGAGGATCAGAAGAAATGGACAGCATGTGAGTTAAATATGAGTGTCACTGCAAGGGTCTGAATACTTATGACCATGTGATATTTCAGTTTTTCTTTTTTAATAAATTTGCCAAAATTTCTACATTTCTGTTTTTTTCTGTCAAGATGGGGTGCTGAGTGTACATTAATGAGAAATAAAATGAACTTTTTTGATTTTGGCAAATGGCTGCAATGACACAAAGAGTGAAAAATTTAAAGGGGTCTGAATACTTTCCGTACCCACTGTATTTTACAGATTTTACATTTTCAAGCCCAACCCACCCATGAAGAGACTTATACACAAGCAATGCTGTTTTAAAGTCTATACTTTGAGCAACAGGAAGCCAGTGCAGAGATCTGAGAATGTGGTTATACTTCCTGGTTCTAGTCAGGACCCGAGCAGCAGCATTCTGAATGTACTGCAGCTACCTTACAGCTCTTTCTGAGAGCCCTGTGAGCAGGCTGTTACAGTAATCTAACCTGCTAGAGATAAATGCATGAATGAGTCTCTCCAAGTCTGGTTTAGACATCATCCCTTTGATTCTGGCAATGTTTTTGAGATGGTAAAATGCTAATGATATTGATTTAATGTGGTTGTTAAAATTCAACTCTGAGTCCATGATTACCCCTAGATTTCTAACCTGATCTTTGGAGGTGACTGCTGACACTTTCTCTTTGTTTATGTAGCACAAAGGTGATTATGTCATTTTTGCCCCTTGTTATTATGTAGAAAATTGTTTTACATCTGTTCAATGCAGTGACACAGTGAATCCACTGGTCCATATTCACGTGCTGTGAGTGATATGTAACTCTGAGTGTCATCTGCATAGTTATGGTAAGTCACATTGTTGCTGCATATTAACTGGACTAAAGGAAATGTGTAAAGATTGAACAAAAGAGGTCCCAAGATGGACCCCTGGGGGACCCCACATGTCAAGGACTTTTGTAGTAGTTGCTCGAAGACTCTGGAATAACCTGCCATTAAAAATAAAAATAGCTCCCACTTTAGCTGCATTTCAAACTCTTCTTACAGTTTTCCTCAGTTGCTTTGGTGCATTTCTCAAATCAGGATTGCAGTATGCACGTCACTTGCCCAAAATGCTTGGCCTATTGCGCAAAAGCAATTTTTTTGTCAATCATCATGTCATTGGCAGCAGAAAGTCAAGACCTTGTCTCAGCGCAAAGAAAAACACACATAATTAGAACGGAAAATATAGGAAAAACCCCTCAGGCTCTTTCTAGGTCCATATGTGCCTGCCTATTTAAGGTTCATGAGATGCTCCTCTGAGCTAATTCACATTGTTTAAAGCACATCAGATGTTCCCCTTCATTAGTGACAGTCACTATTCACCTGAGAGTGATTGTCTCAAATGAAATTTGGGGGTTATGAAGATTCAACACAGACCCAGTGCAAGTCATTCTGGAATTGTAAGAAACAGCCGACAATCATTTTCATGCTTGTCCAAAAGCAATTGCAATTTGTTCAAAACAAGAAGTAATTGTGCTCATGATGTGCACCAATGACTAAATGATGTGGCATTTAAACTCCTTTTTTTCAACTGTGTTTAATGCAATATTTAGATAGACAGATTTTCTGAGCACTTGCATCATCTGGACTGAGTGATTGTAGTTAAATACTGACATCTAGTGGACAGATAAGAAATTAAACATTATCTGTGTCTCTTAACCTTCCTCCTCCATTATCGCTTGACCTATATGTCCAACACCAGATCAAAACAACAAAGTCCTCTGGGTCCATTTGTCTTCAGCCACAAACTGGAGAGGTTTTCTCATAAATTATACACAAACTAAAATAAAATAAAACAAATCAAATCAAGCTGCATTGAAGATCAGACACTTCTGTCCATATTTCACAGAAACAGATCTGAGAAGATTAGAAGAAGCTGCAGTTTACAGTATTTTCAGCCAACACTCTCTCATACAGAAAGGATGAGGCTGAAGTTATATGGTATATGTGTGTGTGTGTGTGTGGGTGAGTGGGTGTCTTAAGGGGGCTCTCCTGCTTCTGCCAGAGTCTATGGAACCTGATACTTGATGACTCCCCATCACAAGAATGTGAGTTTCCTTCTCTCTGAGCATCTGGCCCAACGCCCGACCACAGCTCCATCTGTGTGTGTTTGTGTGCATGTATGAGTGTAATAGTTGTTACTATTTGCCCCCTTTTCAAAATGAGTGGCCTCTTTCAACACAGAAGACATTCTTTGTTGGACTGTTGTCTGATTTGCTTTCTTAGTTGTTTGCTAAGGCCCTGTCCCTTTCCTTTTACCACTTTCTGTCTGGAAAAAGGGAAGCCCCCAGGACTCCAGATGCAGTGGTCTAAATATAGTCTCTAAAAAACCTTTCCCTATAAATTTTCCTTGCAACATACTTTGTTACACTCTATACACTTTGTTATGAGGAGTAAAATAAAATGAAAATACGTGTGATTTTATGGTCAGAATCATGTTCATTATGATCCTGGTAAACATTATTTCTCTCCCTAATAGTTTGTTATTATTTATTGCCACAGGGTGAACACAGAGAGAATCACCTTCACACCCATGGGTCTTTACCGACTTAAAGACCACCTTAACCTCAGCTTGGCTAAAAATAATGTTCCTGCTGACCTGGCTTTCACTTCTCACATTGGTTTGGCAATGTAGACATGCACTTCAGGGTGTGTCAGTGCATAACAACTGTTGAGTGTGGTTGGGTCAGGGGTGCAAAAGCCTTCAAACGTTTGGCCAGAGATGGCAGTGAAATGCTGCTTTTCAACCTGATGGTTACTGTTTAACTTCATGTCCTGGTACTGTCTGAGTAAAGACAAAATAAAACATACCACAATAATGTAAGGACACTGCTAACTACTGGTTATTAAATCAAGATTAAACTTCTTGTGTGAAAATACATTGCTTTCTATTCATAAACAATAAATTTGTACAACTAATCATTTTCTAAATTTAAAATATAGAAACTGATCTGGCATCCTTTCTATTTGGAAAAACAATTCTATATAGAATTATATAGATTTTACACCTTTAGATTTTTCTTTTGGTTAAAATAAATTCCAAATGCATCCTCTTGATCTACCACTTTGAGCATCAGATTGGAATTAATTTATTAATACATCAATATTGACAATCTTTCTTTCTTCTCCTTTCAGCTGCTCCCTTCAGGGGTCACCACAGCGAATCATCTGCCTCCATTTAACCCTATCCTCTGTATCCTCCTCACCCACACCAACTATCCTCTTGTCCTCCTTCACTACATCCAAGAACCTCCTCTTTGGTCTTCCTCTAGGCCTCCTTCCTGGCAGCTCTAACCTCAGCATCCTTTTACCAATGTATTCACTGTCCCTCCTCTGAACATGTCCAAACCATCTCAATCTGGCTTCCCTGGCTTTTTCTCCAAAACATCTAACATGAGCTGTCCCTCTGATGTCCTCATTCCTGATCCTATCCATCCTCGTCACTCCCAGAGAGAACCTCAACATCTTCAGCTCTGCTACCTCCAGCTCTGCCTCCTGTCTTTTTCTCAGTGCCACTGTCTCTAAACCAGACAACATTGCTGCTCTCACCACTGTTTATGGTGCATATCAGCCTGCACCTACAATACACAGTATTACCATGCAACAATAATGCACCATAACATGAATAACACAACAAAGCAGGACTGGCATTCATCGTGATATTATATTATTACACAAGCAGTGTGTGCTACTCAATTTTCTTCTGATTTAAAAATTATTAGAAACTAGTGGCTGAAATACGTCAGTATGGCACAAGATGCAAAATTATAAACTGGAATTTAAAAAAGCAGGTATTACATGTAATATTTTTATTTCCATGTTGGCACTAAAGACTTTAAGACTTGGAGGAGATGGTGATATCATTTACCTTAATCAACTCAAAAAAAGGAAAAAAACAGAAAAATCAGATCTTGTACGTTTTCTGCTGTTAGTTTCCTGCTATTCATTTTTCAAAAGTAATAGACAGGTAGAAAATATGGAGAGAACCGACGACCCTTGATATTACCACTTGAAAAACATAGTATCTCACCTTCAGCAGACCCACTGTTTATAACGCTTGGCGCAACCTCAAAATGTGACCAGATCAGAGATAAAGTTGCAACACATATAACCACAGTGAAGACAAAACATGTAAATGAGATGAGGAGCAGAAGTGGCAGGGCAGATATAGATATGCATGTAAGGAGGGACTGCAACAAACAGACTGCAGAGAAACAAACATAAACATTAACATAATCTTATCAGTGAGGACATTTTGGCTGGACCTCACTTTTTCAGCCTGCTGTTTGAGGTTTAAGACTTAGTTTCAGTGTTGAGGTTAGAATTAGGTCTATATGAAGGTTAGGGTCTGTGCATTATGTCAGTGAGAGTTCTCACAAAAATCGAAGTACAAGTTGTGTGTGTGTGTGTGTGTGTGCGCGCGAGAGAGAGCGAGAGAGAGAGAGAGAGCAGGTATGAGTGAAGACAAAGGCTCACTTGTTCACAGCGGTGCTTTATCCTCATTACGCTCCTCATTTGTTTACACTGTTAACTCTCTCATTTCCTCCATCCTTCACTGCATCTCTCCCTCCCTCTCCCTCTCGCTCTCTCTCCTCTCTGGTGACACTTTAATACAGTACACAATCTGTACACTCCTGCCATCGTTCACTCATGACATAAGCTGTAGCTAATACATAGCTCTGTAAATTGGTCAGTAAGCCCTGTTGGCAGCAGATGCAGGCTTACAAGCATTTGACTTGTCAGTCTATGTGTTGAGATGCTGAGCAAGATTAGGAGAAATCCACACAACAACAACAAAATAACTTATCCTAGAGGGTGATGAGGAATGTGAGCAGTATGTATGAAAGAAGGGATTGAAGATGATTAGGGAGAGTCAGAGGGAAGTGTGATTGGTGGTGATCCATCAGTTAGTGCAGGGAAGACGTGAATAAAGGCAGATAGAGGGGTTAACTGTGAGCTAATTCTTGGTTCACAAAGAGACAGGCCTGCACAATTAAAATCAGACAGAGGGAGAAAATGGGAGCAGAAGGGAAAGATGAAGAGAATGACAAAGAGAGAGAGCGGGGGGGGGGCAGAGAGCAAAAGACAGAAAGTAATTGGTTCTATGATGGCTTCCAGCTGCATGGCTCTTGGCCAAACCAACTCTTCATGACAAGCACTCACACACTAACACACACACACACAAATACACACACTTCAAGTCAGTCGTGCACCGTAAACATATGATCTTGGTAGTTTCTGACAATATTTGTTAGTAGCTGTGACATGCTCTGTTGCACAATGTGAAAAATCCATTTTGTGATTGAAATAATGACCTGTTACGTTCAATAACAACAATAATAATTATTATTCTAACTCTCATGGCTGAAAATGTATAACATAAATAGAAATGTGTGTTTGCCTGGACTAGAGCTACTAACTGCAGGATTCTGGGGCCAAATAGCCTTTTTTTTTTTTTTTTCCAAAATGTACTTCTGCTTCAAAGCACTAGGACACAGCAGGCTGGAGACCACACTCATGCGCTGCATTACAAAGTAAAGTGATGTTACACATTCGTTCAGTGATAGTTCACTTCAGTTCAGTTACTGATGCAGGAAGAGAGAGAGAAAAACTGCAACCTGTTCTTGCAGATAAACAACTTAAGACCTGTCAGGTTCTTGAACTCAGCTGGAGACGTCAACTCTTGATGACAAAGATTCACTGACAGCTGATTTAAACACTCATGGGCACATGGGAATGGGTTTGGTGGTGATGTATGTTTGCGTGTTATGTGAATGTTGGAGGCATAATGTGACATCTGTTTGAGAGACAGTAAATTAGCAAGTTTCGCTGCGAGCAAAGCGAAGTGTCACTCAAAACAAATTGCTCGCGCACACACGTACGCGCTCACAAGGCGTGATCAGCACCACATAGCCGCGCAGTCATCACACAAGCTATCATAAACATTAAATAATGGAAACGTGATAAATAACTTGGGGACAATTCAGGGCTGTATAGCATGAGAGGATGACAGATTAACACCCATTTTACCAATTTTACAACTTACAAACACTGTCTACAAATAAATGATCAATCAAAATGAATCATGACTAGAAAAAGCACAGAAACACTTCTGTGTGTGTGACATTTAAAAAATGTAAAATAGAGAATCAGGCTTCTTTTATCAGGGGCTAATTTGCAAAGCACATACATGCATTAAAAAACAGTGTTAAATTAACTATCAGGCAGGCAGATAGATGGACTGCCAAAAAGACAAACTAATACTAAATCATTGCATATTGTATGAATCTGAACATCATGGCTGTGAGCGGTTCTAATTACGCCTCACAAGAAGTGATTTTGGCATTTCCAATTAAAGCACTTTTTTGTGAGCAGTTTCAAAATGCAAATTCACCGTCACAGATGTTCCAGCAAATGACTACTAAAACTCAAGAAGAACAGAAGACATTAAATTTATCTTTTTTTTTTTCTTTCCATGGATGTAGCTGAGCTCGACTGAAATATTTACTGAGACAGAGATGGCGAAGTGAATCATTTGGCCAGTTTAACATTTTCTCATTTTCATCTCTAATGGCTATCTCTGTAGAAAATCTTTTCAAATAACATCCAGCTGAAACACTGTTTTACACTACAGGTTAGTCATGGGTTCTTCAGTAACTCCTAAAGCAAGGCTTCAGATGGCTAATCCATGTCTTGAGTCAGTAAAGCCGTCTGCTGTTTGACATTCTCACAGCTTCTTTCTCTTGCTCTCTCCAGCCCTAGTTGCCTGGAGGCTCTATGCACTAAGTCAAAACATTGGCAGCTTCAATATTTTAATTCCTTTTTAGAAAACTGATTTTCCCCTTTATGGCTCATTCTCATCTGTTTTTTATGTGGCCATGACCAAGAGAATAATTATATTAGACTCCAAGAAAAGACAAGGAACACTGTTTGGATCAGATAAAGTTTGATGAAGGCTGGAGAGAACGAGTATATGTGTCTTTGTGGCACGCAAAACTCCCTGTCTCCTTCTCCCTCTCTTGCTATGATGACGTCTACTGCTTCGCTGCTAAACAGATGGTGGAGGCATTGGGATGGGGGGATCTTCAGAAACGAGAGAAGGAAAATTATCATCTCTGACATTTCAATACAGCCTTTAGTCCAAGCTTCCAGGAGGGCTTCCAAGTCCATTCAAGCTAATCTGGACCCGTCTTTACACGGCTTATCCTTCTCAAGCCTCTTCTTGGTTAAGTCCTTTGGATCACTGCTCGTCAAAAAATCATCTCAAACAATTGTGTGTATAACAGTGTGTAAAGCACACCCACTACATAAAGACACCATCATGTAATGACATTTAAGCCCTCAGACACCGGCTGGAAGTGACTGTATCCATTTCTCATGGTGTTTATACTCTCGGCAGGAGACAGGCCAAATCCCAGGCTATGGCATGGTAAATTAACATTGCATGAGTTGACTGTGGTCGTCACTTTCGCAGCAATATGAGCAGTTATCATAATCACACAAGAGTCTTATTATGCATGGTAGTAAATGACTAATCTTTAATGAGACCCACATTTAACCTTCTAATGGGTCTTTATTAGAATAACGAGCTATGCCCTGGTGTGTATGTGTGTGTGTGTGGAAGGGAGGAAATGTGTGTGTGCGTGTGTGTGTGTGTTCAAAGTGTATGTGAGTGCAGCAGTGAAACACTAATTAAGCTGTCGGATGGTGCAGCAGATTAGGCAGGCCCCCTGCAGAGTCTTCGGCCCGCTAGGCAAACAGGCTTCATCCTTCAGCCAGCCAACCCAAATAGATCTCAGCCCAATTCTTCCCAGAGTTCAGCAATAACATCGGCACTCACTACACCCAAATAGCTTTAGCCCATTGAGGCCGGATCAGATGGCCTGCCAGAGCACATAGCCCAGACTGCTGGGTGAGTCAGAGCAGCCTGGACTGTTTTTTGCTTTAGCTGAAGAGGAGATTATTAGCCCTTCTTTCAACAGTCAATGTATTGACACACATATACTTGCATATGCACCGAGCAAAAATGCACAAACAGCTGCAAATGCACAGATGCATAAACAAAAACAAAAAAAACAGAAACTGGTATCAGAGATAAAGTTCAGAGAGGAGAAAAACTGAAAGAGGGGATTAAATGTTTTGCAGAAAGCAAATAATTCATGTCATGGTTTGAAAAACCACAAGGTTATAAATGTCTTGTATGATGTGTGTGTATGTGTATACGTGTGTGTGTGTGTATATGTGTGTATGTGTGTGTTTTAAGATGAAGTTACTCCACCACAACAGGAAGGAAACTCTTGCCTTGGCTTTGTACAAATAACAGTTGAAACTACTGTATGTAAATTAAAATAACATCTATAGTTAACATAATGTCTTCACACTTTGTAGCTCTCTCAAACACAAACATGCACACACACACACACACACACACACACACACACACACACACATGCAGAGCTCCACAGTGGTTTTGATCTATCTCTTACAACATGCACATCAACAGTGTGTGTACACCACAATAATTCTGATGCATCTGTTCTTAGTTTACATAAATTAATGAGGTAAGTTCTGTTTGTTCCACTCAGCGCTGAAATGTGTGTCTGAAGGTTTTGAGTTCAACATCTCTGGTGGCTGCACATACTGACCTGGGTTTATATAAATCACAAGTTCATCATATGAATAACACATTTTAATGCCTCTGCTGGATTTGTGGGTTTTTCAGGGTGGCCTCAGATTTTCATCTAGATTTCTCTTACAACTTGTACTAATACAATAAGCACAAATAAGTGAAAGATCATTTTCATCTTGGTGAAGTGTTCACATTATTAGTTAGACCGTGACTGTTTCAGCTAAAAGCCGCACGAGTTGTGTGTGCAGCTCATCCTGGAGGATACAAGGCTGCTCTCCCAGGCTCTTAAAATGTCTGCCTGGTGGCATGTAGGAATAGGGCTCCTTTTATTAATGCTACACCTTTGATTAATCTGAGCAAATCTGTTCTCCATCCAATGGCTGACAGCTCTGGGCCCAGAGCAGGAACCCTAATACACACACACACACACACAAACACTGTCAGTGAGTGTTGACACAGTCCAGATGTTGGCAGCTCTGTTCCAAATGAAAGCAGGGCAGTCGGCCAACAACCTGAACCACTCTCCCCATCAAATGATATGTTTACAATAATACTGTTCTCAGACTCAAGAGACACATGCACATATGCCCTTTCATGCACACAGAGACACACACACACACACACACATTCATACAGTGTACACATGTACATTTACAACATGCAAGCGCATTCTCAAGGCAGGGGAAATAAACTAATGCACAGCTAGTGTACCAGATTGGGTGCAAACATGAACAACATTATGGTGCGGAAAAAGAGAGAAAAAAGGAGGGAGAGAATCTGGTAAGGTAAAAATGTGAAGACAAAGCAGAAAATTGGGAGTCGGGGTGTGAAAAATAGACTGATCAAAAGAAAAGTCATTACCATTGCCTTGTTTGGCTCTGTATCTCCCCTGTTATGTCAGTCAGACAGAGAGAGGCAGGGGATGGAAAAATAATAGTGTAGTTATGTAATGTGCCTTGAAGGGCTGGAAGTGAAACAGAGAAAAAAAACATTGGCTCCACACAGAGGTACAGCAGAGGTCAGCCTGTGCCTACCGTTCTCTATAGACGCTGCACTTAAACATTTTCTACTTCTGGACCCCAAAAATACACAACACACCTTTGTTGAATTCTGAGATCAGGTGCAAATTTTGTACTTTTTCTTTCGGCGTCCATCACAAAGACTCAAAACATGGTCACAGATGAATGCAGTGTAAAGTATTTCTCTAACGACATTAATAATTTAGCAAATGTCAGAACTGGCTGGGGGGTCCTGAGCACTAATCCTAAAACTGTTTGTCTTTCTCACTTTTTTTTCTCTCTCTCACACACAAATGTGTCTGCACAGGTGTTTTTATATAATGACTGCCTGTGAATATTTCTATAAGTGGCCATATAATCAAACATTGTCACACACTTTCTAATGAGCATCCACTCAGTTCCAGTCCAGTGACTCCAGTCAGACGTTTATTCTCAGCAAGTAAATCTTGACTATCACACAGTATCAACCCTTCATGAGTACCTGCCAGTTTAAAGCTTCACTCATCTCCATTATGAGGACAGACACAAACCAAATGCACAGATGTGGGCGTGTCGATCCATACGAACATTAGTTTGAATAACATTCACACAGTACAGGTGTGGCAGTAAATATCCTGTTATCTACGTTGCTGTGCTGTTGCATACTATTTCCTGGAAAAATAACAATCAGATAATATTTCTTCATTGTGAACCCAATAAAGACAAGCTGCTACAGGCATAAAAGAGGAGAATGAATGAGTAAAACAGTCTGATAAAGAGCTTAATCCATTCATCTGCTCCAGCAAGACCAGACAACAAGAGAAGTGGTCCAGTCCAATGACTCTTTGCCTCAACACGTTAGGACAAAGTTGCTATTCATAAAATACTGATTATTTTCTATACTGCACCTCCACATATATTTAAAAGCAGTTCAAAATGTAGACTGTACTGTATGATAGCATACAGAAATATCATTTTAGATATTACGTTCAAGTTGCTGGATTCTAGGCAAAACAAACAGATTAAGGTTACTGCTATAATGTGCATAAAATGTTACTTTAGCGATGTAATATCCAATATGAAAAAAAAAAGTGAAGAATAAAGTAAAGTTAATGTACCTAATCTAGTGTTCTTTAGCCCCGCGAGCAGTACGGCTTCAGGAATGAATATCTCTGGGTCAGTCCACCAACAGTACTTTGATGAGATAAGATTGATGTTACTCAACAACTGCAGGTTTGCCCTGAAAATTTATGCAAGTAGTCACTGGGCCCAGAGGATGAATACTATTAGATATTAGATACTATCTGATCCTTTGACCTTTTCCCCTGCGTCATCATGAGCTTGATACTTGTGCTTGGAGTGACATATCCTAACAAGAATGTGCCTCTCAGTTGAACTGTAATAACTTTTGTGATGAACTTTTTATCTACTGTAATAATTAGGCCCAATTTTGCAAGTAGCTATAAAACTAATCACAACTGTATTAGTTTCAGTAGTACTTGATGTTTAGGGGTGAGAATAAATTGTTATTATGCTAACACACTAGCTAAGATGGTGAACATGGTAAACATACTTGGTAAACATCAGTATGCTGGCACTGTCATTGTAAGCATGTCAGCATACTGGAGTTCAGCCAGTCATACACAGCTGCCAGCATGGCTGTAGACTCACTTATTATCATTAGTGGTAACAGAAAAGTATATACAATCCATAATTTGACTGCAGATATTCAAAAACAATACTGAGTTTGTTGAGTAATATATCACTGAAGCAATACTGTGTTTGAGCAAATTAGTTTTGGAGAGGGCACACGTCACCACAGAGCTTGTAATGCTTGGCACTGCTGAATCATACGGGATGAATTATCTGCACCACGCTGAGGAAGAGCGAGCGAAAGAGACAGGGAGACAGAGACAAGAAGAACATTTCCACGAAATGTTAAACTCAATAATTGAACGTTGCCTTTTTATTTTGCTGTTTTCGGGCCTTTTGAAGCTGCACTGTTCCATGCTATCACTGAGCTGATGGAAGTGTAATGAAGTGTGGAGGAACAGTGCCAACTTCAGCAGAAATGCCTGTGGTTCTGCCTTCCAGCTCAATGCTAACAACACAGCAGACAAACGGTGCAGATGAAAACCAACAGAGGAGTTGAAATCATTTTTAACACAGAGACACGCTCCCTGTGTGTCATATAATCTCATCTGCTAAGGGGTGTATGTGTTCTCTATGGGGGTCCATTAATAAAATATGACTGTATCATATAATAGACTCGTCTGCCAAATTACAGGAGACAGAGAGACAGCTTATTAGGAGGATTGAGGGGGAGGTGTGTGTTAAAGAGAGAGAGAGAGAGAGAGTGCATGTGTGTGTGTCGGAGAGAGAGAGAGAGAGAGAGAGCGCGCGATGGAGCCTACTGTCATCAAAAAGGCACATTACTTAAGTGTTGGCATCATTAATAAGACTCAGGCAGAGCCAATCTGCTAACAAAAGCTCTAACTGTGACTGTGGAGAGAGGTGGACGATTTCTCTCTTTTTTCTCTTTTCTCATCCCAACTCACACATATATACACTTCTATATGGAAGCATTTACATAAATACAGGCAGGTATGTTTTACCACATGCTCACACACAAAACAAGGTGCTGCTATAAATCCAAATCCTAGTGCCATGAGTCACACTGTCACCGTGGCAACAGTGGCCAGCTCCATGCAGAACACATCCTGTCATAGCTCTGATGTTTTTTCTTCACACCGCACACCGACACGGCCAACTTTCAGCTACAGCTATTCATGCACTCATCTCTGAAATGGAACCCAACCAATAGAGCGCTGATGTATGCAGGCCTGATGGCTTGAGGTCACAGTTCAAATTTTTATCATTGTAGTCTTTATTTTAAAAAATAGCTAATCTTCCTTCCTCTTAAACTGTGTTTGTGTACCTGTGATATTTCCTGCTTTAACCACAGTGAAATAGGTGATGCTCTCTGTCCTGTGGATGTGACATGGTGGCTTTAAAGGGCTGAAGCCGCACTGATACATTTCACCACCAGATGGTGTCTCCCATCAATGCCATTACTGTGCAGTGGAGAAACAGAGAGGGGGAGGGGGGAGATGTTGCCAGCTCTATCCATCTTCATAAACACAAGCTATAGTGATCCTCTGTAACAACAGCACAGATAAATTGAAGGAATGCTTGGTTACATGGCAGGCTTCCTGGTTAGTTGGCCTGGACTGCAGGACTGTCCTGTGAATTTACAGCTCTGTCTGATGTTGGTGGTCTCACAGTCTGTCTAATATTCAGTGGTATTGACTTAACTATCACCAGGGCTAAGAATTAGAGAAAATTGTAAATAGTTAGTGAAAGTGGTTCACAGATGTTCCAGAATAGTGTCACCTTTGATTTTTGTACTCGGCATCTGTACTAATGGGACATTGTAGCATTTACAGTAGGAATCAAGCAGTCAGGCAGCGAGAGCTGCAAAGAGATAAGAGTCGTATTTTTAATAAAAAGATATTCTGCATTCATAGAAATAGGTTCCTGGTCCTTTCTGAGGCTTTGCTGTGTTTGTGTATTCCTCACCACGTAGGATGCATGGAGGTCTAACCATAATGTAACCAGAGAAAATACTAAATATCTAGTTACAAAAATATAAACGCTCTGCCTTGGCCAATAAAGTTGCTGGTATAGAGTTTACGCCATGTTACAAACATTGGTATGACAAGAGTTAAAGTACAAAACTGGGCAGAAACCAACAACAAAGGCCCTGATTTATTTCCACAAACTTGTCTTTGTCTTCCATAGTGTGTTACCAGGATATATGCTCTGGTTAAACACTGATTTATGCTGGTTTGTGGAAGGGGGCAGAGTTTGGGAGGAGGAACTGACAATTTGAGTGTATAATCACCAAAGGGTTTCCCACTCCATTACTGATACACTCCAAAGATCATTCAAAGTCACTCCCACCAAAGCTTGTACTCTCAGCTGGATGTAGAACTATGTTGGGACTAAAGTTGAACGTCTGAGCCCGACCAGTGCCAACAGATTTTGCAATGTTTAGTACTTTAAACTAAAGCAAGAATTTGTGACACAACAAAAGCCTTCTGCAGAACCTGGGAAGTAATCAAAGCTTTTACAATATGGCACGAAAGCCATATGGGTTTATCAAACAATCCAGGTCAAATGAATCAGTTCACTGGCCAACTAGGCAGCCCAGCTTTTAATACTAACTTCAGAAGAGTTCAATATATTGGACAGTCTCCAGCCAGTGACTGTATTATTCCCGTTGGTCTTGCAATTGAAATGCATCTCTTCAAAAATGTCACCACCTTGTCATGTGTGCACTGCACTGAGCACAAGAGTTATGACTTGAATGATGTATATTTTTAGATGCACATATTGTGAAGTTCACTTAATCCTAAATCCTACACTGCAGCAGAGGATTGTCCACAAAGAGCTGCAAGGACCATCCTTCCAAATTTGTGGAACATTTTTTATTAAAGCAGTTTTTTTTGAGTAAACTCCTCATTTCCACTACAGCCTGTACCTCCTGATATCAAATCAAACAGTAATCCAATTCTTCAAACATTTTTTTTTTTTACTATGCATTTAGTAACTGTGCTGAAATGTTTCAGCTATACACATAAAGGGTTTTATAAAATGTATGTATAAATCTGAAAGGCTTTAGAAGGATTTGCACAGTAATTGAAACGGCACCTGGTTTAAATCCTCTTTCTCAGGCCTTTCTCTCTTTTGTCCAGAATGGGGGCTCCACCTACTGACCAGGCGGAAGATATTGTATCTTCGTATTTCTTTAAAAATGTGTCATAGAAAGAGTTTTTGTGAAAATTTCTAATATACGTGGTTTATGTGGTATATATCTCATGTAACTTCTAATATGGACAGAATTTCCTTATTTATCTATCTATGATCCAGATCCCTTTTTGAGGTAAGTAAGGCCACTGGAATTATTGCTTGTTCATTCCACCTTTCATCTCATCAGTGATGGTATTGATTGATTGATCGATGATTGTGGTTTTCCCTTTAAAAGTAGCTTTGGCTCAACATGGATGCGATTTGCTGTGCTGTTTCATCCTCTCACTTGTGCAGAAGGTTGAGTGGGGCCATGTGGGCTCATTTACAGGCATCAGCGGAGAGTGATTTGGGTGCAGCCCCACTGCAGCCCTGACTTCCATCAGAGAGGGGATTTTTTTTTTCAGCACAACACCGGTGGTGCCAACAGTTCCATCAGCACCACTAGATACACTGAGGCACATTTGGGCAGCTCACCCTGCAACCATGGTAACAGAAGAATTTTACTAGTTGGCAGCAGCCAATGGTGGGGCACTTCCCACTCAGCTCCATCCAATAACAGAGCAGCCTGCAGCCCGGCCCACCTAGAACTGACACTGATGGGCTAGTGCAGGAGGATTTGGAGATGTAGGCTTGGCTAATGAACAAGTAAGAGAGTAAATGTGTGGAGGTATGTGCGTGTGTGTGTGTGTGTGTGTGTGTGTGTACAAGTGTGAGGCTTTAGTAATAACCTGATGAGAGGATTCCCTCTCTTTTAACCACAACAAGCAGACACATTGTGGAGTAGTACTCACTCACTGAGACCATCTGACATTCAGCAGCAACAGTGCAGCAAGTCCTCCTGTCATCTCGCTCCCACACACATTCACGTGCACGCTGCTCATACTCACATACAGACGCACATGCAAAGTCCCAACTGGCTCTTATCAGAAAATAACTTAATTAGCCTTATCTCAGCATGTGACAAAGCAGTTTACTGAGGTTGGAGCATTAAAGCTAATAGTTTTACACAGGAATAAGAGAACAGGTGCCACCATCAGCTGTCAATAAAGTCATTTATTATTTCACACAATGGATAACATGAACAACTTCAACTGTAGTTCTTCTTAATAAGTGCTCAATGCTGCCAGCCAACAGAAGGGTAGCAAAAGAATGAGCTTTTCTTTCTGAGGAAAAAAAAAAAAAAAAAAAAAAAAAAAAAATGAACCTACAAGATCATGAAAGGTAAACATGACCAAAAGCATGCCAGCGGACATGGATATACATATATATTGCATGTATATATGTGCTTAAGACATATATCTGTATGCCAGCAAATGCAAATACAAAATATATGTGTACATTTACACATATATACTGTGAAGGATATATGCATATGCATGCGCATCTAGTATTTACTCTATATGTCAAATATTTGCAGTTTTTAATATTCATACAATGTACAAAAATGCTTCATGAATTAAAAAATTCATTACAAAAAGAAACATATCAAACAGTGTACAAGTCTTGCTCCAAATTCAATTGAAATTCAACTTTCGGCTTGTCTAAAATATTTATGCATACAATCAAGTTGAGCATGCAAATAAAGGAAACCCACTCTAGAAAAAGGTTCAAATACACTATGTATACAAACTAAAATATGCCCACACTGTTAGAAGAGCTCACTTTGTGCTCTAAAGAAGTACATTTATTGGTTTTCTCAATGCTTCATATGCACTTTCAGCTTTGAACAACATTATAGCTTAGAACTGTACATTTAAGAGGCTCTGTCTCACATGACCGCTCATTCCATTTGTAGGATACTCATCACAGCATGCTACATAGGGAATGGGGGGTGATTTGGGTGCCATTATATCCCATCCTTGTTGCTGTAATGAACTGTGGACTACAGTAAGCACGACTCACCCACTGATTTAAGATAAAACACTGCTGCGCTGCCCTTGATGCTAGGACCAAAGACAAAAGTTAAAAGATCCTTATATCAGTGTTAAGAGGCCTCCTGTTGCCACTGGTCCAGATTGGCTGCTAAATACATGGTGATCTTGAACCCTATTCACAGCCACATAACCCTCTGCAGTCTCTGTGTAGAGTGAAAGCTCTGGATTAGGACAATACTTGTCAGTGTTAGAAGGCACCGGAGCATTGGCTGGTAGGAGAGACAGACAGGACAGACAACAACACCTGGGGGTCTTTAACTCTTACATCAGAGACCGGTGACTGACCACAGTATGGAGGAGTAAGCTGCCAAGTGTGTAGTCTCTACACCTCACAGACCACACGTCTAGACCTCACCACATCTTCACCACAACAGACTGCAGACCCACCGAAAGTCATCAGACAAAGCAAGATTAAGCATGCTAACTTTAGGTTAAATGTATTTTTGAATATTTCCTTTGAGAACTCTGCCGGCACACAACCCTCTTTCGTGCTCTTTACAATACTGCACTGCCCCAACTGGCTGCAGGCAAAATAGCTGCAAGTCAGCAGAGATCCCTATTTGTGGTCGAGTACACTACAGTGGGGCTCGTATCGTCCAAGAACTTTAAAAAGGTGTGATAAGGCAAATAATTTTAGCATTCTGTGTAACTCAATGGATTGAAGCGATGACTGTAATTGTACAGCAGAATTTGTCAACTAGCTAAATGAATTAGGGTATTTGGGTCTTGAGCAGTCTTAATAGAGAGAGGTCTACTGTGGTTTTAGGATACAGTCCCAGCATAGCCGAGCAACAACTGGTATCCATGCAGGATGGACATACTAACACTATTTACAACAAACACTTCAATACTGTATTACATCTGGTTAAGGCTGTACTGCATAGAGCTGCAGTAACTATAGTTTTCATGAAATGATAGTCACTTTCTGCACAACTTATTACAAATTATTACTGGTATTATTCACAATTCTTGTTACATGAATTAATTTTATTCAGTAAATAAGACCACTTATTTCTCTTTGTCGAAGGGTGGACCCAGAACAGAAATTCTTTTTAAGGTCATTGCCAGGCATGGCCTGATGCATAGCAAACAACAATGTATGAGTGGTTTCCATGACAACCTCCTATGTGTGTAACCAGTTAGATATCGTAAATAACTGGTTATATGCTGGGCAGAGTAAGTGATCTTCAATTATATATCTAGGGCAGTGAGTATAATCAATATTGTTGGAGAGAAACACATCTTATAGAGTGGACATGTAACATGATGTGTATTTAAAACAGTAGTATATAGTTTTTATCAGTTAAGCTCTCTTAACGCTGTGATGATGACAATATCGGTCAGAAAACTAGGAGGAGGCTGGGAGACCAACTCAGTGCCCGGTGACAGAGGGTGCTGACTATGGAAGCTGTGAAGGGACACAGACAGTGTCAGGGTTCTTCTGATGTATAAGACACATGTGTCACATGCACAATCATGAATATTTTGGATCAATTTTCTGGGGGCACTCTTTGATATTACTCAGGTCGTATGTAATTGGTGAGAGAAAGAAACATAAGGCACAAGTTGAGCTGCTGCAACTAAGAATCCCACCCCGCCAAAAGAAAGCAAAATCTCCTGAAATGAAATTTTAACAAAGTTGATAGAGAAACACTGATCCATTGCTTATATTTTGAAATATGTGTTTGAGAAAATACCAACTACTGTAGCTAGAGTTTAACAAAGACTTAACATACTGACAAAAAAAAAAAATCCATGGTGGCTACATTCTAGAGTGCACATAGGAATGCTTTACATTGCTGCCAACATGGTGGAGAGTTTGTCAAACTCTGATTAAACTCTTTTAAATAACACATCCTTACACTGAATACTGAGACTTTGGTTTCTAAATCTAAATACTGGATTTACTTTCCAAAAATATTTCCAAAGATATGGATTGAAAAATCATGTTAAGTAGAAAGACTGGCATTAGTTTTTAAAAACACTGACTGTGAGCCCTCTTCCACTGAACTGTCCAATCACGATTCAGACTTGGGCTTCGGTTTGACGCTTTTGGCTGCGCAGCCTGCATATACAAATTGATTAAAATAATGCATGCCCTCTGGAATGGATATCCACACCATTGAACATCGAAAACATAAGGCTGGAACAAGCATGTAAGTGCTGAATTTGATTGATGCGAATGTATGGTTTTTCATAGTGCATTAAACCAATTTTAAGGTTTACCAAAACACACCTGATATTCTTCCTGTATGCGATGCCCCCTGGATATAAACACAATAACGAGTTTATGAATGAATACACGTGGTTCTTTCTGTCTGAAAACAAATTTGTTTTGAGTCGCACCCATGTCTGTTTTTGGTTATAAAAGAATACACAACTTTTATTGTCTATGGTACAACGATTCTATTTGATATACTGTATGCCAGTACATGTCTATGAGCTGGTTTCCCATTGTACAAGGCAGGCAACAGTGGACTTTGTTTCTATGTACAGTCTGGGACAGTCTCATCCACCACATTGCCTTTATGTCACTACCCAGGACAGGGCTGAGCAGAAAGGGAGTAATAAATGAGACACGGGGTATGTTGAGGGAGCACAAGCAATAGGACATGTAAAAACATGACTTGGAGTAGATGAGTGGACAAAGGGTAGATGACGTTGAGTGGCAGACACCAGGGCGGGCTAATGACTTGGGGTGAGTGTCAAGCAGGGAGGGGGGATCAGGGGTGAGGAGCTGGAAGGTATTAGATAATTCTCTGAGAGAGCGAGAAAACAAGGATGGTACAGAAGGGGGCAGGAGTAAAAACACAGATAAGAAAATGGGGTAAGGTGGATAAAATACTATTATATTATCCCACATGTTGTTGACAAGCTTCCTCAGAAAGGCAAAAATAAGCAGAGCTGCACAATTTTATAATAACCATTCCCCCGCCCCTTGCTGGTAAATATATGGCTAAAGCCACATTCAGATACAGTATCATAAAGTACCATACACATCACTGTATCAGATACATAAAGAATCACATATCCTACACTATCATAAGTACCACACACTTTTATAGCATCAGATTCTGTATCAAATAGTACCATATAGTGCCATTGTAAATGAAGGTCCATTGAATCCTTAAAAGGCTCATGTCTGGTTGGGTTTAACAAACAGAGGGATGGCACCCCAAGTGTTCCCTCCCCTGCACCTCCGCAGTCCCCCTGACCCTCTGTAGTCCACACATCAAATCAGACAGAAGAAACAAGTCAAAGTGCATTGAGGACTCCCAAAACCAAGGACACTGCATCTGATAGGCTCAAACAGCACTGACTCCATTCTGCCACAGAGTTATATTCTCCTGCAGGTCTACTGACTGGAAGGAGCCCATAATTCATCCCTGTTGTGGCCCCTGCCTCTGCGTTTCGCCCCTTTGGCCAAAGGAGGCACTGACCGTGCTTGATGCACCACAGTCTCAATTGTTGCTGAGATGGAATCGTGATTGGAGAACTCCAGAGGCTCGGGGGTCAAGCCTGGCCTGAGGCTCTGCCTACCTGGCAGGTCGTCGCACCTCTCCAGGACAGGCATTCCCAGAGTCCTCCCATCACCTCGCCTGCTGGCCAACATGTCTAAACCCCGACCATCAACACAATCTTCCTCCCTCCTGTTTGTTGGTTCTGATTCCTCTAGGGGTTGTTTTCGGGGCCGTCCAGGCCGTCTCTTGATGACATTGTTTCCTGTTTTGGCTTGTCGCTGCAGGCGCTTGGCACGAAGGATCTTCTGCACATGCTCAAAGTTCAAAGAATGCATCCTCCTGACATCCTTCTGGATCTGTTCCACCTCACGACGTTTATACCTCCGCTTACTGGGAACACCTGGGAGAGGAAAGATTGAGCATGAGTGAGATGATATATAACAAGGTAAATAAACAGCAGAGCAAAGTCTATAAAGAGAAAGGAGTTTTCATGCTAGCTAGTCAAAATGTGCAGCTTTGGAAAGGCCAGGAAAGACATCATGCCAATTTAGCTCACGGAGAGAACGTCTTTTTTTGCTTCAAGAGCTTCCTGCTAATTTTGACATATTCATGTAAGCCTTTCAAAGCCCAGCTGAGCCAGGAGAGCAGATCCTATCCTGTAATTGTCTACTGGAGAGCAGAGAGGAGAGGGGAAAGGAGGAGATCCCATTCTGTTAGCAGGAAACCCAAAGAAATGTCTCCTTCAACCATTTAATATGTCGCTACACAATAACAACCCTGTGCATCTGGAGCACAGGCTGCCAAAAGACCAAACACACACATGCACAAACAACTATTGACACATTCACATGCACATATTCACACAAATGCAAATACACAAATACAAAAACACACATATGCATACACTCACATGCCCATGTTGCACAAATAATGAATTCAGCAGTTCAGAATGGCTGAGTAGAAGAAACTGGAACCATATTGTTTCCTTCACACTGGTGAACTGGGCAGTATGCCCTTTACATGCTGTTCTCTTTCCCCCTTTCTACATCACTCTCATTCTCTTTTCCACTCTTCTCTTTATGGGCAGCAAGATGTTACTCTCTAATTTTCAATTAAACTGGTAACACTGCAGCATTTCATTTCCTTCTCAATTTCAGAAACTGCTTCCCGCTCTTAGTCCATTTCTGTCATTCTTTTTGTTTCCTATGTCTGTCCTGTTTCTTAGCCCCCCCCCCCCCCTGTCTGGGCACTGTTCCCAGGGCTCAGACTGAGCCACAGCCAAAATGGAGGAAAAGCACAATCAGCCACCAGTCCCCAAGCAGTGTGCATATAACATGCTTGGTCTCTTTTTCTTGAGCTTTTACTCCTATTTCTGGATTCCCAAACCATCTCCTTTCTTCTTTTTCTCCAGAATCCTGCTGGTACTGTGTAGCGGGTTTCTGCAGTGGTCTAACACATGATGACTGCATTAAACCAAAAACTGTTTCCATTTTTATGCAGCAAATATGGCGGGCTAGATTGCAGGAATATGTGTCAAATTGATACAGAAGGCACTGAGAATATATCTGCTATTTCAGAAAACATGGCATCGTAGGCTTGAGTGCGTGTTTGACAGCTTCTGATAGCTTCAGATGCGACAAGCAGATATAAAATACACTACCATACAATGTTAGTAAACATTTTAAGAAACTAAATGGTGGTGGCTAAAGAAAAAAGAATTTAAGAATATAAAGTTACATGGTGAGTTTTTTTTGCTAATATACCAAGAGTAAGGGAAGAAAAAAAGAGGCCTGACCACCTTCCATTTAAAACATCTCACTCTATTGTTGCTCAGGAATTCAGGGCAGACAGTGAAATTAGTCTAATGCAGAAAGCACTAAGTAGCAGTAGTTTATGAGCTGCACAGAAGTGTGCACACGCTCAGCACACACACACACACACGCACTACAAAGTAGCAGAAATTTATGAGCTGCATACACGGAACATAAAACCAGTGACCTTCAGCAGTGTGAGGAGCTGTATAGCACTGAGGACCTGTTTCTCTGTGGAATAGGAAGTCACTACTACACCGAGATACATGCTCATTTATCCATTGCTCCTGCAAAGACTAACACCTAGTTTCCAGGGTAAAGTGAGTCTTGATGTATATTATTTAGTGAGAGGAATTCTCTGCTTGGAAGTGTGTGCATGTGTTTGACAATCTCATGTTATACAAAGAAAATGATTCTCATTAATTTACTAGAAGATGACCTGCTTTTATGCAAATATGCTTGTGAGAGATTGCTGTCAGCTGCAGTGAGACCCACTGATTAGTGAAGAAACACATGGATGCATACGCACACACACAGATACACACACACACACACACACAAGGAAATAAAACAGTTTAAATCACTATAAACTAGTTCTATTAAGGAATGATTTACCAACTTAGTTGTACGCTCTGTTAATAATAGAAATTTGCATCTGTATCACCTTGTTGATGAGGTTCTACCTGCATGTGTATATTTGTGTTTGTCAGAGTGGGTTTGTGCTTGCATGTGCATGGGTACACGTATGGCTGTGCAGCACACATGTGTATGCACACACTCCTGTGTTTTAATTGGGCTAAAGCTGTGAAGTGAAGCAGTAAATCATGCTAGAGGAGGGGCACAGGCAACGGGGAAAATAGAGGGTAATAGGCGAATGAGGGGGAGGGGAGATAAGGAAAAATGGGGAAAGGAAAAGAAGAAGGAAAGAGAGGGATAGAAGGGGGAGGGAGAGTAGGATGCAGAGAAACAAGGGGAAGTCTGCATATGGATATGGGGATTGCGGGAGAGATGCAAAACAAAAAAGCAAGGGCAAGGACTGCAGAAGTAGCACAGGGGGAGAAGGAAAGGACATAGAAGGTAGCGGGGGGGCTAGGGGGGGTGGTTGGTGGATGGTGGTGGTGTTGGTGGTGGGGCGGGGGGTTGTGTGTATATGAGTCATCTGTCCTGGATCCCCTGGGGTGGGGGGTGTATTCTAACTGAGCCCCTGGCTTCTCCTCCCCGCCACTGGACGAGGCCCCAGTCATTAAACCCCTGGCTGCCAGCCAGCTCTTTTAACACAGGCAAAGGCCTTTTACGGCGTGTCTGTAGAAAATAAATCACACTGTGTGAATAATACATCTCTGGCAAAGGCATTGGCAGGAGTGAAGGGAGCGAGGGTGGGAGGGAGGGGAGGAAGGGGAGATTGGTGAATTATAGTCATCTCCATCCATGCATTACGTTCTCTCTATCCTCAGCCAGATGTGCTCAAACACACCAGAATACAGAATGTACAAAAATTCACAATTTAGTACTGAGAATGTGGGTCTGTCCTCCCTGTCTGCTGTAAGTCCTGATAATGCTGTATGTACCATACTTATATATTCATATATACCAAAATGGGGAAACCCTGTTAAATATATATATATATATATATAAATATATATAGATATAGATATAGATATCTATATCTATATCTATATCTATATATATATATCTATATCTATATATAGATATATATATAGATATCTATATCTATATCTATATATATATATATAAATATATATATATATATATATAGATATAGATATATATATATATATATATATATATATATAGATATAGATATAGATATAGATATCTATATATATATCTATATATAGATATAGATATATATATATAGATATAGATATAGATATAGATATCTATATCTATATCTATATATATATAGATATAGATATATATATCTTCATTACTTCTATGCTATGTCAGCCTCATAGTAATGTCATTGGCGAAATCTGTGGTCATGCAGGTGGTGACAAATAAGAAAGAAGAAAAGAATCATATTAGACATTTTCCTCAGGTGCACCATGGTTGGTTATATTGTATAGTACCTATGGGAACTGGTTAGATAATGACAAGCCAACAAGGGCAAGTTATTGCACTCTGGGCTAACCTCAAGCCTCCAACACATCATCAAAGTAAGTAATGCATTTAACATGCCACCACTGTCAAAACTAAAACCATTACTGCTGTCATGATTTCTGACCATAGCAAAAGGGAACTGTGGTTAAAAAGGAACAGGTAATACTAATCAAAGAGTTCTTACCAGTGAGAGATGGACTGGAGCACTTGTTCATCTGTCCGGGCTCTTGCCTGGCAGTTTGGAATGGCATTAAGCTCTGATCTCCAAACATAGAAAGCCTCATCTTCCGGCTCCTTGCGCCACACTCGTCCTCTCGTGACCCCAAAAAAAGGTCAGAAGCTGCCCCTGACCGCGGCGATTGGTTGCTGTAGCCGCTCATGAAGCTGTTTGTTGGCTGTCCGGTTTGACGGGAGTGAAACTGGTTATCAGCAAGAGAATGTGTAGACAGCTGGTCCGACTCAAATATCCCTAAGCTGGATCCTAGGCTTGTGCCTCTACCACTGGCCCTCTGTTTCTCCAGATGCTTTGAAGAGTCCCTCCTGTCACTCAGCATGCCAAGACGTGCATTGGTCTTAGCTCCACTGAAGAGTCCACCCAGCTCCTGCCGGTCTCGGGGTGAAAGGAGAGGTTCATCTTTGTGCTTATGTTTGTGCTTGTGCTTCCTCTTATGGAGGCGAACCCCTGCAAGACCACCTGTGCTGCCACTGCCCAAGGAACCCAACCCCTCTCCTCTTACAGTGGGCCCCTGGAGTGGGCCACTAGTGCTGCGAAGCTTAGCCCCTGGCTGGAGCTTTGAGTGTCCACTGGAGTGAAAAGCCTTGGGAGGGGGGACTGCAGGCCTCATGAAGGGAGATGGAGGTGCAGGTCCTATCGAGTGGTGGGGCAGGTAAAACGGGGGAGCAGGGGGAAAGTAGCCCAGACTGAGAGGAGGTGCGTAAGGCATCGCATACGGTGCTGCATAGTAATTCCCCCCTGCCAGCGGATAGCCATATCCTTGAACAAAAGGCAGTTTCGATGTGACTGGCTCACTGCCTTTGGCTGGACGGCCACGTCTCCTCTTAGCCTTCAGATCGGCACTCCTGCGGAGGTACGAGCTGGTGTCACAGGGGTAGGAGTCATAGGTAACAGGGTAGTAATGATGGAAGTTGAGGCGAAAAATTGATGGATAAGGGTGCTGGGGGTAGCAGGTGTATCTCCTGTGAGTCACTCGTAGCTGCTGGAACTTTACCACCACCTACAGGAACAGTGAAAAGTAGAAAGACTTAGACATCGTATACAACGCACACAGAGATTACAATACTTACAATACAGAATTTAGTAAAGCATAACTAACCTCCTCCAGTTCAGAGAGAAAATGAAGATGATCTCGGCTCTGTAGGCACTTCCTCTTTCTCCGATGCTTTTGCTTCTTTTCCTGCTGTGACAGGAAGTTGTCAACAGCAGTTACTTGTCGTTCATAGTGTGTTCTGCTGCCCCGGTTGGATGCTTCCAAAGCCGCTGCTTCAGCTGCCTCAAACCCACACAAATCAAATGAGTACCTGTGTGGACACAACATAAAATACAAAAACACATTAAAACCACAACCTTTATGAATATAGGTCATTCTGAAAAAGGAAACAACAAAAGCCTATAAATCAAGGTTCAAAAAAGGTATAGAAGTGTAATAGACATGTACTTTACCTGCGTCGGGAGGCAGGGCCCTTCTCAGTTTGATCTGAGGTGCTGTTGTTGTCTGTCCCAATGCCACTGTCACTGGGAATAGTCTCCTCACTGTGGGACTCGCTGATAGGGGATAGGGTCACCTCTTTCACTGATGCCCCCTCAGACAGGTGGGAAGGTGAATTAGCCAGAAGGCGTGGAGGCGACAGTTTCCATCCCCCAGAGAGGAAGCCCCTGCCTGGTGGTTTGGACGGCAGGGCTGAGATTGGCTGCAAACTGGGCATAGTGGCATCAGGGTGGCTAGCTCGTATGGATGGAGCACTGGAGCTGGGAGATGAAGTGGTGGAAGGCACTACAGGGCTCTCATAGAGACTGGATGTGGAGATAGGTAAGTGGGGCTTGTCCCTAGTGGTTTTGGGAGGGTTGGTACCTTGGTTTTCTGCTCTGGGTTTCCGCCCTCTCTTCTTACCAATGTAGATGGTTCCTCTCTTGCTTACATTTATCTGCTTTCCCAGCCGAGCCTCAATGGTGGATGCCATGGCACTCATAGCTGAGGTAACAGGGGTAGAAGAGGACTTCAAAGCCAGAGTGCCGTTCTGACTGGACCCTGAAAGGATCTCATTCAGGATGCTTTGCATTTTTCCAAGCTTCAACTTACTGACTGGCCTGGAATGACCTCTGCCACGCTTTAGTTTCAGATTGCTAGAACTGATGCTGGTGTTCGGGGAGGTCATTTGCACTAATGTGTTTAGTGTATGTGTCTTCCTCCTACGACTTAGTCCTACAGCACTTTCCTGTGCCAGTGGGCTTGGAGGTGAGGTGGAGGTGCCTTCATGGATGGTCTCCACTGTTAGGAGTGGCTGTTTCTTGGGGCGCCCTCGTTTTCTCTTAATGGGTGTGTGGACGGTCAGGCTGTCAGTGTTGGTGTAAAGGGGGCTAGAGGGGGTGATGGGGAAGGCTGAAGGTGGGTCATTTAGGGTCGAGGGACTACCCCGATTGTCCCTCTGGGGTGGTGTGAGGCTGGCATGGCTTTTAACTTTTAGGTAGGACCACCTCTCCTTGGCCTTGGTTGGTTTGGAACTGATTGTGGAGCTGCTGCTGTGGCTGGGGCTAGGACTTAGGGCCACCCTGGGTCTAGGGCTGGGACTGGGGCTAATGTTAGCCCTGGGTTTAGGGCTGGGGCTAGGACTGATGCTACCTCTTGGGCTAGGGCTGGGGTTTGGGCTAGGAAGTCTGGGGTGTGTGTTAAGATTGGGCTTGCTGATATGACTGTGAGCAGATTCTTTGTGTTTAAGCGTGTCTGTGCTCAGTTTAGGGCGGCCCACAGGGTTCTTTTTCATTCTGTTTGCAATCAAAACTGAGTCTAGGTCAGTCCCATTTGTAGCTGTGTCTCCTCTTTCCACCCTGTCAACCCTATCTCCTTTATCTCTTTTATCACTTTTGTCTGCTCTTTCTGTTTTTTCTATCCTTTCTCCATTGACATCAACCTGACTTGCAAGTCGAGAATCATTTTTGTGAGTCTCCATCTTATGTGCTACTTTAGGTTCTGGGGGCCAAGGGTGGTGGTTTTCTCTAGTTTCAGAATCCTGCCGTTGTTGTGATAGTTCCTCCACAGTAAATGACTCATCAAAAGACGGCCTCCTCCGCCTCTTTCTTCCTTTCCCTTCTTCTGTCAATATGGGCATCCCTCTGTCTTCTTCATCTGCTCTCCTCCCAGCAATTACTCGCTCTCTTTCCTCTTTTCTCCTTTCCTCTCTTTCTTCATGGAACCGATCAGCTGTCTCCTCTTGCCTGTACTTTTGCCTCTCCCCTGAATTAGTTGGGCTCTCCAATTCTTTGTCTGACTGTCTTCCCCAAGGTGTATCAGCACTATGGGGATTACAAAGCACCCTCTGGGATTCCTTCCTGCCATACTTCCTCTTGATGTTCCCAAAGAGCTGTTCACTGACCTCTTGCAGACCCTTCCCCCTAGAAATATATACACAGAAAAAAATTATGACAGAAGGAATTTTAGTAATACTATACAGTCTATGGGCATCACCAGACCCTCATAGCATCATTTATATATGTCTTTTTAATCAAATTAATTGTTTCCTCTTCATCTCACATTACGTTTTCATTTAGATTATTGAATAAAGAAAGTACACAGTTTCAACAAACGCATTATTTTGCGAATATCACTGTGCAACACTGTGTCAGCTTTCCTGTCCATAATGTACAGTAGTTTTTTTCTAAGATTCACAGCACAAGGAAATGAACCACACCTGCTGAGAGAGGTCAAGTTGAGAATACTGGCATCTGTAACTACTGGTAACTGCAGGTCTGGAGTCAGAGATCTCTGAGGTGAGGGGCTTCTTGTTGCTGTTCGTGGGAAAGGTTGAGTCGGGTCGAGCAAAGAGGTCCTGCTGGCTCCTACCAGTTCTCTGGCTGGTTCAGAATCTGCAGGATTCGCCGGTGATACGGAAGGTGCTGTAGACGTGAGCCAGTCCGGGTTGATTTGGTGTTGGTGTGCATGACTGTGTTGGAACTGCTGTGAGAGGGTGTGCTGTGTTTGTTGTGGGTGTGCAGGAAGAAGTGAGGTGCGAAGCTGGTGCTTAGGTGGAGTGTGATCTCCTAGTAGTTGCAGCAGGCCTCCCTCTCTATGCTCAGGCATTCTAAACTGGCGTTCATATGTCTGGGGATGACAGAAAAGAGAAACAAAAACTGGTTACTACACACAAAGTGTCATCACAAGGTAACCTTTTGTAGCTGCAATGGTCAAGAAATGTTAGGACAATGATAACATTTTGATGTTATTTTGATGTCAGGACTTAAGTCTTTTAATACTGTGCATGAGCAAATACTGTGCAACCAAACAAAAGGCTTGTTTACAGAGCAATTAAATTCTTGTGGCAAGGATGTTGCATGCTGTGAGAGCAGGGTGGTGGGGGTGATGGAGTTGAGGGGGTTGTCTGACTGCACACAGTGTTTAACACAATAGCCTAGCTCAGCTGTGTACCTCATTGCCCTAGACCCAGAATTATTTGCTATAGATTGACTTTATTTGGGTGTACTGTTCACGGTTGTAACTTACACTGTCATAATATTGACCCCCAAGTGCCCAGTGCCCAGTTTATAACTGCCTGTGTAAAAGTTAAAATTCATAAGGTTTATATACTGTTTTGGACAAAATAACTCTGCTATATAATGTCTCACTATTAATTTATCACTCCTGCATAATCACTGTACTGCTGCACGATGAGAAATAGAACAGCGGATGGCCTTTGTGGTTTAGCCTGTTATTAACAGACTCAGTATGACGCAACAAGACACTGTTCTGCTGCGCTGCAGGGAGATGTAACCTAACCACAGGCCTGCCTCTCAGCATGTACACAGGCATGCAAGCGCACACGCACACACTCTCAGATGCATACAGTAGATGTACATGCCTTAAAGGCTTTCAGAAATCGTGCCTTAAAACGCGGTAGCGCTAAATGCCAGACAGTGCCAGACAACCGAATTTAGTCTAAATGTACCCACACCTAGATAGATAATTAGCTCATGCCCTGTCCAGAAACAGTTAATAGTTAAGCACAATAATGAAATATACCATGTATGTTTCTCTTATCACATCTCTTCTTTTAATCTGCTAATGTCCTGTTTTGCCTTCAATTCATCAGCCACTTTCAATATTCACTGCCCGTTTTTTTTTTCTTTCTGTTGTCACATGAGTAGTCAGGCAGTGACACTCATTTTGTAATCTGGCCAGACACAAGTTGCACATACTGAACACTAGATAACACAACACTCTACATGTGGATGACAACACATATTGCATATACTCATGCAAACACTGAGCAGCGTCAGTGATGAAAATAGCTGTGCTAATACACACTTGCAGATGCACATTTATCTACCAAAAACCCTGCTATGGAATCTGTATCCCAGTTGTGAGACACGTGTGTGTATATAGGTGTGAATATATGTGCACATGGTGATACTAAATAGGAGACTCTGTTAGTCCATAGAGGGATAAGATGACAGATACCTGATCCACACATGCTTTCTCATTTAACCTGTCCTAGAATACCTGCTGTTTCAGATTAAAGGAGGGCACAAAAAAAAAAAAGACAGACAAGGAGATGGAGGTGGTTAGAGTGAGACACACAGCCATACACTCAAACACACATATACACACACACAAAATGTATCTTACCCACTAACCACAAAGCAACCACTGAGAGATAATAAAGAAAGGAGGCATGGACATTTTTTCCACTATAGATAGGAAAGCAGAAGCGATGAAAAAATAAAAAATAGAAATGGGGAGCTCACTCCCCCTCTTTCCGGTTGAGGTTGGGTTATTGGCACCGATTCAGCTTTTTGTTCCTAGCTTCCTCCCTTTCTACCACGCTCTCCTCCCTTTCCCTCCTATACGCCTCTTGCACTTTCCAGGGAAATACATCCACTGTCAGATTTTCACACTAGCAAATATAAATAGTGGTTATATGGACCATGGTTCTCCCGTGACTGTGGCAGTCAACAAGTGTACGAAGAACTTTAACCTTGATTACCTATACAACTTACCAGTTTTTCATACCATAATTACAAAAACTTTGCACTTTTCTCTAGTTGTGATGCATTGTCCTTTTATTGCTATATTGGAGGCCATGTTCTCATTAACATGTACTCATAAGTCTCAGCATTTGTGTGGAGAATTATGAGAAAGCCACCAAAAAAATATATTGCAGTACTTGTCAAATTGATTCTGATATTTTTCTCTTGTTCATACAGTGCCCTGTTGTTGCCATGCGCCATGCGATAGGGGGCTGCCATCTCATAGTGCTACTGCTGGCGTGCAGCAGGGGGCAGTAGTCAGAAAATCAGCACTAGTATAGACTCTGACCCTGGAGCAATGTTCAAGAACAAGACCTCAAAGCCTTCAGTCTTTTCTACACTGTCATTCTTCCAAAGGTCTCCTCTGATTGAGTACAGATAAGAAGAAAGGGCAGCACAAAAAACAGGCCCAAAACATGTTTAGTCCTCAACCAACACGATGCACTCTCCCTCCCTTGAGGCTCTCAGGGCAATGTTCAGGGGTTATAGGTCGTACTCCACAGCTAGGTCAACAGCCGTTTGTAGGATATCTTCCTCTGGGTCAGCACTGTAACAATGTGGATTGGCCTCAGTCGGTCACAACAAGACCCTTCACAACACCTGAATGCAGGCAGATATGGAGCTGCACATTCCTTTCCACTGGTGATGTAACCATGAGATAAGGTCAGAGCGCAGTGGAGGAGGTCAGGGATAATATGTGACTTAGTGCTGCAATCATGCAACTGAAAGCCACTTTGGAAATGAGTCAGCATATATTTACTGACAAATACGTGTGTGTGCATGTGTCTGAATGTAATAATCAAACTCAGCAGGCTGTTGTAAATCAGGATTTTGATTTAAAGTGTTGCACTCCTCTGTCATTGAGTTTGATGTGAGGGGAGGTATGTGACAGCCCCTCCTGTCTTTTTCCTCTCCTGTACTTTGAATAAACTGAACTTCAGAAGAGAGGAACATCTCTCTCACACTCGCATATACGTGCACGCAGCACCCTGGCTGCACCAGTACAGCGGAGGGGTGAAAGAACACCCTGAACAGGCACACCCAAATCTCACAACCCACCACATATATACACACATATACCAGCAAACATATACACAAACCCCATGCACGCACACAGACACACACAAACACACGCTGCCCTTCAAATAGTTTTTCGCAGCCTTTTATTTGGCTACACGCCCGGTGGTTAGAGTGTTTCATTTTTCCCTGTGTATGGAACTGGGCAGCTGTCCAGACAGACACACAAAGAGAGAAAAAAAAAAGAGAGGCACACAGAGAGAGAGAGGGAGAGAGAGAAAGAGAGAGAGAGAGAGGGAGATGGGAGGGGGTTACTGAAAGAATGAAAGCAGAGAGGGAGGGAAAAAGAGGACCAGCAGAAAAACAAGATGAGAGGTGCCTAGACCCGTTTACAACTAGTTGCCTCCAAAATCTTATGATTGATATGATCCTCTCCATTTCCCCCTCTCTCATGTCACACACACTCTCCTTGGCTTTGACACCATGCTGTCTCCCTTTGCCCCCGTGGCCCCCATGCATCGCCCCCCACCCTGATCTCATCCCTCCTTTTCTTCTTCTTTTTTCTTTTCTGGAGTTGACCATTCTCCCTCTGTGGGAACTACCAGCACCTCTTCTTCCCCCCACTGCCCCCTTCTCTCCAGCTTCATTCAGAGCGCCGCTTCTCTGTGATCTGTGTTTCTGACAGCTCTGTGCGCACACACACCACACACTCACACAGACACATTCACACACCACACACCACACACACACACACACACACACACACACACAGCTCCTCTGCAAACAAACACCATGAATACTAACACGGCTTTGTGTCCACAGCACTTAAAACAGGGAAGAATGAGAGGGAGGGGGGTGGATGCAGGGAAAATCAGGGAAAAGCGATGGAGGAGAAAAGAAGAGATGTGGCACTGTGTTGATCTTGTGGCCACTCTCACAGAGCTCACCCCCCAAACCCTCCCCTGCCCCCTCCCGTTTCTCGTCCTCTCGTTCTTCCCACCAGTTCTCCAGGGAATAAAGACTTCCATTCATGCGCCTGAGGAGACCCACAGCAGGAGAGAAAAGAGGGAGGAGAAGGGGGAGGAAAGAAGGGGGTCAAGGTGGGGCAGTTTGTGGATCACTGGGATCAGGTCCACCGACTAAAATTGTCTGTGCATGTCTGTATGTCTGTTTTCACTTAGCATGCGCTGCCAGTACTTTATTATCTCAGAACTGGTGGCATCTTCTGGGAAAGTTGGGTGGGAAAGTTTGGAAATTCAGTCTTGGAGTAATGCTGTAGCTCCTAAACTATATGTCCAACCTACAGCCACAAAAAAAAAGGACCACTTAGACCAAAAACTCATATTCATATTCTTTCCTACATGCTGTTATGCAACCTCCCTGCTGAGCTCTATCAAGCACTGGATCTACAGTACATTTGTTCTTCAGCAAACTGTACAGCAAAAGCCAGATTTAATGCACAGCAGTGGGTCTCAAGTGAAATGTTCCCTTCTACGTCCACAGCAGTAATCCTTTAGATTAGAGTGCCCCTAAAGATAGCAATGAAACACCCAAGAGTCTCCTTGTCACTCTCTTCAGACACACTCAGATGTAGATGACTCAATTGGAAGAAAAGCCTATGATTGGCTGAACTGAAGCATCTTATTTTGGTGCAATTGGTGGTTTTTACCCATTCAGTAATGACAGAGACATTTCCATGTTACACAAAGTATACATCTAATCCCTGCTATTAGCATGAATGGATTGTATGCAGGCAGATGTGTGCGAATAGTGCAGAGAAGCACATTGGAAGAGTTTTTTTTTTTTCATAGTGATTATTACAGCGATTATGTACCGATTGTTCCATTCATGCACATGGCCAAACTCCGGTGACAGCTTTATGCATTTCAGGGCACATGCTCAGCACAAAGGAAACATACAGACACATAAATAGCAGCCACACACACACACGCACACACACACACACACAGACACACACACACTTTCTATGTGAAAGCACAGAAAAAGTCATACATGCTGATGCTCCATGAATAGACAAAATGATGTTTAATCAACACATGTATTGCAGGCGAGGAAGTACACATGCACCCATACAGACACGTGCAGAACACATAGTACAAAACCAAAGGGAAGCGTTGTTCAGTGTATTCTGTGCACCATATGACCCGATCATACTACTTCTTGTGCAACAGGAAACAATTAACAGCCAATGAGCTGCTCTAAATCCTAAGGGATGACTTCCTGTGTGGAATGATGGGTAACTGAAGACAGAAGCTGTGCTGAGATTAAACACTTCCTCTCTGGCATAATCTATTGTTTTCTAGTTACTGTGGCTGTACACAACAAGACATTTCCACATCACTTGTATGTTTCTGCTAAGGAGATCAACCTAAGTAATGATGATAGTACATTAGCTTTCTTAGTTTAACTCAGAGGATTAAGCGAAGCTAAGAAAATGTGAGACGCTATCACACTGATGAAGAGCACCCCTGATATTAATTGATTAGTCAATCATCAGAAAATGAAGTCGAAACATATTATTGACTATTTTTTGGACTTTTTTGCTAGTATTTGACGATGCAGAGTCAAGAGATGAATGACACAAGTTGGAGAGTGGGAAAGACACGCAACAAGATCTTAAATAGGGCTATGGGAAATTATAATGATTTTTTATTATTTTATGTAATTTTATAGCTTGAACAGGTAATTGTGTAATGATAATGACAACCAGATAAACAGATTCATTAATAATTGTAATACCCACCACTGGAGAGGAAAGGGTTTTCCAGCAAGTGATGCTTAATGATTCTAGTGTCTGCACTCCGATTTTAAAAGCTAATGTAGGATAACACTTCTCACTGTTTGCTTTATGTTTGTGTGTGTTTCTGTGAATATCCTCAGATGATCCCTAGCTTACAAGAGAGAGTTCGAGTCAGTGTAATGACATCGTCAGTGACAGGGAGAATGGGCAAAGTGAGACACAATAGTCTTAACCAATCAGACTGTTCGCCTCCCCTCAGGCCCACTCGCACCAACAATAACGCTTTTGTGTGAGGCTGCACTCCAGTCGTGCGTTCACATACACACACGCAGGCACACACAGACCAAGGCACATTATCCTATAATTTCTCAGACAGGCACAAAGAGTAGCGGAGGAAGCTGTGCTCCACATTTAGAACTGCATCGGCGTGTACAGAGATATGCTGCATTTTGAATGTTTGCATTTTTGGCAACAACCTGGCTGTGGCTGTGTGTGTGTGTGTGTGTGTGTGTGTGTGTGTGTGTGTGTTTCCTGCCAGGCCTGGGCACATGACTGCAACTGCCCCCTTTGCTCCCTTGTCTAAACCGGCACCCCTCCTTATTGTAGGTGAGAGGTCACACAGAGTGGCATTCCTCGTGGTCTGAGAGCAAGAGAGCGAGCATTACACTGAGTGGAGGGGGCTCAGAGGGAGAGAGAGAGTATGCAGGGAAGAAAACACAAGTGGGCAAAAATTTAACAGAGCAGGGCAGGTAGAAGATGCGGAGCACAGGGCATGTGGGAGCGCACATGTACGTGTGTGTGTGTGTGTGTGAGCATATGTGTGTGTTGAAATGGACCACTAAATAGAAGACCCTTGTGACTCTTCACTGTTTCATAAACACAGCTGTTTGTTTAGTCTGAGCCGTCCCATGGGACAGACACACAGACAGAAGGACAGATAGACACATTTATATCATTTATTCATGTCCACATTCATATTTAAGAGACGAGAATAAATAAACAGCAGAACTACAGACAGATTATTTTACAAAGCCTTGCACAAAGAAAAACAGCAGAAAACCAAGCAAAATGAAAAACACAAATACTGAAAAGCCATGGCTTTTTTAATGATTTGTAAGATTTCATATTTTCAGTGTGAAAATGTTTTAAAGACATGCACACACAAATATTGATTACTGTCTGTATAAGGTTTTCAAGCCACTTATTAAAAATGGATTTAAAATGTTGTTGAAAAAATAAGCCTGTCTAATAAATCTGGTGAAATGACAGTGAATGCCAGAGAAAAAACAGATTTTTGTAATAGAAGTGTTGGACACTACCTCTCCACTGTCATCTCTCTCTCTCTCTCTTTCAGATAAACACACACCCCTTCACTAACAGGAGCAGACCAGACAGCTGAGGGGGCCATCAGATTTCACTGACAAACACACTTACGCTTCAAGTGAGACACAGTGAAAGTCAATACTCCGCTCCTGCTTCTCCTTTCCTTTGACTCTCATCATCCTCTTTTCTCCCTTCCTTTCAACAAACATCACCCTCTATCCCTGCTGGACCTCATCTCAAAACCACAGACTACACTCCTCACACACACACACACACACACACACACACACACACACACACACACACACACACACACACACACACACACACACACACACACGCACAGGCATACAGTGATTACCACAGAGGCAGAGGCATGATGGAGCCATACTAATAAAGAAGCCACCAAGAACACATGATGCTGTGACTCAACATCATTCGTGACCGCAGAGGACATCAAACATGGCCACCCTCCAGATAATCCCACAGTTCCGTGAGTCATAGTGAAATATTGTCTCAAAAACCAAATTCAGCCCTGTCTATTTTTTTTTTTATTATAAATTCTGCATTTACATTGACGTTTCCATATCAAAACCATGACCGCTTTGATTTAGGCTTTCCTTTTTGTTGTTTTCGTTCTAGCTCAAGGCTGACTTAGTGCTCTTTTTACTACACGAAGTCTGTTTTTTATCATTTTAAGAATGACTACTTATTGGTGTGTAAATAGCTGTCAGCTGTGAGGCAACCTCAAAATATTGCTTCTATTCTTAAGAACTTGACTTTTTCGGCATAATGTTCATTGAGAATATAAAACGTCTTCATGTTCATTGGTAACTGCTCCCTGACAGAGCCACTGGCATTTCTTTAAGTGCAAGTGGCTACCTCAGGTCTTCATTAAAATGTAACTTGAGCTAGACTGGCTATTATGGCCTGCTTGCATCTGCCTGAAGAAGAACGGCAACCCGCTGGGACTGGACACAATAGTGAATGAATAGGGCTTGACCTTTGGGATGGATTGAGGAGATGGTATGTGTGTGTCTGATTGAGAAATTAGCTACAGTTCCAACCAAATGGTCAGCACAAACACGCACACACATAGACACCAAATCCAACCCTCAGGGTAAGAAAGCAAAGGCCAGAATCCAGTTGTCTCAACCCTGACCCACTCACACAAACAAACAATACAACACACACACACCCACACACACTGAGACACCCACAGACACAGAGGCTTACACAACCCTGAAGTCCAGCTATCAACGTGACTTTTGAATGTCCGGCAGGGTCAAAGTTCAGTTCTTCTGCCAGCCTCCTGCGTTCCTTTGTGTGACTGTGTGTGTCTGGTTGTGTGTATGTGCATGTGTGTACTTGTGCTCACTGGGAGTGACCTTGCAGAGTCATTCATTGTGGTTACACTGCACCACCAGCACTACTGCAGAGCTGATTAGGGAGTGATCTTGCTTAGTGTAATGAGAGTGTGTATGTTTGTGTGTCTGTGTGTTTTGTGGGAGAAAGACAGATGAACAGCTTGTGTTTTGTCTGGACTTTCTTCAGGTTTGAGAACGACTCGAGAGCAGATCAGAGGTTAGATGCAAGGAGATGTGTTTGTGCATGTGTGTGTCATTGTGGGTGTTGGTGTGTGTAGCGTGTACATGGTGTATGGGGGGTCAGACACAGATGGACAGCTGGTGTTTCAGTGGTGCTAAATCACTCACCCCTCCCCAGCATGCAGGCACACATGCACACACACAAATACACGCATACACATGCCCCATCCCCCACAGGCCACAGGGAAACGCCCCTTAAAGCATTCCCAGCTCCTTACTTTCAAAGACTGCACACTGAAGACACACACACACACACACACACACACACACACTAAAATAAAAGCCTGGTTATTTTCACCACAATGAGAAACACTAAAAAAAATCCAATGTGACATTTTTGATCATGAAATATTATAAGTGACAATTTCATGTTCATACACATTCCTAAAAGAGTCAAGGATTGCTCTCTGTGTGTAAACACAATGCTTCACACAAGATGACACACACACATGTACAGGCTCCTATTTTATGAGCTCATCAAGTCCCTCAGGTCACCAACCGCCATCTCAGCCAGGGATAAAAAAAACTCACATCAAAAGGCTAACCATTTCACACGCGCGCATGTGCACGCATCACATATGCACACTCTTAGCGTGGCAACTGTGGCAGCATTAATTTCCTTGCGAATGCACTTGACTAATAATAATCCCAAACACTGCTGGGAGACCACCATGCAGCAACACACACACACACACACAGCCAGGGGGACCACCAAGCAGAGGGGCTGTCAGGACAAGATAAGTGTGTGTCTAGCATCAGGGCTTCACATACTCCCTCTAACACACACAGACACACACACACAACAACAATGACACATAGCCATGGCCTGGACTCCTGGAAAAGCTCTGGCTTATCTCTCCCCACAGATAGTGAAATGGATTAAGAGCCACATTTGGCACGTCCAGAGAACTGGACAGATAACCAGGAAAACACTCTCTCTAACTGCAATCACCGCTCAACATGATTTGTGTGTGTGTGTGTGTGTGTGTGTGTTCGTCTACGTGTGTCTAAGAGAGCGAGAGAGCGAAAGCAAGTGGATGCATTTTAGCTTGCGTATGCTCCCACATAGGCAGTGTAGGCAGTGGACCGATAACTCTGTGTCTATGTTTGTGTGCGTGTGTGTGTAGGAGCATGTGTGTCTGGGCTGAAAGAGTGATTGACCCAGGGCCCAATCCGTTAGAACACACACATTCAGCTTCCATACACACACACACAGCGTGCCCAGACAAAGAGCTGTGTGTAAGAGGACGTTGAGCATGTGTGTGATGTCAGCTGGAGACAGAGAAGGGGAGCCCATCATATCCCGTTTATGAGCGTGCGTGGGTCTGTCCTCTGACACAGCAAGCCTGCTCATTGACCCTGCTAGTTACAGATCCGTTCTCTGAAGGTGACAAGAGGGTGAGACTCCCTTTAACACTAGAAAATTATCATCTTTTCTTCACCTCTCTTTTCACTCCCTTGTTCACTTCTTCACTACTCTCTACATAATAGACACTCAGGAGTAAATGGAGACACTTCATTCATTCACTTCATGACTGACAGGTGCGATCACTGCACTGTAATTTTTACATCTATAACATGAGGCTCATCGCATTATGGGACTGTTCATATCATGCATACTACTGCTTTCACTCCATCGTGTGACATTTTGGGGGCACTGTGCTATGTAAACTTTATACTAAGAATTCAGACACATAAACAAAATGGTGAGGTATGAATAGAGTGATTATTTACTGTCCTAAGGGCAATCTATACTATTTTTTTTTCAGTTTACTAGTTGAATTTGTCAGTTTTAAACATTTACATAAACACAATTAGCATTATTTTGGTGTTTATTCCAGTTTTTTCGTCTGTATCTCATTGTTGACGCTTGTTTACTTTCATGAATAACTTAAAGTTTAATGAAGCAAAGCGGAGAGAAGAGAAGAGAAAAGAGAAGAAAAAATGAGAAGAAGAGAAGAGAAGAAGAAAAGAAGAGAGAAGAGAAGAGAAGAGAAGAGAAGAGAAGAGAAGAGAAGAGAAGAGAAGAGAAGAGAAGAGAAGAGAAGAGAAGAGAAGAGGAGAGAAGAGGAGAGAAGAGAAGAGAAGAGAAGAGAAGAGAAGAGAAGAGAAGAGAAGAGAAGAGTACAACATGTTATGGTCAGGTCTTTCTTTGCACCATCCTACGTGTTTGCAGACGTATCTGTCTGTCTCTCTCTCCTTTCCTGTCTATTAGAGTCAAATCTCTGTCTTAATGGGCATCTATTGTATCCGGCTTCTCCCCCTCCCCTATTCATCACACTACCACACGCACATGCACACTCCCTGTGAGGGGGCCCCTTAACCAGGCTCTCCATATGCCTGACCCCCACCTCCTTTCTCCTCCTCCTCTTTCCACAACCCCCTTCTCCTCTTCCCATCTCTTGCTCAGACTCTGGCTTCTGCTCTGTTGCTGCTGCTGCCCCACGCTGCCATCTGCTACAAGACAACAGAGGGTGAAAGAGGGAGGAAGAGGAAGAAAAGAGCGGTGAAAAAAAGTGAGCGAAAAGAGGAAGACATGATGGAGGAAGAGACTGAGGGGAATGTACAGAAAAGAGAGACAGATAAAGGATAAGGAGAGAAATGGGAAAGTAGTAGATGTGGACACAATACAACAGAGACTAGAGAGGCTGTCCATCTGCTCGCCCCCTTGCCTCCCCTCCCCTCCTGACACACAGCCTCACACACACCACAAAGAGAGTATTTAACCTCACACATACACCGAAAGCGAGGGAGACAGAGAGACAGAAAGCAGCCCAGTCTCTCTCTTTAACCCGTTCCTCTCCAGTGAGTCTGCCTGTATTACACCCTTGGGGTGGCAGGTGATGGGTGGATGGAGGGAAAGGATGTAGGGGGGTGCAGGGGCTAGAGGGAAGGGGGATGGGGGTATGATTGAGGGACACAGCATAAGGGATGACGGGTTGAAACTGATCTGAATCAACACCAGCACATCCTCCATTTACACCCCCACCCTCCCCAAATCTCAAAACTCAATACAGACCAGCTTGCTGCCCCTGTCACTATGACAACCTCTGTCAATCATACTAGAGCACTGGGATTCCAAATGGGGAGCAATGGCGCTGAATTACAAATGGCTGCCCAAACATCCGACCGCAGGGTTCAGTTCACTCAGATTACTCAGACACATAAACACTGAACATTTTAGTGGTAAATATGCTTTCATTATATATTTATTCACAGAAAGGTGACAGCAGGTCGGACAGAAAAGCAGCTGAAATTATCGCTGTGGATGACATCAAATTCTGCCAGTACCAACTCAACACCCACAGGTTGTCTTTCCATTTGGTTGCAATTTCATAACTGAATCACTAGTCAGATTTTTAGCACAATGTGTCAGAGTGGGTTGGTGATTTCAACTAATGTTGCTTGAATGGCCCAGCAGCCATATGCTTATAAAGCAATGTCTATTTGACAGCCCCGATCTTCTTCACTTCTAATTGTTACCAATTCAGAAACTGGATTCTGAATACAAACATCCAATTTGAGTCAAAGTTCTGTGGTTCTTATGAGACCATAGGTAGCCTAGCAGAGAGGATGAGTGAAATGCAGCTTGTAATTGATGGACTATTGTATTTCCTTCTCATTACCTGCTTTTAAAGACCTCTCTTTGAGAAAAAGAAAGGATTTTATATATTCTACAAGTGTCAGCCGTGCAAAAAAATACCACAGTAACAGATCCTTAGTGACTGGCTTTTGAAATTCAAACAAAATTCAAAATTATTTTTTAGGGCTGAATCAGACCCCTCTTGAATCTAACTGATAGAGGACGGAACTGTAGCTGACTGCTGAAGACTAGGTGGTTGGTAAAAAAAACCAAAAAAAAAACAAACACTAAAATCACTAATTTGAGTTAAAAACCATAAAGCTGAAGAACTACAGAACGAAAGCTAGTTACAGCATTATGTGGACAACATGACGCCTCCACTCCTGCTGGGCCTGTCGAGCTCTGTGACATCAAGATGGTTGTCAGGTGTGGACACACTCACCACCGTGTAGGTCAACACGCGCTGCAAACACTAGATTCCCCAAAGGACCTGTTCGTACACAGTGTCACACATACCAAACGCCGGTGTAGTGCGTAGCATGCAGGGTGTGACGGAGGAGGAGGCTGAAGGGGTGTGACCCACAAGAGTTGATTTCATTAAAGGAGAGGAGAGAGGACAGGACTCTGTGTATATGACCACAAATGGAGAGAGCAGACACCAGCTGTCACATGCTTGTGTCAGGCCTATTCTCAGCTCCTATGTGAGTGTATTTGTGTGTGTGTGTCACCGTGTGATCTCAGCTTGCTATGACTGGTTTCAATTACACAGCAAACTTTGACCCTGTGTAGCCAAGCAGAGAAAGGAGATACTGACAGAGAAATACAGAAAGAGGTGGAGTGTATGAGAGAGGCAGCAAAGTGGTGAGCGCGAAAGAAGCCGCAGGAGGTTTTCACTCATGTAAATACGATGTAGGTGGAAGAATTTACAGTGGTGGTGACTTACTCTTTTACGTGGGGGTCCTCGATCTTCATCCTTTGGGCCCCGCCCTTGTCCTGTCCCGCCTCCTGTTCGTCCCTGCCGCCCCCCTTTGCCTTCTCCAACTGGAGGTCTGATGGTCATCCTGATCTCCGGTGGGCAAATGTAGTTCTCAAGGCTCTTAGGGGGTTTCTTGGTGCGCTTGGTGGTCTGGATTTTTAGCTTTAGACTTCCTTCCTGGAAACTCGCTTCCTTAATGGAGAACTCCTGCTCTTCCAGAAGCCCCTCCCCCTGCTCCTCTAGCCCCTCCCCTTCACTGATGGCACCGTTAATCACATCATCACTGCGCGCCAAACCGATGTCCCCTGCTCCTTCCAGGTCCTCATTTGGCCCCACCCTGCCACCCTGTAACTCCGCCTCTTTGGGTCGGGCCGAGCCAACCAGATCCCTTGGCTCCATCCACACTCCCGCCAGAGCCAGTCAGGATGGGGGAAGCTGTGGCAGCCAGCCAATAGGACGATAGAGAACAGTAGTCTGTCGGACTGGTTAGTCGTTGTCAATCAGCTACTGGGGTTGGGTTGGTTGTCCCACGGGAACACAGCGAAGCCAGGGACAGTCTGCAGGGAGAGCAGGTGAATGATATGATTAGTAAAAAAATAGTGACTAAAACAGAGTCCTGTCATCCACATAGTTTCCATTTCAGCGCTACCTCTTAGCACAGGCCTGCCCGCTGTCATCAACATCATTAGCTGCCTGTTATGTATGAAGACAAACATACGAGCTCATCATGCTGCCACATTCTCATTAGCATTTTGTACCTCACATAAACGCATTTTTTGACACCCACTAATGCTTCCTTTCTTTCTCCTCTCCTCTTTACTCACTTCTGCTAATCTTCTTTCCATCACTTTATCCTTACAGATCTGAAGCAGAGTCATGTCGACACTAAAGTGATCAGTGCAGAATAAGACATTCCTCTTCTCTGCTCTAAAACCAGGCTAAAGTTAGCCTGAGGACACAAGACAGAGAAAATTTAAAAAGCTGACTTCTGTTTTTTTTTTTTTTTTTTTTCTTTTCACCAGAGCATGGAAGGTGGGAGGGAAACACAGAGGAGGAAAAGGGAAGGCAGTGGAGAAAGATGGAGGGAAGGAATCTAAATTCTTTCCCCAGATGTGGTTTACGAGCAGGTCTGGAAAAACCAGCGTCTGAACCATTTTACACACACATGCAGTGGCATTGCTACACACATGCATGAAAAACTCCATACACATAAATACACATACAAATGACAGTGTTGCTGTCACCAAGTAGACTTCTGCACCCCTGCTGCTATTTTTGCTCTCTTGAGAAAAGGCTGCGGTCGCCATTTCTCAGAGGATTCAGGTTTTCTTTTTTGGATCACTGCACATGTAGGCACTGTTATATATTGCATACTTACACAAACATACATACACACTAATGTACTTACACAGACTTCCCTACACACAGGCGTATAAACAGAAAGCAATCAAAACAAACACTGGACTACACTTCACTACAGCTCCAGGGAATCCCATCAGTCAATATGACATGAGGCATGACTGAGCTGGAAGTGGGGAATGCTGTCTCACACACTGAGCTCAGACTGACACCATTTACACTGATGTGAACCCAGACCAGACCACTACCTGCGGACATGAATCAAGTAAAAGCTTGCTGTGGCCTTACTGTGACCAGAGAACACAAAAGGAGAATTACCCACCTCCCTCTGCAAACACACTTATCGACATGGTTACTCTAGGAATTTTACACTATGTGCATGTGTGTGCTCTGTGTGCATTTCTGTACCAGCCCATACAACTGTACTAACAACTGATCCTCATCGTTAATACCCAACAGACCTCACAGCACATGCATACAGTATGATCGAATGATCACAATGCAGAGCATTATTCCAATAAACAAACAGCGTCCAGCTCTCAGGTCACAGTCAATGGTTTGTCCCTTTTCTGCTGCATTTGCTAGATAAAATGAAAAAAAATTTCAAAGCATATATATATATATATAAAATGTATAATATATATATATTTTATATATAAATATATATATAAAATTTAAAAGCATATATATATATATATATATATATATACATATGAACCTTTTCTTCAGCTGTTACGTTTGCCAATCTGAAACCACAGTCTTTCAGAGCTGACTCAAATGGCTTACTGATGTAGTTTCTGGTAGCTTCATGGTGGTTGATTATGAGAAAGACTTAAAGTGCCATTACAGTGGTTTTGGATGTTTAAGCTTATAAACTCCAAATCACTTATACGTTCCATGAATGAATTTATACTGTCACTCACTTTCCAAAGCATACTAATAAGGTTTAATTGGTGTTGTCATTGATTCATTCATTAAGAGCAGCATGAAAGAGAACTTGAAAATGTTATTTAGGCAAGTCATCATCACACTCAAAACTCAGTCTGCTTATTTATATGTCACTGTACAAAAGGAGAGATGTAAGTGTAAAGGTGGGTGCTATTTAATGGAAGAAACTGACAAACTCTTATTATCCTTTTTTACACCGTAATCATTTTTCTTTTGAGTTCGATATCCAAAACTGAAAAGCTTCTGATTGTAAGCTGCAGTGTCAACGCTTGCTATTAAACACTTCTAGTAAATAGTCTTCAAAACACACACTGCTCACTGCATAATGGCACAGCAATCTATCAGTAACACTGACAAATAAATATTAAAGGACCTAAAAATTGCATTTGATGGATTACATATCTTAGGAAAACATCTGCAATATGAGTTTTATACCCCATTAAAATGAACAAAACCACTGGCTGCCTAGAAGCTAGATATCAGTTCCATAACCTGTGGTATAATCTGGAAAATAGTCAGCAATAATGTACAGTGTATGCAATTAGATTTTACTGGGCTGAACATGCAAAAAGAAAAAAAAAAACACTGTGGTCCCTCAGTAACTTTGAAGTATTCAGTCTTACAGGGATAACCAAAAGACAGTGTGTGAAGACACAGTCCCAGTCTGATCATACACTGCCCACATGACCCTGTTTGGTGCTGCGGGATCTCAGTCCCTAATGTCAGCTTGGTGACTCGCTCTAATGGCATGTGTGAAAGCCACCATGGCTGTCATGTGACAGAGGACAATGACAGGAAAAACAGACAGCTGCCAACCACAACATCACACTCACATATTAAAAAAAAAACAAAAAAAAAAAAACATGGGCACTTTGGGTGGTGCTCACAAGAGTACCCCTTCACAACTATAACACAGTATGACAACAAAATGGCGTCATACATCAGTACAATATTCATCCCGGGCCATTACTGTGTAAACTATTTAGCTGGGTCACGACTATTTCTCCTCCCTCCCTGCTCGGTGCCCTAAGCTGTGTTAGTTCTCTGTTACTGGCAGGCAGGCCGAGAGTTTATGTAAGACTGACCCCTCCTCTGGCCTCCCTTCCCTAAGCTAGCCCGAGCCTTGCTGTCTCCTCTCTCTCTCTCTCTCTCTTTCTCTCTCTCACACACAAACACTTTGACACACACACACACATACACACACACACCTCAACTAGCCTCAGACAGCAGGGTGATTGTGAGAGGCCAGACTCGCTGCATAAATAGCTTTATTATGTGCTCAAAACTGCCAGCACTAACCAGCTTCCCTCTCAAATAGCATAAGGTCATTCCCTGTGCTGGATGTGAAATGCCGTGAATGAGACACTCCTCCAACATTTTACCTTGTCCTTTGAAAACGATTATGATGAAGCTTGGATAATGGAATACAGATGGACAGATCAGAAATGGTGAATGATACACACAGATAAAACCCAAGTAGACAGAGTCTGAGTGGGAGCGAAAAACACAGAGGGAGGCAGAGAGAAAGATAGCTACAGAAACACAACCTTTTAAGGCTGCATACCCAGCAGCCCAGTGCCTGAGGTGGACTCACAAATAGCTCATACACACATGCAGACAGATGCGCACACACACGCACACAGACTCACACGTCCACACATAACGCCCATGTGATTGCACAAGGTGAAGAGTTGTTTTTTTTTTTTTTTCTGTTCTTTTCTTTGATTTTAGAGTGTAGTAGAGGCTCAGCCATCCCCGGCTATAGATGACTACCTCAGAGGGATGATGAACATTGTCTATCTGCCATTTTCATTTTTCATTTAGCTCTTTTATGCCAGCCCCCTAGTGAAGGGGCAATCACGTAAACCAATGTTTCTGGAAAGATCCGATCTTTAGTTGGAGACAAATCAAAAGGAATGGCTCCAGCCTACTAGTACTTCCATGTCCAGTGGGGACTAGCATGAGTTTTCAAACTGGAAGTCTTTTGGTCCTCTATCTCTGAGTAGAACAAGGTGAGGAAACCATAATTTTCCATTGTCCACATCAAAGAGTGTATTCGTTTTATATGTCAACAACAACGACTTGCATATGAAACTCAGAATAAAACCTTTTCTCTCTCTCCACTTCACAAGGGATGGCACAAGTGTGTTTCCAGCTATGGTGCAGCTAGAAAGACAATTATAAAGTACCAAGTGTGGGACGGCCATAATAGAAAGCGATGGTCTTACAGCCGCTCCGTGCAGTCCTGCACGCACACACTCCTCTTGATGAGCCATATGCCAGGTAGCACTAAAACCATCCTCAACTAACTACCCTGCAGAAGGAGATGAATGTTAAACCATTTTAACTGCAGCAGAAGCCACAAAATGGCTGTCTGAAAAAACACCTCCCCTACTCCCCAACTGTCTTCCTCCTTCCCCTCACCTCCCCCCCACAATCTCTGTTCTCTCCCCTCTTCTCTGTGCTACCTCTTTCCTTTACCCTCCACTGGTTCCTCTCCCTCCCTCCCTCTTTCTGTGTGCTCTGCCAAAAGGTGCTCCAGTGCTGATATTCTGTTAAGAGAGCCTGCCAACAGTTAGATTTGTCCTTGGATCCTGTTCACGTCCCCCCCCCCCCATCTCTGTGATCCTATTTCGACCTGAGATATCCAGCTCAGAAGGGGATACACCTAATCGATTTCTCATGCTTTAATTTAAAGGTGGCATGGGCATCTCATTATCTAATAGGAGGTTTAATAGCCTGCTTCATACTTTTACGCCACAAAAACACTGCAGGAGTTTTAACTCCCCCCAAATCTGTTAACAAGACAAGATCGATGGTTTCATCCGAGTCTGAATCACCTCTATTATCCATCCCACAGCCCCATTTCTTTCCTCCGAGTCATGCACTTCTCTTACGATTGCCTCTCTTCTCATGCCCTTGTTCTCCTCTTTAATCCAAAGCCCATTTACACACCTTCATTCCCATATATCCTAGAGACCCAGCTATTTTTCCACACTTTCCCTGTCTCATTCAGGCTTGTCTGTTTATCTTCTGGTGCTGTGACTGTGACTGAGGTTTCTGGGGCTTGCTGATAACAGTGGCACAGTGCCATTCACTTTCTGCCAAGGCATGGCCATCACGTTTGGCTGCACTATCTCTGACGCCCACCTACAAGCAACTAGAAACAGGTCAGGTATTGATAAATGTGAACTAGAGTGGAGGCGCGCCACACTTGCATGGATACTGGCATCACTTCATTGTGGCTACGGTGGCATATGTGGATTTTGTGTTTCAAAGAATAAACGAGAATGAGTGCAAAGTCAGACACAAAACAGACACTCCTATATTGAGGGAGCTTAAAGTTGCAACTTCCAAAACACTCAAAGTCATCCATGAGACATTTGACCCTCACCAGCCTCTGTGGTTCACCAGAATGAGTTGAAAAAAAACACATCTAAGTAAATAAATAAATAAATAAATCTTCAAGATGCAGGTAAATGTGACATAACTCATGACAGACTGAAGGAGCAGCAGCCATCTGCCTGCTGCAGGTCACAGAGTGATGCTATGTGATAGACTGTCAGTGTGGGTGAAGATGCAGGAGCTTCAGCCCAGTAGAAAAAAACATCTCAACAGCTCAGAGGGTGAACAGCACTGCCTGAGCTGGTCCATGATCCATGTGTAGTGGACACTTGGTCCCATTGACCTGACTAGCTGTTTTATCCTATTACTAATTATCACACACTAGGCCTAATAATGGATGGAGGCTCTGAGTGGTTGAGCATTGTTTGGGGTGGTCCACGTCTGCGTGCGTCAATGTGCGCGAGGTGGCGTGAGTATGTGCACGCGTGCGTGTTGAGCCGAATTTGTTGGCATGCGACTCCAGGCAATTTCACAGGTTTCTTGTCATTTAAGGTATGAAGAAAACACACACGCACGCACGCACGCACGCACACACACACACACACACATACATCACACATGGCAAATGGACCAAATGCATGGCCTTACAGATGAAGGCAGCAGGTTAAAGACACACAGCAGCTTTATAAAGGTATAAAAACATGAAGACATTTAGAGCAGAGGTGTATTCAGGTGAGGAATGTGGCCAGTCAACCGGGGCTACTTACCCATGTCTAATGTTGTCACACACTCGGCTCTAATGTGTAAATATTTTATCAAGATCATTTACAATCCATTTAGACACATTTTACGCAAGCGAAGGATGGGATGACAGCCTCCCGTGGAGCTGTCAAACGGTGCCAGGATGTATGTATATGTTTTTTTGACAGAAAACCCCGAGGAAAATGGCGTCAACGGCGCTTTGGAAAGAAAAAAAAAGCGAAAATAGGATTTGCAGCCGATCTGATGACAGTAGCAAGGTAGCGTACAGGGGGGGGAAAATCCAACCGGAAACTTCGCGCTTATGTCCAATTCCTCACAGAAATCAGATCTTTAGGCTCTTGCGGACTGACTTGTGTGGTGGAGATACGCGGCGGTGCACAGTGCGTCTCCGATTCCTTGCAGGATCGCCGGTCACTCGGGGAGCTGCACAGCGCTGAGGTCCCTCGTAAATCCGCTACTCGGTTGGCAGGGGAGGAGGAGGGGAGCAGGACTCTTACTGCAGTCAAAACAAGCCCGCATCCGACTACAAGCCCAAATCCAGCGGGGAAACGTCAGCGAGAAGACCGCGTTTTCAGCCGTCAGTACAGAAGACAGAGTAGAAAACAGGAGACGGTCGTTTAGGTCTTTTTTGGTCGCCGGTGTTGCATCGGATCAGGGTTTTCTCTGTGTGTGTGTGTGCGTGTCTCTTTCTTTGCCTTTCCGATCGGTGAATGTCAGGTCCCGGAGCCTGGTGTCTGGTAATGATCTCCCCAAGCAGACTGAAAGCTCTGTCCGAGCAGAGCAGAGGAGAGAGGAGAAGAGAGAGAAGGGGAGAGGAGAGGAGGAGCGACATCGCCTCCACCTGGTCGCAAAGACGCGCAGCGAGTCTCCCATTGCAACCTCTCCAATTCCCATGGCCTTATCCTGTGGGACTGCCAGTACGGCCATGGTGGTATTTCAGTGTAATGCAAAGTAGAAAAGCAACATCTGGCAAAAAGGCCTGTTGTTTTGACTGAGTCACTGCTGTAAGGACGGAAATGCTTTGCACTCACTTTTATGAAGTCTAATGCAAAATGTTTACCATTATATGACCCTATGGCCATACTTTATCCAGAATAAACAGATAGTACTTTAATACCACCAGAAAATACTCAGATCCATTGCTACTATCCATTGTCCTTCTTAATTCTGAGTAATAATTAACTTTTATTGTCTTATTCAAATTACACTTCACAAAAAATGTCCGGTCAAAAATAACACCCCATAAATCATCCAGCACAAATTCACAGTGATCTATTTAGATAAAATATGAAGAGATTCACAAAACACATACAGCCTAAGGAGTGCAACTGCTTAAATGATTTTTATTCATGTACCATAAATTCTAGAAATCAAATACAGCAGATCAAAATGTGTCTGAATAAATGAATGCAAAGGTAAATAAATGAAAAAGATTTCTAACCCAAGAAAGATTATAAGTGGTTTCCTTTTCATCGTATACAATAGTTAGCATGTGAACCTCTGCTGAGTCATAACTAAATACATAAATCTTATTAGAAGCTGTGTTGCACATCCTCAGGGGAGTTTTGAAACATAGCATGACACATTTTTGCAAAACCATGGGCAGTGTGTGAATAAAGTTTATCGCCTTAGTCTTAAGAGGAAATGGTTAGCCCATAAACCACAACTACTGCAATCACCTGTGATTATGTTATTTGACAGGCACAGTAAAATTAAGTAGTGTTTAGCATGTGTTCGCTGATACAGACGTTGTCATGACAGACTCTGCCTACACATTTGTGTCTGAAGAGGACAAGAGGACGTGTATTTGTGGTCAAGTGGGTGAATAAAGGCATATTAATATGTGTGTGTGTGTGTGTGTGTGTGTGTGTGCTGGTGCTTTCCCTTTAATATGTCAAATTACAGAAGGGTGGAAAACCCTCATCAACCAGCTATGAACAAGTCACAGTTGTTCCATTAATTTGTCATTGCCAGAAGGTATGTTTATATCACGTCTCCATGCAAAACTTGACTTTCCTCATATGGAAAACATCCTTTAACATTAAGAAGCAATGCAAATGATGTCAGATGACCTTTCTCTCTTGGTGCCCCACAGTTACTAGCTGTTACTCATCCCTGTCGTGCATGTTTCTGTGTGTGTGTGTGTGTGTGTGTGTGTGTGTGTGCACGCATGGAGAGATACTTCATTAGCTAGGGTGATATTTGTGATTGTGTAACTCTGTAACATGTAAACACTCAAATTTGTTTTAAAACATCTGCAAAGCCATCAGCAATGTATGTGTGTGTGTGTGTGTGTGTAAGGGTGTGTGTGTGTGTGTGTGTGTGTGTTGGGGGGGTATAAGTGATGTTTTCACTGGAAGCGCTTTCATTACAATTTCACTGTTTTTTATTACCCATTTGCTCATTTCTCCACTTTATGGGTATTTGGCGAGTATTGTATTGTATTTCTGTCCTTAAATATTTGATTTTTGAATGATAGCAAGGTGAGACTTATACTTAAATGACAACATCATTACTGATTCATGCTTTGATGATAATTGTGTGTTATTTCAGGGTGTAGCTAGAATTACAAATAGGTCCAGGGCTATGCTTCGCTCCAGTATAAGCCCTAAAATTAGTCTCAGGTTTGAGTCAACATTTAAATTTTGATTCACTTGGGGGTTGATTTAAGGGTTTTGGAGATGAGAAATCAGATGTGACTCTCAAATAAAGCCCTCAGAAATACAGAATAACAAATGTGTGTGTGTGCGTGTGTGTGTGTGTGTGTTCACATTCATGTGTGTCTATTGATTTGGGATGTGTGCAAGAATACAAAGATACCCCAGAGAGCAAGGGGTCAACAGCTGCTCCCCAACAACCAATCAATTGCAGTGTATCAGTAAACATTACACACACACACACACGCACGCACACACACACACACACACACACACACACACGGACACATACAGACGGCACTCTGCTCTCAAATCTGTTGCCATGGATACCAGATACAGGCAGCCAAAAGGGAGCAGTTTTCCAGCTTAAACTGTAAATATTGAATTATGATGGGGAGGAAAGAGACAGCAGTGCAGGGCAACGTTCCTGCCTGAATGATCTAAATATCTAGATAATCCTTTCATCTTTATTCACTGCTACAGGAAATCTGGAGCATCATTCATGTTCATCAGGTTCTGTATAAAAAGATCAATCTGTCTTCCTGATCCAGCCATTTATGTAACTCTACAGACTGAGAGCTGCCCCCATTCCTTCATCTCTCCCTGCTTTTTTGTCTGGAAGATCTTCATTCCCTCAAGTGGGACGCAAAGTAAATGCTTCCCCATGCCTGACTTCCTATACATAAAAGTGAATCTCATTCAAACCACTTTACCAAATGCTGCAGCTTTTATGTGGCAACAGTTCCTCCGTGGTTTCATCGGTGGGGAGAGAGGAGATTGAGATGAAGAAGTGAAGATGGAGAAAAAAAACAGTTATCAATTAATAAATGTTTTGGAGTCACTGGAGAGAAAGATTGAGAAGGAATGTGAGAGGAACCAAAGAGAGACTCTGTAGGTGAATGTCAATAATTGGTTCTTTATGAATAATAAAAGCAGTGGAGTCAGCAGAGCTAAAATAATAATAACACACTGGGATCCATAACAGAGCTACAGCACTTGACTGCACCAAGTAATGGTAGTCAACGTGCTAACCTTGAGCTGACATTGCGAGCAGGAGAGACTCAGATTCAATCAATGAAGGGCTTTTCTCGGGGAGTCCACTAATCTCACAGGTCTGCGCAGGGTTCATCAGAGCTGAGAGACCCCTGGGACTGACAGAGGTAATGGAGTTAGCTGAGTGAGACAGGGAGTGTGTTTGTGCTGGAGAGAAGGTCTTCGCCTGTGATGACAAACAGTGCAAGCATGCAAGGGATATGTAATTGTGTGTGGCAACATGCACGCGCGTGTTGCAGATGTGTGAAGCGAAAGCGCATCTGTCTATGTAAGTGTGTGTTTGTCAGAAGGAGCAAGGGCAATGCCAATAGAGTGAGAAGTTAATGGGACATGTGACAAGGTTGATTACTGAGGCCTCAGTGATCTGACTGGGTTAATGAAGTAAATGACTCAAATAGCATGCCACTGGGGCTATCTTCAGCTTCTGATACAATCAGATAAAACAGACTGGCCTCCTCTTCACATTGATTCACCTTACATGGAACACGTTTCACACATCTCTGACTTATAATCTCCAAATGCTATAAAATTTCCCTACTGTAGACTATGAAATTAGACAAAAAAATGAACATACAGCAATTCATTAAAACAGCTGCTCAGTACACAGTCTACACTCTCTCTGGAGGGCTAACATGGCCACCTGCGGTTTGCTCATGCAGCCATAGTTGCATATATAATGCTAGACACAGACACACACATACACAAAAGGAAAGCAGGAGTTATTGCAAGACTTTGTTCTACATTTGGAGCTGAGTTAGAGATTCTTTTAATGAGAGCAATAATGTCTGAGAGGAGATGCAGACTGAAACAAAACACAGATGGGAGCTAAGACAACAACAAAGACAGCTCTAAATGCAGTTGACTGTGGACTCCCTGCTGGCTCTGTCTGTGTGAAGAGATGACATTGTGCCCATCCCCCTGCTACTTATAGGGACATTATCATAATGTTTTCTCTGTATGAGCCAAGCTATCAAGTGGGCTCATCTTGAACTCCTCCACAAGCCCCAATGTATGCTGATGCTTCAGATGCAGGAGAAAAAGCATGGTGACCAAAAAAACAAAAAAAAATCTGCCCTAATATTTATTCACACTGACAGTCCTGGCATCTAACAATGCAGTACAGAACTGACAGCACCAATTTGATGGATGACTGTGTTGGTTGTAAACAAACACCAGCAAGGAAGATAATGATTGTCCTTCTGTTTGTCCTTCTGCTTTTTTATTGTCTTGTCACAACAGACATCTGCACATGAGTGAAGTGAATCATGTTGGCGACTGTATATGGTTGATGTCTTGGAATAAGTTAGGGATTTGATGGGTTTAATTCCTAGCTTTTAAAACATACTAAAGAAGGAAGCCAAAAAAAAAAAAAAACAAGCAGCAAATTAAGACTGCCAACATCTATTAGACACATGAATAATGAATAATTAGTTCTCAGAAACACATTGTTTGTCATGACTTGTGTGAACATTCACACCTCAAACATCCACCCTACAACATCCTGTTGTGTTATAACTGTGCATGTGGTCAGACACAGCTGCATTTGTGTGTACGTGCATATGCGTGTGTGTGTGTTTTGTGTGTGGGAAGAGTCAGAAACAGAAACAAAGAGGAAAAGTCTTTAGATGACAGAACATTACCACTTCCCCTGAGACTCTAATAAGTAAAATAAAGACAGAGATGTAGAGCAGGTATATGATAGCGCTGAATCATTCATCATTAACACATTCAGTAAGTGCATCAAAGTTGCTTATCAGTGGTTCCAATGTAATCTAAAGGCCATATAAATAACTAAATGTCAGCGGAGATTCTTAGTGATGATAGTGGAGGCTTAAAACGAGTTTGTCATTGGTGAGTCTGTGTAACAGAATCTGTATCAGGAAGGGTGATGCAAAGACGAAATTTAATATCTTGGTGATGAGACCTCAGTGCTTTCAAAATAAAAACAGTTGGTCAGATTATCGTACCGGAGCACGATAGGTGCACAATATCTCAGAGGAAAGGTGGGGAGGCCACATGCCACACACAAACACGCACTCACGCACTTGTGCACAAAAAAGACACCTGGCCTGCATTTGTTGTTTACTGTACAATGTGTGCACACTGTCCCATCTGAAGCTGCCTCCCAGCAGCAGGATGTGGTAGTGCGACACGTCCTCGCTCAAAAACACCCACTGCCTGTGAGTTTGATAAACAGCCTTGCGGTTTCACTCTCCTCCTGCCCATCAAGCAGAGGTATACACGCACATACATACCAGCTCAACAGCATCACCATCTGCTAATATGACATATAACAGCAGTGAGTTATTGTGCATAATGTTACCCATGGTATCATGAGATTTACTGTGACAAATGCCACAAGAATCACTTACGCCCCTATAATTCAGCTCCTGCTCTCCGCATCTGTAGCCTCACGGTGAGACTGACGGGAATGAGCACAAGAATGCCCCCCAAATCATATCAGAATTAGAAGGGGACATCAATATGTCACATTTGTTTTAGAGCGAGTGATGTAAGTGGGTCTGAGTTATGTCCACCACTGGACAGTTATGCTCCACATTAAATCCTGCCTGTATGGTCCTAAAGGTTGATGATATAATGCCTCTAAAAGACTTGCACTAGTGCTACAGTTGCTTCTCATCTCCTTTCTTCTCTTCTCTTGTCTTTGCTCTCTTCTGCATGCTTGCATGGACACATATGCTCCTGTCAGTCACATCTGTGAGTTGTCAGGATGTGAATGTGCATGAATCTGAGGGTAGAATGAGGGGTGTATTAGGCCTGCTGATCCTTCACACTCCTCTTGTCAAACTTAACATCAAAATGAAGTGTGTGTGTGTGTGTGTGTGTGTGTGTGTGTGTGTGTGTGTGTGTGTGTGTGTGTGTGTGTGTGTGTGTGTGTGTGTGTGTGTGTGTGTGTTGAGGCAGGAGGCAGGGTGGGTCAAAGGAGAGGAGCCATGCCTAATCCTGTGGGATGTGAGGGTATCTACTGTGTATGGAGATGGGATGTAGAGATGTGTTCAGTGGTGCATGGATCACAAAACCTTCCTAACTGACAGAAGAGACTCCCAGGAGACCAATGTCAAACTGCTAAATGCTGAAAGAAAGAAAAAAGACAAAACTGTCACAAACATAACAGCGTTGCATATTGCATTGTAATTGTGAAATGTTACCAGAGACAACAGAGCTTTAAGTGTAATCATTATTATTATTGTTGTTGTTATACTACTACTACTACTACTACTACTACTACTATGACTATTATTATTATTATTTATGTAACATTAAAATGAACTAAAGTAATATATATAAACAATCATAAGTTGTTGTTGGTTTTTCAGAAACCAGCTAAATAATTTTTTTACGTTATTTGAGAATAAATCACATGACATTCACCTACTTGATTTTGATTTTTAAAAAAATGATGACTCCAGATTTGAGTGATGAGCAAAGACTAACAGTAGTTTATATTCCCACTACTATCGTTTTTACTTGTACTAGTAGAAGGTATAACGTTTTATCTCTATAAAACAAACAAACAAAAAAGCAATGACTTTTTATTACACTTTTACAAACTGGGCTCATTCTCGGTGGTGGATGTGTTGAACCGGTAGGTGGCGATGTTGGTCAATTTAAAGCCTTTTAACCCGGAACTAGTTCATGTGGCCCTTTAACAAAGCGGTGACAGTGACAGTTAGCTGCCATGGCGCTCGATGTAAAGTCCAGGGCCAAACGATACGAGAAGCTGGATTTTCTCGGAGAGGGTCAGGTATGCAGAGAAGTCCATGAGTAGTTTCTGACTTTTCTTCTGTCTTCGTGCCTTCCTATCGTGCTCTGGGTAGTTAGTTGTGTAGTAAACACGGTAGGGAGCTAACACGCGTTAGCCTGTTGCTAATGTCAACAAAGCCCTGCTGTAGATGATGGTTTAAAAAAAAAAAAAAAAAAAAAGCGTGGTTCTGATGTTTGTTTCTCCTCTCCAGTTTGCCACAGTGTACAAAGCCAGGGACAAAATGACTGACACCCTAGTTGCTATTAAAAAGGTAAAAGAAATTAGCTTAATGTTTGACTCCTGTGTTTGCTTGGCTGATGTTTAACACCAGGCTGTCTGTTTTCTGGCAGATTAAAGTTGGCCACAGAACCGAGGCTAAAGATGGTAAATGTCGACTGGCTGATACTATATTATTAGATTATTATTAATGTCTTTATGCAGTTTGTGATCATCCACCTGTTAATGACTATAATTCTTACTGATATACCAATAAGGGATCAATAGGACAGCTCTTCGAGAGATCAAACTGCTGCAAGAGCTGCATCATCCAAATATTATTGGGGTAGGTGAACATTTAGTGACGTATGCAAAGGTTTTTATCTTTATATTCATATGTTACTGGTAGTTAACCATATGAATGTAAGGAGTAGTGAGAGAAAAAATGTTTTTATGTTGTATGCTCCTAATTTGAAAAGATTATTATTAGTAGTAGTAGTATTAGTATTAATTAACTGGTTATTTATGTATGTGTATTTTTATTGTCCTGTTTGTTGCAGCTATTGGATGCCTTTGGACACAAATCCAATATCAGTCTCGTGTTTGACTACATGGAAACAGATCTAGAGGTGAGGCAGCTCCTACTCTTAGGACAAAAAATGTAGTTTCTCTTCACAGGAATTCATATGTAGTTTCTTGGAGGTTTTATTACCCTGAACATCATTAACTGTACACACTGAAAATGGTCTGAATAATTAACGAGTTCAGAAAAACATCAGTAAATTATAGATTAGTTTCTTAATGGCAGCTCCTTGAAATATATGAGAACCTGCCTTAAGGACGACCATGTCAGCAACACTGCATCAATCAGGCCTTTATGGTGGAGTGGCTAAATGGAAATCACTTTGAGTAAAAGGCATACAGCCCAGTTTAAAGAACTCTGTGTGCATGACAATGTTCTCTAGTGTGATGAGTCAAAAAATGAGCCTTTTGGGCAGAGCTCCAAGTACTCTGAGGGGAGGATAAATGCAGCCAAATAGAGAAGAAAAACGGCTCAAGAGTGCACCCAACCTGAAACTGGTGGTGACAGTGCACCTTCAGCACAACGATGGATTGAAGCATACAGCCAGGACAACATTGGACTTTCCTTGACTGGTGCAGCTTAAACCCAGAATTAAACCCCATAGAAAAACTCTGAAGAGACATGACGGAGGTTCAGACGCTGTACTTGCTAACAAACTAAGGATCTAAATACTTTTGTAAATAAAATATTTCATTTTTTCTCTTAATAATGGAGATTTACATAATTCGTTAATGTTGAATGAAAATTATTGTAGATGAAGTTGCATTTCTCTAGTGTGCCACCAGATGGAAATTTCAGCCTTTATCACTCTGCCTTTAATGGAAAGCAGGTAGAGAGCCTTTAAAAATTGAGTTTCATCTTAGTTTTTTTATTGCTTTAGGTGTGTTTGGCAACTGTGATTTTAATTTATTTGATTTTATGTTTGACTTCCAGTACTGTGAATGTCAAAGTAGGCCACAAGAATGACAAAAAGGGAAAACGGCTAGAGAGGTGTAAGATCAGATGAGAATGTATGAGCAAGAAAAATACGAGACAGCAGCATGAGTGCTCTCATTAGATAATTAAGTGCTTCTACAAGGTCAGTAAAGCTTTTATATTTTCCCCAACTCCTCCCGTTTTTTTTTTTTTGTTTGTTTTTTTTTTAGCATATATGACTCCAGTTGGCGCCCGCCACCAATATATCAGACTTTAATAGAATGATGCAAAACAAGATAACCATACTCTAAAAAAATCAATATCAATCTGCTCTTCGCTCTTACAGTAGATTGATGCCATTAGCGGCTCCCAGGAACACAGGTCAGACCTGAGGAAGAAATGTGATGCATATCCTATAATCATTGCCGAAAGCCTATTTTTAGGCAACATGTTTAAATGTGGCTGTATGACCTCCTCAACTACAGATGATGGATGTTTTCATTGCCAGTAGGAATACATAGCGGGACACTGTAGCCAGTGTTTTTAGTGCTGGTGGAACAATAGAGGTTCTGAGTGAGAAGCTGGATCATAGCTGTACTGTCTAACTTGGCTCCAGCTGTGTCCACATGTTCACAGAGATATATCCCAGTTGTCCTTAGTTTCTTAACAGCCCTGATAAGTAGGATTTCACTTTGAATGTGAGGCCTACCAAGATGTTACAACAAGTAATGGATTAAAAAAAAAACTTTTTATCAGATATCCGGCTTCAGCTGAGCCTCTTTTCTTCGATTTGTTTTTTAAGGTGATAATTAAAGACACCAGCCTAGTCCTGACTCCAGCCAACATCAAAGCCTATATCCTTATGACTCTACAGGGATTAGAGTACATGCACCAACATTGGATATTACACAGGGTAAGAGCACTTACACTTCATAAACACACACACACACATATGTATTTATACACACCCAGTGAGTAAGTTGTATTTTGCTATTTTGTATGTTCAGGATCTGAAGCCTAATAATCTGCTGCTGGATGGCAATGGTGTGTTAAAGTTGGCAGATTTTGGTTTGGCCAAAGCATTTGGCAGCCCCAACAGAGTCTACACACATCAAGTTGTTACCAGGTCTGTGCTGTTACAGATGTAATTGTATTTTGTAATCTGTATTTCATCATGTGTTTATGTTGCAGTCATTAGAAATCACTCAGAGCTGCTTATCTTAATCTGTATAGATAAATAGATCACTGTGTCTTTTGTTTTATACTTAAATTAAATTTAATTGGGGGATACTTTGGCACTAGACGTGACAGCCCAAATTGTAGAAAATTAATGAGAGCAGCAGATCAGAGGTGCTTGTGTTGGTGGATTCAATCCACTTTAACTGAACTAATTTAACAGAATTAGTCTTACTGGAAGAGAGGTTCTTTACTGACTGTTTGTGAGTTGTAAAATGTAACGCTGTCTCTGCGTTCGCCAATCCTTTTTTTTTTTTTAGGTGGTACCGTTCCCCTGAGCTCCTGTTTGGTGCCAGGATGTATGGTGTGGGTGTCGACATGTGGGCAGTGGGGTGCATCCTGGCAGAGTTACTTCTTCGGGTATGCAAACAACTCATTAATATACATACATAAATAATGGTGCTGATATTTTTATTTTCATGCTGATGTTTGTGTCTCCATTGCTATAGATACCGTTCCTTGCTGGTGACTCCGATCTTGAACAGCTGACTAAGATCTTTGAGGCTCTTGGGACACCCACAGAAGAGACTTGGCCTGTTGGTATCTGTTCATCCCAGCTATGTCTGTGATTGTTTTTTTTTTGTTGTTTTTTTTGGACAGATCTGAAGATCCTTCTATATACTCTCAAATGTCTCCGCAGGGACTGACTAGTCTACCAGACTACGTGTCGTTCAAAATCTTTCCTGGCACACCTCTGGAACATATATTTAGTGCAGCTGGCGATGACTTACTTGAGCTGCTACAGGGCCTCTTCACCTTTAACCCCTCAACAAGAACCACTGCTACACAGGTCATAAGCACAATAAAGAACAGTAGCTATTCTCACTTAAATTAGTAATTACAGCGCTACTGAGAAATCTCAATCATCTGTTGTTCTCTAGGCTCTGAAGATGAAGTACTTCAGTAATCGGCCTGGTCCCACTCCTGGTCCCCAACTCCCCCGGCCCAATTGTTCAGCTGAGGGTCTAAGGCAGAAGGAAAAGATTGGGCTCAAGAGGAAAATCGAAGGCCTAGAGACAAGTAATAGACACATATAAGTTTATATTTGCTGTATGTGCCCATAATAATCTACTATGTTTGATATATAGTACATTTAAAGTACCTCCCTGACCTTGATTTGCTCAAATAAAGCTGGTCAGTGTTATTGTGATAAAAATGATTTAAACTGTGGTTTGAGCAGCAAGGGGACGTGTGTGCAACAAGTGTTTGTGGCTGATTTTGAAATTTTACAACATCCCCCTGAGACCAATGTTACATTAAGCATGTGAATTTTTGTCTAGCAAACTGTTCCTGTGTTCTCATGGTTCTGCACACTAAGTTCATAAATCCAGACTGCCACTTGACTGAACCTTTTAATTTAAATAAAGGGTGGTGGCTGCACATTTAACTGCAGTTTGGAAATTCAGAATATAAAGAATAACACACAGAGTTTAGTGGATTGTGGGAGGGTATGGTTTACTGAAGCTGGACCTTGTTGTTAGTGGGAAGTTCAAAGCTTTTTCAGTTCCTCCTGTGGTTTGGAAACTTTAGTGGTTAGCAGATTGCTCATTATAGACTTGTTTTACTTAAAGGATAGTGTAATTATGCATGTGAATGTATTGTCTTGAACATAGACCTATGTAGAAACTGAAAGTGCTTTTTTTTTATATATATATATAATTTTTGTGGCAACACTCTCTGTATTATTTTCAGCTGCGATGAAGAAGAAGCTAATTTTCTGACCAGATGGGGTGTAGTAAAGATGTGCACTATCCTCACAGCACTGCGTGGCTCAGCTTCCCGTATTGCTAAGGATCGTCTGGAATGAAAACAAAGAAGACTGCAAAGGGACATAAGGCCCTTATGTGGACGACTCCAGGATATTTTAGAGGTTATAGCTTTTATGAGTTGGGAAATGTGTCTGACATTAGTATGTGAAGTGCTGCTGTGTCTAGCAGTCCAACAACTGATGTACAACGGTCTGTGGTCAATGCTGTTTGCTTTGGTGCTCCTTCATTGATGCCTAAACTCTGGGAGTCTGTTGTAATATGTGTATTTATGTGACTGAAAAAGAGAAGAACCAAACTAGCAAGCCTGATTTATTGTGTTTAGATGTATATTTTTTTGTATGTTAAGACCAATAAATGGTGCGAATAGATATATTGGATTTGCTCACTGTGGTTATAGTTGAGACAAAATGTGAACTGTACAACCTACTTAAATGTTTTCCCCTACCTGTTCTTTCTCTTCTACATTACTTTAATCCACTGCAGCATGACATGTCAAAGGGCCTTGTGCTTTGGGAGGCGGCCTGCTGCGCTTTTGGTTTCCTTTCAAATAAGATGTGTTTAGGGAAGAGAGTGAGATCAGAGTGTGTCACTGTTGGAAAATTCAGTCTATATTTAATCAAATCTAATTCTGATTCTGTCACAGCAGATCTGTATTCTCTGTTCTTTAGCGTCATCTGCTTTAGTCTTCACAGTAAGATCTTGCAAAAAAAAATGTCATCTTAGTTTTATGAAACCACAGCAATAAAGGCATGCATTTGCCTGACTTGTATAGCATGGCAACTTTTTGGATCTGAGCAAAGACGACTGTGACTTTGAGGTCATGCCCCCTAAGTTCACAAGGGCACAGCCCTGTGATTCAACTCGTATTTATAAATGTTCACAATACAGCAGTGGTTGTGTAGCAGAAGTGTGTGAAACTGGGTCATGTGACAGCTTTGAGAATAGGAACACAGAGTTACAGTAGCAGCCTTATCAGCTATGAAAGGCCACTTCATTGGGCAGGAAAGCCACTGTTGGACTCAGCACACAGTTGCCCACATACTGTTACAAAACAATAGCACAGGGTTTGTGTGAGAGCGTGATATATCTCACAATCAGCAAGAGATACCAGTGTGAAGAACTGCAGTGGGATGATTAAGACGTTAGCATGAATAATGCATGAAGTAGAATTTAACTAAAAGTCACAGTAATGTTAAGGGACACTACTATTACCTCTAGTATTGTATCTGTGATCCATTAAACTGGTGTCCCTGGGAAGAAAAGACTTGTATGATTTAAAGATTATCAAAATACATCTCATGATTTCTTATTCTTTAAATGATTATTGGTCATCATATGATCATCATACACTTTTTATTAAATGTACTCTTCTGATCAGGTCTTATGGAAGAAAAACAAGTTTTATGAAGGGGAGGTTTTTGTGACAAATTACATTTGCAATGTAATGCTGTATATAACAAATTCATAATTATCGCTATTAGAATTTTTGATGCCAATGACAAAAAGTACACCTGCTCCACAAATAAGAACAGATGACAGTTCTTATGTACCTGGATGTATCTTGTTACATACCTTGCCTGCTGTCTCAAAGTATAAATAATCATGAGACCACAATGAAAATGCAATAAAATATTTTAAAATAAAGCAAAAAGGATCAAAATGCAAACACGAGCCTTCAACTCTCACAAAGTGATGTAAGATGTAGCTGTGTGAGATCTAATCTGTAATAAAAAGAGATAAACCATGCTGAATGTATCATAGTGCTTTACTTTTAAAGGTAATCCTCAGGTTTGAAGCAGCCTAAACTGGGCCAGTGTGTGTGTGTGTGTGTGTGTGTGTCGGTGGGAGGAGAGACAGGGAGGGAGGGGACACGACCAGCGCGTTGTTCCTCCTCGTGCGGCAGTGATTCATGTGCAAGAAGAAGAAGAAGAAGAAGAAAGCTATCGTGAAAAGCAGCGAGCTCGTCCTCTGGTGAAACGGATATTATTTATTGTGTCTCCTCCTAACATGTGTACTCCGTGTTGTATCTCGCAGGTGAGGAACAATTACCCGACTTACATCCGTGTTTTGTTGTTGTTTTAACGCTTGTAAGCGTTACAGCGGAGCGTTAATGCCGCGGTCAACGTCTGCTTGTTGTTGTTGTTGTTGTTTGTTGTTTATTGTTTGTATTAGTGTCTGTAGCCTCTTAGTGTCAGCTCATGCGAGTAGCCGACGATGTATTTGTGTCTCGGTGACTGTCAGCAGCTGTAATTAATTCACGGTGGGATCAGATTATAATTCCTGCGCTGAATAACTTCACTGTGGTGCCATCAAACCCGCTGGAAGACAAAGAGACGAGGTCAGTTATAGCTAAAACATCAGGCAGCAGCGTCTGCGACCAAAAGTACCGTCATCTGAACGTCTTTACAGATGTGCCGTACGGATACTGGATTGGCTGTATTCACACTTACCCAGCCTGGTTAAGATTAAACCGGGTGTGGTGATATTATTGTGGTAGCCGTGTTGCCTTTCAGGTAACGCACAGTTGCACTTTTCCACCCACCAACAAAAAAAAAATCTTGGAGACTTCAGGCCAGTTCCTTTTTCTAGCTAGTGTCCCTTAAAGAACTGCTATGGTTTTTCTTTTTTGTGTGTGTTTGTGAGCTGATTGTGTTCAGGTTGTTTTATTTTAAAGTTGCAGAATCACTTATAAAACACGGACAGCTCATGGCATACTAGAGAATGATGTGCATTATATACCCCCTGTGGAAATAGTATAGTTTGTTTTTCTGAAAACTCACTTTTGAAGCCGCTGCCTTATTTTTAAAAGGTGTCTTTTTTGAAAATATACATATAGGCCTATACTTTATAAAAAATATCTAAAGAAAATATGTAGATATGAATATTGGGGCTGCACCAAATACTCGAGTAAATCGATGAATTCGATTCGAAACTTCAATAAGATGACAACACGGTGCAGTGTGTGTATTGTAAAGTAGAACTGGTGAACTACAACAGCACTTCGTCAATGCTTCAACATCTGAACAGAAAACATCCAGTTGTGAACCAGACTGGCTCACCCACGTACCATGTCGTTTGGACAATGGTATTATTGTTTAAAAATGCAAAAGTTAAGTTTTATCCAATTACTCGAGTAATGGCTGAAATCTTCGATAGAATACTCAGGTCCAAAAATGATTGATAGGTGCAGCCCTAATGAATATGGAAGAGGAAACCCAATTTATATATTCCTCTTTTACTTTTAGACCTTAAGCTACTAGCTGTTTTTGTTTATTATGTATAGATTTAAAAAGATCTGACAATAATTTGATAACTGGTTTGTCATTTAAGCCATGTTGAAGCAAGAATGGCAAAAATTCACTAGTCCCATGCAGATATTATTTCTGTTGTGCTGCACTGTTGCGTGAATAAAGAAAGATATCTGAAAATGTGAGTGTGTCAGAGTTTCTACCATTATGTTGTTTGTCAGAAATGAACTGGCAAATGAATCAGTAATAATAATCATTACTGGTTAGAGCAGTAATGTTTTTGAATCATTTGAGAGCTGTAAGTAGAATTAAGTTGCAGATGTACTTTAAAAACCACTGTGGTTTGTATGTATAGTAAAGTTAGAGAGGATTTTCTTCAGTGCTTTCAACAGCTTGTTGTTGACCACAGGGTTATCACTGCTGGGCTGCTGAGCTGGGCTGGTCAGGAATTTAATTACAGACACATTTCTCATCTGAGGAGAGTTCACTTCCATTTCCTGTTCTTTTCAAAGACAGGAGCGATTGAAACAGAAGGATTAAGAGAAAATGAAGGGCAAACAGTAAGAACAGTTTTGTGTTGCTGTGTTGGTGGTGTGCTAACCCCTGTCACAGACACCCCATTTAGTTTTGTTGCCATCTGTACTTATGTGTAAACTTGTAATTAACTTCTGGCAGGTACATATATGTGCCCCTCTTGAGGTTTAGAATAGCTCAAATTGATGTGTGCTCTGTCAATTTCTTCCTTGGCTTTGGCTTTGAAGTTTGGGGTGGATGGGTGTTTGGGTTAGATTTGGAGAAAGAAGCAGCAGGCGTGGTGTGGGAACAGCTCACTTGTAATTTATCAGTGGGATCAGGGATGTATGCCATGTTTGATAGGGGGTAGGCTTTAGCTCAGTGCTGAGTGTTGTCCAAAGTGCTGTGAGCATTGGCTGTGTGTGTGTGTGTGTGTGTGTGTGTGTACTGAAACCATGTGGGTGTTTGTAAGTAGCACAGCAATGGAACAGTACGTACGTTTTGGCAGGATACATGAGTCAGGAGAACCTGGGGGATAACATGCTGCCATTTAGTAAGCATCCTTCCTGATAGGTGTCCTTGATTAAGACACCAAGCATTCACCCTGTACCCTGGCTTCTGTGGATGTGCAAACAAAAAGAATATTTTAATTTTGCACTACTGTTCTCCAGCCAACATTTTTTCCACTATCTCACTTTTTCAGGGGTGATTCAAAAGCGTTCCCTACATCCCAAACTATCACTTAATGTTGAAGCAGCTGTAATGTACAGGTGTTGATGAGCCATGAAAACACTGGACTTGTAAATCTATAGTGTGCATGAATACATCCACTAAATAGCTTTAGTATCCCCCTCCAAAATGAATGCCTGGCTCAGTCATACAATTAAAATTACTGACCACCTGTGTTTACTTGAGACATGTTGGTTTCCACTCAGGATTTCTAGTGTTGTCAGCAGCAGTTGTTTGCTTTCCCACAGGGTCAGCATCTTCATCTGTTTTGTCTCATACTGAACTGACCTCAGCCTCCTCTTCTCAATATCTTCCCACGTCTTGTGGTTTTTTAGGTGTGCTGATGTAACTGTGTGAAAGGCTAGCTCTTTGATGCCATTAGTATCAGTTGACTTAGAATAAAGCAGATGCTGGAAATGCCATGATATCATGTGCGATTCTGCATAATAGCATAATCTCACTCTGATAAACAGTATCTTTTGGGAAGTGAAAACTTGTCTGTGGGTAAATACAGCATGATGTAGAATTAGTACTTGTTGATTTGACACCTTTTCTGTTTTGTTTCAACTGTTGCCTTTGGTTGTTTGGTGTCCGTTGGATTCTTTCATTTCCTCCTTCTGTTTGTTTTCCTGGGTTTTCCTCTGTACATACGTAGTTGTGCTTTGTTGATTGTAGCTAGGGGCTGTATTTGCTGAGAGCGAAGCAAATACCTTCCTTTGTGTATAAGAAACAGAGCAGTGATACATTTTTGCTGTGTGTATCGAGCTGCCTAGCTAAACGAACAATAACGTGGCTGTCAGTCACAATATCCAGGGGGAAATGGAGAAGTTCTTGAAGGAGTATGTGTGCCATCCTGACTGTGTAAGAAAGATTTAGCCTTTTATTGTCTGAAAGTTTTTGTTTCACCTTTAAGTCTTTTCTTCATATTTCCCTCTGACTGTTCAACAAAAACATTGTTGAAGTTTGAGAAAAGAGGGTGTGTATGCACTTTTGTCTAAGCTGCTGGTATGTCGTTATTCAACGTGGTCATCTTTATCCACTGACCGCTATCATTAAGCTCTAACTAGCAGTTGTGAATCAGCCAGCTATGATACCGTGTACATGAAAAGCAGAATTTACTAAAAAAAAAAAAAAAAGGGAACAAAAGTGAATAACATGGATGAATGAACAACCACATTGATGGTTTGACTCAAGTTGAGGTTTATAGCCGTCACTGAAAATTGAATGCCCACTTCTTCCAGTGAAGTTGTTTTGACAGTGTTCATCTCAATTATGAGTCATGTGTAATTGTGCTGCTTTATGTTTATGTTTTAAAACTCTTTGCTCGGGGGTTTTCCTGTTTTTTTTTTTTTTTTGTTTTTTTTAACAAGGAAACATACAGATACAGATCCTTCTGTTCAATCCTTGGAGGTTAGCCACCACAAGGAGCAAAGGTTTCTGTAATCAGGTGCTAAGTAAATGGTAGTCCATTTAGAGTTTGTTGACTTGAGGGTTAAGAAAAACTTGAAACTGTCTTTGTAGTTGCGTATCCTCCTGAGTTTCCTCTGCTGTGCTTACAGTAATGAGTGACCTAGTTTTGCCGTTGGTCTGTTTGGACTGTGGGAGCAGTTGTGTCTATGTGACTACATCCACCAGAGTTTACCCCTGATTGTTTGATGTAATTTATTTCCTGTTTGTCCAAATACTGTAGTTCTTTTCATCACTCTTATTGTGAGGATAATAAGACATTGCTGAATGAAAAAAGTGATGAAAAATGTTGTCATTTTCATCAGTACCCTGCTTGAGCTCTGTTTTTTATTTTATGCCAGTCCTGTGTGATTTCTGCTTTGAGCAATATCATGTTCTGGCCCTTAGAATAGCTGGAAGGTAGTTCAGTGTTGGGCTGTGGCTCATTTAGGGTAAACGAAAGCTAAAGATAACAAAGAAAGGGTGAAGCAGAGAAAGCGTAGGAACAAAGACAATAGATGAAAATAAGCTTTCATGTAGCTGTGTGGGGGTGGATGGAGGAAATGAGAGGAAGAGAGTGACACAGAGCTCCAGGCTGAGTGAGAAAGAGAAGTTTTTGTCTCTCAAGAGTCCCATAATCTCAGTAGTGAGGTTTGTTGCCATCAGTGGAGACTTGTGAGAGTCTTGGCTTAATTAACTTCTAGATTGAGGCATATCCCAAAACTAGATTTTACCTCTTCCCTGTTAACTGCAGCACAGGATGCCGTTCTTTGAGACAGATGGCTGCAGCAGTATGGGGGGTTGATCTTGAAGCTGGGGTGTACACTGGAGACACGCTGACCACCTGTCAACATTGCTGGTGGGGCAGGCCGGCCATGGAGGAGGGGGTGGGTGGCTCCTGAAGTGGGCAGGGTCTGCGTTGGTTACCATAGATACTCTTTTTGTATCTGTGTGTACTGGAATTCCTGGAGATATTTTGTTCTCCAGACCCCCCCCCCCCCCCCTCACCTCAGCCATCTCTACAGAGTTTGCTGTTGGGCCCCCTCACTGTGTGTAGCTCAGTGATGAAACACCCCCTAACTAATGAAATCTAAACACCCTCACAGCTTAAATCACCATGTTTTTTTCCTGCCTACTTTAGGTCTGTTGTGGTTAATTAATCGCCCATTGAGAAAATCGTGGCTGCAGCAGGGAGAAAGGAAACAGCTTATTTTGTTAAGCTGTAGTCAGATTGACACCAAGGGCCACATGTATAAAGCTTAGTTTAGATTCAAGGTTAGAAGTCTGTGTGCACAAAACCAGAAATATGCTAATATACCTTTGCAGGCCGAAAACTAAACTTCTTAATACACACTGACATGATATTTTAAGTGAATTGTGGTTGTATATGAGCTTGGTACCAACTTCTGCAATTATCTATGAATAGATGTTGACGTAACCCTGAATTGGGATTAGGAGTAAACTGCTCTCATTTTATGTTTGATCAAGTGTGGATTCTTTATTTACTATGTCATTTTCTTGTTTCACATTGCTGATTTCTAAACCGGAAGGGGCAGTTAAGGGTTTTTCTCTGTATTTCGTAAATCCTGATTTTTACCTGGTCACAAGATATGGCTAAAATGTTGAGCTTTATGATATGTGTTATAATCAGTCTATGCATTTTAAGCCACATCATAATATTGAATTGTTTGGCATTATTGGGTTTGGTTTCAGAGATAGGGAAAGCTGGCAGGGAGAGATCCCTGTGAGCAGAGTAGTAGCTTGATCTTGACCATGTGCTCGTGTGGATCCACGAGTCTGCAGCATACCACACATTACTGACATCTGAAGCGGAACGCAACACATCAGACATTGTTGAAAACTGGCTTTACTACAGCTGTACATCTTGGCTCAAATACAGGCCTTGACTTTGGTCACGCATTTAGACTAGGGCTATGAGGGAAATTGAACTGATCTTAGTAGGATTCATTGCCTTGTCTGGAGAAAAACTGTATTAATCATCAGAGGATCTTTATACAATAGGAATCCAGCACTGTCAGGATAGATTTCATTTACAAGCTGGAGCATCTTAAAGGTGCTGGGTTTTATGTACAGTGGTGTGAAAAAGTGTTGGCCCCCTTCTTGATTTTTTTTTTTTGCATGTTTGTCACACTTTAATGTTTCAGATCAACAAACTAATTTAATTATTAGTGAAAGATAACACAAGTAAACACATGATGCAGTTTTTAAATGAAGGTATTTATTATTAAGGGAAAACAAAATCCAAAACTACATGGCCCTGTGTGAAAAAGTGTTTGCCCCCTAAACCTAATAACTGGTTGGGCCACCCTTAGCGGCAACAACTGCAATCAAGCGTTTGCGATGAATTGCAATGAGTCTGTTACAGCGCTGTGGAGGAATTTTGGCCCACTCATCTTTGCAGAATTGTTGTAATTCAGCCACATTGGAGGGTTTTCGAGCATGAACCGCCATTTTAAGGTCATGCCGCATCTCAATCGGATTCAGGTCAGGACTTTGACTAGGCCTCGCCAAAGTCTTCATTTTGTTTTTCTTCAGCCATTCAGAGATGGATTTGCTGGTGTGTTTTGGATCATTGTCCTGGTGCAGAACCCAAGTTCGGTTCAGCTTGAGGTCACGAACAGATCGCTGGACATTTTCCTTCAGGATTTTTTGGTAGACAACAGAATTCATGGTTCCATTTATCACAGCAAGTCTTCCAGGTCCTGAAGTAGCAAAACAGCCCCAGACCATCACACTATCACCACCATATTTTACTGTTGGTGTGATGTTGTTTTTCTGAAATGCACTGTTACTTTTACGCCAGCCGTAATGGGACACACACCTTCCAAGAAGTTCAACTTTTGTCTCGTCAATCCACAGAGTATTTTCCCAAAAGTCTTGGGAATCATCAAGATGTTTTCTGGCAAAACTGAGATGAGCCTTTATGCTCTTTTTGCTCAGCAGCGGTTTTCGTCTTGGAACTTCACAATGCAGACCATTTTTGCCCAGTCTCTTTCTTATGGTGGAGTCATGAACAGTGACCTTAACTGAGTCAAGTGAGGCCTGCAGTTCTTTGGATGTTGTTGTGGGGTCTTTTGTGACCTCTTGGATGAGTCATCGCTGCGCTCTTGGGGTAATTTTGGTCGGCCGGTCACTCCTGGGAAGGTTCTCCACTGTTCCATGTTTTTGCCATTTGTAGATAATGGCTCTCACTGTGGTTCGCTGCAGTCCCAAAGCTTTAGAAATGGCTTTATAACCTTTTCCAGACTGATAGATCTCAATTACTTTCTTTCTCATTTGTTTTTGAATTTCTTTGGATCTCGGCATGATGTCTACCTTTTGAGGATCTTTTGGTCTACTTCACTTTGTCAGGCAGGTCCTATTTAAGTGATTTCTTGATTGCAAACAGGTTAGGCAGTAATCAGGCCTGGGTGTGGCCAGAGGAATTGAACCCAGGTGTGATAAACCACTTGCAAAAGATGCAAACACTTTTTCACACAGGGCCATGTAGTTTTGGATTTTGTTTTCCCTTAATAATAAAAACCTTCATTTAAAAACTGCATGATGTGTTTACTTGTGTTATCTTTCACTAATATTTAAATTAGTTTGATGATCGGAAACATTAAAGTGTGATAAACATGCTAAAAATAAGAAGTCAGGAAGGGGGCCAACACTTTCACACCACTGCAGTTGCGGCTTTCACACTTCAGGTGCAGCTCTGTACCTTTAGTTGCATGTTGTTCTTCACTATTTCAACTCTCATTTCCTGGTTGTTGCTAGTTCTTTGTTTAATACACTCCAAAATGAAAGACAAAACATAATAAAATCTTTGCTGTAAGGTACATTCAGCATATATACTGTAAATGTTATACTGAATAGTGGAAAAGGTGAGTAATGTAGCAACATACTTTAAGCACAGCCACAGAAAACAAATTATGTTAATTAATTCAGTTGAAAAAAACATTTTGGGCCTCCTTTAAGGCCCTTTAGTCAGATGCAGATGTCACTAGACATAACACAACTGTATTTTTCTGACCACAGTCATGACACCCTACTATTGGTAGGTCAGCAATTGTTAGCAAATAGCCCATACCATAATTTCCTACATCCCACCTAATGCTGTAATGACAGTGCCTAGAGAGTAGAAAGATTTCTCTTTAGCTCAGAAAGACTGAAGGTATTTATTCATATTTATGCAACACTGTTCAGATGTAGAATCTCTGTATTTTCTAGTTAAGAAGGGACAGTGCTGTGTTGAGTGTAATGTTGCGCTTAGATTGCCTCTCTGTTGTTCCAAATTTTGACTATGGTGTGTGTGGGTGTGTGTGTGTGTGTGTGTGTGTGTGTGTGTGTGTGTGTGTGTGCGTGCGTGCGCGCCTGTCTGCAAATCAGTCCCTTCTGTGATAATAAACTGACTCATCATAGACTGAAACGTGGCCAGACCAGTCCCACACTAGCATCTTTCACTTGCAAAGGCTGTGTTGGATCCCGTAAGGGAACAACATGCAAAGGCAAATGATGCCTGTAAGCCCTACTGAAGTGAAGCAAATACCAACTACAGTGTGCCACACCTTTTACCACAGCAGTGTACCGTGTTCTACAGGCTGAGGAAGGTACAGCGCTTAAACAAGCAGGAAGGGATGGCCAGAGGAAAAAGGTTTTACTGTATAATTATAGAACCTTTCCTAAATAGAACACAAATAGAACACAAGGCCTGTCTTTATATGAGGGCCTGTCAAAAGAAACAGAGTAGGGCTTTGTGTGTGTGTGCGTGCGTGTGTGTGTGCGTGCGTGTGTGTGTGTGTGAGAGAGAGAGAGTGTGAGTGATTTCAGACAAGAGGCCTTGCTGTCTGTGCTGACCAAGGGCTTCTATGAAAGAGGGGGTGGGATTTGCTCTTTGTGACCGAAATCATGAATGAGCAAAGAGACATACACATGCATTTTGGACTTATGATACAGGCAGGATCTCTGAGGATTTTTTTATTTATTTATTTTTTACCTTGTTACCTTCCTTCCAGGTACAGGCTCTGCAGCTGATAGAGATAATTATGAGCTCTTAAATCCTCCCTTAACTTGGTGCCCTCTAAATACATTATATCAGATGGCTGATAATGGTGTAGAAAATAGTGAAACTGATCTGGGGGCGTTATCTCCATCTAATACTCTATTGTTCTCTGTCTGCAGCTAGCCTGCTGCTGTGGCTCAGGGCCCTGCTCATGCTGCTGTAACTGCTGCCCCAAGATCAAACAGTCCACAGGGACCCGAGTCATGTACGCCATGTATTTTCTGCTGGTCACCATCATCTGTGTCATCATGATGTCCCCCACTGTGGAGCAGGAGTTGAGAGACAAGGTAAGTACATGAATCTCACACACTGTGATATATCACCCCCCCCAAAACACATGCACACACATAAGAGTGCACAACATAAGGTTTTCCTGAACAACATAAAAATAAAGCTATTGGAAAAAACGGAAGTCTCCTTTATTAGATTCTCGATAACAAATCCCAGCTTTTTCTGTGTGTGTTTTAATTAAATGAAGTATATTTATACATAGCATAGTTAAAGAGTTTGTGTGTGGTTGCCTGTGTTAATTATAAGAAGGTAGGGAAGAAATAACAGCACACATAAAAAATGAAATCTATAATCTCTGTCCCATAATAGTTTGGTTTTAATTGGAGAGTGAGCTAAATGGTTAGTGCTAAATGGCTCTGAAAGTCTGGGTGTTTCTGTAGTTACAATAAAATGTACTAAATGAGTTCAGATGGAAGATCAATTTCCTGTGTCCAGTTGTTTAGCTAGCAGCCTGACTACTGACTTCTCATGGTATCAAGGGATTACCCACAGTACAGTTATTAAGCTGTTTACAATAATGATTTAGGTTTCACCGGTTGGACTGAGTATAGGCCAGTTGCTGTTGACAGTAGGGAGGTACTTCTTTATTAGTAAGATTTCTTTAACAATATGTCATTTTTACAACTGAGATCAAACCAGTCGCCATCACAGTTCTGCATTAGTGATACTTTTAGAAAGTTGTCCTAAAAAGTAAGAAATCGTACTGTGTTGAATGAAAGACTATGGACTCATCAAAGTTCAGGTATTTCCAGCTTTCTGTGCTGGATTTGCAGGCATTAATCACATTCACATCACCCCATCCCTCAGCTAAAGTTGGGTTTTATCTGGGTCTCTTGTGTCTTCTTGTTAAATATCTCATGAGACTGTCGAGGCTCAAACTAGACTAAAATTAGCTGTATATTTTCAGGTAAGTTATGTATGCATTGCTTAGTTGTCCTAAAGTTTTTGGATTTTTTTAAAAGTCTGTTCCCAGCTTTAGACCTTAATTCCACTGTGTTTAAAAAGGCACACACTAAATAGAAGAGTGGGAGTTGGCTCAGAGGCAGTACTGAGAAGCCAGAAATTGCTTTAATTCAATGACCTTTTACATAGTTTTGTGTGCTGCTGCGCCTGTACATTCAGCTCAGACTTCACTCTGGACATAAAATGAGGTATGCCAGTAAACAGACAGTAAAATGATGTGAGAAACACATGCTGACATGGAGCAGAACTGAAAAAAAACAGAGTGTAGGTTAAAAAAAAAATTTATTAGTTAAAAACCGTAGCACCCGTTTCACACATTTTGAAATGGGTCCCATCAGGTGAGACCATGTTTCTGTTTACCGTTCTGTTTATGAATAGAATAAAACATTTAGGGGATGTACCAGCACCACTTTCCCAGTGCTAACAGGCAAGCACTGCTGCAGGCACAGTCGGCATCCCACTGTTTTACTTGGGGATTCCATGTATGTCAGTAGTAGGGTCATAGTTGAAGGGGCAGGAGTTCAGGCTGATAGCGTTTTGTTTTTAACCGCCCACCTAGCGTCCTACGTTGGGTACACAAGAGGCCTGTTGCTTTGTCTTGTGGTCTTTTCTTCATGTTACCTCTTTAAATCATCTTAATGCAAAACAATTATTAAATGGACTATCTGACTATTTCTGTGGTTACTTCTGGGAGAAATTCTTCTTGAACTGGAAAGCTTGTGTGGGTGCTGTTATCTGCAACAGTATACAGAGGTTATGCTTGTGACCTGGGTGAGTGAGACTATGGACACAGGCTGGTACAAGGTATCAGAAATGATGTCCTGATTAGAGTGCCTTCTTCTTATTTTGTCCGCAAACAGCATGTGGTATCAGCAAACTACTGAGTCAGACCCTGAGCCGTCATGATTTATGATTTTGCTATGTCTGGGAAGAATACGCTCAGCTGATTGGTTTCCCACAGCAATGACTGCAGGCTTCCTCAGCTTCAAACATGATTTGACAACAGTGATATTTTTCTACAAGTCTTTTTCTGTTTTTTTTTTTTTTGTTTTTTGTTTTTTTTTTTGTTTTTTTTTTATCTCTTTCTCTGCCAGTGTCCACAGCCAGTATGAAACAACTCCCCACTGTGAGTCATTTTGCGAATGGAGAACCCAGTACAAGGCCTGCCCAGGCTCAAAATGGCTTCTGATAGTCCCATGCAAAGCTTGCTGAGTTCCACACACATACTTATATACACGCTCAGTGAGCACAGTGGGAAGTCCCAGCTAAGAGAGCAGCTTTTGTGCATATGACAGCGATGGTCTTTTCTCAAGAGATTTACAGCAAACTGAAACAGCCGGCCCCTTTCCCTCTTAATCACAACACCATGGACATGCTAATATGGTCCTCAACATGAGACAAAAGCTCCAAAATGGGCTTTTTACTCTATGTTGTGATCTGGCTCTGGATTGTACTGCACACTGAGGTGATGACAACTCAATCCGTTGGCGTCTCACCCATGTGGTGTACAAATTTAGGGCCAGTCTTTTACCAAAAAAGTAGTGAAGCAAACTCAAAACATGTATTGTCTAAAAGTAGAAATCTCTGTTTTTGTTTTTTTTTTTTTGTATTTGACTTTGACTCTTAACCTTTACAGCAAAGGGTGTCAGTGAAAGGAATGGAAATTTTAGTCTCCATTGTGTGGTTATTAAATTCAAAGCCTGTCTCTGCTGTTGGCACAGGGCCACTGCAGCACCTCCTATTTTCTGTTGAAGGCCACACAGCAAAGCACTGCCTTTATCTACATTACTGACTACAGTTCTGCTCTCTGCTTTTTTTTTTTTTTTTTAGTTGTCTGTAGTTCTGAACAGGTTTTGAGATTTTATGTTAAGCTGGATGTCCCAGTCTTTCTCTTTTGATTTTGTCCTCTCTCTCTCTTTTTTTTTTCCCTCTTCCCAATCCCTCTGACTTGCTGACAAAAGGTGGTTAATTTATTCATCTATGTCTTTTGTGTGTACACTGACAGTTAGTTGTAAGGCCCCTCTAACAGCCTGTAGAGAACGAGGGATGAAAGAAGGTTTCATGGAGAGAAAGAGGGGTTGTTGTCGCTGCCTGTTCTCTCTTTCTGCTCCTTTAGAGGCGTGACACTTAGAACAGACACTATTAGGGCCTTTCTGTTAGGCCGCATACTAGGCAAACATGAGCAGAGGTGCTTTTTTCCACAATGCCGTAATGATTTTCCTTTGTTACCCATGTCAATCAGATCCCCTTCTACAGTGAGTTGTGTGAGAAGATGAATGCAGGAGAAAACTGCAAAACTCTGGTTGGCTACTCTGCTGTCTACAAGGTGTGTTTCGGCATGGCCTGCTTCTTCTTCTTGTTCGCTATCTTCACCATTCGTGTCAACAATAGCACAGGCTGCAGGGCGGCCATACATAACGGGTAAGAAAGACTTGTTCTTTTTTCTGTTTTGCCCTATTACTAAAGATTTTACACTCATCCTAAATATATAGCTCTAACCCGGAAAAGGGTGATTGTCAATACAAAGGCAAAAAAAAAAAAATCTGACTAAACTGAAGGAAGATTTTCATACTGGTGTTATTTAGGTCTGTTTTACATCCTGGTGTAACAGTAAGACATTCAAAGATGTTAGGTGCAGCCTTATCCTTTAATTGAGAAACTCTCTGTGAGGGAAATATTTTGTCTTATTTGCTTATTTTATTATTTACTGACCATAGTATATTTTGTCTTTCATTTAACTGAGTTTTGTATTCTATTCAATGCCACAGAACTTTGCCCTGCTGCTTGGTTGTTTATCACATTGGTAGTCATGTAGCTAAACTGCATCAAGGACACAGCTCCTGTTTCCCAGGTCAGCATGTGGTTCCAAAATTTTGTAATACAGAGAAAACACTAGGTGTAACTCACCGATACGGAACAGTGAGAGCTGTTGACATGGCTCACTGCTTACTCTATAAAAATTTAATACATACTTGGTTCTTAATTGATCTATGAATTTCTTGCATCTTGCTTCACTTTGTTTTATATTTTATTATTTTGAGTATTTGCACTTAATATTTCAGTTTTTATGTACAAATTTGAACCTTGTCGATACTTTGAATGTCAGATTCTGGCTGCTGAAGTTTATTGTGCTGGTGGCATGCTGCGCTGGAGGTTTCTTCCTCCCAAATGAGGAAACCTTTCTAGAAGGTAAGAACGTGATATTTTTCTCCAGAGCTGCAGCACTAAACTGTTTTCCAAGCTGTATTTAATTATTTGATTTTAAAATTAGCATGACCTTAACATTTACATATCTATAGTCAAAAATTAAAAAAAGCAGGAGAAATAATAAATACAGTTTATAGTCTGATCCAAGTAAACTTCCAAAATGACCCTTTTTTTTTTTTTTTTTTTGGGGCCATCATTTCAGCAAGTTTAAACTTTCATGCAGTCTTATCACATACATTTTCCCCACCTCTCCCTCTGTTTAATACCACAGTGTGGCGCTACATAGGAGCTTGTGGCGGGTTCCTTTTCCTACTGATCCAACTCATGCTGTTGGTGGAGTTTGCACACAGATGGAACACAAACTGGTGAGAACTCCTGTCGCTTTTGTTCCAGTTACTCAGTCAGACTGAAGCATGGAAGCCCTGTAAATTCATGAGAAAATCAGAGGGTGGGATGTATTCCTCTGTGAGGATATTTGGTTGAAAAAAAGCTTGGAAAAAGGGGAGTCATGAGCTTTGTGTGTGTTTTTTTTTTTTTTTTGGGTGGAGGGGAGGCTTGGCAGCAGGCCTGTCCTGTGCAGATTCACAGGATGCATATGGTTTAGGAGTATGTATTCAGTTTCCTTCCCACACAGGCAGACACATACCGTAAACCTTTTAACATGTATTTGCATTTGTATTCATACACATTTATTTAGTTATTCAGTAAATCCTTACATTTTAAGACCAAGTAAAATGTGAAAGTACTTAAGCAGTCATAAACTGTCTTCTTATCTCCTCAGGGTGCAGGAATAACTCACCTAACATAACCATTTCTCTTTCTTTGAATTTTCTTCTTTAGGCCAATCTTGCCTGTGTTTGTTTTGTTTGCTTCTCTTCCACTTGTTCACATGATCCTTTTTTTTTTTTTTTTTTTTTTACTTAATTTAATTTAACTTGCCCTTAATTTGCCCTACCCTTGTTCATGTTGTGTTTTTCCTTTCTGGTATCTGTTTTCTCTCTCTCCTTTCCTCTCTTTGTCTCCAGGAGTTCAGGAGTGAAGTATAACCGGCTGTGGTATGCCGCTCTGGCCTTTGTGACACTGGTGCTGTTCAGCATTGCAGTGGGAGCAGTTATCTTCATGGCAATATATTACACCCATCCCGAGGCCTGTTTACTTAACAAAATCTTCCTGGGCATCAATGGCAGCCTCTGCTTCATTGTCTCCCTGCTGGCCATCTCGCCATGCATACAGAAATGTGAGAACATTTACATCGTTTGCTTGCATAATGCAAATGAGAAAAAACATTTGCATTTACGTAGCTTGACTTATCACTGTGATAGAGATTCATAAATAGTAACATATTTGAGACAAAATAATCAATTTAGTATCATTATAGAAACTAGTAGTAATCAGCATAATATGTTTTTTTTTTTGAAAATACATTTATGTCATTGGTTATTATTGGTATAAGTGCTTGTATTTGTCAGTTTAGTTAATTATGCTGAAAACGTTTGTGTTTACCTTTATGTCCCTGCAGTGCAGCCCACATCAGGCCTGTTGCAGCCAGGGGTCATCAGTGTGTACGTCATGTACCTCACCTTCTCAGCCTTCTCCAGCAAACCAAAAGAAAGTGAGCATGAATTATCAACCATCTCCACATAGTAGTTACAGCCATTATTGGAGATCAAGTGGAACCAACAGGCATAATTTATTTTGTACAACTTTGCAGCATAAGAACAAAGCTTAAACACATTTTTAAAATGCTTTATATTTGTGAAAACAGGCAACTGTGATGGTATAATAAAAATATTATATGGCAACTTCTAAAAATAAATATTGGTGGTAAATTATATGGTTAATAATAAAAGTGAGACACATATAATATATAATGACTTTCTAAAATGAAGCCTTAATATATCTATTTTAGACATAGACAAGTTAGTGTATAGTTTGATCTGTTTCCATCTATACAGCACTCTATTTGCACAGATATTGACAAGATAATATTCTATACTGAGATATTTGTCTAAATTTAATCATTTCATAAATATTTAATATGAACAGGAGCCTCCAAAGTAACATATTGAACATACACACATACACACTCTGAGTCTGTTAGTGTTTTTCTCTGTATTGCATGTGGTACTATGGTTCCATTTTCACTCCCTCTGTTCCCCTCCCTGCTGCTGACACTGCCAAAATGCACATACTCACAGCATCTTTCGTAATCTCCTTACTCCTTTATAATACTTCCTCTGTCTCTTCTCTTACCCCATCCATCTCTGTCTGCACATTCTTTATATCTAGTTCTGGAGAGCAATGGTATGAACACAACCGTGTGTGTGTTTCTCTTAAACTCTGGGACGGAGAGCGACAAGAAGATTGTCACTGCTGTGGGAACGATTATCCTGTTTGCCTGTATTCTTTACTCTTGGTAAGACAGGCACACACACACACACTCTCTTTCTTGTCCTTTTTCCTAATCTCAGTGTCACACATACAAACTAAGTTTTAATAATATCATTGCAATATACAGTGGGTATGGAAAGTATTCAGACCCCTTTAAATTTTTCACTCTTTGTGTCATTGCAGCCATTTGCCAAAATCAAAAAAGTTCATTTTATTTCTCATTAATGTACACTCAGCACCCCATCTTGACAGAAAAAAACAAAAATGTAGAATTTTTTTGCAAATTTATTAAAAAAGAAAAACTGAAATATCACATGGTCATAAGTATTCAGACCCTGTGCTCAGTATTGAGTAGAGCAACCCTTTTGAGCTAGTACAGCCATGAGTCTTCTTGGGAATGATGCAACAAGTTTTTCACACCTGGATTTGGGGATCCTCTGCCATTCTTCCTTGCAGATCCTCTCCAGTTCGGTCAGGTTGGATGGTGAACGTTGGTGGACAGCCATTTTCAGGTCTCTCCAGAGATGCTCAATTGGGTTTAGGTCAGGGCTCTGGCTGGGCCAGTCAAGAACGGTCACAGAGTTGTTCCGAAGCCACTCCTTTGTTATTTTAGCTGTGTGCTTAGGGTCATTGTCCTGTTGAAAGGTGAACCTTCGGCCCAGTCTGAGGTCCTGAGCACTCTGGAAGAGGTTTTCTTCCAGGATATCTCTGTACTTGGCCGCATTCATCTTTCCTTCAATTGCAACCAGTCGTCCTGTCCCTGCAGCTGAAAAACACCCCCACAACATGATGCTCCCACCACCATGTTTCACTGTAGGGATTGTATTGGACAGGTGATGAGCAGTGCCTGGTTTTCTCCACACATACCACTTAGAATTAACGCCAAAAAGTTAAATCTTGGTCTCATCAGACCAGAGAATCTTATTTCTCATAGTCTGGGAGTCCTTCATGTGTTTTTTGGCAAACTCCATGCAGGCTTTCATGTGTCTTGCACTGAGGAGAGGCTTCTGTCGGGCCACTCTGCCATAAAGCCCCAACTGGTGGAGGGCTGCAGTGATAGTTGACTTTGTGGAACTTTCTCCCATCTCCCTACTGCATCTCTGGAGCTCAGCCACAGTGATCTTTGGGTTCTTCTTTACCTCTCTCACCAAGGCTCTTCTCCCACGATCGCTCAGTTTGGCTGGACGGCCAGGTCTAGGAAGAGTTCTGGTCGTCCCAAACTTTTTCCATTTGAGGATTATGGAGGCCACTGTGCTCTTAGGAACCTTGAGTGCTGCAGAAATTCTTGTGTAACCTTGGTCAGATCTGTGCCTTGCCACAATTCTGTCTCTGAGCTCCTTGGGCAGTTCCTTCGACCTCATGATTCTCATTTGCTCTGACATGCACTGTGAACTGTAAGGTCTTATATAGACAGGTGTGTGCCTTTCCTAATCAAGTCCAATCAGTTCAATTAAACACAGCTGGACTCCAATGAAGGAGCAGAACCATCTCAAGGAGGATCAGAAGAAATGGACAGCATGTGAGTTAAATATGAGTGTCACTCTGCAAAGGGTCTGAATACTTATGACCATGTGATATTTTAGTTTTTCTTTTTTAATAAATTTGCAAAAATTTCTACATTTGTTTTTTTCTGTCAAGATGGGGTGCTGAGTGTACATTAATGAGAAATAAAATGAACTTTTTTGATTTTGGCAAATGGCTGCAATGACACAAAGAGTGAAAAATTTAAAGGGGTCTGAATACTTTCCGTACCCACTGTACCTCTTTATAGTATTGCATTATAGAGTTGAGAGATTATGCCAAAGTAGCAGTCCAAATCAACTAGCAGCCATTCTGTTACAGGCGATGTGGAATAAAAGTAATGTATTTTATGGCAGGCTGTAGCGACAGAGACAGGGTAGTTTTGATTGGATGTGACTTCATAGAGGCATTGTATGATTGGCTGTGACTAAGCTAAGAGTGTGAGACAGAACTATGGCTTTCTGCATTTGTTCACATGTGTTTCCTATAACGTGGAGGAATCGTGTCTCTTGTGGTCGCTCCCAGAAGAAGAGGGAGTTAGACCCCGCAGCAATCTGAAACCTGCAAATTATTGGAAAAATACATAGTTATGGAATTACGACCCTTCTCTCCCTCCATCTGTCTTTATATCTCTTTCTCTCTTTCTCCATTCTCCCTTTAGCTTGACATCCACCACCAGGAGAAGCTCTGCAGCGCTCAGAGTGTGTAGGAACAGTGAGCCAGAGACTGAGGTACATGCACAAACACTTAGATCTCAGTTGATATGGGTGAATGAATTGTGTCTAATGGTTAAACAGATTAGCAGGACTTGAAATCACCACTGACCAGACAGACACTTTTGATTAGACATCCTTATCAAATTATGTAGATGCTGCTGGAGTGACATAAAGTGGCTTTGTTTATTTACTGTATGTATGTGTCTAAAATATTTAATTCTAGCTGACGAACCTGTGTGTATTGTTTGTCTTCCAGAGAGCCCGCTGCTGTTTCTGTTTTGGAGATGACACAGGTAAGGAAAGACAAATACATCTCTTACCACCACATCCACTTACTCCTCCCTCACTCTCCCTCCGCCTCTCCGGCCTGTTCAGTATCTCTGCATATGTCCCCAGCCAGAGTGTTTGCTAAACTCATTGTTATTCCACAGCCAGACTGAACATGGTGAGAAAGTATTGGTCAGCAAACATAGATGATGTCACTGTTACTAGGAGGGTAGTATGACACAGTGAAGCAGGACTGCTGGAGAAGTGGGATTATGGGTAGGCTCACACTGCCACCTGCTGGAAGTAAAGCCTTGTTAGACGATGGAAAATGTAACCATTAGGAGAATCACCACTTGTATAACAGAGATTTACTTTACTTAATAGATAATATGATTTGACTGAATGACTCCGTGACTACAGTGGATTTCATTGCACATCTTTTCTCTTGGCTCCTTTCAGATGAGTATGACGAGGAGAAGAGCGGTGCAGGGCAGAACGTGGTGTATGACGAGAGAGAGGGAACCATCTATAGCTACACCTACTTCCACTTTGTCTTCTTCCTGGGATCCCTTTATGTCATGATGACGGTCACCAACTGGTTTCAGTAAGTTATACTAACTGACACACTGATTGTGCTGTGTAGTATCCTACCATTTGTCAGCAATGTCAAGCTCCCTGTGTGCTTCCCTCACAGTTATGATGACCATAAGATTGAGAAGCTCTTGGATGGCAGCTGGTCAGTGTTCTGGATCAAAATGGCTTCTTGCTGGGTGTGTCTCATCCTCTACATGTGGACCCTCATCGCTCCCATGGTCTGTCCAAAGCGTTTTGAGGCCTAGGACATGCATCACTACACTGAGGTCAGACTACTCTGATTCTGGGGGTGTGGCCAAGTCAAAGCTCCCACACTGAACCACGGGACCACCACTACACAACCCTACACTACCCTCAGTGTTTAAAATGGAGGATTATCTGTTGCCTTTGTTTTATATGCTAGTGTTTATTGTACTTTGTGTTACAATGTTAAGCTGTCAATACCTCGTTGGTAATTTTTATTTTTTTTTTTTTTTTTATTCCTTTATTACCACTGATTTGTGGAGTTTTGTATTGCTTACATGTTTGAAATTTGATAAACTTACATTGGGAAACATGAGAAGCATAAAGTCTTTATAGATTCCCAGATAATTTCGGTCTTGAAAGTGTAAATATTTCCTGTTTGTGCCAGTTTTTTCCTACCTTTACTCTCAGTCAGTACATTACTAAAGTTGGACCATAATGTTGTAGCAAATTTATGGAACAAACTTAATTCAGGATTTGCTGTTACAAGAGATTTGTATTTATTTGTGTCTCAAATAATCAAAAAGGAATGTCCTTTAAATGAAATACACATGTCCCTGACTCTGTTTAAATACTCATCTCTCAGGCTCACATTTAAGCTGTATTATGTTTAGGCTTTGTTATATTGTGTCCTTTTGTAGAAGTTTTCTATGCAACAGAAGAGAAGAGCTTGTTGAAATTAGACACACACATATTGTTGAGGTTTCCACTTAGATCAGAGGGATAATATTACAGACTTTTGGTAATGTCGGTGCTCCCTTTGAGCCAAATCGTTTCTTAGGAAAATCCATGTCGTGTACATTTCCGGTTTTCGTTGTCGGCGTGCTCGTCAAATCAACCTGCCTTATGTAAGAGTGACGTTAGCGGAGCACCACTTCTTTGGAAGACCTGCAGTGCCACAGATGAGTAACATTTACCAAAGGTAGATGTCACAAAACAGAGTATTGGCTTTAGTTAGAGAACAGAGAAAAATGTATAACCGAGATCATAATGTATTTGCATGTGCACACAGACACTTAAATCAGCTGTTTTCTGTACAGTTTTAAAAGGTTTTTGCCTTGTCTTCACCACGTGTGTCAGATCAAAATGGTGGTGAAAGTCAGGTAGCCTGAGTGTTTTGTTTTTTTTAGCAAGTTATTCAACACTGGATGTTGAGTTTGATGTTGAATTCAAAGTCACTCAAGACCTTCACCTGTTACCTGTGTAGCATATTTTTAGTGTTTTGTGATAATACAATATGGTGCACATTGTCATCTGTAAGTCCTAATGTCCTCATCAATAAATCATTATGTTCTCCTTTTGCCTAATTATATTCCCCAATTGTATGATTTATAATAACTTATATGTACATTCAGCCTGAAGTTCTGTGACCTGTGGAAAATTTTATTTGAATTTTGAGTATTTCTGCATTTTCATTATTGGTATGAATGTAGCATGAACGGTGCTGGGGAACTCTGACATCAAACGAAAAAAATCACAGCGGACCGGACAGCGGGACCCACCCTGATACAGATACCATGCAGGAATACTTTTTGGACCAAGTAGTATTTAAAATGTGCGTTCCATGCTGTTTTACAATAATCACATTGTTTCAATAAAACATGGAATGAATGCCATGTGCCATGCTTTATTTATCAGTGTAGTCCTACATTCAGACAAATGATCTCATAAAAATGACATAAACCCTGCTTTGCTTTTATGAAATGCTCAGGATTTTATTGTACTTAAAATATATCTAAAACAGTATCAAGTTATCTTAAAAATGCTCATAAAATGCTGATAAAATGGAACATGATAGCATAGATGGATACACAGAACCTGTTGTTGATTTGTACAAGGATATACAGGCTTCAGTTAATGAATTAAACATTGATTTATCTGTCCTAACTCAGTGCAGCTCTGCTCCTTTTAGCCATGAGTGTCAGCAGGGCTTAAGTTGCTTCCTTCTTGGATTACTCCCCTCCTCTGGCTTTACTGTGCGTTCTGGGCATTGAGATCCTGGTAGTCAACAGGAATAGTGTCTGCGGAGACGAGAAAGAAAAAGACTCATAAGCATACGTCCCTCTTATGTGGTTCATTGACCTGTCTTTAACTCACCGTTGCAGCGGTACTTCAGATTGGACCAGATGATATTTTCCTGAGAGAAGCAGAACACCCCCAGTCTCCCACCTCTCATACTGGTGTCAATTACCACTCCTGTGTCCGCCACAAGTTTTGGTCCCTCAAAAAAGCGAACCCTGGTTCATGCATAAGTTGAAACTTGTTAGTCAGTTCACTCAGCTGAGTGTGTGCCGCTATGTGATAGTGTGTGTCTGTACCTGATGTATCCAATCTGTGGTCTGTGCTGAAGGAACCAACGGTAGGAGACTTTGTCCTTCCAGCCAACGTTCCTGGGGTCTTTCCACAGGAGACGGACCTGATTAGTTGTGTCTCCTGTGTGCCACAGAGCATTCCTCAGATGCTCACCGGGGCCAGTATTAGACTTAACCACCTGGTGATACAGAACCACATTAGATAAGAGGGAAAAACTGATACTGACAAATGATAACGACAGCAAACACTTGTCCCTGAGACCTTGAGTTGTATTCCTGGCTCAGCAACAGCCCTGAAGGGTGCAGCCTGCCAATAGGTTTGCTCTGTCTGTTTCCACATGACCACATAGAAGGAGGACGAGTCCTGGTAGCCAAAGATGAAGCCAGCATAGTCATCATCTGTCACAGTATTCACATGAAATGTTCCCTCAAAGTCAACCCCACTGAACGCTTTGTAGCCTGTGAACAAAGAAACAAACAACGGCCCTTACTGGGAGAGGGACACACTGAAGTAAACAAGAAATAATCTCTAAAAATATAACAGATGGGGATTTGACAGTATGAAAGTATTCTGTATTTACCTACAGCGAGGCCAGGATCAGAGTTCATGGTCTGGACTATCTCCATGCCCTGTCAGAACAAAAGAATTCAGTTTTTTTGCAGGCTCCATGAGAAAACTTGTTGCACTACAGATGGTTCTGAAACAAAGACTAGCTTAGAAAACAGGTTGAACAGTGGCCATTGTTTACTTGGTTGAGGACCACCCAGTTGGGGTCGATCTGAGCGTCCCCCTCTGGGTCCAGCACTACGGTCTGGTAGGCTCTGAAGTCAGTCATGGTGATTTCAGCGTTCTCTGGGCAGTGGTCAATTACATCAATGACACTGTCTTTGTCAAAGTCTCCTTCACAAGCATCTCCAACTTTGTCATCTGAAAAGAAGAGACACAGTTAAGGAACCACACATTCTGCACATACACACACCCAGACACAAACAGCAAGTGACACTAACTATCAGAGTCCCTTTGATCCGTGTTGGCAACAAGTCTGCAGTTGTCCTTTTCGTCCAGTATACCGTCATTATCGTCATCATCGTCACATTCATCTCCCTACAAAAATAGGCAGTTTGAGTAAACACAGATCCATGAACTGATCAAATATAATGCAGGATGAAGAAAGAGCTTTAGAAAAGCTTACAAACCATTCCATCCTTGTCAGTGTCCAGCTGAGACGAGTTGATTATTGTGGGACAGTTGTCCTTCGTGTTCTGGTGGCCGTCACCATCACTGACAAAGACGATGGAGGCAAAGTAAAACAAATGGCTAAACTTTATACATCCTTATATACATTTATATGACAGGATGTGACAGTGGGCACTACCTGTCTATGTTGTCATCACAGCTGTCTCCTATAAGGTCATCATCTGAGTCAGACTACACGTAAACAAAACAAACAGAGTTAAACGAGTGGCAAACGGATCTTTACCAGGTTGTTGCTTGACTTGTTACCTGTTTAGGATTGGCCATATCAGGACAGCTGTCACAGGCATCTCCCACCCCATCATTGTCTCTGTCACTCTGGTCTGGGTTGGGGACGTGCTGGCAGTTGTCAAGAATATTCTTCAACCCTAATAACATAAATACCCCAGTACTTTCATTTCTGATTCTGGTGTGAAAGTGTTGACAGGTAAATAAAGAATGACAGGTAGCACTCTAAAGACAGAGAGTGTCAAATGCATCACCAGATGGCAGTGTTTGTTTAAGATGAAGGTGAAATAGTTTCCAGTGGCCTTCAGTGCCTGGCGAAGGTTTACCATGGAAAAATGCTTTGAGAGAGGAGACAGACATGACCAAGAGCTTAGCAATCCAGCCTTAAAGACATAACCAAATGATCAAGAGGATGAAGCCCCACCACAATGAATGAACAGTGGTCGCCAAAAAAGTAAAAACATGCAACATGCGTAAGTGTATGAAGGTAAAAATACGGGAACACACAAAGTAAAGAAGTTAAAACTCTTTCCAGTGGAACAAATGAGAGGTGTTTGAAAAGGGCAATCGAGCAAAGTATGTTAGTTGGAACTCTTTAATATTTAACAGTTTTCTACTGGGGTTTTAAAGGTTTTTTTTTTTTAATGACTCCTCGCTTGTTTCCCAAAAAGCCAATGATCTAACTGGTACAGGATGTGAATTGAAAACAGACAGGCAAAGAAAAAAAGGATGTTGTGCACAGATAAAACACTGCCAGTCCAATGAAAGATAGAAAACTGCCGCTGTCTGCATCTTCCAAACAAGACTGTAAAGGCATTTTCCATCTGCACAGTCACACAGACAGGCAGCGTTTTGAATACCCTTCGGAGCTGTAGTACATCCTATTCTTTTTTGGGATGTGATCAGCCATTTGGTTTTACAATGTGTTCCTAAACTTATGTCTAATTGATGCTGTAAAAGCAGGAAATGTCCAGAACACACTTACCATCTCCATCAATATCATCATCACATTCATCTCCCAGCCCATCCTGGTCTGTGTCTCCCTGTGAGGGATTGTATACTGTTCTGCAGTTGTCACATGCGTCGCCATGAAGATCCTTATCGCTGTTCCTCTGGTCCACATTAGGAACGACCCAGCAGTTGTCCTGGGACAGAAAGAGCATGGGCTTAGTGAGAGACTTACATTTCTTTGTATGTTTATTTCTTCCTGACCACCTACATCTGTGTTAACAATGCCGTCACTGTCTGCATCCTCATCACAGGCGTCACCGATCCCGTCCCTGTCTGCATCCTCTTGGCCAGAGTTTGGCACAGACACACAGTTGTCCTGGAAACAACACAGGAAAACACACACAGCATTCATTTTTTAATACCAGAGTGAATCAAATGCAAGAGAGAATAGGGGATGAAGAAAGAAAGGGTACCTTCTTACAATTGCTGTCTGAGCACTGGAGATTATCGTCAGGATATGCATCAATATCTGTGTCTTTTCCACACACATAGCCATTACCTGCCCAACCAATACCGCACTAACACACATACAAAACAGAGAAAAGGGAAGAACACATTTTCTATACATGATTTAATGTAGAACAAACAAAATAATATAAATATCCACCTTCATGATTTAAGACATCAGTATTTTTCTGGATGTGAATTCTCACCACACAGCTAATGCTGCCATCTCGCTCCACGATGCATTCAGCGTTGGTGTGACAGGAGTTTGGTTGACCGTTAGGGCACAGCCTGGTACCGTGGCAGCCTGTCACTTGGTCACCTGTGAAGCCAGTTTTACACTCTCCGCAGCGGAAGGAGCCCTGGTGAGGACAGCACAGAGTCAGAAACCAATGTGCTCTGCTACAGGAGAGCACCAGTGCCAGGGGTCATACCATTGTGTTGTAGCAGTGGGAGTTAGCGGTGCAACCTCCATCCTCAGGCAGTTTCAGACACTCATCTATATCCTCACACACCTGGGAGGAACAGTATATATATTGATTTATACTCTGTAATAATCAATAGGTAAATCAAAACAAACATGTTTTAATTGTAATGTATATATATATACATTATATATATGTATATATAATTATTATACTTGTTTCTGTGACTTGGCATAGGACACTCCCACTCCAGTTATTTCAGGTCCAGTGTATCCCAGAGGGCATTTCCCACAGCGAAAACCAGGAGCAGTGTTCACACATTCGACACCAGGGAAGCATGGGTTAAACTGGCACTAAAACACATAAGACAGATGATGGCCACTTGGTAAGTAGTTCTACTATTTCTTTGTGGTCACTCGGAAACATATGAATACCTAGAAAGCTGTAAACCATACCTCATCTACGTCATCACAGTTCACCCCATCTCCTGTGTAGCCATCAGGACAAGGGGCACATTGGAAACCCCCTGATTCTGACGGGATGCACATGTGCTGTCTGAAACAGGTCCCAGGTGAGCACTGAGTCAGAGTTGCAGGCTGCAGGACATACTGCCCTGGATCTGCACCTGCACCTGAATTGGTTGGATTGCCCACAAGACCTGTGGGCACATGGATTGATATGAAAGCACCTTGTTAAAATGTCACATTGCTAGTAGTGTTCAAATATAAAAAAAAAAAAAAAAAAAAAAGATTTTGTACTGCTTACCACAGGCAAGACACTCTGCAATGGTATTCCTCAGAAAATTTGTCTCTTTTATCTTAACCAGAAAGAAACAACTGTTATCATCTTGAATCTTATATAAACAGAGGCAAACCGGAATTTTGTCTTTCCATAACTTCAGACAATCTGAGTGGGACTAAAAAGTTTTGAAAAGCTATAAAACAGTGTGTCTGCTAAGGTAAGCTCCAGTGATCTGTTTCCTTACATTAAAGATAAGTTTATTGCCTCAGGCTTCCTGTTTGATGCTGTGTCTCCTAACAAATACTCTGCTGTAAATGATCATCTAAAATCATCCACTTCTATCTGCTGCTGAGGGGAAGGTCCAATTTTTACTTTTACGCCAACTGTCTGTCGCTGAGGTTACATAAAGCCTTGAAACAAGAGACCTCCAGAAAAACCAGCAGCTCCTCAGTCTGGATTCTCACTTTCCAAAACCAATAGCCGATTTTCTTGCAAAAACAATCTCACTCTGGATAAAAGGAAATTCCAAATGGTTGTAAATCAAATATTTGTCTTTGTGCACAGGGAGCTGGGAAATGACCTGCTTGAGGAGCAGCTCCCTCATCTCACTTAGCATTCTCTTCAGCTCCAGGATGGTGGCCTGGTCATGTACCACCCTGGCTTCCTGGATACCTGAAAGGATTTCACAAATCGGAATCATAGAATTGGATACAGCAATTGTGAACATAAAATATAATTTACATCTGTAACCCAAAATGTAATATAAAAGTGTTTAAAGCTGGTGAAGAGATTTCTACCAAGTTATCAGACATGTTAACTTTAAAAAACTCCCTAATCTACAAGGTTTAGGTTAAAATGTATGTGTCAAGTGATGTCAGACAGTCAGATGCAATCTGTTCTCACCCAGTAGGTGCAGAGGTTCACCCTGATCCATGTTACATCCCTGCAAAGTGGCCACATTTTCTACAGTGTCCTCAGTCACCAGCTTCAGGTCTGTTAATTTATCCTTATAATGGAAAAGAGGAGAGAAAGAAGCCAAACAACATGAAACTCATTTAGCATATGTTTAAATATTTAGATGTATTATTCAGATGTATTTACCCATTCTATATTGTTTAGGTTTGCTAAAAAGTGTTTTATGCAGCATACAGTATATCTTCAGCATAATGTATAATTACTTTAAACCTTTTCCTCACCTGTCCACTTAACTGCAGTGTCCTAAGTGCCACCTTGTTGGGACCAACTGGGAGTGACCCAAATGCAGCTGGCAGATCATCCAAAGTGTGAACCAGACTGCAGTCTACATAGATGTAGAGTCGAGGTGGGCCATGCTGGAGGCCGCTGGCGTGAATCAACACATGGTGATCCTGTCCATCTGCCAGAGGCGCGTGGTTGAAACTGGTTGTGCTAAATCTTCCATCAGTCTTCTGGTAACGAAGGGTCACTAGAGAGGGATGAACAAATGAAAGAGAGGAGGGGAGAGGAAACAGACTGTGGGGCGAGAGAACGAGAAAGGCAGCAGAACTCGAGCTAAAACAGATAGTCTCTCTCGTTGTCACAGGCTCTGGTATATATTTCAGCATTATAACTCACTCTTGCTTAATTTGGCCTGCACACTGAGCTCCAGGTACTTGGTGTTGTCTTTGGGGTTGATGACACTGAAGAGAGAGGTGGGGACCTGCTTCAGAAGCCTGAAGGAAGAAAGGAGGAAAGCCTCATCTCGTCCATTCTCTTTCAGTCGTCCTTGAAGCAAATCTGGCAGGCAGTCGGGAGACTTCAGGAAGTCAAAGACTAAACAAGAGAGGACTGTTAAACACCTGCATTACACTGCTGTAGCTACTATACATTAACTGTGACAAAGAGTTAACATAAAGGCAAAGTTGAAAACAGTCAGTGTGCAAGGAGTTCAGGAAATATGTACGAGCTGAAAGCACTCCAGCAGCTACACTATAGCTGTGCTGACTTTCTTTTTTTGTCAATATTAGTGGAGAGTTTTTTCTTGCAGTGCAGTGTGGATTGCTATTGCTGAGTCAGTGAGCTATGACACTTTATTATGTGTGACAGTGTGTCTGAATGCACACTTGTGTTTGTACCCCGCTGTGTTTTATGGAGTGGTAGACTGGCACTGAAGAAAGGAGCAGCAGTAAACTTTTTCCACTGCAACACACTTGCTGCCTCACACTCACATACACAGACTCACGCACATATACACACGCACACGTGCACATAGCCCTGAGCTGAATTCAAGATATAATACAGAAGTGACAGAAAATTGTATGGAAAAAAGTTGTGATGTGGATTCCAGGTGAATCAAAGTTTTGCACATTGCACTTTCTGGGAAGGAAATTAGTGTTTTATCATCTGACACTGGCCTGTGATGAGAAAAGCCAACTTCATGTCAAGCAAATGAACAGAACTGCTCTTGTTATTTGCAAGTTGCTGCATATTAGAGATTGTAAGACTGAACAACACATTGTCAGAAATGTGGAAATGGAAAACACGGTCACTAAAACAGGGATAGGTTCAACATGTCCAGCACACAGAAACATACTGTATATCCTATTTTCCACATAGGAATAGATGGTGAAGATCCAGTACTTACCAGAGCCTTGAGCTGTGACAGTTAGCACCAGCTGCTGCAGCACCAGAGACAGCGCTGCTACTCTGGCACACATACCCATCATCAGAGGGGGAAACACCTCAAAAGAAGATTTATTCCTGAAGAAAGATCTAAGTTTCCTCCTGTGGATCAGGATAATCTCCTGCAGAAAGATGAACAAGTTCAGTTCAGGAGTCAAAGTCTCAGCAGAGGTGAGGTGGATTTGTGGTCACAGGCACAGCTTTTAAAGCAAAGGGGAGTGTCCTTGTATGCTACTGTTGCGAAAGTGGCACAGTGCAGGGACATTTTAATGGTCTGTGGGAGTCTCCCATTGCTGATATTGTCTCATTAAATAATAAGTTGTACAGTATATTGGCCAAAAGCTAAACTGACACCAATGCAAGCTAGAAACAGTAAACAGCTGAAACATTTAACATAAACAAATATTACACATAACATTATATTCTAAAAATGGCTGTCAGAGATATTATTAAGTGTATCAGTTAAACATGAGCTGCTTTTATGTATTTATAACCATATTCATATTTATCCTTTGTGTTTTGTGATATAATAACATACAAAGCTCTCTAAATCAGGATGTATAGGGTACAGTCAGCCAACTCTAAGAAAAGTCTGAAATGGACTGTGCCAGGGTCTCAGGGGAGGAAAACCTGATTCCAGCTGGCAGCAGTTTTTTACAAATAGCCTATGTCATAGATGTGATTTTTTTTTCTAGCTCCTCTTCAATAATCCAGATGAACTGCAAACTGAATTCCAGCTGTTTTTAATTTTAATTTAAACGAACATGCCTCGATGCCTCTGCAAACCTTTTCTAAATTCCATCTGTTGGAGACTGTGGGAAAGGAAGGACACAGAGGAGTCGGCCTGGCACAGTTTTTACCCTGGAAACATTTCATGACAGATGTCTGGTAATTGTTTTAAAAGTTTCTCTACTAACGTAAAGTACATTTCAACATCTCAACCGCTGGTCCGAGCCAAACACAAACATTTACCATGCCTAAGTGCATTATCACCGTACAGCCAACTGTGTCTGGCAGTCTGACCTCTGACCAAAAGCTTGGCAGCCTTAAACAGTGGGAGTATTAGCCCTGGGACATGCGATTGTTGCAGAATAAAGGTAAAATGCAACAGAGAGGAAAATTACCATTTAACATGGAAATCAAAACATAAAATGGTGATTTATTCTATTGCTGCTATAAGGAGACCAGTCACATCTATGTTGGTTTCAAGCATGTGTTGCCAGTTTCTGCTTGGTGAAAATGTCTGAAACTAGCATGCATAAAAAAACTATTAAGTCATATTACTTCTTGATCATGATATAGCTAATGTGACCCAATACACTACATATCACCTCTCTAAACAACCATGTGACTGGGTTAATGCTGATGAAAGACACTTATTTATTACTTGTAAATAAAACATAATTCATTAAGCCTTTGTTTTTTTGGCAACATCTTACAACATGTTCACATTTACCTAGTAATAACTATGAAGGTATGAAACAAGTAAGAGAGAAATCAGGAATTAACTGCTAATATTTAATAGTAATATATCAAGAGACAGGTTGACACTACTTATCTAAAAGGCATCTTGTTTATCTGTAAAGTATCTTGTTTTTATGATCCAAACAGAGGCTTTGTCTGAGGTATATTTGTGATTTTTGACAACTTTTATTACAGGGTGTCCATAAAGTCTCTTACCAATTTAAACAAAATATTACAAAAGCAAATAAACAGACAAATATGTGGTAATTATTACAAAATGAGGAGTAGATGTTGAAGTTTTTTCCCTTATTTAATAAACCTCTATATGGGCACCAATATAGATGAAGCATATTGAAGCATGGTGAAGCACACCAAGACGGTACTCGATTTCTTGCCACGTTCACTGTAGCATAGCCTCATCAATGGTGACAATGGCATCAGTGATCTTTTGCTTTAGATCAGTGATGTCCCGTATCTTTGTTCGATACACGGTATCTTTAACATAACCCCATAGAAAGAACTTTGATAACCACTGAGTACATAGAACAAATCTGATTAAGATATCTCATCAGTTGCTTTTGTAATATATTTTTTAAATTGTAAAGAGACTTTATGGACAAACTGTATTATTGAATCAGTACGTCAGATTTCTATCTTCCATATCTGGACAATTTCAAATAGTTGATCCTGAATAGTTCGCAATCAGGAGCTAAGTTTCCCCCAAAAAATAATTCATTTAAAAACCAAGAGATCATTGTTGACCTTGGAACAGGCAGTTGTAATGGTAGTTTTACTCAAAGTCCTTTACTAGCTGCTCTGGAGACGTCGGTCAAATCACATGATCTTCCCCAGACCAGCTGTCACAAACTTGGAGATGTTCGCATTTCAGGTTTTTTACAAAAATTCAAGGACCTCTCATGAATGTTTTTATATGTTAGGAAATTGATTCATATTACTTTTTTGGTGTCCCCTCTAATAAAGTGGTGCGTCACTGTGCTTCAACATTATTTACCACTTTTATGATCCTAATTGACAAACTGCTGATTAGATTTTATTGGACTAAGTCATTATAACAAGGTTTGGACGTATTTCACCTTTATTGTTGTTTTCTCACTTGGTTTGTCTGCACCTGTGCACGCTCTCGTGTGGCACGCATCTGTGACGTCACTACCGCCTCGCCTCTTCCCCGCCTGTGTGTCAAACATGGCGGTGGCCATGGAGCTGAGATGCTGGGGAGGAGGCTGGGGTTTGCCCTCTGTGCACACGGAGTCCCTGATAGTTCTGGTAACGTTGGCTCATGTTTATAAAATACGGTCATTGCATTCAGTCCTACTTTTCAGACGGATGATTTTTACCCTCTCAGGCTTTTTTATGCGTCTTGTCTGGTGCACGCCAGGTTAGCGTCGTGCTAACTCACCTGCTGCTGTTTGCGAGCTGTGCAGGACAGAGACAGAAAAGTCATGTTTCAGGTTGAATGTGGTGTTTGGTGCTGGAGCAAACAGCTGGGCTGCCTGCATGCTGTGTTTTTGGTGTGTGTGCTTGGCCGCTCGTTGCAAACACAGATCGGTCCCTTCAAGGTCAGTGCAGGGGGGTCCGGTTTTTATGTCTCTAGTTTGCCCCCTTCACTTTTTTGATATGTGACTATCAGAAAATAATCTTCTCAGAAAATAAATACTGAGCTGAGTGTTTTTCGTGTTGCTGTCTCTGTGACTTCTTGCAGTTACGACTCCTGCCACATGGGGACTCGTTTTCTGACCAAATATTTATTTGGTGACTAAAGACTTTGTCAGGCTTTGTGCTGGTTTAGTTTGGTAACTTTGCTTTGTGCTGGTTTATTGAAGCTTTTCAAACACCGTATTTTCTGGACTATAGGTCGCACGTTCTTTTATTTTTACTCCTCCGCCTTGTCTTGCAACTTATATTTGTTTACTAGTCACTAGCATTAGATGGCACTGTGGACTCAATTGAAGATAATATTGTACCCCTGAAAAAGTAAAATCGCTCATGTTCACACTAACCTATAACTCCTAGTGAAACACACGTGAAAAAGAAAGACCTATACTGCAGCTGCAGGTGATAAAGTCTGCAGCTAGAACAAAGTCTGGCCTGAGTGTCGTCATTCTGACAACCCGAGAGAGGAGGAGGAGACGCCGCTTCATCTTCTCCTTGTCCCCACCCAAGGCCGTTTTTGCTAAAAGCGACTAATATTTCGGTGCGGCTTATATTCTGGAAAATACGGTATATGTCAGAGTTTGTCAGGGCACAATGAAAGTAGAAAATTAAATCATATTTTATTTTGTCTACATAAGGGGAAGACAAAATGTAATCCCATGTTATTTTCTGGTTTAGTTTCCTATGTGTTCAGTTTATACAATTATAAACTGAACATCTTTTGGTATTGAACAACATACATTTGAAAATGTCACCTTGTGATTATGTGATTAATAATTGATAATATACTTTAGTCCTGCCTTTAAGTGATTTAATTATCCATCCATTTGTGGTTCTTTTGGTGGTTTGTTTTATTTTTCAGCTTATTGTTTTGATACCCTGCTTCAGTGCGTCAGCATGCATTCTTTGACTGAATATAACATCCTGATTTAAGTCTGGGTTTGCTTTCAGGCATATGCCAAGTTTTCAGGGGCAAAAGTCACAGTTTCCCCTATAGACTGGACGTGGAAAACTCTAACAGGTGGGTTCAAAAACCAGAACTACCTATCATTGTGGTGAGGACACCACGTGTGTAGTATGTGTGTTTAAAATCATATGACAACTAATAAACTCAAATACTCTGATACAAAGACACATAATGCTTGGGTTTTATGCATCTGATGGGATTCCAAAAAGGAGTGAATGGATATATGTTGTAGGTACACAAATTGTTGTACTTTACAAGACCTTAAAAACATGTTAATCCAGATGCTACACTACTGTTAAATAACTTAAACTGTTGTCCCTGTTGTTCAACCTGCAGCGACAGTCCCAGAGTTGCTATGTGCAGACTCTGCAGTTCAAGAACCAACGCACATTCTCAGTTTCCTGAGGAAACAGGTAAGAATAGATGCCGGGGCTGCTCAAACCTGTTTAGCTGAATTGGTGGAGCTACTGTGATATTTTTGTTTGTTTTTTCAGAGGTTTAATGCAGACCATGAGCTGACAGCCAGACAAGGAGCAGACACCATGGCCTACATCGCTCTCCTTGAAGAGAAACTGCGACCAGCTCTGGTAACACCATCTCTCTTCTGCTTGTACCCTGACAAACGCTAATCTCTGAGTACTTTCAATGTTTAGGGTGATGTTTTGTGTCTCACAGTTGCACACTTTCTGGGTGGATGCAGAAAACTACGCCAACCTGACACGGCCATGGTTTGCTTCACATTCACCGTTCCCCCTTAACTTTTTTGTCCCCAGTCGCCATGCCAACACCGCCCTCTCCCGCATCCTTCTAACAAAAGGAGAGGCGCCATTACACAGAATCAGCGAGGTGGAAGGAAAGGTAAATACTGATCTGTCATATGTCAAATCTGTGTGACTGTATCTGCAAATCTCTCTCTGTAAATCTGTCTCTCTCAGATCTACAGTGACGCTAAAGAGTGCCTGAATCTCCTCTCCTACAGACTGGGATCAGCAAACTACTTCTTTGGGAACTTGTGAGTTTTTGTTTTTTTTTAATGTTTAATGACTTAAATTAGAGTAAGATTTATCTTAAAGTAGGAAGGTTCATGTCATGTTGTGCAGTTGATCATCATATTAGTCTGTGGAGGAGCAGGTCTTCTGAAATGTGTTTGATATATACTTGTAGCAGAAATCAGATCTAGAAAATGCTGTGCAGTAACTGCACATCAGCGATAAACAGCTCCAGGACCAGGGACACCTGCAGAAGGTACAGAGAGAGAGAGAGAGAGAGAGAGGGAGGGAGAGAGCACAAACTAGGGTAGAGAGAGAGCACAAGGTTAGTAACATTCAATGGTGGAATATACATGAGGTGGGAGAGAAGAGGGGGGGGGTTAGGGTAGGGGAGCTCAGTGCACCGATGGTCCTCGGGCAGTCTAGGCCTATAGCAGCATAACTAACTAAGGGATGGTTCAGGGTTGCCTGAAGCCAGCCCTAACTATATGCTTTGTCAAAGAGGAAGGTTTTAAGTCTAGCCTTAAAAGTACAGAGAGTGTCTGCCTCCTGAACCCAGGCTGAGAGCTGGTTCCACAGGAGAGGAGCTTGATAGCTAAAGGCTCTGCCTCCCATTCTGCTTTTGAGAACTCTGGGAACCACAAGTAGGCCTGCACTCTGAGAGCGAAGTGGTCTATTGGGATAATATGGTACTATGAGGTTTTTAAGGTATGAAGGAGCTTGATTATGAAGGGATTTGTATGTGAGAAGAAGGATTTTAAATTCTATTCTATATTTTACAGGGAGCCAATGAAGAGAAGCCAATATAGGAGAAATATGATGTCTCTTGCTAGTTCCTGTCAGGACTCTGGCTGTGGCATTCTGGATTAATTGGAGGCTTTTTCTGCATCATTTTGAGACAGGATGTTCCTAATTTTGGAAATGTTGTGCAGGTGAAAGAATGCAGTTCTAGAAATTTGTTTTATGTGTGAGTTAAAGGACATGTCCTGGTCAAAAATAACTCCAAGGTTTTTTACAGTAGTGCTGGAGGCCAGGGCTATGCCATCTAGAGTAGCTATAATTTTAGAAAAGTTATTTCTGAGATTTTTAGGCCCAAATATAATGACTTCTGTTTTCTCCGAGTTTAAAAGTAAAAAGTTACTGGTCATCCAAGCCTTTATGTCAGTTAGACAGGCTTGAAGTCTGGTTAACTGGTTTGTGTTAACAGGTTTAATAGATAGATATAACTGAGTGTCATCCGCATAGCAGTGGTAATTAATAGAGTGCTTCCTAATGATATATCCTAAAGGAAGCATGTACAGGGTGAACAGAATCGGTCCTAGCACAGAACCTTGTGGAACTCCATAACTAACTTTTGTTCGTGTGGAAGGTTCATCATGGACATGAACAAACTGGAATCTGTCCGATAAATAGGATTGGAACCACTTTAACGCTATTCCTCTGATACCAATCACATGCTCCAGTCTCTGTAATAAGATGTTGTTGTTCTTTAACATGTGTGTTTTGTAATTATAGGCCGACCAGTCTGGATGCTTTCGTGTTTGGTTTTGTGGCTCCACTCTACAAAGCCAGTCTTCCCAGCAGTCCACTGCAAAGCCACCTCAAACAGCTGGATAACCTAACACGTTTCTGTGACACCATCCTTACAGTTTACTTCAGCTCGGACCACCCTTGTAAGATTTCCTGCACACACATTGAAAATACTCACTAAACTAACATCATCTGCATGATCCTTCTTCTCACATCTTTGTTAAACTGCATGTTTCCTATTTATATGTGCTTTATTTGGTATGTTCAGTGTCCTAACCACTGTTCTCATTGCACTAATTCTCTGCAATCTCCTCTCTCTTCTGTTGGTGTTTCCTCATTTCAACCTTCTGCAGGTCCTCCCCCTCTTGTTCAGGAAACAATGGATGCCAACCTGCAAAAATTAACTCAGCTTGTAAACAAAGAGTCCAACTTGATAGAAAAGGTGCTTCTGCTTCCTCTTCCTCTTTTTTCATGTGTCTATGGTTGTATTTAGCAGGTACAAGAGACTGTGCAGTATATAAGGTCTCTCTCTTTAATATTTATTTTATTTTCTGCTTATGAATGTGTGCTCTAACTAACCTGTGCCTCCACTGCTGTAGATGGATGACAACCTTCGCAGCAGCCCTCAGCACAAACCCCACAGACCAGACCTCAAACACAGTCTGGCCAATGAGAAGAGCTCCACCCCTGCCTAACCCCTGACCCTTAAATCTAGATCCAGCCTTATGACTCAAGGGGGAAGACGCTGTAGATGATAAGTGCTGCTCCTGAAATCAAAAAATTGTTATAAAACTTCACTACAAGTTGAATGGAAAATAGGATATTAATTAGCTGAAGTATGACAATTTAATTATAATGGAAAGTTTTACACTGCAGGATAATGATAGTTTTTAAAGATGTCCATCTGAACTGGAAGGAAAAGCGCATGTATGAGGTTCTTAAAAAGGTTCAGCGCATGTATGTGGAGAACGATGGAATGCTATGAAGTGGTGCTAAATGAAAAGACACGGAAAGTTTAAAGAAAGCCAAAGCAAACGAGAGGTCCAACCGAGGGAAATAAGTTGCACTGTTTAACCACAGAGTGGGCCACTTGTCCATTTTCTTTTAAAATGTTAATTATTTTGTTTTGTATATGTGTGCTAAAATTGTTCCGTTCTCACATGACGGTGTTGCATCGCACACAGAAATTAGAAATTACTGAGTTAAAAAGAAAATCATGGTCAATGAAGTAGAACATTGGGGGTCTAGAGCATCTTGTGGTCAGATTTGTTCATCTACAGTACCAATCAAAGGTTTGGACACACTTTCTCATTCAGTTCAATGGTGAAGTGTGTCCAAACCTTTGACTGCTAGTGTATCTTATGTTACTCTACTTTTTAAATCTTGAGGATTATCTGTCAGTACCCCTCTAAGCACACACCCTCCCTAATATCCACTGTAAAAACTTGTGTAAATATAAATAACACAGGAATTAGTGTTACTGCATGTATGCAGTCATGACTATAGGAATAGCCAGTTAATGATTTTGTTTTGCTTTGCATAGCTTGTATAGTTGTAAATAGGTTCATGAGTATAATCAATGCAATTTACTTGTGGTTTCCTCTAATAGGGCTGATCAGCTTGTTCACAATCTTTACCAGATGCACTGAGGTAATTGAAAGGCCTTATGCACTGTACTAATTTATTCATGTTTATGTGTATGGATTTTCCTAAGGACTATCAGAAATCATTGTCTTTCTATTATTGCTTCTTTGTTGTGAGATAATTTGTCATCGAAAATTTATTCTTCTGTTGTTGCCATCATTTTCTGCAAACATTTACCGCTTTTTTTCCTTTTATTACCATTTATTGTGCCTATTCCACAGTCAACATGTTTAAACTGATGTATATGTCCCATTTAAGAATGTCTCATTAACTGCCTTATGTTTTTCTGGATTTTGATTGATCAGATTACACACCAGATCTGGCGTGTGTTTTTCCAGTACAGAAAATGGACCGTGCAATAAGTTGCCTCTGTTTTGTTTTAGTTTTTTTTACTGTCATGTTCCGCAGTATCTCATTACCACTTATTACTTAACATGCTACTCCTGTGTCATGGATTTAAAGTGTTATTAATGGTGTTGCTACTTGGGCTTTTGCAACTTCCAAAAAAAAAAAGACATAATGGGTACATTCCCTTTAACACCATGTTCTGAGGTGTGCGTGCGTACGTGTGTGTGTGTGTGTGTGTGTGTGTGTGTGTGTGTGTGTGTGTGTGTGTGTGTGTGTGTGTGTGTGTGTGTGTGTGTGTGTGTGTGTGTGTGTGTGTGGGTGTGTGTGTGTGTGTGTGTGTGTGTGTGCTGCCAGTTACAAAATGCTGGACGACAGATACACCTATGGGGACTGTTTGGGTGCAGTGTGCCTTCATGAGTGCTGGTGTCAAAATGTTAACAGTGTCCTTCATAATTTTGATACAGTTAAAAATTATCTTTGTCTTTTCTGTTGCAGTTGTTCATAATTTGTTGACAGACTGTCTTCATATTACTGAAATACAAATATGATCATCCAACCACGGCTGCTGTGTTTTTTTTTTTTGTTGTTTTTTTTTTACTTCTTTTTCAAGCAGATACATCGTCCTATGTATCAATAAACGATTAAGTGATCAGACCTTTCTAGTGGAGTTTCATAATCTAATGTTTTTCCAGTAATAATCACAAAGGTTAACTTAACTCAGTTAAGTTATCAAAGTCCCTTTGATTGAATAAGTTGTTTTGATGTCAGGTGGTTAGGCGATAGAGAGCTCTTTGTCAGGTTTTGGCTTTAGACAATGTGACTAATCATACTGGGAGGTTCACTCCCAGAGAGAACCTCAACATCTTCAGCTCTGCTACCTCCAGCTCTGCCTCCTGTCTTTTTCTCAGTGCCACAGTCTCTAAACCAGACAACATGGCTGCTCTCACCACTGTCTTGTCCACCTTTCCTTTCATTCTTGCTGACATGAGAGACTCATTGCTGACATGAGCTGACATTTGTCACACATCACACCTGACTCTCCGTTGCTCTGGACTATTGACCCTAGGTACTTCAAATCCTCCACCTTCTTCACCTCTACTCCCTGTAACCTCACCGTTCTACTTGAGTCCCTCTCATTATATCTCTGTACAAATCCACCTCTCCCTCCTTAGTGTCCAACCTATCATACAAATCCTCATACGCCCTTTGTTTGGCCTTTGCCACCTCTACCTTCACTTTGCACTGCAGCTCCCTGTACTCCTGTCTGTTCTCTTCTGTTCTCTCAGTGTCCCACTTCTTCTTAGCTAACCTTTTCCTCTTAACACACTCCTGAACTTCCTCATTCCTCCCAGATCCTGTTTCAGCTCCTCCCTGAAAGCCACACAACACTCTTCCTTTTTCAACTTCCACCACTTGGTCCTCTGCTCTGCCCTTGTCCTCTTCATCTTCCTCACCACCAGTCATCCTACACACCACCATCCTATGCTGTCTGGCTACTCTCTCCCCAGCCACTACTTTGCAGTCACTGATCTCTTTCAGGTTGTAACGTCTGCACAAGATGTAATCAACTTGTGTGCTCCTGCCTCCACTCTTATATGTCGCCCTATGCTCCTCCCTTTTCTGGAAAAATGTGTTCACTACAGCCATTTCCATCCTTTTTGCAAAGTCTACCACCATCTGTCCTTCTGCATTCCTGTCCTGCATCCCAAACTTACCCATCACTTCCTCATCACTTCTGTTTCCCTCACCAACATGTTCGTTGAAGTCTGCCCCAATCACCACTCTCTCACCACTAGGGAGACCCTGAATCACCTCATCCATCTCCCTCCAGAATTTCTCCTTCTCTTCTAACTCTCATCCTACCTGTGGGTCATAACCACTGACAACATTCAACATCACACCTTCAACTTCCAGCTTCAGACTCATCACCCTATCTGACACTCTCTTCACCTCCAGAACATTCCTAGCAAAATGCTCCTTCAGGATAACTCCTGCTCCATTCCTCTTTCCATCCACACCATGTTAAAACAGCTTGAACCCTGCTCCTAATCTATAGGCCTTGCTACCTTTCCACCTGGTCTCCTGAACACACAAGATATCCACCTTTCTTCTCTCCATCATATCAGCCAACTCTCTAGTTTTCCCTGACAAACTCCCTACATCCAAAGTCCCTACTCTAAGTCCTACACTCCTGCCCTTCGTCTTCTCTCTTTGCCTACGAACACGCCTTCCTCCTCTCCTTCTTTGACCAACAGTAGTCCAGTTTCCACTGGCACCCTGTAAGTCAACAGCATCAGTGGTGGTCATTGTTAACCCGGGCTGCGACCGATCTGGTATGGAAGTCATACATGTATTTGTGATTCGCATGTTTGATTTGGCTTAAATTTTACATTGGATGTCCTTCCTGACACAACCCTCTGCATTTACCCGGACTTGGGACCAGCACATGAATATACTGGATTGTGCCCCCCTATGGTTGCATTAGATGTAGTTACTTGAAATGAGTAGAACAAATTGTTTGAATTTGCTTCCAGGTTTACTGCTGTGAATTTGCTGTGATGTATATTTTCATCTGCAAGGTTTGTACGTTTTTGTCATCCAGTTTTTTTTCCTGGGTTAGGAAAAATATGTTTGTCAAATAAATCCTGTCAAATAGTATCAAAAAGTAGGTACGAAACTTGGCTTTAATACCATATTTGTCAGTTGCAGCAGTGAAGCTCATACTAATTTCTCAACCCAGTGTTATCCACGGCAGGAAGGCAGAGTCAGTTCCAGTTAAATGAGGCTGTCACTTTTCAAAGAGCTTCTCTTCAGGTTCCAGCTGAGCAGCCCAACAAATCACATAGAAGCCAGCAGCTGTTCCTTGATGGTCTGCATGTGTTCGTTCTCCCCTCTCCCTCCCCTCTCTGGTTCCTCGGAAATTAGAAAATGTGTCAGAAATGAGGAGAATAAGGCACCACTGACTGGAAAATATGACCAACCTAATTGTGAAATGGCAGGCCCTCTGGAAAACCATGTAGGTTTTTCAGCATAGTACACGATCCTCAAATCTACGGTAGCTGTAAGCTATAAAAGGCATCTGGAAGTCTAAATGCATGATAGATTTTCCACAAGTTTTGAATTGGTAGTGGAAATATAAAGGACTTATTTTGGGCTGAGGGCGTTTTCAGTTGAAATAGAAGCTAAACCCATTCAGATCACATTTTTGCCTATATTTATCTTGTGTAAGAAATTTTACATTTTTAAGATCATAAAGGTTATAAAGACTATAATACATGTGTAAATTCAGGTGAGAGTAAATACATTTTGGATGCTTGTGCTACAGTTGATGGAGTGCTGACGCCCTCTGGTGGTGAATGTATGTTAGAGAGCTATTGGTCCGAATCAAAAGAAACATCCCGCTGTGCAAATTAAAAAAAATAGTATTCATTCAGCTCAGATGACAACATCAGTTTACAAGACAAGAAAAGAAAACAGCCTATCTGCATTTTCCACCTGTCACAAATTGGAAAATATGGAACTGATCACATCAGTTATTTACACAAAATACATCTATTCACAATATGAAACACTGTTCAAAAGTTCTGTTTTATATTTTGTGGTGATACAATCTAATTTTCTTTACTTTGCAATGACAAAACATCTGTCTCAGTTTTGCTTCAATGTCTATTTGACTTCAATATTCAACCTTTCAATACTTCGCAGAAACCAGGACAACTGAAAATTTACAAATCAGTACAAAATTGTCACATACACAGACCATACATTATGGTCAAAATTAGGAAATGATCCACAGTTTACTTCCCTTTGACAAAACAAAATACAAAATACTCACCTGTGAAAAAATTTCACGCCACTTAGTTTCACTCCAATTGCTTTTCACACTCATTTGCACTGCCTCTGAGTCACCAACCCATCAAATAGGTCTTCTTTAAATAGATAGTAGCCAGTGATGTGGATATATTTGCTCTTCTCGGTAATTCAGTAGTGGCCATTTTAATAATTAGAAAGATCAACAAATCAACAAGTCCAACATGAACTGTAAACTCTTCACGGGGTGAGGCAGATAGCAGAGCTAGCTGTCCTTGGTAAACTCTGGTACCTCAGGCAACATGCTGACCTCCAGGCTGCCCGGTAGCTCCAGGGCTAGAGCAGGGTGGCACGGCTGGGTGAAGCGCTGGTTGAAGCTACCCAACAACTGTCCACTTTGGGCATTATAGAAAGATAGATGACCAAGCTGGTAATCCAGCAGAGTACCCACGCGCTCAGGCATCTCAATCACAAACACACTGGACTGAATGTCACTGTGGAGCAACTGATACCTGCAACTGGAAAGATGGCAGAGACCAAAGGTGGCAGGTTTAGACCAAAACAAACATGGAAAGTATCTAATAAAAAGAGGTGATTTTTATATGCATACCCTGTTGGTGTAGGGACACACTGCAAACACCATGATAGATTGTCTTCCCCCAGTGAACTGTTTCTATAGGCTGCAGCGTATGCCACTCCAAGCCTGTACGCTGTACTTCTGGACACGATGGTCTCCCAGTAGTGGTGCCCTCGTGCCGGCAACAACTCACCTAGGATGGACGGACACCTAGAAATCACACAGTTATTTAATTATGCATATTCCTAAAAAGCGAAGTGAGTGGGAGCGAAGTGGCTAAAACTGTGTTAAACTCACTGTTTGCTTGTGAATGGTGTGTTTTCATGTGTATCCTGAGAATAGTGCAGGGTGGTCTTGTCCACTGAGAGCTCCAGAGCAGGGTGAGCTGAAGTTTTCAGCAGGTGAAACCTTGTCCCTGACAATATCAACAAGCAAAAGAAAAGAACATAAAAAACAAAAGCAACTACAAAGACGATTTAAATGTGTGTTTCTTACCTTTTGTGGAAATGAGTGCAGCCTCGCTTTGCTCGCTGGCTCCAGCCTCATTCACAGCTTTGATATAAAACAGGTAATTCTCATTGGGCTGTAGCAAAACCTTTTGTTCACAGCTTTTGATACCGGAGATTGACCTATGAGTATGTCACACGAACACACACATATGCACAGACACCTATAAAAAACATTTTCACAGCTGAAAGTGTATGAGGTACAAATTGGGTGAAAACATCATCAAACAGGTTTTTGAGACCCACCTGAGCCCCTCTCCCTCCACTTCATACTGGCGGCAGTACTCCAGGGTGTAGCTCTGTCCAGGGGCCTGTTTTGACGAGTTCCACCGCAATGTAGCCATATCCCATGTAACAGTACAGCGCTCTGTGTCTATCACTGGCACTGACGGAGCTGCCGAAAAGGAAACAATGTATCAGTAAAATGTGAAATTCATGTTTACTGCCTGCTATGGCAGTAAAGTCAAGATTTCTAGTTTTCCACTTCTGACAAAACTTCTAAAAAAAGTTTTTTTACTGACCAGTTCTGAAGCTAAGTCTCTCGCTGGGCAGAGAGCAGCCAGTGTAGTTGACGGCCATCACCCAGACCTTGTATATCCTGTCAGGCTCCAGCTCCTCCAAGCCACAGTAACTCTCCTTCACGGTCACACGGTATTCTTCTGACACAGCTGCAGACAACAGCAATGACCACACACGCACTGTGTTTAGTCACGTAGATGTTTAATAACCATTAAATATCAGTTTTGCCCCAAAATTTGAAGAAATAATCTCTTCTGTATTCTCAGTGTTCCAAGATAGTACACAATAAATGATGTATTACTTTAAATGAACAAAAATAAGAATTGCATTTTAAATAGGAAAACTGTTTAATTTCTGTCAATTTCCCAGAGTGTACATTTTAATGGTGGTTAAAAAGTGCTTTGAAATTTGGATACCATATTCCAGTTCAGACTGCATCTGGACAATTTTTACCTCCTTGTGGATCCTCCATGCAGTAAACCTGGAAGCAGTCTATGATATCTCCAGGGTTGACTTTCCAGTAAACAGTCACACTGGTGCTGGTGGCTGAGCCCGGCCCCTGGGGCTGCAGTGTGGGTCTCTGAGGCACTAAGGTGCAGAGAGAGAGAGAGAGGGAGAGATATAACATTCATTACTGCAACATATATACGGACCATACTAGACTACCACACCTACCTGGGATTCCCTTGCGCTGTGCAAGGTGTGCACTGGAAGTATTACCCTTGGCGTAGTCCTCAAACACCAGTAGTCCTTTGGGACCCAGCTCCAGTGACGTGGCTGAGTTCAGAGATGCCTTGAGCCTGAACACACAATCACAACATTTAGCTTCTGGCCAAAACCACACCTCTGTGTCAACACTCGTCTTTGCTATCAGCTGAGTTTGGTGTGGATTATGTTCAAAACAACCCACCTCCACAGTTCAACATGCAGCTTACTGGCACCAGATTATAGCTCTGCAGACCAAGCAGCATGCTACACTGGTTACCACTATCGAGTTATAGTATAGATAATAAGAAAGCACACTATTTCACACACAGTTCAATGGAAGTGCATTACCTTGAATGAATGTCTTCAGGTGACTAGTGGAAAAGCAGATTTAAGAGTGATTGATCAGAAATGTGATAATAATTCAGATTACCAATCACTGGCCAAACTTTTGATGCCACCCATCAAAAAGTCTTTGAAGCTTCAGGACTCACCCGAGCATCAGTCTCAGCCTCTCTGGCCGTGGTCTCTAGAGTGGCCTTGACAGAGTCTATGCTCTCCTGGAAAGAGACAATTTGATCATAGAGCTGTTCCAGCTTGGTCTTCTTCTCCTCCTCCATGCTGATGGACATGTTGTTGTACTGCTCCATCACCAGAGCCATCATCTCCTCATTCTGTGCCTGCATCGCTGCCTCCCTGTCCACACACTGCTCCTGGTCGAGAGGAGAGTGACAGTCAAGAAACATTTTACAAATGCTGTTCTACAATATGACACTAATGGAGCTTTAATGATATCTGATTAAAACGCACTAACCTAATTGTTCATGCTAGAGAGAAATATCATCTGAGTATTTAATGTGTTGACACACAGTTAGCATGTGTTACCTCTACAGAGTTGTAGGCCAGCTCCAGCTCAGACACCAAGTCCTCAATGTTCTCTGATCTCCCCTGAAGTTCTGCGATCCAGTCACTCAGTTTCTCCTGTTGTACACACACATGTAGGTAAAATATCCACATCATCTAACAACAAAATCCAGCTATCGTTAAGCAAAAGATCATCACTCCAACTTTGTAGATATGATATTAAAGCAGCACAAAACATCGTCTTTCTCTCTCTTTCTGAATTCAGTTTTTCACCTACGTTAAAGATTCACTTCATCCTTCTGTTATTGCTTAGACTGAAGTGACAGGTTAATCTGTACATAAAAAAACATTGCCTACTACAAATTTAAGGGGACTCCTTAGGAAGCAAATTCCAGGAGGAAGGTCAGCGGCAATCCCCTGTCACTGGCAGCTCAGATTTAAGTAGGACGAGCTGTAGTCACTGATCATTCCCTGCTCCCTCTGAGGCCTCTCCAGCAGCAGTCAGACAACAGGTGTGAATGTGTGAGCGCACTTGCACACATCCATATCTGAAGAGATGTGGGATGTGCATTGTACATTCTAGCTCAGAGAACTGGACTGAATACAGTTTTGCTGAGTTGCTTTGGAGAACTGGTCAGGATCAGTTTCTCCCTCTGTGGAGTATCTGAATTAAATACACTTCTTGGCACTGAAGTCAGACTTTAGGTTTGATCTTTGTCTTATTTATAGTCCAGCTATCAATGTTTCACATAAATACAACATCACAGGCCTGGTTCAAATATCTCTGGGAATGACATTTAATAATTCTCAGTTTGTTCCAGTTTTCCTTTCACTGAGGTGCCAGTACTGTGACTGTTTGTCAAATACACAGCCAAATATCCTACTTTAATTATTGTTTGATATATTCTCAAAGATAACAAAAACAAAAAGTAAATATCTCTTCTGCTGGATCAGCCCTCTTGTAGCAGAGTGAAGAGCCTTCTCTGATTACCGTAATAATAGACATGTTAGTCCATGAACTTGCAAGTTTAAACTGGACAAAAAGCTTTTGAAAAACTTTAGGTAAAAGACAACAAGAAGATGTTTAAATTGCAAAAGCGTGTAACAATATTAATGCAGATTTCCAAAAGCAGATGGCTGACCGTGTGCTGACCCAGAAGGACAGAGAGGGAGAAGAGTGTTTATGAACAGATCACATATCAGTCTCCACTTGATGATGTCACATTGGACCTTTCCACCGATCAAAGCAGAACACTACATCACAACAATTCAATGTGCTTGGCCACGGGTTCCCAGCAGCCTGAGAGCATGCAAGCTCCTGTCATGAATGGAAAAGTTATACCCAGCTAATTTAAACCAAATTATTGTGTCATGCATCCATTTAGTACAGAAAAGTGTGCCTATTATCTGAAATTATACCTTTCATTTTCAGGACTGATTGAATTTAATGCAGTGAGTGTGTGTAAAACTTTCACCTTTTCCAACATGACTTTTATGTATGAATTCTTCAAGTCATTTTTTCAGTTTACATTTATTTTTATTTGAATTTCATTGAAATGGGCGGACTGAATGTGTTTAACTTTAAAAGGTGAATTAATGTGTAATACCAGTGAAAAACTGTGCATTTTGTGAAAACTGAATATGAAATATAACTTTATTATTGAAATACTAGTATTTAAAATATATTTGAATGTACTTTATACTGCTCTTGGTTTTAAGTAGTGCAGCCCAAACTACAACAAACTACAGCACGTTGTATAGCTTGGGTAATCTTATATACTCTTATATAGCATTTCACTCTGAGTATTATTTCAATACTTTTTGTCTTTAAAAGGCAAAAAAAAAAAAAAAGAATAGTGAAATTAAAGCAGCAGAGGCCAATGCATCTTGACTTTTAGTCCCTATTATTGGTCAAATTCCACAGCCACTGGATCCTACATTTCCCATAATGCAACCGAAGTGTGTCTTTTGTTACACTTCTTCCCTGTTATATGCCCATATCTTCTAAACTTCATGTTGAAATAATATGTGAGAAGACTGTATCACTGTTTTCACACACAGAGAACCACTCTCAGTGACAAGTCAACTGGTTTCAGTTAAACAGTGCCGTGCGTTCATATGGTACACTACCTTGATTTTCTCATAGGCGTTGTCCACAGCATCGACCACATGACTGTGATGCTCTCCACACACATAGTCATCCTCTGATAGCAGACATTCACAGGTGACACAGAACCAGTCCATCCCCTGCAGCTCAGCGGCCAGTCGGCACTGACTCTCCTCCTCTGCGTCGATGATTTCATAGTCAGCCTCAATGAGCTCGTCTTCTCTGGAGAGATCAAACATTTTATCCTCCATCTCCGGCTCTTCTCTCTCCTGACCTGCCTCAGGCCTTGGTTCCTCTGCATCTCTGTGTTTTCCAGATCCTGCCATCTCATTTACATCCTGTTTGGATATTACCTCATATTCAAGCTCCTCAATAGGCAACTCTGGAGCTTCTACTGCCACCTCATTGTGCTCCTTCTTTCGCCCTTCATCCTCCCTATAGAGATCAACATCTGGACCTACAGGCTCTTTAATAAAGTCTGTTTCTGGGGCATCTTCCATCCTGTGATTCTCTGCCTTTTGTTCTACGTTTGCTTCTTCTAAATGTATATCCTCTCTATGCAACCCAGATAAATCCTCTTGGGGAGTAAAGCTCCTCAGAGGGGAAAAGACTCCCTCATCCTCCTCTAAGACCCTCTCTGTGCCAGCCTCTTCCACAGGTGCAAGTGATGAGTACTTTCTGTCTAAGTAGTTTCTGGGTAGTTCTTCTTCCTTTAAAGCAACTTCTGGTTCTACTTCTTCAACTTCAGGCTCTGTCTTTGTTTCTTCCACTGGTGCCTGAGGAGCCTCTGAGAGTGCTGTTGTGTCTTCAGGTGCTAGAAGATGTTCATGTGTGCTATCTTGCTCAGGAAGAGTTACTACATCACTTGTAGTTTTGCTCAACCACTGATCAATATTGATCTCTACAGCTTGTCCTTTGGGGACAAGGAGGATTAATTCATCACTGTTGACATCCTGAACAACAGCCCCCGTGTCCTCTGTGGGTGTCTTAGTTTCAGTTACCAGCTTTTTATCAGGTTCACTATCAGCTACTGACTCTTCTTGTAGATGCTGTTCGGATTCAAGGAGTTTATGACGCTTCTTGTCTGAATCTGTCTTGTCCTCTTGTTCTGGTATCACAGGTTCAGGTAATTCACTTGAAATCTCTTTTTTAACCTCTGACTCCTGATCAGTTTTAGTAATAATCTCAGGCAACCTTCTCACAGTTTCCACTTCCAGATGTCCATCTTCTGTTTCTCCTTCAGGAGCTGCTGCTTGAGCATCTGTTGTCTCAGCGCTTATTTCCTGAAGATCAATGTGAACCTGGGTTTGTATCTCTTTGTCACTCACTGCTTTTTCAGTTACTTCCACTACTGCGTGCACAGCAGAATCACAGTCAGTGATCACCTCAACAGGTGCACTATCTTCAGCAACGATGTCTGCTGCTGCTTCTTCTTCTTTACACTGTGATGTTTCAGCTGATAGCTCTATTGTATCTGAGGCTTCAGTCGAGATTACACTTTCCTCTGCTGGGGTCTCTGCTTTGTCCTCATCAGCAGCCAACATCTCACTGTCAGTAACAGCCTCCTGAGACAGATTCTTCTCTGTTTGCATCTCAGGTTTAACAACCAGTGCAGGCACCTCGCTCTGTGCAGGTGTTTTTACTGATGTTTCGTCTGTAGCCTTCACGAGCACTTCACCACTGCTTCCCACCACTTTTTGTGTCTGACATTGCTGTTCGGTTTCAATAGTGCGTTCCTCTTTTCTCTGAGGCTCTTCAATCTCTTTTGTTTCTTCTACTTGAATTTCAGGAAGTGGCTCATCAGTGCAGCTCTCAGGTGGATCCATCTCATCTTTTTTTACCTCAGGTTTCACTTCCTGATCCTCTCTCAGCCTAGACCCTCGAACAGATGAGGTTTCTTTCACAGCCTGCTCTTCAGCTGGTATGGAGAATTTATTTCCCTCTCTTTCTTGTTGTGTTTCTGTAACTGTGTCTTTTTTCTTTTCAGTCATTGCTACAATACTGTCCTTCTGTGCCTTTGGTTCATCTGTCTTTTTTGTGTCCTGGTCTTCTTCTTTAATCGATCTTGTTAGACATCCTGTCATTTCAAATTTATTCTGTGACCACATCATCCTCCCCTCCTTCTTATCATCCGCTGCCTCTGGTTGAACCTCCTCTGTTGGAGTTTCATCTTTCAAAATAAACTTCTCCAGGTAGCCATCTGGCTCCTCTGAATCTAACAAACATCTCTTATAAGACTTCTCAGATGTCACGCTCTCTGCCTCAGAGTATTCTTCATCACTCCTCCTCCTCTCGCCTACAGCATCCTCGTAAAGGTCTGAGTACATGAAAGACATGGCGGTGGGCTCCTCCAGGAGAATGGGGTCAATGATCTTGGGAGGTCCAGGGGAGATATATATGGGGGTGAGGACGGTTTCCTCACTCCCAAACAACACCGAACCACTTTCCTTCATCGATTTTTGGCTCTCTCGTCTCGATCTCATCCTGGCTCCAGCCTCTCCTTCACCATCATCTCTCCCCTGCAGCGCATCAGCAGGAGGCCCTTCTCCATAAAAGACCTCATCCAAGTGTGCGCCGACTATCTCCACATCTGTAACAAAGACAAAGGAGTCTTCTGATGCAGATGGGGTGTCTTTGGGTGTCTCCTTAGCAGGTTTTTGCTCCTCTGCTTGGGGTTTAGCTCCAGGCTGTTCTGCCTCCTCTTGTAGCTCTGCAGCTTGTTCTCCAGGAGCCACCTCATCCAAAAGTGTAAACTTCTCGAAGTAGTCAATATCAGTCGTGCTCTCTTTCTGAACAAATACGTGTTTGGGCTCAGTGTCTGCTGATGGCTGAGAAGTATCTTGCTTCACAGGCTGTGGAGACATGAAACCAGCAAATCAATCCACTAAGAACAACATAGTGCTTAAAACAAAATAAAAAGATTAATTTCATGCAAATGAAAGCAAAAGATAAATTAAATCAAAGCTGGTGTTAAAAAGGAATTGCCTGATTATTAAAGATACTTAAATTAATGAGAAGAATTGATAAATACCTCATCATGATCTGGTATTTCCCCTTCCTCTGACAGGACCTGATTCTCCTGCTGTGCCCAGTTATGGTGATTTCTAGACCTGATCTTTGGGGTCTGGTCCAGATAAGACAAATTGTCCTGCAGTTCTGTGCTCTCTTCTTCATCCACAGTGGGAAGTTTGGAGGGGACCCTAATGTTGAGAATCTCATAACCCTCTGAAATCAAGCTAAACAGTTGCTGATCTTTGTTTTTGAGTTCTTCCAAGTCTGGCTCTGTTGCAGCTTTCTCCTGTTTGACATTAGGAAGAGAAACCTCAGCCATCTCCGGTCTCTCCACTCCCAGAGCTGAAGCTGATCTTGAACTACCAGGTCGGCTCAGTCTGTCACTGAGCCTACTGCTCCTTCCTCCGGACCTCGTCCTCCTGCGGACGATTTTCTCCTCATCAAAGACAATGGTGATCTTTCCTGCGGCTCCAGAGCCCTCCATGCTGTATGCTTCAGAGATGGAGCTCGTCTCAGAGGCCCAGGGTGTAGAACAGCGGCTAGAGGCCGTCTCCCAAACAATACCACTGTCCTCACTCTGAACTGTTACCATGGAGAACGAAGGATCCACCATCAGACACTGGAGTTTGGGCTTCACTGACGGGTCCTGGACGATCTCACGCAGACTGAATATGAAAAAAAAAAGGGCACAGAGATTAAGAAAAGACAGCAGACTCTTTTTGCCTTTACAAGCAGAGGAAGGGCATGACTAAACAGTGTGACTGGAAGAGGAGATCTTTTTGGCACAGCTCATGGAAATGCAAGGAGAGAACAAACCAATGAATCAAATTAAAACATATCTGAGCAGCAAGTGCCAAATCCCAAGGCAAGTTAGAAAATCTAAGCTGAAAACTTGATAATACCCACTAATCTCCTCTCAAGATGAATACTTGAAGAGTCTAGAGGTCCAGCATTTTTAGTGAGCTGTCTGGTGAGCTGCTGATGAGCTGAAAAAATAATGATCTGGGCTTTTCCCAATACAGATCAGCCCCTGCAGGGTTACAGCAAGGTGACGTTCTAAAGCATCAGTCATGTAATATTAGAGAAGAAATGCCTGGCCCACTCAGATAACATATTTGTGTCTTCTACTATTTATGACATGGCGAAGATAGCTAAACCAGCCAGTATGAAACATGATAAACAAGATGTAAAATATGGGATGATGAATACTAACAAATATTAGCATAAAGTTGTCAGCAATGCCACAGTACTTTGCTAAAGAACTGAAGAACAGATGATTATTGTATCAAATGACAAATGAATAATTGCTTTATCTAAAGTGGATTAAACTGTCCATTCCAGTTGTCCAAGCAGAAGTAAAACAATTCTTTTTTAAATGAGCCTCAGAAACAAGTAGTTTTATGGAGAATCCATCCCACAAATTTAACCATGAGACTGCACCAGTAGAAAAGACACCACTAAATACAAAATAAAGTCACAATTAAGGTTTTTAACTTGTAAGACTGTATGAGGCACCTGTTTTGCAATTCCTCCACCTCATCTTCATCATCCTGGCTGATGGCCTCTGAGTCTTCACCCTGAAACTCCTGCAGCTCAGTCTCCCCCGAGTCCAGACGCTCACATTCCTCCATGTTGGTAAACTCCTCCGCTTTTTACCTTTGAAGATCCCAATGTTTTGTTTTTTAATGTCCTCTTAATGTTTTCAACCACTCTGAATTCAGGAAGAGCTGATCTGCCTGTGTCATTCTAAGTTGGGAGCTGTCCATCTGACTCAGCTTGGTACAGAAATAGACTGAGTGGGGAATGAAAAGAGGGGAGTGGAGACAGAGAGGGGCACAGCAGAGAGAGAGGGAAGGCTTCACAGCCTGTTAAGCACATGAACAACTAACTCAAAGAAGAAGTTATGTTTTTAATATTATTAGAAATACGCTGTAATAGATCTGAAGAAGTCGCTGTAATGTGGCTGTTGATGTGATCCAGTGCCCAACAGCTGACTGAGGCTATGTGCCTTTAAGATAAAAATCCCCTTTGCCAAGTTAAATATAGTTCATGTGCTGAAACAGTACCCCTTGGTCCTCCTGCTGCTGGAGGCAGCATTAGACACTGCCATGCACATGCATGGCAGTGTCTTATAAGGTATCTACCCCCTGGCAGTGCTGGCACTTGGTAGAAGTCATAAAGTTTAGGTGTAATATGGCGTCAAACCTCAGAACAAAACACAGTCAGAGGAGGCTGCAGAAAACCAAAGATGCAAATATCCAGGAGTCATCAAGTTTTATAATCTTCTTGAAGGCCTGTGACTCACAACCACCTACAATATACTGAAAGACGTCAGAGTCTGGATGACGGTGGAAACACTGCCTTGACCATATATGTGGAAAATAAAATGACCACTGCCTTCAAGATATCAGGTGGACAATGCTGGTTTTTCACTACGAGGTGCTAAATATGTTTGTGTGACAGTTAAGGAAATGTTTATTGCTCAGTATGACCCACATCCCCACCTTAAAACTAAGGTTTCCACCAAACCTTCTGCTAAACAAAAATTCAGCAGGCATCATATAGAGTTACAAAAATGAAGTGAAAACAATCATACAGCTTCAGAGATTTAATTTTTTTAAATAAACATTTAAAAGTCTGCAATGTACAAAATGTACAAAAAGGAAAAATAGGGGAAAGAGGAAAGAGTCACACTCAGAAGTGTAACTTCTTCAAATAACTTAGGATTTATGTTACTCAAATACGAGCACAGCATAACTGCATCAGGAATGAAAATATCCAGGGCCTGGCCTTTTCACAGCCCTCTAGCGATCAACTCAGTCATTTAAATTATGACATGAACTAAAACATCACTGAATAACACGCTCAGATTTCAGAGGTGCTTAGAAATTTAAAGACAGTGATGATGAGAAAGGATATGGCCTTTAATGTAGCAGTAGAAAAGCAGTTTTAAAACCCATATTAGCTCCATTACTAACTTAGAAAAATAGAAAAACAGGCTTTTCCACACATACTGTGCATATACTGTATGTGGCAGAATCATAAGAAGATTGTTGTCTTCTGATATGAAGCGTGGCTATAACAGTTTGAATGCAACTAAAACTAAGGTCAGAGCAGATGGATGTGACTAGTCTTTTGCTGTTGCTCCTATAAGCTAGTTTCAAATATGAGTAATTACACAAACTATTTGTCTGTTTTTTATACTTTCAAAGAATACTATGTGACTGGAGAGCAGGGCCATGTAGCACCAATAACCACTGCTGATAACACTGACCGTTATCATCCTGCTTCAGGGCAGCGTCTCTCTGTCACCAGCTGAAGTGACAAATTTTAATTTCAGAGCCTTCTGGTACCCCTCCACAAATATTGTTTTGTCTCCCACTCTCACTTAAATATAATCCATCACATAAAATTTGGCAAAGACAGCAAAGTAACTGACTTAATAGGTGCTGCCACGGGACACACAGTATGTGACCACTACACAGGCAGCGGAGCTTTGTAGAGTCCCAGGCTGTGAGGTCAGGAGGCAGCAGGGCTCCACTTCCAGCACATCCTAAAGGTGTCCTCATTATTTCTGGGCACAGGGCTGTGTTGAGGTAGAAGACTCCACTCAGCTCTTCTAATTAGAGGAATTCTTTATCTCCTGGATGACTCTTTATTAATGATAGCCCTGACTGGGAGGATCGAATTCAGGTCCTTCCTCTCGTGCAGTATCCGACATGACTGTGCAGACACAGAAAGATGAGAAACAGGAGGATTATGAATAACCCATAGCCTACAGCAGCTTGGAGGAAGAAAATGCAAAGTCAGCACAGTTATCAGGACTAGCATGTACCTCAGCAAACTGAGCTTTAATGGCATCAAACTTCATCTTCTCGTGGACTGCCCGGGCAACGTTATTTCTTTCAAATGGCTCTGAAACACAAAAAAATCTGTCACTCACTGAATATGTAACATTGTGTGGTGATGGTCATAGCGCTGACAGCATGTTGTGTAAACTCAAAGGTTTACCTTCCACACATATGTATTTGTTTCTCCACCCTTGAGAATTGGTCTTAGGCAAAGCTCTCCCCTCTCGAACAGAGATCACCTGCTTGTCCCACCTGCAAGGCACCGCAAAGGGAACTAGTTAGTGCAAATCAGACTAAAAATGAGCACAGTGACTATTCCTGCTGAGGACATCAATGGCCCTAAAGATTTTAGCTAATTAACCACATGATATTAACACTTTACTACCAACAATCAAAGGGGAGGTTCTTCAGGATAGATCCAGGAATTAGTTGTAAAAAAAAAAAAAAAAAAAAAAACACTGGAAACTAGCTGGGAAAAATAGTGGGAACATATCAAATCGTTATTTTTGTCAAAACACATGCAATTCGTTTATCAAGTGGCAAAGCAAATTTAAATTGCTTACCACAAGGGCCCTGTTTGAGTGTTTAACACTCAAAAATGTAAAAATCATAGCATGTTTGTGTGGTGAGTTTTAGTTTGACATCGCAACTGTAGACTGGCATGGTAATACACACATAGTGCAAACACAGGGATCATGGTATGTCATGTTAGTGCTGTGTAAGGCCAAAGGTCCCAGCTGCTCCTGCCCCTCAGTCAGAAACATGAAACCAGAGAAGAGGATGCAAAATAGAGGAAGGAGAGGACAGCCATTGGACTGGAGACAGAGAAAGAGTTAGCAAGACGGGCGACAGACGAGGAATGAAGGCGTGAGCAGGCAAAAGAAGCACATATGCATCTGAAACACTAGACTCAGTAATGTGATGTCCTTGGGAGATACCTGAAGTCTGTGGCATAGTATCTGAGAAAGCCCAAAAGCAGCTCTCCCAGAGAGGAATGGTTTCTTGAGATGTATGGAGGGACGTGTTTGGATCCCTCTGGAACCATGTCAATATCCACGAGAGGATTAAAACACTCCTGAAAATCAGTTATAATTAATTATAAAATAAATGTGTCAATTGTGATGGTTGAGGAGCAGAAATGTCTTTTTACAAAAAAAAAAAAAAAGCTTTCAGTTGCACTTTTCATAATTGCCTATTGTCAGAAAAGTGAAAAAACTTCTAAACTGATACTGGAAACCAGATTTATGTGACTATAAAAGCAATGAAGACACTTACTGGATAGTCGCACTGTAGAGATGGAAGGACAGGTTCATTAAGAGCTAGAATGAAAATAAAACATTACATACAGCAGATTCATTGTAAGTCAGAAATAAATGGGAATGCCTGTGCGGGGTTGTACTAACTCTGGAGATAGTGCAGGACCATCAGCACCAGTGTGTAGCTGCTTAATGTTCCTTTGCTGGCGTCATTGATTTGCTTGTGCTGTGCCCACTTCTTGATAACAAGGATCATGGGTCTAACCCTGAGATCAGCTGAGAGAGAGACCACAGCACGTCAGAACAATTTGTCTACCCTCATCAACAACGCTTCACTGGTTAGATTAATAAAAGAGTTCACAGGAATTTACAAATGGTACTGCCTCTCAAAATATTCTGTCTCACCCACCATAGGCATAACTCCTCAGAAGGAAAGTGTTTCTGATGCCCACTATGTTGTTAACATTCAGATCAAACTCCAGACTACTACAGGAGAAGGGAGAAAAACAGTCATATTAACATGCATTTCCGATTTGAAAATGTTGTCATTTGATGTTGTGAAATGTTTTGCTCTTACCTGCCTTTCTCTCTGAACCTGAGGATTGGCACTTTGGCTCTGATCAGCTGAGTCCTCTCCACATATGCTACAAATCAAAACAAACATCATGATACTTTTGGTACTTTCATTTCATGGAAACCTGAAACTTTTTAAGATTTGGTACATAGCTCCTCCTAGTGGAGTCTGTTGAGAACATAAAATCTGAGTTTACTCCTATATCAGCCTGTGAATGATCCCATACATTTTAAATTGCGTATTAAAAAACTAGTTGGCTGCACAGTATGTGGAAAAGCTAAGTAAAAAGTAAGCATGTTAGATTAGTAGTAAGTAACACTGTGACTTCAACCATTTTTAGAAGATGCCTTATGTAACAACAGGGAATTATACTATATGATATTTGCAATTTGTTTATTACTCACAGAGTGTTTTGAATAACCTTTGGAGGACCGACAGCACATAAATAGGATCATGTTTTCTCTAAAAAAAAAAAAAAAACAAAAAAGCAGAAAAAGATACAAGTGTTTAAGAGGAAGTGAGTATGTGTGATTACACATTTTACAAGTGCACATTTTGGAGGACTTTCTCAGCAGAGAGCCACAAATTCTTACATTCCCTTTGAGGACCAGACACAGATCTGCATCGCTGCTCCGGCACCCCAATCCATTCATAGAAGATCCAGTCAGGTAAAGTCGTGCCACTGTAAGAAACACACTAAGTGAAAAAGAATCACAACACAAAGTCAGAACAGACATTTACAATATATCTCCTACACACCTGCGTACACACGCTGTATGTCTTGCTGCAGCCGAACACGGCACATCTCCTTCTGGGCCAAATCAGACGTTTGTTGCTGGCACGCCTCAAACAGCTCCACCATCTGATCACTCAGCTGTGACCACAAACACATGCAACACTGATTAACCAAGCATATCTGCATGAAGAAATAATCCGATTTCACGTATGTCAGCAGCAAGTTAAGGCAATCTGACCCTACCTTATCCTTAGCGTAGGTCTGCAGACTGTTTGAGCTTTGTGGGACAACTGGCACCTGAGAGTGGGAATGGACCTGTGGGCTGGAATAAGAGCTATCAAGGCCAACGAAAGAAGACCTCGAGGACCCAGCCACCATATGGCCAGGATGGGCAGGGGGTGGATGCGCCTGAATTAAAGGGGAGCCTATCAGTGGGTGGGAAGAGGAGTCGAAGCGTTGCCGCTTCACACCATGGGGGCTGTATTCAGCATTCCGCCTCCTGGAAAAAACAAAATAATAAGAAAACTTATATGTTAAAGGCAAATGTTCACAAACTGGAGATTAGTTTAAAAAAAACAGATAAATAAAACAGAGATTATTCAGTAGGGAAATAATGGAAAAACAACATACTTGCGCACATTGGTCATATTTGGTGTATGAAGAGTTGGAACTGAAGAGGAGGACGGTGGAGGTTTCCATTCATATGGAGGCAACCTGTCGAGTCTAGGAACACAGAAGCCAATGGGGCACAAGCACAGAACTGATAACTAACAAGAATACTTTCAATTTTAAATAGATGCATTATTATAAAGAGTGTTTAAGCACATACCACATATTTTTTGTCACGTGTGGTCTGCTTAAACACTCTTTTCCATACCAGCTTCTCACATTTAGCATCTCTCTGAATAACAAGTTCCATTTATTTAGCATATCTCATTCACTAAGACATTACAGTCTTCAGGATGGTACAGGTTACAATGAACCTCTGACAATAATAACGGTAATAGAGTTATTGTTGTATATATGCAAGTGTGAATATACAGCTCTAACACAAGGACACAAAATGTGGCATTATTTAACCTTTTGTAGGGTTTTCTTCTATTTTATGATGTTGCTGGTGTCCATCCAGCTCCAACTAGGAGTCAGGCTCACCTGTTCACACCTGCCAAGCTTTGGTGGTTGTAATCGTAACATCGAGGCGCGGGGGCCGGCGGGTACAGGCCGTTACTGTAGGCTGAGCGTCCCCTCGGTGCAGCGCTGCGGGGGTACATGCTGCGGGTCTAGCATCGACTCCCCTGACGTGAATAAAAGGCAAGCGGGACAACACAGTCGGTAGAGTCGAAAGTAAAGGAAAACCTATGGCCCTTACCGGAAGACTAATAAAAAGCTATTAGGGAAACCGAAACTTACCGGCGATCAGGCTGTGACGTTATGAAGCTAAAGGCTTAGCTTGTGTCGAGCCTCGTAGCTAGCTTATTCAAATGTTATTCATCTGACTGCACATCAACTAAAGGCTTTTCTGCGTATGTACATGTACAATCAGTGTGTCTGTAGAGATGTATCACTCAGTGTTAAAAATCTTTCCTCACAAACTCAATTCATACTCCGTAACACTTACCAAAATGTGTCACATGTAAACAAAACTGAAGACGCTAACGTCCCGCGCACACACTTCCGCATTGAGGCCATGACGTAATCAAATGCGTTTAAAGGAGACGCACACTCCTGAAAATAAAATAAATAAATAAAACTTGGACTACGCTGTTGTGTATCAATAATACTGCACACTGACATAAAATAAATCAATAGACAAGACATAGATGAGTGAAGTGGTGGGATCTGTGTACGCTTTTTAAAACTTTGTTGAGCAAAGACTGTATATCCAAATTAGTTTCATTTGAATGCAGCCTTATCGCTGTGACCAGGATAAAACCACTTACACGCAAAATTCACTCCACTGTCCTCTGAAAAGCTTCCGGATTAAGTCGCTCTAAAATGAACTTTTAAATGTAACATGATGACTCTAGGTGTCTGTCTTTTATGACTAAGTGTGCGCTAACTAATGGGAGCTCACTGGCTTTAATGTATAAATATATAGCTATATTTTCAATATTTGTGTTGAATGTTATGTTACTATTGCAGGTTTTTAAGTGCATATAGACCTAAACATTTTCATATGTTGCCCAGTTTTTGCAGTTCTTTATGGAAACTTAATTTGACTTTTCTGAGTTTTGTAAAAGGGTATTTTACACCCACATGGTTCAGAATTAGTTCCTAAATCCTTTTTGCTGGCTTCAGTAGAAACTTTCATTAAAAAAAATCTAAACCACACATGACAAGTAACATGCACAAGTTGTAGTTTGAAATGGCTCATATCTCAGTCTCTCTATATATGTCTACTGTGTCTTTTCGTTTTCATGATGCCAAAGACAAATAATCGCAGCATGAACAGGTTTACTCACTGAAAATGTATGTGTTATAAATGGAAATGATGTATTGGAATAACATGTTTTCGAAGCTCGTGGTGAAAACTTCCCAACAATCGTGAATCAACAAAGCATCAAACGGCATTAGTCCCTTGAGCACCGAGTGACGTCACTGCGGAGGCCGGTGTCGTGACGTAGGCAGTTCAATACGGGCAGCGATCTGGGTAGGAGGGACGCGTCAACCAGATGTGCAGCGGTTTGGGGGTGGGGTGCACATAGTGGATATAGGCTTAGATCAATAAAGCACACATTGAATTAGAAAGTACAGGACATGTCATATGCGAAAACAACTCTGCATCGTACCAGCATTGATGAGGAGAGCAGGAGTTTCTCTCGTGAATTAGTGAGAAAATAAAAGGGAATAAAATGATGGTGTAGTAGGACAAGAGATTACATTAGGTTTAATCCAAGAGCTCCATCAGCTTTATTATAGAAATGCACTGATAATACTGAATGTGTGGAATAGCAATATAGTCTGGGCGAAAGAGTGGGGGTGTAGCCCGTGAGCCTATGGTAATGAGAGAGAGAGAGGGAGAGAGAGACGCGGGTGGATAGTGTGATGCTGTGTGTTATCTACTGGCTAAATGAGGGTTGTCTTTCCCAGTTCAGGCAGCAGGGCTTCTCCACCCTTCCAGCCAGGATCTGTAATTTACACGACAGCAGCAGGGCGCCTGCCGAATCTCCGCTGGACCCTGTGCTGCTTCTCCCCCTGAGCCGACACCGCTGCTACTGCTGCTACTGCTGCTGCTGCAGCTTCATCACCAAACGCTCAGCGCCAGTACTGGAGAAGAAGATCTGATTTCCGTGCCATGTGCAGAGCGACATGTATGCGTGAATTGATGCGGTGACAGCGGAGTGAAATGGAGCAGTTGTCATCAAATTCCTGCAGACGCGCCGACGGTGATAGAAGAAAGGCTGTCGTGTAGAGAGAAGACCTTCATACGCAGCAGCCAATCCCAGAGATTCGTTTTTTATTGCCAGTGAAAAAGGATCAGTGATCAGGTGTCGCCTTTCATTTCAGCCACAACAATGGGGTAAGTGTGATTATTATCCTACAGTTCCCTTTCCCTCCTTTCTGTATTCATATCAGCTGCGTCTGCCTCACAGGGTCTGAACTTCCCTGCCATGGAAACCACAGCGCACATACCAAAATAATGAGCCGGTTTATGTTTGCATCTGTCTTACATGACGATGGTAGAGGAATAGTTCAGGTAGGCTGACACTGATCTCCTCACGGCCTTGATTTGCTGCACACTAAGAAAAAATATTCGGAGCCATAAAGCACCTTATGTCTGTCTTCTTCTTTTTCTCTTCTTTTGAGCATCAGAAAGGTATATCTACTTTAGGCCCAACATCTCGGCACACAAATGCTGATGGAGAAGTTGCCCCAATCATTAAACTTTTAGGATCAAAATAGGGGGTGAATGTGAATCAATGGCCCCCAGAGTGGGACTACCAGGGGTCCTTATATGTATGTAGCCTATATTGTTATGTGGTGTGCTCACACAAATGAAGCAAAGTTTAAATTCTTTACTAGTCCCTAATTCCTTATTTCTGTCCTAAAACAATGACAGAGTGAATAAGAATGATGAGCTGAGTGAGGAGATGAGTGCTCTAGGTATCTGTCCAACTGTTTACTCCCCACCTACATTATAGACAGTTATGTAATTCTGAAAGAAAGAATTGAAAGAATTTCTAAAGATATTTCTTCTCAAACTAAAAGCTTTGGTCTGATGTTCCTGTCCTGCTGTAGAAAAGATTTGGGAACAGTACAATGTCAGACGCAGGGGACTGTCAATGCTGCACAAGACTCTGACGACAGGAAGTGGCTCCCTGTCTCTGTGGCAGCACAGTGACCGCTACCTTACACATCTTCACCCATCAGTCAAATATACGCCTGGTGTGCAAGCACTGCTCATTTGCATGTACCCTAACCCAGAGCTCAGCGGTCCATTTCCCCCAGTAAGCCTGCCGTTCATTAACAGCTGTCTCCCACAGCTCATTGTGATTAATTGCACAGCAGGAGGTTAACAATATGGCACAGACATGGTGCAATTTCAACGCATCAGCCAAAACTCCTGCATTAACTATTTACAATACATTGGAGACTTCCCAGGAGCCCACTCTACCCTCCTACAGTGTGGGCAGCACATCATTCAACGGTCTCCCACTCAGCTTCGGCTCACCACTGGACTCTGCCATACTGGTGACTAAGTTGCTGTTATGCAACTGACTCAGTGACTCAGTTGATCCACAGTAGAATAAATTGTAAACTGTGATTCAAAGCACTATGCTGAATACAGAAACTTTATCATAGTCTGAATATATACAGGTGCGGACGAAGCTGAACTTGTACATGGGGGCAGATCTGTTGTCTGGCTGCCTGTCTAGCAGTAATGGCACATACAGATAGAGTCATATTTCACTTCCGGCCTTGTGGCTCAATACCAAACCTCTCACAGCTGTAATGGTAATGGCAGAGGGGAGAACATTAATGTTGGACGAGAACTGGAGATGCCTATCAACACTCTCTGTTGCGCTCTCACTTCCTCAGGAAAATACAATCGATGCACAGATGGACTCAGCTTCTCTACTTGTCTTTGTGCGTTTGTGTGGGTGTGAGACAGAGAGTGAGTGTGTGTTTACAGGCAGGCACATCTCAGGTCATCCAAGCTGCTCCCAGTAGATGGAGCAACAGGGAGCGCTCTCGTTTAATGACTTCTCTCTGCTTTAAATAAGATCCACTCGCCTTCAAGCTCTACTCTATTGAATTAATGAAAAACTCTGGAAACACAGGCAACTCCTAGAGAGAGGAAGGGTGGAGGTGGTGGTGTAAAGGGAAGGTGACCTCTCCTGAGATGGACTCTTTCATTACACTTCAGGTTCAGTGTTCGTTTGAGGGGCAGCTACATAGTTAAAGGGGACACAATGAAGTAGAAAATAAAATGCAGCCTTTTGTAGCATAAAATGATGTGTGTGTGTTTGTGTTTTGATGTGACATGTCCTAAACATTGGTTTGGTGTTCACAGATCAATACCTAAATAATGTGTACAGGTGAGGTGCGATAACCAAACATATTTCAAAAGATATGTTCACCATAATTAAAGAACTACAAGCATCCAATGAAGTTTTATTTTTTAAAATTTGACAAATCTTGAGAACATTTTTAAAAGTTATTTTTAATGACTGTCACTTTGCTGACAACTCCATTTTTTAAATAACTGTACTGACCCTTCAATGCACAACACAAAGCAGACAGTTCCTATAACAATCCACCTACAATGGCTCTACTTTCTGTTCTTCCTTCTTGTTACATAAATGCAAAATAAATCTTGAATTTAAAGGTTTACTGTAAAAAATAAACCATTTTAAAATCTGCTTTGTATCATCCATCCATCCATCCATCCATCCATCCATTCATCCGTCCATCCATTATCTATACCCACTTATTCCTGTTTAGGGTTCACAGGGATCAGCTGGAGCCTATCCCAGCTCTCTTTGGGTGAAAGACAGGGGTACAACCTGGACAGGTCACCAGTCCATCACAGGGCCACATAGAGACAAACAACCTCACACACTCACACTCACTCCTTAAAAACACTACATGCTACCACAGAACTAATAATAATAACAAAAATAATTCAGTACCCTTTCATATACTAGTTAAATAAGAGTTTAACATCCATATATATATATATATATATGGATATTATACTATATACTAGTATTATTTGACTAGTCAAATAATAGTATAATAATAATAATAATATGGATGTTATATTTGACTAGTATATGAAAGGGTACTGAATTATTATATATATATATATATATATATAATAATTATTTTTTTTAATATGGCCCCATCCATCCATCATTATCATCATCATTATCCTCCTACAAAAGTCAGTAAGTGTCTCACACAACCTACTCATGTATTTGTTTGACACCTTAAAAGCTCTTTTTGCATTTGTGAAAGTTGAGGTTTGAGAATCACACAGTCATAGTTCATGTAATTGTTTATACCACTAGTGCAGTTTAAAGCTTCCCACTCCCTCCATCATTTTCTCCTAGAAGATGGGTGGATTCATCAGTGCTCTATCCTCTCCTATATCCATCACCTCCTCCATGTTCTCCTCATCCCTCCCTTCCTCTCTCGTTTCATCACTCTCCCTCCCTCCTTCCCTCCCTCATTCTGCCTGCCTTCTCTCTCTGTTTTAACATTCACGTTCCATCACCTGCCCTTGTGTCATGCAGTATGCTCTGCATGCTAAACACCTCCTCCTCTTCATCATCTTCCTCCTCCACACTTTCTCCTTTATCACTTATTCGCATCCCAATGACACTATCCCCTTCCTTACACTTTTTTCCTCTTTCATTTCCTCTGACCATGTTCCCAGTCCTATAGCAGTGTGGGCAGCTTTTGTTTGCCACATTCACACTCTTGTTTGCACTTTTTTCATGAAATAATGGAAGATAGACAGATCTTTAGGCATCCTGCTGTCACGCTGTCTTTCTCCCTGTTGCTGAATCTGCGTATCCGCCATGCAGCCATTGCTGGTCTGTGAGAGGATCCGCGTGTTCTGACTTAACCTCTGCACAGTCCCATAGCCACAAACACTGTTAGCCTACTGGTTCAGAGGAGAATCTCTGTAACAAAAAAAAGCAAGCATGATACATGTGATGCATTTCATAGTACAAATATATTGGATTTTAAGGAAGGAGAATGTATATACAGAATCATTTTATTCATATTTTGCAAAAAAGCAGCATTCAAGTTAATTCACAGTCCATCATCTACTTGTTGTTTAAAAGTTCTCTTGTAGGAGTAGGTAATGCTTTTTTTTGACAACTGGTGGGTGTCATTTTGGAACAAAACTCTTTGGCAAAGACATTCATGTAAAAATCAAAGCGCAGGAACGCTGCTGTGTTTGGTAGGCACACAATCAAGCAACAAGAAGCGCAAAATTTGCCACAGCTCGATCAAATTATGCAATGAAAAATGATACCAGTTGCCAAGCAGCTATTGCACAGATCATACGGCCAGGCCGTGGTTGTGTGATGTGTGCCGGGAGAGAGTTGAAATGACTCACAGTTCCGCCACTTACACTGCTGTCGATGATTATGATAATTCGCACACAGCACTTCACAAGCAGCTTTGTGGAACGGCATTAATCATCCCAGATTCACTCTCTGACTTCCAATACTCCCATCGTTCTCTTTCCTTCTGTTGAACTTCACTCTTCTCTCACCCTCCCTGTCTCCATGTTTTTCTTTCTTTCCAAGTCTTGGCTAATCACACACAGGAGGGGTGCTGCTGCTGAATTTTAATATTCATTTATACAGCAAGCCTTTGATGTCCCCCATCACCCCCTCAGTGCAGTGTAAGCACTTCGCTATCTCCCGCTCTGCCAGCACTGCCAGCCCAGAATATCTCCCTCTGCACCCTGCGCTTTGGGTGTGTGTGTGTGTAGTGACTATAGATATTACCCAAGAAGTCCCAACAATGCTGGCATATATGAGGGCATTGTAAGAGCACTCCAAGGAGTGAGGGATAAATGAACATAATCTGAATGTGGTGCACGAGTGATGGGTGAATAGTTGGCCAAAAAACAAAGACGCCTCCTATATAATCCCCAACACCAATAGGGGTGAATCTAAACTGTGTTTTGAGTGTCACACAGAGGTCAATAAAGAATTAAACCATCACAACTGAACCCATCATGGAGTGCAGTGCATCTACTGTTCTAAGTTACATGGGCACAAATCCACATACATAAATGCAGATTTATAATTTTATCATTGTTTATGTCAGTGTGAGTATGTTTATTTGGTATGAATGTGTTTATGTGGACACTTCAACTCTGTGGGGTGGGTCTATGTTCGTTAACCATGGCTTACTGTCTATATTTAGCCTTAAACCCTCTCCTTTTCCCCCCTTGCTCTCCTGTGTGACCCTTGCTCAGTGCTGCAGACATTCCCATATCAGAGCAGGGAGAGGCAGCACGGCCTTAGACCAAGAGAGTTTCTGTTGCATAGCTGCATGCATTTAGTGTGTAAAGGGAACGATAACGTGAGAGGAGGTGTAGACATAATGTGTATGTCATAGTTTGAACATTCAGTTAGCTCCATGTTCTACAAGACAGTGAGTATAAACTCACTGTCCCCTCTACTTGGCTTTCTTTCTGTGGTGTGACCATGGAGAGTGGCGATTTGGTCATTCGGTTGCCAGGGAGATCTGACTCCCCAGTGGACAGGAGTTTCGATGCTGGCGCTGGATTTGGTGAGACATTGGTGTTGCGGCACAAAGAAGTTCACCACTTCTTCTTTGTCCCCTTCAGGGAGCAGCCCATCTACAGCACGCGGGCCCACGTCTTCCAGATTGACCCAAACACCAAGAAGAACTGGCTGCCCACCAGCAAGCATGCAGTCACCGTCTCCTACTTCTACGACAGCACACGCAATGTCTACCGCATCATTAGCCTGGATGGCACCAAGGTGAGCATTTAGTTTGAATTGTTAACTGTACATGTTACACATTTTCACACACACAGATTTTTGTTATACCTCTCATACTGCACACATTTTGCCAACAAACATGGTTTTGTTAAGATGTTCCAGATGTTATTGTATAATCCCCTCATCACACATCAAACAGCCTTCCAGGGGATTTTAGTGGCACTGTGATCTAGTGATCGAGTGTTAATGGTGTTAATAAGTTAATAAGGTGTTAATAAACTCTGCACTGGAATCTAATGTGCAAACTTGTGTTTGTGCATATAACTACTGCATTTGTGAGTGCACGTCTGTATGTGTCTGTCTGCACCTCAGAGTCTATGTGAGAATACTTTTGCTATAGACACCCAGGAGGGATATTTCTGCTGGGCTAGGTGTGATCGAGGAGGAGCTCAGCATGACTAAAGTCAGAGGAGAGTTTTTAATAGGGACAGACCAGTCACATATATAAACACTCCTTTCCAGTTATGGAGATAGGAGGGATGAAGTTAAATGAAAAAACCAGATGACAGAGTGAGAACAATGTGTGGTAAAAGAAATGACAGGAGTGGTAAAGACAGGAAAGCATATTTGAAACCAGTTGAATGTGAAGATTGGAAAAATCGGAGGGAAAAAAAACAGGTTGCCAGTTTCTGCATGTAGTGTGTGTGAGGCCTGGGATAGTTGATCACTAAATTCAATTCTTGTGTAACACACATATTCAGTCACTACTACCCTTCTCTAACTCATCATTACGTATTGATGCCAGCCAGAATGTCAGCTATTACACAACATTCATAATTGATCAGCTATTAATTTGTTCTCCAGTAGTTGTTCTTAAACAAAGATAAAATATAGAGGATTTAGAGGTAGTCTTCTGTTTTGTTCTTGTGTACATGACAGCATAGGGCTTGATAAGTTTGATCTATTTTGTCTTACCAGCAAATCTCCTGAAAGGATAAAAAACCTAAAATGTGTTAATTTCTCATTAATTTTCACAACCGTGGTTGTTTTGCCTGAGCCCATTGATTCCTATTCACTATTACTGTACATTGTAGTTTGATTTGTTGGGCACTACATTCAGTGGCAGATTTGGAGCTCTATTTATTGTTTACCTCAGTAGGATGGTGTATGTGGGATTGACTCAAAATAAACTCACCATGTTTATGGCAATGAAAAAACTTGACAACCAGCGCAGTGATGTATTTCCCTGATGCTCTTTAACGAAAAGCTCTGCCACTCTGCATCTTTGCCATCCTTCTATTTGTGTGTTTTCATCATGTGAATATTCACTGTTACTAATGCTGGGCCGCTGTATCGGTGACCGAGGGCTATCAAAGCCAAAGTTAGCATCTCCATAGCTATTTGTGCATTAATGTTTTTGTATTGGTGGGTGTGCACTGCTAGAAGATAATGTACTATAATAATACACTATTATCTCATCCTTCCCATCTCTCACATGCACTGTACATACAAACACATACAGAAACGATGCTATTACAGTTATCAAATTGATAGTGAAAATAATCATCTGTCATTGAAAAAAAAACTATCATGTCATTTTCTCCACAAATGTCAGACAAATGTGTAAAATTCTCACCAGAGGGTGACGTTTTCAAAAAGCCTGCTTTGGCCAAGATGTGACATGAAACTCAAAGATATTTAAGAAACTATAAGCAAAAAATGTTTGGCATGCTTAAGAAATAGTGACATTTTTGCTTTTAATTTGTGGAACAGTGTTTTACATACTTTCAGATACAGTAGAAGCAGAATAGTTTTATTGGTATTTTCACCTGTAGTCCTGTTTTGTTGTGCAAATAATCTCCATTCAGACATACAAAAATGATTTAAAGTCTTTCTGCCCTTCCATTTGACCCTGTCTTGCACACACATACTACGTACACCGCAATAATAAAGTTAATCTAATATGCATTAAGTGGATTGTCTGTCCTGCAGGCAATAATCAACAGCACCATCAGTCCCAACATGACGTTCACAAAGACCTCACAGAAGTTTGGCCAGTGGGCGGACAGTCGAGCAAACACTGTATATGGCCTGGGATTCTCCACTGAGCATCATCTATCCAAGGTACCACCCACATCCACCCCCACAGCCTCCTCCCTCCAACACACACTATCCACATCAACTATCAACCTTTAAGCATCAGCCACAGGGTGGCTTTTCTTTCTTTCTTCTCCCCCAGTCCCTGAGAGAGGACGGTATTTCAGGACCTAATGAGGCTTTTTGTGTGTGTGTGTGTGTGTGTGTGTGTGTGTGTGTGTCTCTGTGTGTGAAAGTTATGTATATGTGTGGTTTGTGAGTGTGTGTGTGTTACTGAGTAGGTGGTGGTTTTTCTCCTCTACAGTATGATTAAGCTCTGTCGTGAACCAGGAAGGCTCACAGCTTCCCTGCTGCCAGAACAGCACACACACGCACGCACACACACACACACACACACACACACACACACACACACACACACACACACACACACACACAGACGTACACACAACAACATTACGGCCAAACTCTGCAGTACATACTTTCTGTGTCAGAAAGGCAGATGACAATACCTGATATTAAGGAGATTTCTTGTTTCATATTGTCCTGGACATTAATAACACACTGTCATAAGGCCTGAAGACTGTCTGTGCTTTCTCTCTCCTGCCTCAGCAACTATTGCTAATATCTCAAACTCCCTTTTTCCAACCCTTTTCTCTTTAAATGTTCTGTACTGTTATGGTTCATAGGTGTGGAATTCTGGAAAGGTTTTGGCTTCAGAGTTTAAAAGGGCTGACCACCAACTTTACATCTGGGTTTACATTGGTTTAGTTAAGCTTATCCATCATGAGAAGTGACCTGTTAAAACAGCTGTATGATGTCTTCTATCCTGAAATCAGATCGGAATAAACTCTGATGCTGTTAACAGGGTCGTCTACTTTTGGCTTGATTTTTGAGGGATGAGGGAACAACTCAGGATATCTCTACTGCCTTTATTTTAACAATTCCTTTTAAAAAATATGTTTCCCACAGCCCCCTCAAAGTGCAACATTAAATTGCTGGAGAATTGAAGATCCTGAATGCAGCACTTTGTCACCAACTGATCCTTGCTTACTGGCCATGGTCATATTTGTCTGACTGTGTGGCTGGAAGGCAGAACAGCATATACAGTCAGATGTTATACCCAGATGTAAATGAGCAATCAGTAATGCATCATAATGGACTCTTAGTTCAGTATTTCCCTATTCTATGACTGGGATAATTTCCTAGTGACACTATGATCTTTACACCTATAGCTTGTTTTCAAGTCACTGCACCATAACGGTAAATAGTATAGGATGTAAGTAGCTAGGTTCAGTTCATTGCCAACTTAAAATCATTGTCACAAACCAGAGAGAAACATAAACAAAAGTAAAAATGTCCATTTGTAAAGAGTCTTCAATTTAAACCAACTTCTTGGCCAATGTAAAGTATCTTTGGTTTAACTGATTAATGGTGGTAATTATACTGTTAACAGGAACTGTGGCTGATTATATCAGTGTGCAGTGTATATGCAGTTTTAACAGACACCTACGAGTTATTTGGAAGTATTTTTTCAGTCTAAAGTTAAAATAATCAGATTCACTTCTGAGATTACTGCAGTGCCAACACTTTGTGAAGCACTTACACAGAGAACTACTGCATTTAGATCACTGTACCAGAACTATTATATTGCACTGAAGTGAAATGATATTGAGTTACTTATTTTAACTTCACTAATGGCAGATTCAAGACCAATTTCAGCAGATGTCAATTTGATTTCCTCACCACTCAGCCCTCTGCAGTACTCTGTATACTAAATTACTCCGTAAAACTGTGGAAGTAGCGTCAGTGATGAACCACACCCTATCTGGACATCGGGTATATGTGCTTGTGTGTGCGTGCCAGTGTTTATATTTGCTCAAACCCCCTCAGTTGATATCACCTTTCCGCTCCAGGCTCACTGGATGTATCTTTGCTCTTGACAAAAATAACCCCTGATATCAACTTCAGCCACTGGCAACTTCTGAAAAAACTCTACAGGGAAAACACAATGACACTGTGTGTTTTGCTGTGTGTGTGTGTTTGTGTTTCTGTGTTACAAAGGTGACCTAGTTAGCTCATGTTTCTTCTAAGGCATTATGGGAAAGTGCCTTCTTTTCTAAGTTCAACCTGTGGCTTGTTACTGGAAACAGCTCGTCGCTGTCTTTCCTTTCACTTTTCCAGTTGGCCTATTACATAATTATCTACGTGTGTGTGTGTGTGTGTGTGTGTGTGTGTGTGTGTGTGTGTGTGTGCGTGTGTGCGTGTGTGTGTGTGTGTGTGTGTGTGTGTGTGTGCGATGCATATATGAATTACTGTCCATGCTGATGGCTGTTGTCTGTGTCCAGTTTGCAGAGAAGTTTGCAGAGTACAAAGAAGCAGCACGGCTTGCAAAAGAGAAGAGTCAAGAAAAGATGGAGATGGCAACATCTCCTTCGCAGGTATTTTCAGCCAACACTGTCCTGTCACCCTGTCTCTTCACTATTTTGTCTGTCCAGTCTCAACCTCCTGTCACAGACACGATGCGTTTAATGAGCAGCTGGTGATTTTTCCCTTATTATTATCAGATGAGGCATAGAAGACATTTCAGAAAATCAGAAAGAATTTGATAAAGAAAAAAAGAGATGCAAATATGTTACTATATTAAAGAAAATGCACCAATAGACCCATTAAAAGTAAAAATACTGGTTTACCTGTCAAAAGTTTATTATGTGTTTTAAATGTAAATTCTTCTAAACAGCACCTAGTAAATAAATAAAAACAGTGTGTTAAAACCATCATCTTTAAAATGCTCAAGTGCAGTTACTTTAAAATTGTACTTTATAATCAGTCATTTAGTAAATGTACTAAATTACTCACGATAAACTGGAGAACAAATATCTTATTTGTTTGAGTGAGGTATCCAATAATAGAGTGTTTTAGGGCATGTGTAACTGCATCTGAGAAAATGAGATTGTTTCAGAGACGAATCCCCAGAGAAATCTGTTCTTTAATCTAAAGGCTGTTAACAGGGTTCATGTCCTCGTCTGTTCATTATGGAGGCTAGGGGAGCAGCCCCCCCCCCCACTGAACTGTGCTCTATTATTTGTACTATTAATGCTGGGGCCCACATGCGCTGAAATGGTACAGTACCTTGTGCTTCCCATGGGAGGATGCTTTTTAATGAAGCCAAGTGGACAGCTTCGCTCTCATCAGGGGTTGCAGGCCTCATGTGCACTGGCCACCAGTGCACTACAGTGCTGAAACGGGGAGGATTGTTCTAAGTGTAAAGGCTGCAGCCTTCCCGATATGAGGCTCCACGTGCCTGCTGGCTTTCTTTCTTTTCTCCAGATCCTATCAATTCTCCTCTGTAATAAAAAAAAAAAATACATGAGAAGTGTTATTCTGAGAAACATATGCTGGTCCCAATAGGCCAGACCTCAGTGGAAATGCATATTGAACAGATTTCAAGTGGTATACTAATGAATATGGAGTGAAAAATGTAATGGCAGCCATAATCTTCCTCTTATCTCTCACTGCCTGCTTGTCATTTAGAGACGTACAGACAGTGTTATTTGTTACTGTATTGTGTCCAAGACCTGAGTCCTAATAGCTTTGTTTTGTGTATGTGTAGCAGCTAAATTATTTGTGTCCTATATAAATCTGTGGTTGTATGGGATATAAAGATAATCTCTAATTCCCCGGGCGCTATAGTAACCTATTTAATAAGCATGTGGATCTGCTCGCTAAAATGCACAGATTTTTAACACTACAGCAACAAGGACTTTACCTGTGTCACACTCCCACCATCCCCATCTACACACACAAACACACACACTACCATCAGTTTTCGTGTCAGCTCTTATTTGGTTCAGATGATCCAAAATTTTTCACAAGATTTTTGTTTTTATCTTGTTGCCATTTTTAGTAAAAAAAAAATGCCATCGAGATTAACTGTTACACATTTTATAATATTACTTGTTCCCTGCCACATCTAATCATGTCCAGTGTATTATTAATGATTCAAATATTTCGGTAATGTGCTACTGATTATTGGATGTCTAGCTGATCATTTTTGTTTCACATGTAGGAGTCTCCAGCTGGTGAGCTCTCGTCACCTCTCACCCCGGTGACTCCACCTATGGAAAACATCAATGGCACAGATGAAATTTGTGACACGACTCCAAACTCAGATGCTCGTCCAGAGCCCGCGCAGAATGCACTGGCCTTCGCACACAGGTACGTGTTAAACATCGTGGTGTGATCACTGACCTGTGTTACGCCATGTGAGCTATAGAACAAACGTTACGGTTGACCATATTTTACATAAATCAACACACAAACACTAAAATGGATGAATTCTGCTGATTATTTTTCTGTTTGTCTGAGGCACAGGAGTATACACCTGGCATCTTCACTCTCTTTCTTTCCATCTGTTTGCACCTGTATATGTTGCATGACAGCATAGTAGTGAACTCCTTCTATTCACCGCTGCTCTCCTGTGTTTTTCCTCTCTAGGGAGCAGTTTAAGACTTGTCGGGTCTGCTCTTTCTGATAGGGATGTCATTACACATCCTGACTACTGCAACGTCATAACTACGCAAAACAAAAAAATATTCGGGCACAAACTTCTCAAAAGTAAGAGCCTGATTGCAGGTCAGCAACAGGGAGGGTCTTCTTTTCTAAACCTGATGCACTGCAATAAGGTAACAGTGTGCCAAAACTCCACTAAGGAGAAATATGGGTGCAATGAAATTCCAGGATTTTTTAAATATAATATATAAAATAATTTCAGTGACAGTTATTTAACATGGACCAGCAAAAGATGTAACTTCAAGTGTTTCTCAGGAATGAGGAATTATCTAAGTTAGTTATTTTGTTGAATCTGAGCATGCTTCATAAGGAAACACAATATGATTACAGTTTTGTGTTTATCTTCTACAATGCAATAATATCTTTTCAAATGCAAATTTTAATCTTTTGACTTTTATGTTGTTTGATGCGTTACTGAGCATGTGACAGTGTCACCCCTATGCATGCACCAGTACTGTTGTATACATTCCTCCTGACCTTGTGTCCTGCTAGTAGACTAAATGTTGAAGTGGAAAATCCATATTCTTTGTGATTGTCAATGCTGGTTCACGTACGGTGGACTATGTAAGATAAAGAGGTCAAAGTGCCATGTAAATATGTTGTGTTTAATGGCTTCCTGAAGAGGTGTGTCTGTGAGGTTCATCACCAAGAAGGTGTGGATGAAGTGTTTATGTAAGACTTATATAACACACTGTGGGTAGTGGGAGGCAGAGAAAGAGCAAGACAGACACAGCGAGCGTGTGTCAGACACTGGGAAGAGAGAACGACAGGAAGAGAGGTGCATTGTATAAACTGTGTGCATGAGTCACTGATACCTAAACATCCACCAACTGCACATACACTTACTACAATAAATGAACTGAACAGGAGGACACGGACAATCGGTTCCAGTCATTTGCACAAGTGAAGTGTTTTTTTCTTCTCAGGCAAGGAAATGATCTGTCCTGTTATCGAATGTCACTTGTAGTCAACTGTACACACAGGTCTTATCATTGGTAATATCTGTGTAACTTGTGCTACTTTCACTATTTCTCTGGCTGCGATTCCTATTAATTAAAGATGTCAATCAATGGCTTAATGTATTATCATTCTTTTTTGGTTAACTTTAGGTGTTAGCCTTTTTTGATATTTAAACATCATTTTAAATATCTCTTGATAGACCTATAGGTGTTTTATTAACGTCTTAAAGCCTGTAAAGCTGTGACAAGCTCAAATGCTTAGAGATTCCTAATGCTACATCATGAACTCTGTAAGGCTACACAGATCTGTGCAGTGAGAGTGGGGTGTAGAGAGGACACCCACTGCCTGCTGCAGCCTTGCTGCCGACGTGTCTATTAATGCTGTGTGCGTGGGAGTTGGGGTCGACTCTCGGCATTTGCAATGGCAAGCGTGGCCCGTATGAAGTCAGCCTCAGTCTCGCATTTTCTCCAATGCATATGCAGAGAGTGTAGATGGAAGGAAGGACTGTCCAGATATTTTCTGACATAACCCTCTCCTTTTCTGTCTCTTCTCTCAAGGATATGTTACTAGAGTGTAGTATCTACTGTGGGCATCATCTGACCCTTTACAGCAGCTCTGTTAGCCTCACAGGTGCCTCAGGCTCCACTTAAAATGTATTATCTGACAAACAGTTTTAACAGTGTGTAAGCCTGTAGTTGATTTTTTTAGCCAAAAGAAAATAATAAAAATCCTTGAGTTCTTTGAATGTGTGCTTGTACACTACTTCATAAACATTTGACCTCACACGTTGTAACATGCGTTTGCTGAAGCTTTGCACCAGACATTTGTGATGGTTTGGTTTGTCGTTCTGCCATGCGTCTGGAATCAGGTGATCACTTATCCTTATAGCATATACACCACACTGCTGCAGAGCTGTGTAGGCAGGTATGTGTGGGTGCAGTGAGCAGATGAAGAGGAAGGAGGATGAGACATAGCTGTATGCAAGATTGGATTATATATGCACGTAATATGTTGCAGGATGTAGGCGTGTTGGCAAGTCTGCACTGGACTGGTTTTGAATGGTTTTGTGAATATGGGAAGACCTTATGTTGGGCCTGCCTGTATGTGAATGGTTTTCCTGTGCTGGAGGATGTGGGCGTCCCTGGGTGGATTTGTGGTGGGCATGTATGAACGCAGATGTCATATGTAAGGGTGCCACGGGTGCCTTTGTTCCTTCGGTGCTGCCATGGCAACTGCTGCCTCTCTTCTTCTTGAAGGGCTCTGTGAGGAGGAAGGACCTACCTGACAATGCAGAGTGGTCAGGACACAGCAGTAACACAAGAGGGCTGTAAAAAAAACCACCTGTAACTTTTGAGTTTTCTCTTTGTGTTTGGCAGCTTTATTGATCCAGGGAATAGAGTTTTATACTTGGCATTATGAAGTAAAACACCAAACAGATTTTTGATATTTTATTCAAGAGTCATGGTGTATCAACAATCTGTACAGGTTATGTCCAAATCCCCATTTAAAAAAAAAAAAAAAAACAGGATTCAAGTTAAAAAGAGTGTTTAATCAATTAAATAAAAATAAAATACACTGAAAAAAATATGAACGTCCCAGAAAATCTGTCTCCTGTCATGGCACGTTCTATTTAAGGTGCTGAACATTGTTCACAATAAACAGATTATGACAAATAAAAATTAACTCTCTAACACTAATGCATTTTCTGCATCATGCACAGAATTTTAAAATTTAGGATTTTGAAATTAGAAAATGTATTTAAATCAAAACAATTTGAATCTGATACAAAAAATATAATATAATAATAATTTAAGACATGATCACATCATTTCTACAAGCAGCAGTTCAGTGACACAGCCTCAGCTAACTTACCCTGCAGGTGTCTCAGACCTTCAGCTCTGCTCTTCTGTTCTGAAGTGTGCACTCCTGAAACCTTTCAGCCAGACTCCTTTTGTGAAGGTGAACACCAGTGTCTAAACATCTTGCTCTGAATTTTCTCTTCTAATTCTCCATCCGTCGCTCTCCCTTGCTTCCTCCGTCTGTCTCCAGCTTCACATCTTGACGTCTCGCCTGCTCTCCCGGCTCTCCGAGCTGGTGTGTGGGGTTTATACATTGGCAGGGCTGTGTGCTTTGGTGACAGCATCGCTCCATGTGTGTATGTGTGTGTGGTTGGTATGTGCATGTGTGGGATGAAGTGTCATCTCCCTCTTATGCGTCACACACGTAGACACACTTGCACTCACGGTGGGGGTGGCTGTTGTGTAAGAACTGAAGGTGCCGTGGGAGCCCTGAGTGAATTAGATCTGGGCTTTCTCTCTTTTACACTTCATAGAGTTGCTGTTATGGCATAGTAGAGTAATGCTGCAGTGTCTGAGCATATACTGTATGTGTGTGTGTCATGAGGGGGTGCAACAAAACCTGAAACGACATAGTTATTGGTCATACACAGATGCTCATTGGTCCTTGAGGGAGCTAATCTTCCTTTTGTGTTTGCCTGAGTATGTGTTTCCGCCACTGTGAGGAATTACTGTGAGGTATGTGGGAGTAGGAGTTTCTTTTTTCAAAGGTACTTGACTTGATGTCAGTACTCGACAACGTTTAGGTCGGTCATACACTCTCCCACCCAAGTAAGACGTGATGTGAGAAATGGTTTGGCCGTTATGTAAATCTTAAATAAATGCCTGCAGTGGTTATTTCTACAGCGGAAGCATTCCCCCCAGAAAGCTTAATTCAAACATATATGTAATATTATACTTCAGCTCTAAACTATCAACTTCACAGCCTATGCCTTGTATATGTTTTTCCATCAGTTTTTTTCTCCCACACATCCCTTCCCATCATGAAATTCAATCTCAGTCACTTTTTTCTCCTCTTAGCTCTTAGCTCTCCTTAGCTCTCCTTAGGACCTTAGCTCTCCTCTCCCTGTCTCGTCTGTGAGTAGCTGGACCAGATTAGGCTCCAGTCAGTCTGAGGATATAATCTCAGATTACAGCTCATGTGGCAGACCTGGTCATGCCGACCTCCAGTCTGAGTGCCCACCGCACCCTTTTAAGCTTTTAGTGCTGGAGCGTGGATGAACAGATAAGATAAGATAGCCACACTGCATCCTTCTGCTTTATGCTCCCTGCCCAGCTGACTGCAGCATCAAACAGCACACTTGCTACCACAGGTAATTTGGTAAAACATGCAGCATCTTCCTGCAGACACCTAAGGACCCAAGCTGCCTTAGGCAAAAAAGTTAGGATGCATATATGCACAGGCCCAGATCTCAGGATCCTGTTCTTCATCTCCAAAGTGTCAGTGCAGACAGTGCCTCATGATCTGCAAAGAGGGATTACTTTCTGTGGACAGACAATAATGGTTCTGATAGTGTCATTTGTGCGGTCTACTTGTTAAACACACATTTTCACAGTCACAACTTAATCTTGCACTTTTAGACCACAGATGATGAGTTATATAAACCGATCTCACATCCAAGTTGAAAGCATGAGCACTTATCACCTTTGAATGCTGGAACTGACATGTTCCTGTGTTCTGCAGCCCTGCCATGACAAAACACTGGGAGGCTGAGCTGGAGGCACTAAAGGGGAACAATGCCAAGCTAACGGCAGCCCTGCTGGAGTCCACAGCCAACGTCAAACAGTGGAAACAACAACTGGCTGCCTACCAAGAGGAGGCCGAGAGACTACACAAGCGGGTGAGGGCAGGGACAGAGAAATGCTTGCCTGTGTTTAGATCTAATTCACTCAAATAGGTGTCATCATTTGGAAAGGATAGTGTGAAGCCAAGGGAATGGAAACAAGAACAAATGTAAGCATGGGGTTGAGTGAAAAGACACTGTCTGTGAATAAAAGCTAAGTTCAGATTAGGTTTCTCTTTTATCCATGGGTCTGAATCACAATGTCCATTTTGTTCCTTTTAGGTGACGGAGCTCGAGTGCCAGAGCAACCAAACCCCAGTGATCAAATCCCAGAAAACTGAGCTAAATCAAACCATAGAGGAACTGGAGGCTACACTGAGGGATAAAGAAGAGGTGTGTGTGTGTGTGTGTGTGTGTGTGTATGGCTGTGAGAGAGTAAGAGGAATAATTTGCCTTGACATATAATGACTGCTATACCCTAGGTTCATGTTACAAAACAGGCTTTTTTCTGTTCTTATATCTAACAGGAAATGGAAAAGTTGAAAGAAGAATTGGAAAACATGAATGACCTTATGGAGCAGAAGGACACACTTACCCAGAAACTTGAGGTGAGTGAAAGAAGGCCGCTTAACTCCCGGAACAGCAGTTTTGTCTAATACTGTGTCATATATCCGAAAAAAGAGCAGCTATTGTCCACACATTAACATAAATATGCCAACAATGCTGTCTCCCTTTCTCCAGGAGACGGAACTACGCAGTCGGGTGCTTGAGGAGCAGCTGGCGGGTGCAGAGCAGCGGCTGGAGGAGAACCAGGAGGAACAAGAGAATTTCAGAAAGAGCCTGCGGACACTGCTGGAGCTACTGGACGGCAAGATCTTTGAGCTGACGGAGCTCAGAGACACCTTGGCTCGGCTCATTGAGGAGGCCAGCTAGAGTCGGAGTTCACTCATCTTCACTGACAGAGCCATATGATAAGTTACACCCTGACGGCCCTAACTGACCCACACCAATCCTACCCACCACACCACACCTTCCTGCTACACCCTACACACATTAAAACCAAGACACTTCACTGCCCTAGTTCTAATTTTGTTCAAAAAGGGCAGCTAATTCCCTGTTTTTACCCTGCAGACATTGAGCTCCAACCAACCGCAGGCACTCCTGTAATTCAAGACAACACAGGGACTACCTCATCTTGCCTTCTGATTGGCTGGTGTGGGTGTAACCTCGGTTGAATTGATCCCTCCAGTCGTAGAGATGCCCACTTGGCACGCTGCAACTGCCCCCCCACTCCACCCACACAGAACAACTCACAAAGGGTTAACTTGAGAACTGTGCCTCAGTGCCATCTGCTGTTTGACTGCGAGAGCTGCAGCTCAACTTTCAGCATCACACACATACATACCCCTTTTTTTCCGTATCTAAACTGCCCCCCGCCCCCAAGGAGAATGTTTAAAGTCATGTGGTATTAATTGCTGTTAAGACTCTGCGCCAAAGCTGCCAAATCCCTCCAAAATATTATCCTCTAACTAGCAGATGTTTTGATCCAAAGTGACTTACTGTACAGAGAAGTAGTGAACAGAGGAACAGAGTCCCATGTTTGAGTTTGGGCTGCCAGCAGAGTGTCACTGGAAACACACTTAAAGGATGGCTCTCACTACACCAGTCAGTCCTGCCTGTTGGCCTGGAGTGACATCAGTGCTGCTCCCTAGCCTGGACACATAAGGCTTCTGGGAAACTGAGTTTGGTTTACTTCTTGAGCAAAAATATAAGACTGCTAGGCCTATTTATCCACAGCCTATTTAAAATCCTTCATGAAAGATGTATATTGACTCTTCCAAAGGCATTGTTCATGCCACACAACATTTTTAGAGGGTCTGTGCCCGTGTTAGGTTTGACATGAGAACTCCTGTATCCAGATTGCTTCCACCATCACAGACAGCTGACCTGTCTTCCTGCCAAACTCAGTGTGGTGTGTGTTTCTGAACAAGGCCTGCCCTTCCACATAACGTGTGCCTTTAAAGCACACATAAATGGACATGTTTGTACATAATATGTGTGTGTTTTGTGCTGTGACAGAAAGCCCCTGTTTTTTTTTTTTTTTTGAACATCAAGGCCTACACACACATGCACACAAACACACACTGAGCAATACCAGACAGGCTCTATACGACACCTCTCTCTATCAGGTATCCTACTCAGTGGACTCATGCAGATAGGTCAAATGCAACTTAGCCAATCCCCCCCGTCCGACAGAAAGTGTACTACTGTTGACCGCGAACCTGTGTGGCAGCCCCGTGTAGTTGAAGTAGTGCATCATGAAGGGCTTTTAGAGAGTCATCTACGTGCTCATAAATTTCCATCCTGAGTGCAACTGGCCACAGATTTTCACTCCATAAGGGTGAATACAGAACTGTACTCAGTTTCTATTCTTCTTCTTTTTTTTTTTTTTTACACAGGATATAACACTGATGATATAATTGTAGAACTGTATAAGGAAACTTTCTACACTTGATGACATTGTAAATGAATGGATGGATAACTCCAATGCAGTAACACCCTGCAGTGGCTTATTGTTGTGTATTAACCCTTGGAAAACTATTGCTTAGTTAGTGTATAGAGTATCTAGTCTGTAGTATGTATGTATAATGTGTAACAACACAATGTAAACACACAGTCCTACATGTTCTGTACCAAAATATACCAGCTTCTGTACTGGTAAAATCCAAAAAAATAGTTTCCTTTGAAATCACAAAGCTTTTAAAAAGCTATATAGTCTCAATAAATGCTGCATATCTCACCTTCCAATTCAACACTCTGTTTGCACTGTGTTATTACACCCTTGTAACTGTTATATAACTAAGAGATTTTTAAATTACACACAGTATAATTCTGCACTCAAAATATTATAGTTACACTGGTTAATACACTGTAATAAGACACATGTAAAGGGAAATGTTACCCTTTTTTTTTCTTTCTGGTTTAACTTTGACAGTCCAATGACAGAGATGTAAAACCTTAATATTAATGCTATTGTTAATGAATGCCTTTGTACAGTAGTGGATAAGAACCTTTTCATTCTCCTGTTTTGTAACTTATGGTATTTAAATGTAGGTATTATTGTTGTATTTAGAGGTATGAGAAGACTGGCAATATTTTTGACTATTTAAAGTAATTTTGAACTAATGATATTAAAGAGGTACCTCAGGCTAAGATGTCCATAGATTGATGATACGTCTGTGTTTGCAGGTGAAAGGATTTACCAAATGCTGGTGAAAATGATCAGGACACATACCTGTTGGTGCTTAAGCCAAACCAAGTCCTTTGTTGAATTCAAACAAAGATAGCTCTACTAGGCTGAGAACACACCTCTGTGAAAAATGCTATGTTTTATATATAAATACAGTGATTGCAGAATTCAGTGTGTGCAAATCGCTTTTGTTCTGTTTTTTTTTTTTTTTGGTTATATTTTTATTAAAAACACAATATTAACCTAAATATTGAACAATGAAACACACAGTTTCAGAATATGCTTCACAGGATTTTATTCAAATGCAGGGGCAAGGTTGTAAATAAAAGAAAATAAGTGAAAATGGTAGGACTAAAGGTAAAAGGGCATTGTTGGAACAGTGTGTCTATACACTACTGTGTACAAACAACGGCAACATTTAATCTAGTCCATTGTTTTAGGTAGTCAGTCTGAACTCATTATCATCCAGTTGTTTCGTCTGTGTTGTTATATTTTTCTATACTGATATTGCACTTCTCAAGAAACTGACTGGCCTATTCAGAAATAGGGTCATATATTCATGTGTGGATAGCAGGTCTACATAAGAAATGTTCAGAAGCTAGAAGATTACAAAACAATTTGGTTAGAAATGCTTTGGAAAAAAAAAAACAGGATACACATAAAGCAATGAAATGCAATGCACAATTAGTTGACAAACAAGCTGTGTTGCCATTTATTGTAAAGCTCAATGGACAACACAAAAATGTGTTGCTAAGGTCAGTCAGGTGAGAGTGGGTTCATGGAAAAGGGTTACGTTATGAGCCCAGTTTTTCAGAGGTTTTGAGCACAATGCTGGTCATTTTTTAAGTGGAGCAACGTAAGCGCTTACACCTTTTGCAAGACTTGCATCTGTCAGTTCTAGTGACATCAAGCCAGGTATGGTCTGGGTTTAGGTTAAAACTAAAACTGAAGTCAGGGTTAGATCTTCGTCTCATGCTACATGATGAGGGTGCTGTGAAATAACATTGTTCGACAGAAGACAGGTAAAAGTGTCTCAGATCTGTTCTGCCAGAAAAAAATAATAAATCATCTTTGCCACTGAGGTATTTTCAAGCTGTATAATGCAACATACCTCCATGCCTGCTCTTTCTACAATAGGGTCTGCTTCATAATTAATCTGCAAATGGCTCTTCACACAAGCACGAGAGAAAAAGCACAAATCTTTGCATCAAAGCTGTTTATGACAGTGCATGCTGTGTCTGCTGCAGACTCAGAGCTTAGTTTATGAATTCACCACTTTTGAATTCATGTTAACATGTATGTTTGTGTGAATTCTTGTGCTGCTGAGCTTCTCACTGCTCCTCTTACAATGTCCTTCTATCTGACCTCTTTCAGTCCAATGTCACATCTTCTTCAGTGCTTTTCAACTTACTCAACTACTACAAATATAATGTTTCTGGCAATTAATAAAAAAACAAAAAACAACAAAAAAGGTTATTGTACAGATAAAGTGGTTCTACGTGTGCTATGTATGATGAAAGTGCTGAAACATGTCTGAAAAGACGTAGTAGAGGCTGTGGACTCAATTTGCCACTGAGAATGCTTCTGCACATGTTGACTATGAGTTTAGGGTTAGTGAGCATGTTTTCACTTTCACCACTGTGAGTAACGGACCTCCTACTCTGTGGATCTGCGCACTGAGTGCAGAGAAAGAAATCTGAAAAGATGCAATAGAGGAGAGAAAACTGAATAAGATAGCAAGAAAAAACTGCTTCAATCACGACCACCTGCTTCACAGCCCACAGTGACTCCCTATGGCTCCGAGAGAATCTAGCCTCCCACATTACATCCATCATTCAAACAAGCATGACCGGTTTCACAGCTCTGCCGTGACTCTCCCACGTATAAAAGTCCACTTCGCTAAAGAAACAGCTGAGCTGATAACCTTTTCCCTAATACTCTCCTACTTCAGGTGACCACTTTCAGGTCAGAGATGTTGTTAAATGTGGCACTAAATAATAACCTTATTTTGACTCTTCTTAACTCCCATGAGTCTCTCCATATCCTGTGGTCGAACAGATGGGTTGATGCATATTCCCTCACACAAAGAGGGGGTGAAAGTTGAGTGGGGGGAAGGCCAGAAGAGGATGACAGCAGGGAAGGGGCACAAATCTGGTGTGACAAACTAAGGGATTTAAATTACTTGTGCTATGTCAGATTAGACAAACAGTGATTTTCACTGTCTGACACTACACCCACGTGTGGTCAACTGCGTCATCTCCCACATGACCCTTAATTGCCAACCACACTGGCATATTTTTAAGGTTATGGCTTCTCTTGTCCAATGAATTGGGATTTAAAAAAAAAAAAAAGCACACATATCTCAGCACTAATAACTTTCCAGATGAGGTTTTATGTTTCACAGATAACTGCCAATGTAGCACATTGGTGTAAAATGTTTCATGTGCTGTTTCTGGGCCAGTGCAGAGCTTTTCAACAGTACAACTGATAAAAAGAAAATAAACATGGCATCATTATTTTCTGATTACATGAATAAAACCATGACATACAGTAGAAATAATGACAACACAAAATATTGTCCTTCATAGTTCTGAATGTCGTGTAAAAAACAAATGAACAGGTTGACCACAGACCTTTGGAGCGTTGAGTCAGTGATATTCGGCATGATTCAGCCCCTGGCATAGTCACTAGATACATGTGTGACTGGGCTGTGTGTGCTTGAGTGTAACTGTATATGTGTGTGTTTACAGTACAGCGTAGCACTGTATAGTGCGTACATTACAGTGCGTGCAGTGTGAGACGGTGCAGGCATCTGTGTGTGTGTGTTGTGTTGTGTTGTGTTGCTCCTAAGCGTTTAACCCTAGCTTTCCCAGTCAGGGGCGGTCAGCCCATCGTCATCAGAGTCGGACTCTGGTGAGGCCTCTTTGATGCGGCGCAGCGCCTCATGGATGCTTCTGGTCAGGGGGTCACTGGAGGCTGGGAGCTCTCCCTGGTCTTTTCTCTCTTTACAGGGGACACGCCTCAGTTTGACCCCCTTGCGAATCTGAGCCAGGATGCTGTTGGGATCATCATCACCTTTGGCTGGAGGCAGGGACCGCTGGTCGACTTTTCTCAGGTGGAAGCTGCCTCTCTTCAGGGAGGCCAGCACCTCATCCATGGGTGAGCTCACTGCATACAGGGAGGAAGACAGAGTGTGATTGGTTGCCGTAACTAGCTAATCTAACAAAGCTCTGAGAAACTGACATCTAATGCGCCCAGTACCTTTCCTACTATGGGTGTCAAATGCTGGAGTCTTCCTCAGCTTTTTCCGGGCGCTCACCAGTTGGCTACTGTCAAAGAAGCGAGGGATAAATGGGCCGAGTGGGGAGAGAGAGAGCTCTTCTGCTGCACTCTTTCCCTCTGCCTTCTGCCCATGCCAACCTGGGCTCTCAGAAGGCAAAAACTCCTCCTTTGCTGGTGGGGGAGGTGGAGGGGGTGGTGGAGGAGGAGAGGAGATAGGGGATGCCAGCAGTGAGGACAGGGAGCAGGGAGAGCAGGAGGAATCTGCAGGACTCGGCACAGGCAGCGGAGGAAGGGATGCTGTAAGAGCTGTGACAGGCTGAGTGGTGAGCGTGGTGCTGGGGTCCGTCTGCACACTGGTACTGAGACACAGAGGCTGGCTCTGCGTCTGCACGCAAACAGAGTCCACAGACTCCTCCCTCTCACTCACGCTACTAATGTCCATGCTCCTTCCTCTTCTCCTGGTTTGGGCCACGCGTAATCGAGTGGACTTCAGAATCACCTGACCTGGGTACCGCTAAAGACACAGAGATAAAGAGGAGTCAGTCAGTAAAAAAAAATATGAAGTGCTAAGTTTTTTACATCTAACAAGAGGCCACATACCTGTTTGAATGTGCGTAGTCTGTCCAGCGTTTTCTGTCTCTCTTGACTCACTCTGCTGTTCTTTTTCTCCTCATCTTCCTCTTTTTCATTTTTCAGCTAGAACGTTCAGAGGTTCAGAGGAGGACAGAGTTGCTGATAGTGCTACTTTCCAGGCATACAGTCACATCCCTATAAACAAACATATACCTGTAAAATCTGGTGGGATATAGAATCCTTCAGGATGGAGTGACGTTTCTGCTGTTTCTGCGTGTGGTTTGATACACAGATCTCCTGCAGATAGGTGGGAAGAAAAAATTCAGGATTGCTGCAGGATTTTATTTTTTACTCAATAAACTTACTAGCTCATATCATATGACTCACTTATGTGTGCTTTTTTTTGTCATCTCAACAAAATCTAATATTGTCAAACAGTTGCAGCACAAAAATAATGTAATTCTTTGTACATGATAAAAACAATCTAATGATTTCTGAATAATCTACTCAACAGCAAAGAAAGTATGAGAGGCAGCCTATGTGAGCACGAACAGTATAATATAATAAGTAAAGGATACACACCCTTTTGTTCCTCAGATAGGAGCGTTTGGCAGTGATGCGGCCCCTCCTTGCTTCCAGCTGTCGAGCGCTGACTTGAAATCTGCGCAGCTCTTCCCTCTCTGCAGTATCATCCTCTGTTATATCGTCTGCACTTTCAAAGGTGTCATAGTACACCACCTCATCCTGACACTCTGAAAGTACATGTACATAAACACATACACCTTTGTGGGAAACCAGGTGCATACCTTTCACGTGTTTGACTGACATGAGGTGTCAATAATGTTCAGAGTAATAATTCAGACTGTGTTGAAGCAGGTTTATGCACAGCCAAGAGTAGATTGTGAAAGTTGAGAACGATATAAAATCTTGTTAGGACTATCTTGAAAGTGAGATAATGTATCTCAGTAGACCTATCCTGTAAGGAATGTTTGTCCAAAGGTAGTAATTTTAACTATAATAGGACCATACCTGTCATCTGTCTGCGAATGCTGTCTAGCTGAGTGGTGAGGAGCAGCTCTTCACACTGCAGTATCTCAGCCTGAATGTCGTACAGTTGGAGCTGGAGCTCGTAGTACTGTGTCTCCATGTGGTCTAAACGGGCCATTGCATCTTCACTGCTGCACAGACACTGCATCTGAGAGTAATTGACAAAAGACTATGTTACAATACAACAGTGTGTTTGTGCATTGAGTTTTATTTGACGTTACTACTACTATCACACCTCCTCTCGCAGTGTGTGTTTCCTCTGCTCCAGACAGATCTCTCTGGCTCTCTGGAGTTGTAGGGTTTCTTTGGCGACAGAGTACCGGAGTCTCTCCATTCGTTCCACTGCTGCTGTCCATGAAGACTTACCAAACTTACGCTGGTCCACCTTCATACGTTCATACACCCCTGCACACACACACAAACACAAAGAAAATGGACTGTACAGATGACTGAATGAACCTGAGTCACAAACATGACCAAGTTTTTCTAGTAATGTGGATGAGCATGTCACTCACAATTTATTTTGCTTTAATGTCTCACACAACTTAAGCTTCATTACAGTAAAGCCAAGGGAGACATCTATTGGCCACATTTTGACAGTACAACTTTCCAGTCTGCACTTCAAGCCACACCAAATCACATTAGCCCTGGTGCTCAAAATTGCACACAGGTCAATGGCAGGCCAATGGTACCACAGTGTGTGTCTGTGTGTGTGTGATCATTTAAAGTTGTTCCCCTGCTGCTTTATTCACATAACACTGGTATTGATAGTTCTGTCATACTGGACCTTTCTGGGCTCTGGCAGTGATCTCGAAATATTTTACAGTAAACTCCTGGATGTTGAGTACAGCCTCTTGAGCTTTCTTCTGCCAGTCGGTGTCCTCCTTTTTTAGGGCTTCAATCCGCCTTGGGCCCAAATAGTCATTCTCCAAGGAAATCTGTTGAGAGTGGATGAACACATTTCTGTCAACAAGATTAAGAATCATGAGAGGTCTCAGTGAGGAAATATGAAAAAAAAAAGGTTTTCTTTTGTGAAAAAAAATCAGGAGATTATTTCACTTTTCAAAAATGTTATAAAATTCTCCTTAAAGTGTGTACACTGGGATACAGTAATATAGTATTCTTATATTAAAAATGGATTGTGGGATACGAATGGTCTCTGTGGTGATAAAAGAGATAGAGTACTGTGGTTCCTGTGTACACTGTACAGCAAATGCATTCTCACTAATATCTGCCAGTTACAGACACATTGATAAAAGTCCATACCCTGAAGACAACACTGCTTCTTTGTCAATTATGACTGGAACCATAGATTTCACACATTACTGCCATTTAGTGGAAAGAGTGAACTGGCCTAACAAAAAGGGGAAAAATACTTTGCAGTACAGTGAAGCTTCCTTTCACACGTTGTAGTGAAAGGTGATGTTTGGAATGAGGAAAGGGGTAAGTCAGAAATGGGCACTCTGTCACAGTGGCTTAACCACAGAACGCAGGCCTGGAGAGGGAGCTGCACTCCCCATACATGGAAGCACTTTGCCCATACAGGTCACAATGTGGAAACTCAAACACGCATGTGAACGACTGTGCAAACACAAATTTTTCATACTCTGCAGAACCACATGTATCGCAAATATTAACAGCGGTGTCACAAGGTTAACGAACCCATTTTAAACCAATGTACAAAACATATGGAACATATGAAAGTCATACCGCATTACACACTTTTAGGTATTGCACTGCAGAGCCATTTAAAAATGAAATGTAACATTACGGTCTCTATAACTATTCCTAACACAACTATTTGGCCAATTAGCGCCAAAGCTAGAGAATTAATTACTATATGTTGAAGCAGCACACATGAATGAAAGGCTACAGATGTACATAGCATCACTGTCAGGCCCTCAGTAAACCCAGCAAACACCGCTCTACTCTGCAGTACACCAGTATCATTTACCACCGCAATTTCCTGCTGTCAGGTTGCCAGCTCATTTCTTTGATTTTTTCCCCCCATTTCTATGCATTGTTTAATTTTGGAACTAAGAGTTTTATACTCGGTGAGCTCTGTTACTGCACCTCTTAATGGATCAGCCTTTTACATGAAAATGCAGTGTCTAAAAAAATAACCTATAACAGAAGTTTAGATTTTATTGGCTTTCTGGTGCCCTTGTGAATGCACAGGAGAAAATGATATGTCATTTGAATGACTAGACTATGCTCATGCTACTTTAGCAACATGCTAACTTATAGATGTTACAGTACATTTTCTTTGATTTCTTTTTTAGGCAGGGATATTCCATACTATGCAATGGACACAACACTTACTAGCTCTAAATATGTGAACAACTGATGGGGGTTATTGCACATGGATTTGTGGGTTATGTGTCGCACTGTCACCTCTGAATCCAGTCTGAGTTTAAATCTAATCAAGATTTTAAAAAAAAAGATCAAAAAGCGAATTACAGTTTGAAAGAATGGTATTTTACAAATACACTCACAACAAAGGAAATTTGGAGAAAATTTAAGAAAATCACTTGCCCCAGAGCTACTGACGCTATAGGCCATAAATAGAAATGACAGCATCAGTTTCACCAGCGCTCTCCACAGCGTACCCTATCACCTGGTTCCATGGTGTAATGGTTAGCACTCTGGACTCTGAATCCAGCGATCCGAGTTCAAATCTCGGTGGGACCTTAAAGTATTGTAATTTTTGGTCTGATTTCACAGCAACATCAAAAACTGCTAACAATTAACGTTACCAATGTAGTCTGAGTTGGTCACAGCTCCCTGGTCTTTAAGCAGAAATGACTGAAGTATTCACAGGGCTGCTCGATTATGGAAACAATCAACTACACAGAAATAAGCTTTCTCACGTATGTACCTTAACAAACTAACTGATGCCTGTGTAGTGAAGGATGTTATGCGGGTTGCTCGTTATTCTTTCTGTTTCTTTTTATTAATTAGTCATATGTCGGTCTGTGTTTCATTTTTTGATGGTTAAAAAGATTTGTGGTGTTACCAAGCGGTGCCGACACCACCACCAGCAAATCGCGCAAATGTTTTTGATCCACGTCGCTTCTTCCAATCCAAACTGTTCCCAAACAACGGGATTGCTTCAACCTCTTTTGTTGACCAAATAATTCTGTGCCTGTTCTCTCTCCGCCATCTTCACTCCCGCTGATTGTTAAATGACACCAGATACGGGTCTTGTTTCACGACAGTACAGTCTGAAGGAGTTCGGGCTTCCGGTGGGGCGACATTGCGCATGCGCGACATTAAGAACGCAGGCCTAAATATCTTGAAAAACGCAGTAATTGTTTTTCTCAATTATATATAAATTTGATTAATTGCACAGCCCTAAATATCCATATGCAGTTTTTCTACAATTTTCTGAATGGGATTTATTTCCCTCCATTGTAAAAGACCTCACTTAGCCTAATAAGACCCTGTCTGCATTCCTGTCTTTACATGACAACAGAGGATCTCACTTCCCCAGACGAAGTGGGATTCAGCTACACCTCATTTCTGCTGTATGTTTGCTGATGCCAGTGCAGCTGTGTATAAAGTTGGAACTTGCCTATAGGACCACATGCAACATGACTTATTCATGTCTCTATGAGACTGCAGGAAACTAGAGATGCATGGGGCTCCAATCCAGCTCACAGCACGTCACTTAAACCCCACCTGCTACATCTCAGATGTGTTTCAGACACTGTGGTAAAACTATAAAATGAATGGGAATGTTCACATTCAAGCTGTGCACATTCCTTGTTGATGGATGCTATGTGCTAATGTGACGCTGAATATTTTTTTCATTACAGATATGAATGAGTCAGGGAGTTAAATATAAATGTGCCATCAGCAGTGCAAAGAGTAAAAACCTTTCCACCATTTACCCATTCACCAGCCTCTCTCTTTGCAATTAGATTCGTCTCACACCCTTCCTCTGCTTTACTTACCAAATGGTAAGTTATCAGAATATACAAGAAAATTCATTTTGCATATGAGATCACAGCCAGATATGCACATACACACTGATGCACGCAGACAGAGCTGAACCTATCATAAGAAACATGAGAATTGACTGTGAACATCCATTGTGTTTTATGGCTGGTCCACATTGGTGCCTGTAGGGTAGTTATGCATAGCATTTACATAAGCTCTGGAATCTTTTCACACAGTCTACGTCAATAGGGTCATGCTACCAAAAAACAACACAAAATCATTTTGGTTGTACTGATCTGTAGTCTACTATTGTTACCTTGATGTGTTGTCTGCGTAGCATTGCTAGTTCCCTCATGTCCCTGAAGGGCTGCAGCAAGTACTGGTACAGCTGCGTGGAGGCCTCCAGAAGACCCCCATAGGCGTTGTCTTCTTCCTCATATAGCTCTAACAGTTCCACCATGCTGTCCATGGTCTTGTGCTTGTCCAGCAGCTGTATTGCACAAATACACAAGAGGTTACTTTTATTACTGTCAACATGCAAACCACTTTTGGATCACCAAAGCAAAAATATATTATTAGCCTGTTAAAAAAGCTTGTTATTAAAATATTTGCAACTTTCCACTCAAATGTAGTAAAACAAAGGACTTCCAAAGGTATCAAGGAAAACTAGCAAACATAACCACAGAAGCCCTTTGACTGAAAATATATATGTATATATTGAAATGTGTAAAAAAAAAAGCTCACATGGAACAATAGGCAAACATACTGTAGGTAAGAATAATGTTTCTAACTGTCTGTTGTCTGTATAATAGGGTTACAGTTATGTCGGATAACCTATCACTAGTATACTGTACAAAAGTCAGAAAGAACTTGGTTACACCTTTCCATTTCGTGTCCCTGCTAAGTGACAGCACTAAATGGAAATATGCACCTCACTGCAAGACTACGAGGATGCTTTGTATAACTGTAAGTAACAGAGTGCACTCTCTCAGTGTACAAACCATGGCTGAGTGAGCAGTGTCCTTTCTGCTGCTGGGAATAAGATCAATGAACACACATTTTTGCCAGACTGAACAATCATGTTGGCTACCAGCAAGCACTGAAATAGCCATTAACTCAGCCCTCAAATGGAGTAGGAGGATCGATAGGCCAGTGTGCATGAGCGTGTGTGTGTGTGTTTGTGTATGTGTGTTAAGTCCTGTACAACAAAACAAACTCCAATGGGCTTTTCACACATGTGGACTGGGATAGCGACACTCCTGTTCATTGTGAATGAGTGTTTGAATGAAATCCAGAGCTCTGTGTCTGCTAGAGATGTGGTAAAGAGTTGAATAAGATCAGTAGCTCTCCCTTCATTCTAAGGATGAATACACCTTCAAGCAAAGTGGAAATCCCATACAGTGATGAACATTTTTTGAAACAATTGGAGCAAATTAGCTCTGGCTTGTTGGCACACATTCTGTGAGAGTGATCTCCACTGTTTGGTGTTTTCTGTGCAGGAAGGGGAGTAAGACAACTCTTCCTGTGTCTTCTTTTCTGTCTTTTATTCTGTGTGTGTGTGTGTGTTTCTGTGGTGTGCAAATGAGAGTGGGTGTGGCACTGACTGGATGGAATGACATGTGGATTATTTGTCTATGCTACTCATGGCCTCTTTTCAGTGCCAAAAGAAGAGCAGAGAGGAAACGCCTTAGCCAGAAAATCATATAAACACAGCAGCATAAATGGATGCAGTCGCTTGATTATTTCTTACTTTTGTCAGAGGGCTTCTTGCACTATGTGGTTCCATGATTCAAGGATGCATTAATCTAAAGCCAATGTTTATATTAAGAGCAGTTAATCAATCACTATCTGCTGCTGCTGGTGTGTAAGAAGAGCAGACCTAGAGCGGAGTGGATTGTGTGTTCACTGTAACAAGTCAGAAAATAGTAGGTAATTGTATTATATACACACACATAGAGGTGTTCCACATACACATTATTACTTCAAGAAATTGCTCATAACATGTATGCAGAGATGTTATTCACTACCAGACACTGTATATTTTTTTAATCCAACCATGAATGATAAGCATAGTAATCACATCCGAACACACCACTGACTGGTTTGGAAGCATGCATTTCTATACTGCTTTTTATTTGACACAGTAACAAGTTTCTTATTAATGTAAAAAAAAAAATTATACAGGAAGACTTGCTAAAAAAAAAGAGGTGTGAGTATTCTGCAGAATGACACTGCAACTAAACCTGTGAGCAGCAGCGCTGTCACACAAGATGACTTTGCAAATTAAAATCAACAGGTCAATTCAAAAAGGAAATAAGTGCAAAAACTGTGTTTGCACTTCACTGTCTCAGCTATGGAACCAGCAGACTGAAGCCATGCTGGGGATATAACTTAATGTTCCTTTGACGGTGTACCTACAGATACAAATTCCTCTCTTACTAGCCATCCAGTTGGACTGGATGAATGAATGAATAAAATAAATAACTATGAACTGTATTGTTTGGTTTACCTTGTAAAGTCCACATGCTGATCTTACCTTGGATGGTTCAAATATATACGAATACAGGCTAATGTCCTGTACACAGAGGTCATTGAAACCTTCATGCAGTTTCCTGACTGGACAGCCACTCATTATTATCAATGATAATGCCATGTGAATGGACTGCACGGTCCATAAATCTACACTCTATGATTAAATGGAACCAAATGACAGATGAGACAGTATATAATGTGATTCTTAGAATATACTTATTTTGTAGTTATGTGAATTGCAGTAATGAATGAAAATTACCAATAGTGTCACAGTTTACCTAATCTGTAGACTGCAATGTTTTGTACTTGATGCTCTCATGTCAGGTCTGTGTTATCAGACATCTCGTTACATATTCTCATCTTTCTTAAATCTCTACCTTGGATCACACTTCCCTCACTACAAGGTTTGTAGAAGCCAGGTCTGGTAACGACTGGTTGTACTGGGATGCTCTCAGCTGTCCAGATGTGCAACTGAGTGAATGTGAGTTAAAGAGAAATGCTTCTACTCTAAAGTATTAGGAATCTGAGAAAGTCAAGCAGAAGCTGTGGGAGGATCACATCAACTCTAACCTCTTGCAGGTGTTTTGTTGCACGGTTGAGCGCCTCCTCGTACCCGGACTGCCTCAGCTCGCTCAGGCTCTCGTAGTACTCATCCGGGTCGTCGTTTTCCGTGAACAGAACCTGCGAAAGGATTTTCCATCCACAGGTATCCAGAGCATGACCCAGGTAAACCTGTAAACTGTAGCACAGCTCATCCATTTCTGTTTCGGGTACTTCAGGCGGGCCGAAAAGCACCGTCCACATCCCGGCTGGTTCTTCCGGAAACACTGGGAGGTAGGGCTCCAGGTCTGAGTTCACCGAGCACAGCTGCTGGTGGACTGCCCGGAGGTCCTGGAAGGAAAAGAGTCCGGCCCAGCTGCAGTCCTCTCTGCTCAGGCTGTCCAGCTCCTCCAGGTCCATGCTGTCCAGTGAGGGGAACATTTGGTCCTCTCTCAGTGGTTTTACCGCCTCGGTATCAGGACTAACGGGAGATGCTGCTGCAGATTTAATCACAGTTTGGATTTTAACAGAACTTGCTTTTGTCGCCAAGACGGACTTGGTTTTGGGGCTGCCGCCTCTAACCACAGCCTCTTTGGCTCCTTTGCTGGGGCTTCCCGAGACTTTATCCCTGACTGGACTTTCGGGCCATTTTGTTTTGTCCCCATCCTGACTAGTCGCTTCGGCCGGAGCGTCCCTGCCAAAGCTTCTCCTCTGCACCGTCCTGTTATGACACGTTATGGCAAATTTACCCTCCACTTCATTCCAGGCGACGATAAAAACGAACTTGTGCTTTTCCTTCTCCTCAAACGCATTAGGGCGAACAGCCACCCACCCCGACTCCAAAGTATCCTCCATCGTGAAGGACATTTCTGGAAAGTGAGGAACCAGTAAGAATAACGCTGTGGCTTACGGTGCTATAGCAGTTTTTACTGAACACCGTTTTCTCTCTGAGGATATCTGGCCTGAAGGGCTAACGTTAATGTTATCCTCTCTCGTTCATGGATTTGGAGCAGTGCGGTGTCATTTCCCATCTCTGGCCCACCTGCTTTCAGCTCGGACGTCTGACTTCCTATCCCGACCTCCTGTAACCGATATCTTTGTCATTAGCTTTGCGACCCTGCGAGCACCGACTCGGACACACACCATGCCCCCACAGTGAGTTTACCGCGTCCAACCGTCGGTCCGCCCGTCAGCTGCTTCCCGTTATTCTCGACCTCTCGACAGACCCCCTTTCTCATCATAAAGTAACAGCGGGATCCGAACCCAGCGACGCGCATCGTTTAAATACGACAAGCCGAGGTCGCAAATTTGCGTCGTAAGCGGGTTTGTGGAGTCGCGGGGTCTTCAGTGAGGTTAGCATCATCTCCGAAGTCATGACATTAGCATGTTTTCTTCATCATTCTCCCCTAACGTAGCTACAACACCACATACGCAATATTATGATGCTGCCTTCACGTACTGCGGCAAATATCGGAATCAATATTACGATATGCGAAAAAAACGTTTAACCACAGGAGAAGGACTCTGTATGTTATTTGCTAAAACGTAAAACTGTCATATCCATATCTTAACATGTCGGCTGCATCTTTTCTCTTTAATGTGCTACTCCAGCAGAAGTACCTGTGGCACATCAGACTCTCACTACTATTATTTTGATACTGCCGTAATCTATTTTGTTCTTAAGTCTTATTATTCTTGTTATTATCAAATGCCGTCTTGGTGGAAGTACAGTACAATGAAGCTGCATTCTTGCAAAATACGACGAAGAGGTATTATTTTCGAAGAACATCTGAAAGCAACATTAGAACCTTAGGAGGGCACGTAGGGACGTTCTGACGCTTTGGCTCGATCAGTGTGGGATGTTTGGCAGAGACGGTCTGGGGCTGCAGCACCAGTAGAGATGCATGCAAAATGAAAGAAATGACAGATTTTGTAGACAGACTTATTCTTGAAGGGGCATATAATTTCTACAAAATCTCCAGTTAAATGTATTAAGGCATTTATGTGTTATTCATCTATTAATGGGTGTGTGTCTCCTCCCTCCTTTTTGAAGTGACTGTCTCCAGTGAAGCAGCGCCCTCTGCTGAATGTACTGAGAAGTAAAAGCGCTGACAGCATCTGGTTTTGCCAGGCGGTGTCCGATGCAGGTATAAACCAGGTCTATCTGCTGAGCTTTCGAGATTGGATGCGTCATTTTAATTTAATGCTATAATAGCTTTTCTGTAAGATTATGTGGTTTTTTCTTGGCGTTCTATTTTTCTTCATTTCAAAGTAAAATACATATAATGTCAGACAAATTTAGTGGTAGAACAAAGTCACAAGTAGGCCTATGAGATATCAGCAGTAGATGAAGAAAACCAAGTTGTATCTCCCTGTCGGTGAAATCGAAGCCCTGTATTCCGGGTGACAGGCGGAGATACTGACCACTAAACTAACGAGGAGTAACTATAAATGCGTATAAAGAAGGTTATTGTTCTTTTGAAAGGATGATCCATCTTGGTCATTGTTCTAATTTTTTTGATGTTTGTGTAATTGATGAATAAATTAAATAATCTAAAATAAATGAATAATTGGACAAATAAGCCTAAAAACGATGCCTCTTAACTGCCAACTGAAAGACTAGTCCATAGACAAATGCAAAAATGTAAGACAATAAATGCATAGATAAATTAATATTCGATTAAATAAAGAAATAAACGAATGTATTCAGACATTGCAATAGATCTACATTCACCGCCACTGCCAGTTTCAATTCCCTCCATCCATCCATCTATCCATCCATTATCTATACCCGCTTCGTCCTCTACTTTAAAAACTACTTACAAGACGAATATAAGTTCAGTTAGTCAGTCATCAATAGTCAGTAATATGGGCGGATTTTAAATCAGTACAGTAACATAAGCCTGTAAGTAGACAGGGGCGTGGAAACCAAACCAATTAATTACTAAAATAGCTTCTCTGGATGATTGTTTGGTTTTCTTGGTGTTGTATTGTACTCCATTTCAAGGTGAAATAGATAAAATGTCAGACAAATCAAGTGGTAAAACAAAGTCACAAGTATATGGCCTCATCAACACAAAGAAAAGGAGACAACTCCCCGTCGGGGAATCGAACCCCGGTCTTCCGCGTGACAGGCGGAGATACTGACCACTATACTAACGAGGATTGATGCTTCGTAGCATTAACCTTAGAATATTGTTCATATAAAAATAGATTATTTTATTCAATCAAGTGACCAAATTAAACTACACTACCAGTCATATCATCAGCGCCATCTTCCAAAAACCTATAGCATGACATGACAGTTGCTCCCCTGAAGGGAGCAGCTGAAAGGAAAAGAAGTCTGTAGATTTATCTGTCAGTGCATTAGGAAATATAGTCCAACAAATGAATATCTTTCCAGCCACTGTAATCCTAACGTTACTCATCATCTCTCTCTCTAAAATAGTATTACCTATCTCGTTTAAACTGTTTAATGGTTTATACAGCATAACATTACTCAAACCTCTATGTGATTAGAGTTGAGGAGAGTTGACCTGAAGAGCACGGAATGAACCCACTGAGGACTGGCCTGAACTCTGTGTAAATGGACATTCCTTCAGGTAATATTGGACATTGTGAACATTGACACACAAGAGATTGTGTGTCAATTGATATTTATATGCACATTCTGTGTCAGTAACGTTATGTTGTTATTAGTGTGTTTTATTACTGTAAACATTAAATAGTATTAAAATAGTCTTTCCTGTTTCTCTCCTTGGTTTGTGTTTTTTGACGCCGGGGTTATGTACCTTCTGCTTCAACATTCAGTAAACTCAGCACATAGAGAGATGCAGCAGTAAGTGTTTGGTTCCATGGTGTAATGGTTAGCACTCTGGACTCTGAATCCAGCGATCTGACTTCAAATCTCAGTGGAACCTGTGCCTTTTAATATACAGGATGCGAACAAGAATAGAGTCACTTATAAACAAACAACATACTTAACTTTGTATATGTTGGGCCGTACAGAGAGGGTCATGTTTATTTTTACATAGGCTCAGATTTGACTGCATTAAAAAAAAAAAGCATTAAGAAAAACTAGATAGGCCTACTAGTTTGGTGCTGATGTCATAAGGCTCATATTTATCTGTACATTTTTTTTTAAATTAGAGGACCCTTTGGGATGTCCACAAGCAAGCAAAATGTTTTTTCCTGAAATGTCAACAAGCCCTATTGCTCCTTTGTTGTTTTTTTAAATTCTAAATGCCACCGCCCATTCATGTTTGCAGTCTTTTTTCGTGAAATGAGCCCTAATGTGAAACGATCTGATACTTACCTATAGAATACCTGTATTTATAAAATCAATTAATAGGACTGTCTCTTTCAAAACAGACATATATGACACATTTTTGCCACGAAAGTGGATTGAAACCATCAAAATCAGTAATTTCCCGGCACTATTTCTACCTTTGGACGCTGTCAGCCTCCCACAGAAAACTGCTCGGTGTAGGTTAGGTAATAATTGTCATAAAGATAAGAAGAAGATAGTGAACAGATCCGCCTCCACGGAAATAAACCTGCCCTTCTCCCTCCTGGACTACAGGGGGCGATGCCGCGGATGTTGGTGACCTGATGTCGTCACTTCCTGGCGGGGTTTATATAAAAACCGTTGTTTGTTTTACTGGCGTTAGCCGATAGTGATACAACTAAATACATATTTTTTGGACATAAAACGCTTTATGTCTGTCAGTCGCAGATAGCTTTTGTAAAGTTATTGTAGACGATTTAATTAGCAGCTGTAGCTGATGCCTAACAGCGTTAAATGCAAACTTTCATTTAGAGAAGAGGAGGTTTGTTTGTGAGAATAGAGAGATTCCCTCTTTGTTTACTATTGATCAAGCTGCCGGCAACGTTGACCTTGATTAAAAAGGTAAGTGTTAATGGTTGAAGAGGAATATTTTAGTAAATCAACATCTATTTGTAAAGCATTACTGTAGATATATCTGTGCAGTCATCTGTCATCTGTAGTGAGAGCAGGGAGCAGGTGGAGGAAAATCTAGAGAGGTGGAGGTTTGCTCTGGAAAGGAGAGGAATGAAGGTTAGCTGCAGTACAACAGAGTACATGTGTGTAAATGAGAGGGACTCAAGTAGAACGGTGTGGTTACAGGGAGTAGAGGTGAAGAAGATGGAGGATTGTAAGTACCTAGGGTCAACAGTCCAGAACAACGGAGAGTGTGGAAAAGAAGTGAAGAGACGTGTGCAAGCAGGTTGGAACGGGTGGAGGAAAGTGTCAGGTGTGATGTGTGACAAAAGAGAATGAAAGCAAGAATGAAAGGAAAGGTGGACAAGACTGTGGTGAGAGCAGCCATGTTGTCTGGTTTAGAGAGTGGCACTGAGAAAAAGACAGGAGGCAGAGCTGGAGGTAGCAGAGCTGAAGATGTTGAGGTTCTCTCTGGGAGTGACGAGGATGGATAGGATCAGGAATGAGGACATCAGAGGGACAGCTCATGTTAGATGTTTTGGAGAAAAAGCCAGAGAAGCCAGATTGAGATGGTTTGGACATGTTCAGAGGAGGGACAGTGAATACATTGGTAAAAGGATGCTGAGGTTAGAGCTGCCAGGAAGGAGGCCTAGAGGAAGACCAAAGAGGAGGTTCTTGGATATAGTGAAGGAGGACATGAGGATAGTTGGTGTGGGTGAGGAGGATACAGAGGATAGGGTTAAATGGAGGCAGATGATTCGCTGTGGTGACCCCTGAAGGGAGCAGCTGAAAGGAAAAGAAGTCTGTAGATTTATCTGTCAGTGCATTAGGAAATATAGTCCAACAAATGAATATCTAATAATATAAATGTAACAGGGTCCGGGTTCATGTTCTGTGTGAAGTTTCAATTTGCTTTGACATTGCTGAATATAAAATTCAGCAGGTTTACTATAATTGCAGTATATCTGCCTAGTTGTGTTTAGTTGAAACCCTAATTTCTTGCGTTGTCATTGCTTTTCTTCATATCTACAGTCATATTTCCACCTCAGTTAGCCTGTTGGTGCAGTGATGCAGTGGTTATGTTCCTGTTCAAACCCTAATGATCTGACTTAGACTGTCTGTTGGGTTACTGTTGATTCATCCCTTCAGGCACCGTCACTATTTTGTGATGGAACCATCTGGTTACATGAGGAACCCCAACCACAAGATGGAGGCTGTGGCACTGAGTGAAGATCCTGAAGCACCCGAAGGCTCCGACAGACAAAACAATTTGGCTGTAGAGTTACTCAGGTTCTTCATCCACATCTTTTTGAAAGTTTCTATTATTATTTACAGTAATCTTTAGGACACAGGTTTAAGACTTGCTTTTCATCCACTTGTTTCACACAACCATGAAAGTACATGATCACTTCATATGACTATGATTAGAACTTTCAGAACTGATGAAATGATCTTTGTTTCAGAATAAAACAGCAGATGTACAGCCAGTGCTTTGAGATCAAATTACATCTCCAGGCAGGTATATCACTTTATTATTTCCATCACATTTTTTTTTAATTCATTAAATACACAAAGCTTTACAATCAAGTGTCCTGTGACAGGAAAAAACAAGAAATCACGCAGCACGTCTGAAGCTGAGAGATCCTTGTAAGTATTTAAATCAACCTAATGATGTTGCTCTAGAATTTAAACCCAATATAAAAATAAATTAATTTGCAGAATTTGCCCTGTTGATTTCTATTTTTCATAAAACCTTCCAGACCAGTCAGTGAGCTTGAAAGAGTCAAGACAGATTATTTTAACAGCACATTGATACTGCACAGGTAAAGAGATTTTGAATGTCATGTATGATAATACAATATATAAATGTAATATATGATGGGGAGGCAGCTGAGCTTTTGTCAAATTTTCGGATTTCTTTCAGAATGCAGATGTGGCATGCTATTGAAGAAAAGCTGAAACACAACGATTCAGAGGCTGAGTGCGTCAACTCATGACATACTGACATTGTGTTCATTTATGTTATAAAAATTTTTTAGAGTTTACATTTGTTTTTGTTTTTTTAGTGCAATAAAAGCTATGGGTGAACGCTGCATGGCTCTTTGTTCACGTTTAAAACAACTTCAGAAAGTAAGTGTCTTGTTTAATCATTACTCTGCTGCCTCTCCCCTATTGTTTAAAAAGTCTTAATGTATAAAATAATTTGTTTTTTCCAACAGGAGTCAAGAACTCTTCAAGATGAAGTTACAGAGATACAGAAGAAGAGACTTGGTATATCATTTTGTTTTATTTAAATACATTTTTATAATTATCATCTATACGTTTTTTTTTTTGTTTGTTTGTTTTCACACTAAAAAATTTGTCATTTTGTGAGTGTGTGTAGAGATGAAACAGCTCACACATGAGAAAATGCAAGAGATGGAGGAGCTAATGTCCAGGGAAAAGCATCCAGATACTGAGAAGTACAAAGCAGCTTTGGAGAAAGCCCGGGCCAACTGTGAGAAATATAAAAAGTTAATCACCATGACACAGAGTGTTCTCAGAGTAAGTTGTACAGGAAAATGTATAAACAAAAATATGACTGTCAATACGAAGTTTAAAAGTGGATGCAGTGAAGTTAGTGGATGGTACAGTGATGTATGTGTTCTCCTCAGGGAATCCTCTTGGCCTGTAAAATCAACTGGATGGATGATCCCACACTTCGAGACATTGCCATGACGCTGGAGGAGTTTCCCATCTCTGACTAAATAATAAATGAATTCACAGATGCTTATATGTTTTTGTCCAAGTAGTAATCAATAAAACTTACAACCAGAGTTCAGTTATGAAATAGCGACGTACTGTAAATGACATGCAGCTGCCGCCAGAGGGCGCCACAGGACGAATAGACAAAGTCAGGGCACATCCTACCAGTGAAGAAAAAGCTTACACGTGTTTTCGGGCCAGACCAGTGTATGCTCAGTAATTATTAAAAATTTGATTTGCTGGATCTTTGATCGGAACAGAGCCACGTAAAGATGCCGAAGGTTAAAGCAGAGAAGAAAAGCAGACAGCACCAGGAGGTCAAAAACCAAGGTAGGTTCTCCAAGAGACGTGTTAGCGCACATCACGGTGAGCTACAGGAAGAAATATGGGCTTTAAAGTCGAAAGTTTTCAGACCGTAAAGGGGTCAAAAGCTACACATTAGGGAACTGTAGTTCTCACATCTGTCCTGTTGACAAAGGTTTGTTTGAGTTGGCAACACACCTAGATATGTCTTGAGCGACTAACGCCAAACTTCACTCAGAAAATCGTCAATTTAGCGCCGCTTGACCTGTCGGCGAATAAAAACGCACACAGCATTGTTTAAAGTACTTGAATGAATTATCAGGGCTCTCATGGTTATTTCGGCTCACAAAGTCTCCACTGTTATCGGCCCAAACTGCTGCCAATCCATAGAGTTGAATAAACATGGCCAAAGTTTTGTCAGCAGAGCAAGACTGAAATATAATTCAATAATTTTACCTTGTAACGTTGCGCAGGCCCAGTATGCAGCGTCTTGTTTGCTGTTTGTTACAGGGATCATGTTCAACACTGGGATCGGACAGCACATCCTGAAGAATCCTCTGATTGTCAACAGCATCATTGAAAAGGTAGCTGAGCTTTGGTGCTCAGAGCGTCAAAGAAACGTCATATGAATAAAACAGATGACCGTGGTGCACAGTGTGGCTGAACACTGGCCGTGTTTTTCAGGCTGCTCTGAGGCCCACAGATGTGGTTCTGGAGGTGGGACCTGGTACTGGAAACATGACAGTCAAATTGCTGGAAAAAGTCAAGAAGGTGTGTTTAAAAACATTGGGTTTTTTTAATGTTTGAACTACAAACTCTTACAGGCAAACACCAAGTAGTGAGGTGAAGATGATTGAAAGTAGCTGATTGTTGTGCCTGTTCAGTGGAATCAGCAGTTGCTGTTCTTGCAGGTGGTGGCCTGTGAGCTGGACTGCAGATTGGTGGCTGAGCTTCAGAAGAGAGTACAGTGCACGTGAGTGGAGACCACAGCACCACAGACGTGCAGAATATCTGCAATGAAATAAAAACAGACTGTGCTGTAATAACGACAAACTGTGTTTACCAACAGGCCCATGCAAAACAAACTTCAGATATTAATTGGAGACGTGTTAAAAACTGATCTGCCTTTCTTTGACGTCTGTGTGGCTAATCTACCCTACCAGGTGAGGATATGTCTCCTGTGACACAGCACACAAAGGACTCAGTGTCATTCAATGCATGTGTCTAAAATCAAAACATTTGTCAACTGCAGATTTCATCACCATTTGTTTTCAAGCTCCTGCTGCATCGGCCTTTCTTCAGGTAAGAAACGGCTGCAGGTCCACATGAGCATCAACAGCATCCTCTGCATGTCCACGTTAAGTCTTTAGCGCCTCTTGTTTTACTTGTGTTCAGGTGTGCCGTGCTGATGTTCCAGAGGGAGTTTGCCATGCGACTGGTTGCCACACCCGGAGACAAGCTGTACTGCAGACTGTCCATCAACACTCAGCTGCTGGCCCGTGTGGATCATCTCATGAAGGTCGGTGTGCACTCTCCGATGTTTCGTGGACTCAGGGCAACACCATGACAGTGTCTTTACACGGTTCATTTGAACCGGGGTCGGTCCTGTGTTGCAAACACTGTATCTTTTCATCAGGTGGGGAAGAATAATTTCCGTCCACCACCTAAAGTGGAGTCGAGCGTCGTTAGGATAGAACCGAAAAATCCTCCCCCTCCAGTGAACTTTCAGGTGAGACTTGACTCACGACTTAAAGTAGTCGATGCTGTGAGAATTCATTGGGTCAAAACAAGAGAGACAGATGTTTAACATGGGGCTTTTATTTATTTTTTCTGAACAGGAGTGGGACGGCCTGGTCAGGATAGCCTTTGTAAGGAAGAACAAAACCCTCAATGCAGCTTTCAAGTGAGTATCTGCCTGCTGATAAAGTGTGTGTGTTTTTAAAAAAAAACAAAAAAAAAAACAACAAAAACATAAGTCACATCTGTATAATTATCAGGTCTACTGCAGTTGAACAGCTGCTGGAAAAGAACTACAGAATTCACTGCTCGGTGCACAACGTGGTGAGTGAATACGCAGCGCACAACTCTGTCAGTGGTGTTGAACATTTATTAAATGCTTCTCACTGTAACACACTTGAGTACAAACTGCTGTTTTTAAGGTCATTTATTGGCCAGTTTGGGTGTGAATGTCTATGCTTCCTCTTCACAGGAAGTCCCAGCAGATTTCAGCATCAGCAAGAAGATTGAGAGTGTGTTGCAAGAGGCTGAATTCAGTGAGAAGAGAGCCAGGTCCATGGACATTGATGACTTCATGGTGTAAGTTTGACACCTACAACTTTTTGTTGTTTTTGCCAAAGAATCTACGGAGACTGTAGATTGCTTTGACATGTTTAATCATTGGTATTTTCATCCTCCTCAGGCTGCTTCATGCATTCAACTCTGCAGGGATCCACTTCTCGTAAACGGTTGAAGGATCTAAAGAGGACAGTTTTATGACCAGTGCCTTTATGACGAGGGGAGAGGAGGGTCAGATGGGTGGAGAGGAATAGATTGTCTGACCAATCTGTCCTCTTGTGGAGCTTTGCTTGAAGGAAATGTCATTTCGAATGCTGAAATACTTGGATGAACTCTACAGAGCTTATTGGAGGATACATTTCTGGAGCTCACGTCGAGCGTGCTGTGTTACCCCTGTGAATATAGACGAAGAGTCGCTGGGCGTGCGTGGACAGTTTTTGGCAGATGGAAGCTGAATAAGCCTTCTTCGTTGTCGGAGGGGACCGTAAGTACGTGTTTGTCATTCATTGACAATAGTCTGTAACATGTGATTATTATAAATGACCTCCACATGGAAAAGATGTATAAGAAACAAGTGTATCTTTTTGAGTATGTGCATCTTCGTAAATGAATTGATTGGGTTTGTTTTCCTGTGCTAACACTGTCACCAAAATGTGCCGTAGACTTAGACGTACATTTACAACAACTTATCATGAATTTGTATTTATTAATTAAGGCCAATTTGATGTCTTTCTGCTTTTTGTTTTGCCAAAGCAACAATCAAAAAAACAATGATTTTCAATTTATATGTGAGAAAGAAATGTTGAAAAAACATGGTATGTCACATTTTAGAGATTCAAACCTGTGAATGATTAAATTTCTGATATTATTGGCAAGTAAACAATTGGGGCAATAAATACATCCTGTATTATGATAAAATGTGAAGTTCTTATATGCTTTTGTGTCTACTTTGACATTGGCGGCATAAATGTTTATTCGTTGTGTGGTCACAGTGCTTATGTCAATATCTTTTCTTTAATGATGTAGTGGAAATTCTGCTACTGTGTCAGACATGACACATTGTGGAGTTGATAATTGTGCTTATGTCTTAGGTTTACACTGCCCTCATGTGGTCAAAGTTACAATTACACCTTCTGTGAGTTTCATTTTGAAAAGGCAGAGATGCCACTAATCACATTTACCAGTGTCACGTTTGGACTGAAATACTGCAGTTGGAAAATATGTCCTATGGTAACTATAATAAGGCAACAATACACTTGTGTGCTTTTATGACCTAATCTGAGATTAACGCTGCCCACTGGTGGTGATGTGTGGTGTCATACAATTAACAGTCTATCTGGATGCATATGTTACTTATATGTTGTATAAAATCTCTATAAACTATTTTGCTTGACTGTGCAGATTTCATTATGCGTCATCCTAAAGATACAGATGCATCAAAGCTTTCAGGTAAGAAATAACTGGTCATATCCTTTGTATGTGCAGCGTCACCTTTAGGCCTTTCCCAAACCTGCCACCATCTCTTCACTGCCTTGGTCTCTTAGCTGGGGTATATGCACCAATACTGAGATACAGCACTTTTCTAGCTGCTGTCAACATTTGCTCATGCACGCACGCACACACACGCGCACGCGCGCACACACACACACACTCCTAAAATATGAGTTCGTGGTGAAATGTATTGTTTCAGAGTAGTATGACGTTCAGCAGCAGTGCAGGCAGGTTTTGTAATATAATCCAGTTGAAATGGCTTTTGATGGAAATGATTGTCCATTTATTTCAATAACTGTCACCAAATCCAAATGAAACACATGAATCTTTATTATTCCACCCAGCATTACATCTGGTGCAAACACCGAACAAGCTAACCAATGGTAGGTCAGTGGTATTCACTATACATTTATTAATATCAGGTTTTTTTTTTCTATTTTCATTTTTATAACAAAGTGTTAAAGAGGGGTGGAAAACATGTTTTACATTAAGTAAAAGTTTTAAGTCAGTTGCCACATAGAATAACATGGTGCAAACTACATTTATTTAAAAAAAGATTCTAAAAAAAAAAATACCACAAAGGAAGAAGCACACCTGTGGTTAAAGGCTTCTTCCAAATCAGGAGAAACTGAGAAGGAACAAAAAGAGAGAGGAGATTGCTTAAAATGAGATGTGATTTTACAGTGCCAACTGAGGACCTAAATGCATGAAAACTGAGGACAGCGTCATTACTTACTATCACATAGTGCACATGCAGACCTGTCAGCCAGAGCAGAAACCCAATACTGCTTTTGTATAGTCATCTTTAAAACACGTTCTTTGAAAATCTTTTTAAACCAGATCAAAATTATTCGGTTCAAAGAAAGTACAAACAGGTACAAAAGAAAATAATTTAAGAACAGGAAGAAGAAACGAAACATTCTTCATGAAAAGGAAAAAAAAAAAAAAAAAGATCTACTAAAAGGAAGGAAATAAACCTATTTTCCTTCCAGGTTTCCTAACAAGACCATAGTGAGTGAACAGTCAGTTTTGTTAAACAAATGCAACTCCTTGAGCCTGTTGGTAAATCAGTCCTTTTATTTGTGTTTTCACAGCTGCTAGTGACAGCCTGAGTTGTGCCAAACGTCTAGTGGTTATTAATCTGTATGTGCCACTTCAAGCCTCTTCAGCCTCCAGTTCTTAAAGAGCACGTGGCCTCTTGGGATTGATCTGCTTACTGGCTTGTTCCTCCTCCTGGAGTGCAGAGCGGAATGACTTCACTTTATCTGTTAGAAAAATGAAAACAAGTCACCAAAAAGCACTTGGTATTTGTTGGAGCAGGATGTTTTAACAGCCACAACCTGAGGCATGCATCTCGCTTTTATACCTCTGAGCTCAGTGAGAATTTCTATCTTCTGATCTAGGATCTGCTCAAGTTGAGTAGCGTACGACTCCACATCATAATCCACTTCCTCTGTCATCTCCAGCAGCACTTTTTCATCTTCCAGCCACCGGATCGACTCCTGTTCACAGACGAGACGTGTGTGTCGTTTAGCAAAGCCCGATACAAAAGAAGCGAAGTATAATCTAAATGTTATGGTCTTAAATATTGAAATAGTCATGTCTTCAGTATTTTGACCTGGAAAACAGCTCGATGGTCCTCAAGCACCTGCTCCTCCATCTCCACTAGCTGGGACACCGCCTCATGGAAGGTAAAAAGCTGGGGAGACACTTCCTCCTCCTGGGAAACATTTACAGAGGTAAAAGGGGAGACACGAACAGCTTCAGTCAGTAACACAAAAACTGAACACATGACAGTTGTCTGGTCTGAGATCACTGCTGAAATCTAGATTCCTGTGGACAGTCCTGTTCACAATCCAATTATTAGGATTCTGTTACTAATCAGCATCGGAGCACGTATTTTGGTTTTCTCTCCGTCTCTTCCTGTTACTAGGATCTATTTCCTGTTTGGCCCTAAGGAGAGGGTTGAGCTGTGTGATGACCTAAGGCTTATGAGAGCTACTGTAAGACACTAACAGATGTGCTGGGACGTAAGGCAAGGTCCCCTCCACACACTCACTCACATGGAGATTCTGACTGGTAGAAACACTAGGTTTATAGTTGTGTGCCCAATTTGTATGGTTGTTTTAAATCCGTTCAGACCTTGTTTTTGTTTTAATTTGATTCATCTAGGCACAGTCCTAACGTTTCCCACCCTCTTTTACAATGGTGTAAATAGTCATTGGAAATAATATAAACTCAAATGGAGTGACATACAGGCCCCGATCTCTCCATCTCAGTATTGGTTGTCATGGTATTGGTATACAACTCTTAAGATGTGATTTTGGTTGTCAAAAAACAATTATCACTTTTTCTACTAGCACCAAGATATTTTAGGTCTTTGCAACTTCTATGTGTATTTGACGGAAGAAAAATGTTGCTGTTACAGCAGTTTTAAGAGATTTCATGGCATGTTTATACAAATTCAGTATATACTGAATTTATTAGATCAGCCAAAAACTGAATTTATTACATGCTAAATTCTTTATATAACAATATATTCTTATAACACTTCCTCCTCTAATTTATCCATCCTGTGTACTTACATTCTGTTCACAGAGCAGTTTGAGGTCGTCCCTCTGTGGCGACATACTCAACCACTCCTCGTCCAAAAGATCTAGCTGGTTGACAGTGTGGATGTTGGGTCGACCTCCCTCCATCACTTGGTTGGGGTCCACTGTCAGCTCCTTCACCCTGCAGAGAAAAGACATCGTACTGGTCAGGGCCGATGGTTTTGCAGTGCAGACCCACTCTGCACGTCTGCTGTTTGTTCTGGGGGTATGAGGTAAACTGTGGGGTCAAAGGTGTTTGCAAACAGCACAGGATGGTAACAACATGACATGCAAAAAGATGACTGCTTTGGTTCTGGAAATGTCTGAAGCATAATAGAATTATTGTACCAAATGGTTCTCATTCATTCTCAGGTTAACTTGATTCACAGACAGTGTGAAAGAGTATAATTTGTCCAGTTTACCTGTACACTTTAATGCAATCCAATACATGCCACCCATAGGAATCTATAAAATTTTAGGACTTAGGACTCCCGAGCCTGTGCGGCTTTACTACCGTGCTCTGGACCTGCACATACAGTGCAAATTAATTAGGACAGAGGGGGATTATCTGTTGGGAGTTAGCTCAAACAAAAGCTCATCTTGGATGCTTTTACTGAACAGTCCCATGGAGGTTTTAATGTTGTTACTGGCACAGCAGATGACACCTTATTAAGCTTCGAACTGCCTTCTCTTCATTCTGACTAATTATACCCAGCTTTCACAATTGTCCTGCTCATTAAAGGCTCAGCAGTGATAGTGTCACACAGAACAAATAAAAAATGCACCCACCATGGATAAATGGGTGTATTCGTCTTAGTGAACCAATAAAAAGAACAAGGTTATGTCAAAGATAAAGTGAAAGCACAAAGCAAGGGAGGATAATGAAAAGTGTCACATCATGGAGATGGAGGAGAAGAAGGATAAGATGGTAGTGACATTCTCCTGATGAAGTGAATCAAAGCTGCTAAAATGAACTTATGAGTGTGCGTCTCAGTGCAGTAACTGCTTGAAGGCAGGGCATGCACTGTATGTGTGTGTGTATATATAGTCGTGTGCTGTGTTTTTGGGAGTGCTTGACCTGCTGGGAGAGGTAGCAGCAAAGTCATCGTAATCAAAGGTATTGGTGGGCGAGTGGTCAGGGCGGCTCCCCTGACCGCCCTGGGAGAAGGGGATGTCCGATGGACTAATCCCAAACTCCTTCACTCTACAGCGACACCAGCCACAGCAGCACATGTAGGAGCAGAGGGCAGGAGAGAAAAGGGAAGTAAAGCAGGAAAAGAGAAGCAAGAAGGGATACAAAAAAGTTAGAACTACCGAGAGTAGGCAGACAAATTTACAATAACACTGGTGCAGCTATTTTCAATGTATAAAAACGCCACCAGGGATTACGCTGGAATATAAGGGAACTACAATTTTACGACTATTTAACTGTTTGATGTTCCTGTGGTGACAAAGCAACATTCATATCACTGTAGCTGCTCAACATGTTCCCACCTGTTGGCGTAGCGTAGTGTGTTCAGTGTATTCTCACAGGATGTCATACCAGGAGAGATTGTTGCAATCTGTTCAGAGCAAGAGAAGGCCACTCAGATCAATATCACCTATGGAATAGATTCCACCATCTTGGACATGTTATTTTAGAGGAAAATGAACTGACCATGCATGTGCGTGAATTTTCTCCAATGAAGGAGTCCCTTAGGACCTGGGTGAGCTTACTGGCTCTGAACGGAGTGTGGGGCTTGTTACGGCCAAGAGCCCTGATACACTCCTGAAACAAGTAAAGGAGACACACATGCACTGGTAAATAAAGATTGTAAGACAGAATCACCATGTAGTTTGTCTTTACACACACGCACACACACACACAAAAATAAATAAAAGTTATTGTAATTTTTACTTTCAAGCCCACAGACCTTCAGGGCAAGGAGGCTTTTGTTGATCTCAGCTCCCTCCAGACGGGTCTGGCGGTCAGCACTCGATGTATCCGCTCCCCTTTCATTTCCCGCAAGGTCAATGAGGGAGAACTTGCCGTGCATCTTCCCCTTCCTCCGAAGAATGATCTGGAAGACAGCGTGGCTGCGAGATGAGTGAGCATTGGCAGACGTCTGCCCTGATGTCCTGGGGGTGAGAAGAAGAAATGCAAAGAACTTGATCAGCATTATCTATAGAAAGATTAATGCATGATAAGTAATTCCTTGTAGTACAAAGCAAAATGTTTCACAGAATTGTAATTACATACTAAAATACATGCACAGCGGGTGGACAAAGTTTCTGTTGTCATACCTGCAACTGTTGCCTACTTCTATGAGTTTCAGGACGTCCTCTGTGCACTTGACCTCTTTCTCCTGAAGCCCTACAACCTGCACTTGCTGCTTCCCGTCCTCCAGCACCCTCAGCTTAGCTTTACGATTCAGCAGATCAAACACCTAACACAAACACACAGTCAAGATTGGTTAGCGTCTTATAAAAGACAAAACAAAAAAGCAAACAAATGATTACGCCACTTGCCTTTCCACTATAGATTTCAAAGAAGGTTGCGTACACTTGTAGATCTAACTTCTTGTAATTGGGTTTCTTCAACATGAGAAATACATCCCGAGCTGCAAGAAAAGAGGAGACCAAATGTATAATATAATAAATTATATTTCAACACCAGAACACAATAAAACTTCTTATTGACTTACCAGCTAATGCATAAATTCCTTTAGAGCAGTCTTGGTTCTTCCCAGAGAAATCTCCACCCATAGTCTAAAACACAGCACATTATCATACAGGTGAGGAGATACTTTCAAATTAAATGCAGGGGTAATAAAATACAGCAAAACTCTCAACAGAAACAGGTTTGACCTCTAGTAAGTATAGTGGTTTTGGCTTGTGACGATGTCACTGCATTTAACTCACATGAGTTTTTCCACTGCCTGTCTGTCCGTACGCGAAGCAAGTGGCCATGCCCCTCTCAAAAATGGTCTCCACTAGAGGTCTGGCAGTGAACCTGCAGTGTAAGACAGAACATACATTCATTCACTGTTTCATCTGCCAAAATAAGTAGTAGCCTCAGTTACAGGATGCACATGAAAACAGCTCGGTCTAATGGCTTGGTTTGTTTGTTGATCTGCTACAAACCTGTAAACCATCTCGTTGGTGGTGCTGTCATCAAAGGCGTAGTCAAAGCGGAACGTCTGGTTCTCCAAGTAGCGAGTCAGGTCCACTTTCTGTTTAGGTTCGTGAACCATCACCACGTCTTTACTGGGGATAGTGATCACATCCAAATCCTTCATAGACAACTCTGGAATAAAACAGATGTAAGACTGTCAATAACATTAATTCTATTGAGAGAAATATTTGAACAATTAAATAATGACATTTGATGACTGGTCACAAGAGTAATGTCATTAGTAGAAGACTTTACCTTTCTTATTGAGTGGGCGTTTCCTCACACAAACACATATTCTGTGCTCTTCAATCTGGACAGTGAAACAAAGGGACATTCTATTATTGGCTGCTGAGAGTCAACATCTAACATTTAGGAGAAAAGAGGAAACCGTAGTCTCTGCTCACCAGATCTGCTGTGGTCAGAGGCCGGTAATCTAGACTGGCTCGGAAATCTCTGATCATGTACATGATCTCATAGTTAGGGATGGTGGTATCCACCTCCTGAAGGAGGACAAGAGACGAAGTGGCAGCATGTGGCAGCAGGTAATTAGTAGGAAAGATATTGAATTATTCTTTCAATGTCAAGAATGGTTATCAAAATTCAATAAATGCAATTTATTAATTCATATTCATGTACCTGAGCTCTCTTCTCCCTGAGCTCCTGTTGCTGAAGGCGACGCCTCTCTCTCTTCTCTTGCAGTTTCTCCACCTCCTTCACACAGTTCGACTTCCTCCTTGCTGCCATAAAGACAAGCAAAACAATAACTCTACAGCCTTTATTTGTAAAAACGCAACTTCCTGTCTCATCCCTGTTCCAATCTCTCTTTTTTTCCCCCTAATTTCTCAGTTTGCTTACTCAGCTCGAGCCATATCTTTCTTTCCTTGCTCTCAGGCTTCCTTCAAACAGAAAGCAGACCTTGGGCTATTTCCAACAAAGCAGAGCCAAGATACAGCTCCATCACAGACCAGGATGCAGTGGCTGGCACACAGTGCCTCCAGTACAACACTAGCTGCTTTCTTTACATAGCCAACAAAAAGCCTTTACAGTGTGTTCACAACCTGCTCTTCCCATTTATTTCTTCTGTCTACATCTCAGAACACAACTGGACAAGGGAACTGCTAAAATACACAGTTGGGATTCAGATTATTTTACTGTTATTACCGATGATTCCAAACAAAAATTGGTTTCAAATGAAAGCATGATCACACAATTGTTTCAATCAACCAGAAATCCAAATTTCCCAGCACTGCACACCCACAGATTAGTGTTGTTTCAGGTCAAACACAAGCTTTTAGTAGCCGTAATAATATGACACATGTTAGCAAACGTGAGTAAAAGCCTCTTCTGATTTCTTGCAGAGTTCATAAAAAGCAGTGTTATCTGATTAGCCCTGGCTTGTAGATACAGCCCCAGCTTCCCACTGCAAAGCCTGGCTGGAGCCCTATAATTCAGTCCTTGCCTGCTGGCTCCTGTCCCTGAGAACCCAGTCTATCAGAGCGCAGCGTTTAATAATCTGCTCTAATCTGGGAGGAGAAGATGAGCTGGGTCAGTACCAGGACAAGGCTGTACAAATACGATACAGCACCGCCACTACTTATGGGTTGCTCATTCTCACAGGTAGTCAGTGGGGGAGCTGATGGGTGAGGAGAGGAAAAACAAGGTTTCCCTCCCTCTTCTCTCAGATCCCATTTTAGCTCAAATGACAGTGAGCACTTGGAAGGAATGGAGTGTACAGGCAAAAGTTATTGTTGCTGTATGAGCCTTGAGGAGTAACACACAGTTCCACAGGCACATGTGTGTTTCTGCATGACTCAGCAGAAATCAGACAGGGGGAAAAGACAGTCAAACAGGAGCACAGACATTTCTAATCCCAGTCTAATACCCAGAAAGTGTGTCTGCTGGATGGATTGTGTCTATGCTCCTTCACCACCCCACACCACAGCTCTGAATAGCATCTGGCAGACATTTCGGGTGTACAATCTTCTCACAAGGCTAGAGGACTCTCGGATTCTATTGGGAACTATTACAATCACCATGAAGCAGTGAGGGCAGGGAAACACGCAGGTGATACATACAAAGCTGTCCAAACTCCTTTCTGGATATTGGTTGATGTGAGGACTCTGTGATAAACATGTAGCCAACAACACACAACATGAGATATTAAAAACCAAACTATTTATAAAAAATACTGCAAATGTTAAATTATTATGGCAATTTACATTGTATTTTTGAGTATACATTAGTTTTGTTTTTTTTTTTAATTCTTTTGAGAAATTTGCATTTAAACCCCTGGCAAGTTCAAATTAAATAAAAATAGACTGGGTTTTCTAAAAATAACTATTTTCTTCAGAAAGATAAGAGTTTTGGTTAAATAACAAAACACATTATTGCTTGGATCATACTACCATTCTGGAGCTGCTGTTGTGTCTGAGCTTGAGTGGGCTGTGCAGGCTGCTGGGATGGAGGCGGTGGTGCCGGCTCTGGTTGCTGAGGCTGTGGGGGTCTGGCCCGGGTTGGAATCACTGAAAACACAGAGCATTAAGACTGAGAAGACCTATTTTTTTCTCCGCCCCTTCTTATATGCTACAAACAAATACAATTTATGCTTAATATTAAAACTTAACCAGATGTTAAATATAACTTTCCTAACTTAAAGTTACAATGAGGGCTGAATAATTTGATAATATTCACTTGTGATGTGTTTGATATGTACTGATCACCAATTTTAATTAGGATGTCTAAAATAATTTTGAAGATTTGAGACTTAAGATAATGAGAAGATTACTAAAGAACTCCCAGAAAGCACCATTAACAAACCTCTATTGTCCCTGGACAGGGCGTCATTTTTAGTAGGTGCTATTGTCCGACGGTTCTGCAAGAAAAATAAACAAAAGCTTGAATAGTAAACTATTCAAGATAGGGGATTAGAGTTAAGTGATTCCTAATATTATATTACATAGCTGCCTGGGATCTGAAAATAGAAACATGACTTCTCTTCCATTCAGTTTGCAGCCCTAATCAACACCGCACTACACAGTGTATTTAACCAAACCTATTAGCTGGTTACCTAGAAGGATCCAGGTTCTATATTAAGGTCCAGCAAACTGCAGTCACACTGAGTCACCACCTGAGCAGGTCTGAGTGCTTTACAGGCACTCTAGCTCTAATAAGAAGGATCAAATTAAAAAGACCAAAAACCTGCTCCCAGTGTCCTACCCCACCTGTGCCCAGATTTGTGGTCACATAAGGCAGGACTCCAACACTCACCTTTGCAATTTTGTTGATCTTCACACATGCCGGTGTGGGTGGGGGTGGAGTCTCTGGACTAGGGGAAATCTCCTCATCTGGAGCCACATCTGGATTAAGTGCAAATATACTCTCCAAGTCGATCTGTCCAGAAACACAGGTGAATTTGTATCAAAGTCAGTGCATTTCCTGTTTGTTAATGACAAATTATGAGAATATTTCATGGGAAAACTTGACTGACATCAAACTGAACATAGTGCAAAGACCCTGCTCAGCCCTCCAATAAACACTTTTTACAGCTGCATCTCATTTCAACAACACAGTGCAGCTCAGTTTGTGAATGTGAAGTTCTGTAACCTATAGTGTATTGGAATTCAAGGTGGTGCCAGCTGCTGTCTGAATGAGAAAATAATGAATGTTTTACCAACCACCTTTTAAGACTAAAAAAGGATTAAACATTTGATACCAAAACATATGAATCACAGTATAGCGACTGTTTTAATTTTGGCATTCATGATTTGATTAGGTACCCTGGATGTTGATAATTAACTGCATATCAGAAATGTTTAATGTTAGCCATCTGGCATACATGGATAGCCAGCAGCAATCTTATCTGTGAGAGATGGGTGAAAAAAGATAGAAATAAAACAAGATAGATCTTCTCAATAAGCTATGCTAATACATTTGAGGCATTTTGTATAAGATGGAAACAACACAATGAGGCTACATTGCTGAGTTGTGTGACTCACTGCAGAGTGTGGAAATACGACCAAAATTATAGCTTGTCTTTGGTAATGCACATCAGTGTACAGATGGTGATGTCAGGGTGATTGTGTAATTACCACAGCTCCTGAATGTCTCTGAATGCATTATTCATTGCTAAATAAAATCACATGCTGCGGCTAGTGGTGCTTTGAGTGGCAATAAGTGGTGGTTTACCTCTTTCCCTTTCGTGTCTCCATTTTCTATCCACTCCACTGTGACACTTTCATTGTCCTCATTCAGTGAGGTCACCATTGCCTGGTGTATACGTCCTGGGAAAGTATCAGAGGAAACAAGACAGCGGAAACAAATATCGGAATTAACACTAAAACGTGAAGGATGTGCTTCCTCAAACCCACACTTGGTCTCTTTTAGGAGGCAGCAACAGATTTCCACAAGTCATTGGTTTTTGGATGCTAAATTGCCCAAATAGTAGCAATATCTTAATTGTTTATCAATGGAACAATGGAACTATAGCATGTGCATGCACAGGTTTGATTGATTAAAAAAAAAAAAAAAGAGAGAGATGACTAATAAATCTATCTCACCACACATGGATATGTATTCCCTTTCTGTCACACACACACACACTTGTGTTGTTCCACCACCATGATGTATCGTGTTCATAATTAGGTTTTTAAATTTCAATTCCGTCTATGTAGTGTTGTCATCTTAGCTGTTCTGTTATGTTGATCCAAATTTTTTGTGAAGGGCAAAATTAGCACAAACAATGCTGATGAGAGCTGAATCATCTTATATTATCATTCTACAAATTTGATTGTGGAAGGTGTAAAAACTATTTAAGTTTCTGTTTTATACAAACAGCACAAAGAATTTAGTCTCAGGTAGTCTTCTGGTAATGCTCCGAATGCACTTTAGTATAAATGAATATGTAAATTATCCATATTAATGTAGTGTTGATGATTTTAGCCAAATTATCCCACCATATTAACACACTAAAACACTTCACTAAAAGAGATACTTACTAACCATAAGAACATTTTATCTATTTACACTATTTTTATTTTACCTAAAGCATCAGGACACAAGTTTCAATTTAAAGAAGGCACTGGTCTGATGCAAGTCTCCATGGTTGGCAAGATCCGACCACAGAGGCTTGATAATGACTTGTTACAGGGTATCACTGGTAACAGAGACAAGCACAGCTGCTACTACTAGCCTGTATTCTCTTATCCACTCTGTAGCAGAATAATACCAGCTGTGAAGAGCCTCTTCAGCCCTCCCATCTTTGTCTGTCTGGATCTGACTGTAAATTCCCAGCACAATCCAGGGAAACACTGTGTTCCTGTATTCATTATTCAGAGACACACTGGGAACTAGAAAGCAAAGATGCTTTTAGTGTTCTCAACTGCAGTACACTTGACTCGTTTACCTGAAAATGGGTTTACATAGAGAAAAGCAAATCCTATACCTTGAAACGGGGTGAACTGGGTAAAGAAACCTTTTGTGCCCTTTGAAGATCAGACAACTCTGGCTTAAGAGGGCAGACAAATTTATGATATTAAGAAATGACAAATTATCTGTACTTACTAAATCAACTGTAGCTTAGATAGGGATACATTTAACATTTTTAAATTAATGCAATACAACATGATCAAAAGCAACATCGCCAGGGGATGATCAAAATTTTAAGAGTATGATCTCATATCATGTACACTGTCCTTCTGCTGTATCACATAAGAACATTTATACAATACTGCTGTATGAGACATTCTTTAGTATTCCCCACAAATGACCTGATCTAAATTAATAATTCTATGTATGTAAATGCAGCAATATTTTGACAATTCTGCATACTATGATAGATACCACTGCTACTAAAACTTCACATTAACATCATCAGCATACCCCTTAGCCATGCCTTCAATCTCTCTATGCAAAATATCTATGGTAAGCATAAATCTGTGTTTCTGGTTGGGTTTAAACCCAAAGTTTATATTAAGAGAGAGTTTGACAAAATTAGCCAAACTGAAAATGAAGGTAGAATAAATATTTATATACCATGTCTAGCTATGTATAAATCTGACTGTTATAATTAAGCTCATTAGGACAACTTCACAAGTAGTACATAAGAAAATTATTTACCATTCAAAATAATTGCTTCTGCAGCCTCTCAAGCATATTTACAAGGCTTAAATAAGTTTAAAAGCTACAAAAAATGCTTAGTTCACATCAACACTATTTACTTGACTGGAGACATTAAAAGGTAGTGGACTGACAAAACAACCTAAGCACACCATGGCATTAATTCCCCAAGCCTTAGTAACTACAGTGACCCTAAACACTACCACTACAAAATACATTTGTTAATTTCCTGTTGGTTGTGGAGCACAGAAGTCCTTAATCTCCCATTAGGTTTCAGTTTAATTGAGATGTGTTTTAATTATGATTCTCATCATTTTCATACTTAAATCATTCAAGTCAACACTTGTGCTGTGTGTGAAAGCATCTACATTTGTCAGGCTGGTCCAATCATTTATTCAAGTTGTCTAATATGTTACCTGTCTGAATGTGTGTGCAGCTCTTTATAGTGTACTTCAGTAACTACCCTGCTGAAGCCTGCACAATCTGTAGAGTGGATAGACAGCCATAAATAAACAGGAGTACAAATAGTCCAGTGTTGAACCATGACAAGGTAGGTTACAGAAAAACCTTGGCAACAGAAAAAGCAGCTGGAACAGACACATGGTACTCTGTGCACACCTCTACTGCGAGCACACCATGATGCAGTGGTAACTGCAGAGCTTTGAGATTTGTGGACACCAGAGTGTCAAGGCAAGACCCTCCAAAACACTGCTGCTTCCTGCCAATAGCTATTTGTGAGGAAGAAAGAAAAGTATAAATATGACTGGCTGCTTAGCTCAGTGCACCCTTCACGTAGATTTATACAGATAAGTCTCTGTTCAACAACCTGCTGCATGAGTAACAGCGGCAGACCAACATCTTCATTTAAAACACCACATAACATTCAGGAGAGCAGAAGTTAATTAAAACATACAACTGAATGTACTTTCAAACCTTAAGTATACAAATTTTAGTTGTTCCAGCCACAGCAGAAAAACACAGAACGGAGCAATCTAATTATATGAGTAAACCAGTTTGACACAAATTTTACATAAACTAGGGAATTTCTTCCCAACTCTGCTGACTTAACAAGATGCTTGTTGCATCAACCAGTACACAGATGTTTCCTCTTTGCTCATTGATCTACATCTCTACTGTCAACAGAACACACTGTGTTGACATCATGAGCCCCAGAATGAGTGTCAAAGAAGTTGACATCCTGGCAAATGTTAAAATCAATAAAACAAATAAAAGGAATATGCAAGCAAAATATTGGTATCTAAAACTTTACAGGTGTAAAATGCAAAAGTAAAAGCTACAGTATATATATATAATTTACATTTCTGTCAATTGACTTATGATTAATAATTTATAATTCCAGCATAAGTAAATAGACTTCAGAAAGGTGCACAGGCCCAGCATATGCCCGTGTCAGACACTGTATACCTATAAAAGCTGCACTGTTGTGCAGCTGTACGCTTTGATATTTAATTCATTCCCATTCAGACATCAGTAAACAATACAGGCAATTTACATGAGCTTACATACTAAGTCACATACAGGGTTTTCTTACAGCTGCTGACACGCAGATTTTCTGTAACTTAATGCACAGTCCACTGTGCCCCACTTATACTAAAACCTGGGTGAATGAGTGTACTGACACCTCCCTGTAACTGAAGGGGCTTAAAAGGGGGAGTTTAAAGCAAACCCTGCTAAGCCTGAGGAATAAACAAAGCCTTCAGAGCATCAGTTTCACTACCAAAAAAAACAAAAAAAAACATGTCAGACTGAAAAAAATTACACATCTCTCCTGTAAAAAAAAAAAAAAAAAAAAAAAAATATTATTCACATTACTACAAATGATTGATCTCAACACATAATCCACATCTACAATTAAACAGAAACTATTATCACATTTAAAAAGAGAATGCACATGGCTTTGTACAGAAGGTTTAGAAACTAAGCAATAACTGCAGATCATTACTCAGAACAAAATTGTGCTCTGAGATCTTCTTGGCATCAGGACTGAGTGTAAAAGAGAAAAACCGAGCTACAAAGAGCCCTGACAGAATCAAGGGAGCTGGCTGCAACAGATGGGATGGTGGCTAATAGCTTGAATCTGAACCAGGCCTGCTACCAACCCCCAGAGAGAGGGCAATCCCAGCTCTGGAAGCAACACCAACCAGCTGGGAAATGGACAGAGAGCAATGGTCCCCTGTCTGGGTCTGGTGACTGTCTTTCATGTCTTTCCCATGATCTCTGGGTACCAAGGACAGTAATAATCAAATGTCAGGGATGTGAAGTTAAAGACATTATTATCAAAACATCCAGTACAATGGTTAAAAACACATCCTTGTCACTAACTGTTTATTTTCAACCAGTATTTGTTGTTTAAGGGTTTATTATTTATTAAGCTCATCACTGGGTGTAGCCTAATCCTAGAAAGGTGAGTAAGGACAACACAAACTTTTCAGTCACTTTTGGCTGCCTGCCTACGAAGCAATGCTCTGTAACTACACATGCTTGGCAGAATAAAGATGACATTCACATAGTGAAGAGTCATACAAGCTGCCTCTCCCTTTCTCTGGCTATTCCAGTCAGACTATCAAAAAAAAAAAAAAAAAAAAAATTTGAAGCACCAGTGTGTGTAGTGTAATCCCAGTGTCTTCCTGATGGCAGATCATCTACATTGTGAAGTACTTCTCCAATAGCTGATCACGGATCTGCCATAGGCGTTTCACACACTACAGTTTGTGTGTATTCATGCTAACGTCATCCTGGCATTATGATCTAAAATGACATTACTTTGTTACAAAAGGTGATATTATTAAAAAAAGGTTTCAGCATCATTCATCTATAAAAAAAATGATGGGATGTTTCTGTCGTTTTAGTTTCACAGTCAAAACTATGTGGTACTTGGCTTAAGACAATTTACTAAAGGGTTTTTATAACCACTGACAGTAATTTGTGAATAAATGAATTACGAACTGTATAATATAATAGCCAAAGAGAAAACTACTCGTTAACCAAGTCACATTGGTAGCGGTCAGATTTCATGTCAGCATTACTGCTGTAGTGTAATAAAGCCGGTAACGTTAGCTAGCGTTAGCCGCTTAGCTAACGCTAAAGACAATGTTGCTCTCCAACTACCTAAGTAACGTTAAGCTAGCTTGGTTTGCAGTAAAGCTACCTTGGCTTGTGTTCATTTTTATACAAATTCATTGTTAACCCATTTAGTTGGCGTTGTACAATGGCACTAGCGCCAGTGATTCAATTCATGATTGGCCGCAGCTGCTGCTGTCTTACGATATGAATTAAGGATGTTGAATTTTCACAGAAGCTAACTTAGCTAACAAAGGTGAAGCCCCATTCAAAGGCTTTGGCCGTGCTGAGCACTCCGCCCTGACAGCTAGCTACTTATCGTTAATATTAACGACTCGGTGCAGCTAACGTGAACGGAACAACGGCCGCTGTATCCAGCGGCACCGCGGCAACAAAGATCCCCAAACCAAACAACTTACACCGTGCGACGGAGAAAGGCAAGACAGGATGAAACTTACCATCACTGCGCTTTATCTCCACATAAGTACCGACGACGATCTTCCCAAAGCCCGACGCCATTCTGCATTACTTTACCAACTAATAAAAAACAGGACTAAAGACTTGGAGCTCGGTAAATGCAGCTTCTGTTGAGGAGGAAGATGCGGGCGACAGAAACGAGCTAACATTACGTAGCTGTTTCCGGTCCGGCATTTTTCAAAATAAACTATCGACAATGCGCATGACCTACATTTTGAATCCTTAGATAAAAATATGTTTAGCATTTCTAATTGTTGATTTATAGTGATCAAAGTAAATCATGTAATAACGTATTGATAAAAATAGTTGATTTTTAAAAGTATGCCTTTAAAAACATATATTAATCAGATCTACAATTTCATGTCTTAATACAAAAAGACGCTTCACCTTCGAAAAGTTTGCAGACCCTGATTTTATTGCTCGCGCAGTCACATAATCCGGCGATTTGCGCGTTGTTGTGAGAGTGAATAAAAACAATTGTGTGATATATATCTCCAATTATTATGGACGTATGAAATCTGAGGCCAGTGAAGTGCAATTATCTTCTAGTCATCCTCTTTATCCCACACTTTAAACAGATGTTGACGAAACCCAGTTGACAAATGCACTTTACCTTCAGGGCCGAAAATGTAAACCTATTTCTAGAGATTGTTTTGTTAATGTCTATGCATTGCATTTTTTGTCACTACTGTTGACCTGGACACTTGATGGCGCCAGATAGTTTCACATGTGTCAGGCTGTTTGCAGCAAATTAAATATGTATGTCCTACTATAGTGTTGTCAGTACTACCATTGCTTAAAGTCAGTGAAGCAAAGAAAATGATCAAAATGAAAATCAATCGTCAGTCTATCTTGTAAACTTGGTTAATATGTAGTTTATATGGCATCCATTTTACTCTATGCTGAAGACAAATTAGTGTTCTCCAATGGATAACACCTTGAACCTCAGCTTATATTTCTCTGGTTTCCTGCCACAAATGTCTGTAGCTTCCTCTCTCAATCTTTCAGTTTTATTTTATCATAAATTGCAATACACATTAACCTATGAGCTTTCTAATAGCTAAAAATTCTTGTGTCTATGGTGAAGTTGTGATTATTGTGATTTAAATAAAATTAAATATAATTAATAATATAATTAATAATTAAATAAAATTGAATTGAATTGAATTGAAGTTGCTGGTGGGGAGTATTGCTGGATGGTAAGTTGTAAGGTGTAAAAGTTGAATTTTATAAAACATTAGCTGACACTAAAACACTTGTGGTAACTGGCTCTTGTTTTCTGTCGACATTTGACCAAATCATTTAGTAACTAATAATAATAGTAACAGATGCAGTTTTGCCAAGAATGTCCTAACATTCAAAATTTGAGTTTGCTGAAAAGTTTAGGACTTAAAGGTTGAGAACAAACGTATTATTTTAAAGTTGAATACAACTTATTTCAAATGTAGAACTTCATAGAGCTCCAGTGCTGCATCTTTATTTAAAATCCCAATTATGATGGAGCAGCATTTAAGAATAAAAGAATCATATTGTCCCACAAATTGTTATGAAACTGATCATGCAAGATCTATCTTAAAAATCCCTATATTTCTACATGTCAAAGCTGGACATTATTAACAAATAGGTCCCTGTAATGTTTACACTCAAAATCTATATCTTTATCTGCCTCTATCTCTAAAACGTGGAACAGTGACATCAGCAGCCATCCTTCACCACCAGAAAAGGATGACGCGATACAGCTACACCAGCATCAGGTCAGATCCACTCTACACAGGGTCAACGCGAGAAAAGCAGCTGATCCAGATGGAGTTACTGGATGGATCTTGAAGGCCTGTGCAGACCAGTTGGCAGAGGTATTTACCACCATTTTCAACCTCTCATTACTACAGACTGCTGTCCCATCCTGCCTTAAGTCAGCGACGATCATCCCAGTTTCAAAGAAAACCACAGTGAACTGCCTGAATGACTATCGTCCAGTTGCTCTAACCCCTATCATTACCAAATGCTTTGAGAAACTCATACTCTCTCACATCAAAACTGTCATCCCTGCCGACCTTGACCCACACCAGTTTTCTTACAGAGCAAAGAGATCAACAGAAGACGCAGTTATCAAAGCTCTCCACACTCTCCACTCTCATTCTGAACAGTGGTACACCACAGGGGTGTGTTCTCAGCCCCCTCCTCTACTCGCTCTTCACATACATTTGCTCCCCTAAACATTCCACCAACACCATTGTCAAATTTGCTGATGACAGTACCATAGTGGGAGTGATTACAGATAATAATGAAACAGCCTACGAGGAGAAGGTTCAGCATCTGACAAAATGGTGTTCCCTCAATAATCTGGACTTAAACATGTCCAAAACCAAGGAACTTATATTTGACTTCAGAAGATCAAGGCGTACTGAGCACTCTGCCCCCTGCATACAGAGTCAGGAGGTCAGGAGAGTAGAGAGCTTTAAGTTCCTTGGTGTGCACACCTCAGCTGACCTCACCTGGTCTGCACACATCTCCCATCAGGTGGGGAAGGCACCTCAGGAAACTGAAACAGACACAACTCCCACATCACCTGCTGATCAATTTCTATTGGTTTTCCCCTCTGCTCTCTGGGAAGAGATATAGAACAATCAAAACAAGGACTAACAGATTAAAGAACAGTTTCTACCCACAGGCAGTCAAACGCATAAATCCTTCTTCTTCCCTCCTTCTGCTCCCAAGCATTATTGAGCAATAAACCAACGTCTCAGGTCTACAAGTGCAAAAATATATACACATACACTCCATACTGCATATTTGCACTAATCTGTAAACACCTCTCATATGTTTACACAAATCTTGTATTGTTACACTTGTTTATTTTTCATATGCCCTGATATACATTCATAGAGTACACAACAACACTATGTATACTGTAATCTGCATTGTTAGTCTGTTAGTTTAATTTGCTCCAGTGTACACTATAATATCTTGTACTAACCACGAGTACATACAAGAAGCAACCATCCCCTTTGTGTTCACAAGGCCTCTCAGGTCCAACTACTTGTGATCCCCTACACTCTGATCATTATGTGTTAAAGGGCTACATCTCCCACACTGTTTTTTCTATACTTATGGAAACCTATGAAAATTAAAAGAAAGGCAAGTAAGGTTTACGAGTATAGCACATTTCATACACAGAAGCAATGCAAAGTGCTTTAAGCCATGATTTGACACTTAGCTGCAGTATTCAATAATTTTTATTTCAAGCTGTTGAAACACACAGGCTGAAGAAAATAACGTGTATTTTGTCAAAATATCTGAAGTCTGAACTATATTGAAAGTATGTTGAAGGGGTGTTGATGTTCATCATCAGTATTTGTATACTTAAAGTCTGTATTACCTAAACAGTTAGTATGAAAAGAAATAAGATAGAACAACTTGGTTGGATAAATTGATTTGATGAGCAGGGAATTAAAAAAAAAACTGTATGTATGTTGTACGTACACAATTGAATGTTGCTGTTCTGCCCTAGCAACAGTCTTTTTCAGTTTTTGAGGTCTATCTGCAAGATACCACCTTAGATGAGGGGGAAAACAAAGTATCTTCTAGCCTCTATTGACTAAACACTCATGGGTAGATCCAATATAGTTGGAAAACAGGCTGGCAAAGTGGCCCTCATCCACCCTAACTAGTTCACCACAATATAAGATTGTTTTCTTGTATTGTATTACATTTTACAAACAAACAATAGACACACACACATACATTATTTGTACTTGAATATTAATGAAGACTTGTTTTGATTTAATGCATTTTTAATCCCTTCCTTTTCACTTAATCACAACTAAAGGCCTAAACCCAACTCATGGGGTTTGAGTTCATTCTACACTTTTCCAGAAGCTACCAGGTTCCTCTGTGGTCCTACAGCTGTCAGTCCCCCCACTATCTCCAGTCATTTAAACCCTCGTACTACTTTGACATCAGGCATTTGCTGGTGAGTTCTCAGCTGTCTGTGCCCTAAATAGACCTTATCAGGAGCAGACCATCTTTGAGGGGGGTCTCTCTCCTGAAATGAATGAATGGAAAACAATTTTCTTTTTTCTCAAAACCTTATATGATTCAAAGATAACAGAAAGACATGTGTTGCAACAGAATTAATTATGCTTTAAAATTACTTATAGTACAAAGCTGTTTTTAGGAGAATTTGTGTGTTTGGACTAAACCTGTAGGGAGTCCACCTTAGTCCTGCCCCACCTCACTAAGATCCAATATAAATATAAACTGAAGTGCTGGTGAGGGTACATTACATTAGACAAAAGAAGTTTGCAACAAACTAAATACTGGAGGTCTAGATCATCTACACAGAGGGAAAGACAGAAGAAAAAACATAAAAGAAGATTGTGCAAGATACACAACACAGTCCTAAAGGTACTGTAAAAATTCCTCAAGACCTTTTTTAATTTTGAGTAACAACCAGGTACGCAGATGGTATTCATGAATAGATCACAGACAGGGGCTGTTTTTTCAGCAGGAGGAGATGGTGTCTGTCTGTTGGGAAAGTGGTGTTTGTTGTAAGGCTCTTACTAGAGTACGACACCATGACCAAATAAGGCCTGAGCGGAGGCCATTTAAAGTTAGAGATACCATGTGCATGGCCATTTGCTATAAGATACCCATGGCAGCAGGACACTGATTAGCAAGAATGGTGAGAATAAGACCTTCTATATTATGATAACAGATTATGACAGATTATATTTATTATTCTTCAGGTTGACTTCTTGTACTGTACAGCCACAGTTTTTTAATTGCTTATCTGCTTCTATTTTTATGCCTGTTTGCTTTGAAAAATGTAAAACTCTAGATAGATTTATTTTCACCCTCTATGATTTTTTTGATTTTGCACACAAATCTCTTTATGTTATTGAAGCATGTGAGTTTGTTGTCTTCAGAATTAAAATACCAGATTTACCTTTGATTTTCTGATGACTGATGAGTGGAACTGTTAGATTGTGCTTGGCTGGTGGGCTGATACTGTCAGACATGACAACGGAGGAGACATGAATGCTGACTATCAGTTTTAGATGAAACACTCAAAGATTTAGAATCTGCAGATTTTATTTTTCATATGTGATAATTCCATTTTCTACCAGATGGGAGACCCAGTGCAATTAAAGGACGAAGGAAACAAATACTTCCAGGCTGGAGATATTGACAAGGCCATTGAGTGCTACAGTGAAGCCATCAAAGTGAGCAAGGACAAAAAGGTGTTGGCTGTCCTTCACAGAAACAGATCTGCATGCTACCTCAAAAAGGTAAGCAGTGTTTTTTTAAAGCAAATCATGAAATATGATTAAGTACAGTTTGCAATTCTTTTAGAAAACAAGCTTTTATTAAAATTTCTTTTTTTGTTATAGGAAAACTATGCCTGTGCAGCATCTGATGCATCTAAAGGTAGTCATAAATACCAAAGTTTAACCAACACAAAGTACAGAAGTAAACCAAACAGTAGCTTAAACCAAAGCACATACTCACTTTGGTTCTTCTTCTTTTTTTTTTTTAGCTATTGATGTTGATGCCGCAGACATTAAAGCCTTATATCGACGTTGCCAAGCTCTGGAGAAGCTAGGAAAACTGGACATGGCTTTCAAGGATGTGCAAAGATGCGCCACCCTCGAACCAAAGAACAAGACTTTCTTGGAAACTCTCCGCAGGCTCGGGGCAGAGATCCAGGCCAAGGTCAGCATTAATGAGAACAACACCCCTAAACACATAAGTTCATACAGTAGACCATAAGGCTACGCATATTAGTTTACAAACATGCATTCAGTATTCATTCATCTATAACAGAAATAAAATATCAGCAATGCTCAATATATTCAGTAATGATCTTTTGGCTGAGTATGATTCATTGTGATAGCTTTGGGATAACAATAAAATGTTTAAATACAACAAAACAAAATACATGTATGTTATTGGGCCATGGCTGTGTTACTTGCCCATTGTTGCTTTACAGCTACAGGAAAAGATTCAAAGTATCATTAACAATTACATTTGTTCTCCACAGCTTAAAACAACATTCTCCACGGATTCGAGGGTACAGAACATGTTTGACATTCTCTTCAATGAAGACATGGACAAAGAAAAGAAGGAAAAAGTGAGTGTTTTATGTAACTTGAGCCAAAACTAGTGAATGAGCTCGCTTCCTTTTATTGTTATTTGAATGTGGATGTCCGAATTCATCTGTTGAACGTTATTTATATTTAGGCTGCCAACAACCTGATTGTGCTGTCGAGAGAAGACGCTGGGGCAGAAAGAATCTTCCAGAATAACGGGGTGGCTCTGCTGCTCAACATGATAGAAACAGGGAAACCAGAGATGATACTGGCTGCTGTTCGCACTTTGTCAGGAATGTGCACAGGACACAAAGCTCGGGTGAGCATATTTATAGAAAGAATCAAGATAAAGGCAAAGTGAAGCTAAAAATTAAAAAGTTCATGGTAATCCAGAATAAATATCAACATAGACACCCTCTTCCAAATACAATCAATTCATTAAAAGTGCAACTAGCATCTGTTTGTTACTATGTGTTTCTTTTGATTTAACCAAACAGGCCATGGCCATTGTTCACATGGTGGGTGTTGATAAGATGTGCAGCATCATGGCTATTGATAATGAGGAGATTGCAATGGCAACCTGCAACCTGTTCCAGTGCATTAATGACTCTCTCACTGGTGAAGATACAATGGAATATGGGAAAGAAGAGGCCTTAGTTTTGGGTGAGACAACATCATCCACTGCATCTTAAGTAGAGGGCAGATTTTATAATGAACATTTATTCAGTTCACACCTCTTAATCTCTGCATTGACTTCAACTCAACTACAGAGAATCACAGACAGATTGTAAAAGGAAAAAGCTCTGGTTATGTCACTGTATTTTTTCACATCCGTACTGACCAAGTCGATCTTTTATTTCTTCTTTTCTGTCTGCAGATGCATCTAAAGACCTGAAAACAATTCTTCTCTCTCTGCTGGAGATGGTTGCTAATAACAAGGTCTCTGGCCATGGCAGAGACCAGGCACTGAACCTCCTGACCAAAAATGTACCTCGCAAAGACCTGAAAGAGAAAGACAACTCCAGGACCCTCTTCACTGTTGATCATGGTGAGACAGACAGCTGAATTGTGTCACTGATTTGGTTTGTACTACTGTCTGCTGTTGCATCAAAGACTCACTGATTCAACAGATATCTATATATACATACACGTGTTTGTTCTCTAGGTCTGAAGAAAATCCTTAAGGTATGTGGTCAGGTTCCTGAACTTCCAGACCAGCTATCTTTGACAGAGAACACACAGTTGATTGCCAGCGTGCTTCTCAACAAGCTATACGATGACCTTAAATGTGACCCAGAGAGAAACAACTTCAGGGACATCTGTGATGAATATGTCAAGTACGTTCATAATATAGATCCTCCATTTACCAGTGCTGTATACCAAACTGTCTAAATGGGGACCAAGCCAACATAATCATCATCATAATCATCCTATCATCAATTATACTTTTGTATAATTATACCTTGTCCTCCTTTCCAATTTCACAGATCCAAAATTGACCCCAACAACATGGACAAAAACCTTCATGCTATCAACACAATCTCAGGGCTACTTCAAGGTCCTTTTGAGGTAGGAAACGCCCTGGTTGGAACGCAAGGCATAATGGAGATGATGGTGGCGCTCTGTGGCTCCGAACGTGAGGTGGACCAGATGGTTGCAGTAGAGGCGCTGATCCATGCCTCCACAAAGATGAGCCGTGCCACCTTCATCATTACCAATGGGGTGTCACTGCTTAAGGACCTCTACAAGAAGACCAAGAATGAGAAGATCAAAATCCGTGCACTGGTGGTGAGTGTGCTTAGAAAAGAATAAAAAAAGAAGTTAAAGCGTGACAAGCAGCTACTGTTGCTCAACTACATGAGTACAAAAGTCCTGTTGTTCACTTTATAGAACAGAGTAAAGAAAATTTAAATTAGGATACACAACTTTGAGATTTTGTCCATATATATCTGTATGCACTCTCTTGTCCATTTCCTCTCCAGGGTCTCTGTAAACTGGGTTCAGCAGGAGGTGATGATTACAGTTTAAGGCAGTTTGCTGAGGGCTCGACGGAGAAGCTTGCCAAGCAGTGCAGAAAGTGAGTAATCACACAGAGGTGGTTAAAATGATTCAGCTGAAATTTAGCATTTGATCCATTTTATCTTTTATTATCCATAATGAAAATGAATGCGGTGATGAGAAAACTGATAAAACCATTGGCACTTCTGACATATATACTATACACCTAATTAGTTATTATCTAATTTTTATGGAACTTTAAACAGATATAAGTCCATAAAATAGGTACAGACTACTAATTACTACTAATTAGGAATAAGTGGGTATAGATAATGGATGGATGGATGGATGGATGGATGGATGGATGGATGGATGGATGGATGGATGGATGGATGGATGGAGGTACACACTACCAGAATATTGTTGTACCAGCACCTGAACTACTACACATCTACTCACTGTTCTATTTTTCACTCTTCTAGGTGGCTCTGTAATCCCCAGATTGATACCAAAACAAGGAAGTGGGCTATTGAGGGTCTTGCCTATCTCACTAATGATGCTGATGTGAAAGATGACTTTGTTGAGGATGAACTTGCCCTGAAAGCTATGTTTGAACTAGCCAAGGTACAAAAAAAGACAGGAAGAAAAATACCTTACTTAGATTAGACATTACGAATAACCTTTCTCTGTATTTTTAGTCTAAGGATAAGACCATCTTATATGCAGTAGCTTGCACCCTGGTCAACTGCACCAACAGCTATGATAAGAAGGAAATCCTCCCTGAACTGGTTCAGCTGGCCAAGTTCTCAAAGCAGCATGTGCCTGAGCAACACCCCAAGGTAAAAGAGGAAGGAAACCACAAGAAAGCAGACGACAGAAATGAATGTGTCTATGCAGCACAAATGGTCAACTATGTGCACAAACACAAACACTTTGTAAAATCTTTTCTTTCTCAGGACAAGAAGGACTTTGTTGAGAAGAGGGTGAAAAGGCTTCTGAAAGCTGGAGTCACATCCGCCCTTGCCGTCATGGTTAAAGCAGACAGCTCAATCCTGACCGACCAGACCAAGGAAATGTTGGCAAGGTGGGAAAGGAAGCAAACGCGATGATGAGGCATTTTGTGTTATCAAACACATCATACAGTAGCTCAGTAATGTCTCCCTCAACTTCCGACTCATTACACAGTGAAGTTATGAATTATGTTATCACATGTGATTTGATACGTCTTAGCTGGATAGCTGTGTATTTTCAGGTGTGCTAGTTTTGACAAAATGTGATTTTTATACTTTAGGAAATGACTTTATTTCTAAATGTTCCACTACAGAGAGGATAAGATAATTCAGGATAAGGATAATTCAGTACCCTCCTCTAGATTATTTTCTGTGACTTGCAACATTACCAATGTGATGACTAAACATATTTATTTTTACCTTCAGGGTTTTCCTGGCATTGTCAGAGAGTCCTAAAGATCGTGGTACAATTGTAGCCCAAGGTGGTGGAAAGGTGAGTCATAAGTTTTCAAGTCAGTGTACAAATAAATCTTAAAGCTGTCACAAAAATCCCAGAACAGAACAGTGAAGCAGAGACTTAAATATTTTGTACCTCTATTACTGGGACAAACTGGTTCTTGCTAATTTACTACTATTGTCTGAATCATACAGTTGTAAAAAGACTTCTGCCTCTGCCCTCAGGCTCTGATACCACTTGCTATGGAGGGGACAGATGCTGGGAAGGTGAAAGCCAGCCACGCCCTAGCCAAGATTGCAGCTATTTCTAACCCAGAAATAGCCTTCCCTGGTGAGAGGGTAAGCTATGCAACAGGAAGTGCCTTGTTTTTTTTGTTTTTTGCTATGGCAACCCTACATGATATGATAATGAGTGAAGGGGAATCAAAATCTTTTGAGACACCACATTCTTTGAAATCTGACCTTCATGGCACACTCTTCACTTTTAGTTTTCCTATTATATATATATCTATTTATATCTATATATAGCTATATATATATGTATATATATATATATATATATATATGCAAAGCACTTTTTAAAATCTTTTTAAAATTCTCAGTTCAGCTCTTTGTTTTTTCTTTTTTTTTTCTGTTTTTGGTTGATAGGTGTATGAGGTGGTGCGGCCTTTAGTTAGTCTCCTTCACACAGACAGAGAAGGACTGCAGAACTATGAAGCTCTGAGGGGCCTCACCAATTTGGCTGCTTACAGTGAAAAGCTAAGGTGACTTTTCTTTACCCTAAAGTTACCCTGATGGTTACTGATTATTGCTTAATAGGTCATTGCATACAAGCAACATCTGCAGCACTTGTGGTTTTCAATCTTAATCATGTGTTTTTGCAGAATGAAGCTGGTGAAAGAGAAAGCTCTCCCAGAGATTGAGAACTACATGTTTGAAGAGCATGAGCAGATCAGACAGGCTGCCACTGAATGCATGTGCAACCTTGTGACATGTAAAGAGGTAAGAATATGCAAGCAAATAAAAATGTACATAACAGTTCAAGCCTTTAACAGGGGTGGCTTAACTCAAAATTTAATATTTGTGTGTTTTAGGTCCAAGAGCGTTACCTAGAAGATAGCAATGACAAGCTGAAACTGCTGGTCCTGCTGTGTGGTGAGGATGATGAGAGTCTTCAGATAGCTGCAGCTGGAGCTCTGGCCATGCTCACTGCTGCTCAGAAGAAACTCTGCACCAAACTGACTCGAGTGGTATGTACCATAATACGTACAATAATATTCCATGGCATTTTAGTGTAGGATATGTATTATAATATTACAACAGAGTTTGTTTTAACGATGCTTGCCCTAACATGGCTCTGCGTAAAACACATACTAGCCTTTCTAAAACCTAATTACACTTCTACTCCCTTCTGTTGTTCTCATATATGTATTTAGACTTTGAACCCTAACTTTGAAAAAATAAAGGTTCAGGTTTAAGATATTAATGATTTATCTTGCATGTGACATTTTTTTACTTCATCATTCATACACATTACCAGAGTGTCAGTGAGTGAATGGTTCCTCTCTCCAAACAGACCGCCCAGTGGCTTGAGATCCTGCAGAGGCTATGTCTCCATACAAACCCTCAAATCCAGCACCGTGGTCTCGTGATCATCTATAACATGCTCAACTCAGACGACAGTGACCTGGCCAAGAAGCTGATTGAGAGTGAATTGCTAGAAATCCTTTCAGTGATTGGCAAGGCGGAAGACAACCCTAAGAGGCAAGAGGCCATTGATGCAGCACGTACATGCCTGGTCAGAGCTATGGACCTTGGTCTCATCAAACCCTTCACCAGCCCTTCTTAAAGTCCTGGCAAGAAACCAGACAACAGTAATGGACATTCTTCTGTATTTTTATGTTAAATGGAGACATTTTCCAAGAGCTTTTTCTACATCAAAGATATTAAGTGATTCATAAACCTGTCTCCAAATCTCTAAACTATTTTCTCGCAGTGTAAAACAATGTGTTTTTTTTTGTTTGTTTTTTTTTACTGTTTTGGGGCTTGGACAGAAGAGTAAGCTTGAGAGGAAGAATGTGTTAATTCCATTTGTGCTGAATTGTGACTGAATGAATGTCTAAAGACTGATCAGTTCATGTGATTGTTCATACTGGATTTCACTGTTTGGAATTTGTGTGGTTGGATGAAATGGCCATTACATGCAAATACATACTAACAAACACAAAATGACTAATGACTGAAAGTTTGCTGCAGAAATACAAAACTGTTTTAATCAGTAATCTGCTCAAACTGTATATTTGAATGCTGCTGCATTAAATTGATTATTCTCTCAGTTTTGCCTGTAAAGCAAAACAAAGTGTCTGCATCATCACAGTAAAAAAAAAAAAAAAAACGAGTCACCACAGACATGTCCTTTTGGCCACACCTTTTCTTAGTGTGGATATGCTGGCACTGTGTGCATACTGTAATATTTTTTAGGAATTAGGAATTAGGAAGTGTGTGTTTACAGCTCCATGCTGTGAATATTGTTCTTAGCTGACTTAGTTGTGCGCTGGCCAAGTAATGAGCTAATGTAACTGATGCACTTTATTATTTTAGCTTAAGTGGAGATAAAATACCAAACCTTTGCAGTATTAGAAAGCATTTAAATTATTATACTTCATTTACAAATAATAGAAAATCCAGTTTATGTTTACATTAAAGGAAAGAAAACAAACTAGTTCAGGTGAGAAAGTGAGGTCAACAACAACCCAGTCTTCACTCTTACCTTATCTGAGACATTCTATATATTTTGTTTTTTCAAAAATAAGCAACCGATGTGGTGCTTTGATTGTCATGCTCTAAATGTGATGTCACCCACAAAGCCATGATCTGAAGATGAAGATTCTAAATATGATGTCATACAGAGTTAGGTTAAAGGTAGGTCAGATCTGGTCAGTAGCAAATTTATTGAGGGTTAGCACCGTACGAGTTCAACTTAACTTGAAACATTTAACTTTTCAAAATGGGAAACATACCCAAAGGCAGTTGCGAAGAAAAACCATGTTTTACCATAAAAGAAGATGACTTTCTGTTTAGTAAAAAACATGAGTACAAGGTTCAGAAGTTCCTGGGTGAGGGGACTTTTGGGAAAGTGGCCCAGTGCCTAAACTCAGACACCATGAAGCAGATGGCTGTGAAGATTGTGAGGAATGACTTGGACTGGGCTGGTAGGAGAGAACTAGCCATGTTTGACCAACTCAAGAAGCTTGACCAAGACAAGAACAACTTAGTCAGATTCATAGAACATTTTAAACACAAACGATATGTATGTCTTGCATTCGAATTGCTTGACATAGATCTTTTCACCTTTATGGAAAAGAGAGACTTTGAGCCAATGCATGTCTGTGACATTCAGTCAATCACACAACAGATGCTGGTGGCTCTAAATGCCCTCAAAAGCATAGGTCTGGTGCATACAGACATCAAACCAGACAATATAATGCTGGTTGATCACAAGTTACACCCTCTCAGGGTCAAACTGATTGATTTTGGACTGGCTTCCAAAGTCTCTGAGTTGTGGTGTGGGTGCACAATTCAGCCCTATGGCTACAGAGCCCCTGAGGTCATCCTGGGCCTTCCACTGAATGAAGCTATAGACATGTGGTCTCTTGGCTGCGTTTTGGCCTTCATGTACTTGGGCCGGAACCTCTATCCATCACAGTCTGAATATGACATCATGAGATTCATTGTGCAGATGCAGGGTCAGCCAAAAAATGACCTGCTGGAGTCTGCAATCAAGACCAAGAACTTTTTTACCAAGGACCCAGATTCTTCTTGGAGACTAAAAACAGAAGATGAGTACGTGCATACAGAGGATGACTACACCATTAAGTTTAGAAGTTTTTTTCACAGGTGTACCAGTCTTAATGACATTCTAAAGACTCGCCCAGAGTCAATAAAGGATGGCTCTAGTTCTAAGGATAGACAGGCCTTTTCAAGCCTCCTCAAAAATATGCTTAATGTGGATTCTGAAAAAAGAATCACGCCCAGCAAAGCCCTGCAGCACAGTTTTATTAGCAGGAAACAGTTTTCTCATTACTCTAAACAATCCCAAATGGAGCAGTCAACTAACAAAGTTGCAGGTGGGAGAAAAAAAATTACTATCAGGTTGGATTTCCCACCTTCTAGTGATGACGAAAGAACTGCTAGCACTAATTATAAAACACCTGCCGCAGTGGACAGTATAAATGGCACCACTGGAAAAAAGAACAGTAAGGCTCTTCACATTCCTGTCAAACCAAAAATGAAAAGTGGCGCAAAAGTTGAATCACTTGAATCATATACTAAATCACTTGGCATGGATAGGGAAGTTATTTCTAATTTAGACACTAGCACCAATCAAGAAACTACAGGGTTTGTTGAAGTTAAAACCCGTAAGAAGTTTTTAATGAGGATGTATACATTCTTCTCAAAGTTCATAGGTTGCAGAGGCAGAGCTAATGTTATTGAATGAAAACAGGCCAGAATATGAGAACATGCAAACTCTGTGTGGAGTTTGCATGTTCTCTCCGTGCTTGCGTGGGTTTACTCCGGGTACTCCGGTTTCCTCCCACACTCCAAAAACATATTGATTGTTGACTCTTAATTTTCAGGTGTTATTTATGTTTGTATTGTGATTACATATTTTGTCACTTTTTAACTAAAAATAAGTAAATACAATCATGGAGAGAAAATAAAATTAATTTTTCTGCAGATATTTATGTGTCGTTACTTTTTCTTTGATGAACTAAATAGAAGAGAGAGAGAAAATGAAACAGAGACATTATTAAGTATATATATATTTATATTTAGTATATTTATCAGTATAGGCTGTTTAGTGGTGCTATGTGTTTTTAACCCTGATATTGTTGGTTAATAATACATGAGAAGCACAAAGTGGGACTACTGCTTTAGCTGCTAGTGGAAAATGTTTCAATATGTTCACCAGCCAGTTGTTAACATTGTCTGTTGCTTACTGACAGGCCTGCTACAGGCCTGCTTTTCCTGCTACAGGACACAAAGTTGACGACACCAAGTGATTGCACCTCAGTAAATTATGTGCTGTGCTATAAAAACAGTGAGCTTAAAAACTGTAAAATGCTTCAGAGTCAAGTGATAACTCTCTGACATAATCCATTTGATCCACTGTTAAAATAAATATATATATAGCCTATACTGATTAGTGTAGCCGTAAAAATGTCAAAGATGTTTTCACGAGGCAATGCAGCCACGGGCGATTTTAGATCATTTTAAACTATCTCAGCACCCCTAAAAATGAGAATAATAATAATTAGGCCTGTTATTAACTAATGTCAGATTAGTTAATAACACATTGTTACACCACACATAAGCAGTATAGGAGAAGGTGATAGCAATGGGTTTCATGGTAGAGACTGAATGAAGTTCAAAAACAACAAAGCAACAAAAACAGTTGCTGCCTGTTCTGACTGAACATTAGGTCATTATTAATGGAGAGTTGTTGTTTTTTTAAAGGCATTTCCTCCAGGAGGGTCCTATATAAACGCGCATTCACCTTAGACCACAGGTGTCAAACTCAGGCCCGCGGGCCAGATTTGGCGTATATAGCGTATACACCGCTAATACCACAAATCCCAGAATGCTGTGTTAGTGCTTTGGCGCGTTAGTCGAGACCACCAAGCGCCCGCTCCTTTTCTGTTGACAATCATTAGCATCCACTAATGAGAGGTTGAGGTCGATGTGCTCAACCTGCAGCTTCAGTGTAGTGAACTCCAGTGTAGTGACACGCTCAAGTCAAAGTATGATTCTGTGGGTGCTGCACAGTTTGCGTGTTTCCTCCCCGACACACTGCCCCAACTCCGTGCCCAAGCTGCTCAAATGCTCTCTATGTTCGGCAGCACATACAGTGGGTACGGAAAGTATTCAGACCCCTTTAAATTTTTCACTCTTTGTGTCATTGCAGCCATTTTCCAAAATCAAAAAAGTTCATTTTATTTCTCATTAATGTACACTCAGCACCCCATCTTGACAGAAAAAACCAGAAATGTAGAAATTTTTGCAAATTTATTAAAAAAGAAAAACTGAAATATCACATGGTCATAAGTATTCAGACCCTGTGCTCAGTATTGAGTAGAAGCACCCTTTTGAGCTAGTACAGCCATGAGTCTTCTTGGGAATGATGCAACAAGTTTTTCACACCTGGATTTGGGGATCCTCTGCCATTCTTCCTTGCGGATCCTCTCCAGTTCTGTCAGGTTGGATGGTGAACGTTGGTGGACAGCCATTTTCAGGTCTCTCCAGAGATGCTCAATTGGGTTTAGGTCAGGGCTCTGGCTGGGCCAGTCAAGAACGGTCACAGAGTTGTTCCGAAGCCACTCCTTTGTTATTTTAGCTGTGTGCTTAGGGTCATTGTCCTGTTGAAAGGTGAACCTTCGGCCCAGTCTGAGGTCCTGAGCACTCTGGAAGAGGTTTTCTTCCAGGATATCTCTGTACTTGGCCGCATTCATCTTTCCTTCAATTGCAACCTGTCGTCCTGTCCCTGCAGCTGAAAAACACCCCCACAACATGATGCTCCCACCACCATGTTTCACTGTAGGGATTGTATTGGGCAGGTGATGAGCAGTGCCTGGTTTTCTCCACACATACCGCTTAGAATTAACGCCAAAAAGTTAAATCTTGGTCTCATCAGACCAGAGAATCTTATTTGTCATAGTCTGGGAGTCCTTCATGTGTTTTTTGGCAAACTGTATTCAGGTTTTCATATGTCTTGCACTGAGGAGAGGCTTCTGTCGGGCCACTCTGCCATAAAGCCCTGACTGGTGGAGGGCTGCAGTGATAGTTGACTTTGTGGAACTTTCTCCCATCTCCCTACTGCATCTCTGGAGCTCAGCCACAGTGATCTTTGGGTTCTTCTTTACCTCTCTCACCAAGGCGCTTCTCCCACGATTGCTCAGTTTGGCTGGACGGCCAGGTCTAGGAAGAGTTCTGGTCGTCCCAAACTTTTTCCATTTGAGGATTATGGAGGCCACTGTGCTCTTAGGAACCTTGAGTGCTGCAGAAATTCTTGTGTAACCTTGGCCAGATCTGTGCCTTGCCACAATTCTGTCTCTGAGCTCCTTGGGCAGTTCCTTCGACCTCATGATTCTCATTTGCTCTGACATGCACTGTGAGCTGTAAGGTCTTATATAGACAGGTGTGTGCCTTTCCTAATCAAGTCCAATCAGTTTAATTAAACACAGCTGGACTCCAATGAAGGAGCAGAACCATCTCAAGGAGGATCAGAAGAAATGGACAGCATGTGAGTTAAATATGAGTGTCACTGCAAAGGGTCTGAATACTTATGACCATGTGATATGTCAGTTTTTCTTTTTTAATAAATTTGCAAAAATTTCTACATTTCTGGTTTTTTCTGTCAAGATGGGGTGCTGAGTGTACATTAATGAGAAATAAAATGAACTTTTTTGATTTCGCCAAATGGCTGCAATGACACAAAGAGTGAAAAATTTAAAGGGGTCTGAATACTTTCCGTACCCACTGTATCTATGTGAGAAACTGTTCTATTTGATGAAGATGAACAAAACACCACTCAGGAGTCGTCTCACTGATGAACACCTTCACTCAGTCCTGAGGATTTCCTCAGATCAAAGCCTAACCGCAGACATTGATGCACTCGCATCTAAGAAGAGATGTCAGGTATCTGGCTTGAGCCAATGTGCATCAGAGTAAATCAGAGTGTAGCAAATTGAGCTTGAATTAATGTTGTCTTTATGCACTTTTTCTACTCCAAGGCAAGGACTGTTAATAGATGAAAGATTGCATTTTCATTGAAGGAAATTATTATTTTTGGTTGTTTTGTTGTTGGCCTGTGAAAAAAGATTTACATTATTAAAAAGGAACTCGAAAGGCTACAGATAGAGACATAAGAAACGAAGTTTTATTTCAAATTTAATTCCTCATGTGTTTATAATATTAAGCTTTGCTTGTTCCAGATTCAATGTTTATGCAAAACTAAAGTTTGTTTCCATATGAAAATGTTCAACATTACATATCTGGAGAGAAGGAAAAACATGCACAATTGCGGTCAATTTTTCAATAAATATTGAGTTTGGCCCGCGACTTCGTCCCTGTTTTTAATTTTGGCCCACTGTGAATTTGAGTTTGACACCCCTGCCTTAGACGATCACACGGCGGATGAATCAGCAGACTGGGCATAACATAAGAGTCACGCCCCGGCCCCTTTGCGCGTTACTGCCGCATCTATCACTAAACTTCACTACCGTAAGAGATCCGCCGCAGGTAAAGGGCATGTCGAGTTTTTTCTAGGTAGCCTTAACCAAAGTTTATCAGACAGGCTGTTACTGTTATTACATCACTGACTCCTCAAACTCAACCTGCAAAGTTTGTGACCCAGTTCCCATGTGAGTACATGCCTCAACTCGTGTGCAGCTTTCTAACTTTTCAATTTGATTTTTATTTTTCTACATTTCACTTTCTTGTCTTCTATTAGACTGGTACTTAAAACGCTCGTCGATAGACATCTGGTCTTTCTGTTGGCTGTACCTTTACTTTGTGCAGCGCCGCATCGCAGCAGCTACACGCTGGGTGTGTTTACTCAGCTCAGTTGAAGCGAAAGCGACTGACAAACTGATTACGCCATTACTCGCAGCGCACAGCCGGTTTGAGCTGCTCATTCATTCGTCCATCTCCTCACAATCTGTGCGGCTACAGGCTGGTTCTTCACCAAAGGGACATAAAGGGGGCTGAGGTGAACCAGGTTGCGATCTGACCTGCTGAGTGGGGGGAGAGGAGAGGAGCTGTATATAACAGGTCTACAGTTCAGGCCTAGCAGGTGTCTGGTGGGACAGCTTGCATACTGTGTGAATGTGGGAAGTGTAGCGTCCAAGTGACATGATTGTCAGAAATAGCAACAAATACACTCGCGTGTTGCTGACTTCCGGCTGGAAGAGGGAGGACCATAAACACCCACGATGATGATGGGTGTAAACACATTGGGTAGACTAAACATTGTCCGCGATGAGTGAGGGGAGAAACAGTTTGTATCTTTTAATCTCTGTAAGCCTCCATTGTCTCAACCTGTCCCTTTTCCTCCACATTGTCCGCAGGACAACCATCAGCACTGATCTCCAGTATGAACAGTAGGTTTTACACACATTCACCAAGTTCAAACTGTTTGACAACAGCCATCAGAGCCTTCACTTATGTCTGTATTTTTGTTTTGACAGACGTTACCTGGTTGTTGGTGTTTGCTCTAGCACTCAGTCTGTGTTCTTCAGTCACTCCTGGTCAGAGAATGTCTTCAGGTTTGTACACTGTCGTCATGATTTCAAAATAAAGTTAATGTGAGTCATTTCATTGAAGTACTGTGTCTTTCAGGTGAAGGCCTCAAGGTGTTTTTCTGCAAAGCTCCAGGGTGTGTCACTGATGTGAAGAAAGTTTTTTGTAATGACAAATCTGTCTCTATTGGCGATCCAATCATAAAGTGCACAGGCCCTCCACCTCTCAACTCTGTCTGTCAATATGATGGTCGAGCATTTGTTTCCACTGACACAAGTGACAGCTGTGACTTTGAAGGGGACAGCTATATTGAAACTACAAAATGTACAGGTAGGGTATTTTTTTTCTTAGGCTCTTTACATACTGTTGTTATTGTTTTTAAACAGTCAGACATCAGATTCTACAGTCTGTGATTCTACAGTCTGTGATTCTACAGACTGTGTTTTCGTGCACATTAGTGTAACTGTCTGCTCTAATAGACGTTAATGTCATGTAACTCCAGGGTTTTGTTCACCTGCCATGTTTTACTGACTGAAATGCAGCCAAGACTTCAAGCTGACTTTGTTGCCGCTGCTTCTATGGGGGCTCAGTTAGTGCTAAAACTCAACACACTGTAGTTGATCTGTCACTTTGCATTGAATTCAAACAAACTGTATTATTATTCCCTTTGATACCAAGTTAGATTTTAGGTTTAAATTTATTCTCAGTGAAATGTTTCAATTCAATTGGCTCAGTAAACTGACTGAACTGTTTAGACTGATGAAGTTAAATTTTAGACTCAGCATCTTTTCTTTTTTAAAATAATCACTTCCTATTTAGTTAAAAAGAAAATTATGTGCAAAAATCTGCAGTACCATTTTTTGACGCTTCTTTGTTTTCTCAACTAGACCAAACCAGTGCTTGTGCCTCTATCAGTGGTAAGCCTTTCTTACAGATACACACATTACATCATGCTGCTTGTAGCTTTGATTGACAGTTGACTGGAGTTTTTCCTCTTTCCTCCAGTTACCACACCATCACCAGTCAACACTGTCAATATGCAAAAGGAACAGAAACGTCAAGACCGTCATCATCTAGTTACTGGTGGGTTCTGAACAGTTTTCTGCGTACACTATGTCTCTTTTGCTTCTAGATGAGTAACTCAACAGCAAGTGGTATCTCTTCTGCCTTTGGAAACCACATACCTTCCTGTAGAAAACGTTTTTTCAGTCTTTTGTCTTCTTGCTTTGCTCAGGCCTGATATATTTGTCTTGCAAATACAGACAATCCAGTGAAATCAACATTTATTATGTGTTGTATTTATTGTGTATTGATGCAGTAATCTCAAAGAGCCATCTCTTGGTTCCACAGGTATAGTACTAGTACTGGCAGTACTGGTAGTAGTCGTACTAGTGGTCGTATATTTCTGTCAGAGAAAAGGGCAAGATCATCCTCCAGCAAGGTAACAGAAATATAGTATTATTTACAAGTTTTTTTATATATGTATAACTGGTGTGATATTATGTTACCAACATGTGCTCATGCTGAATATAAATTTTCAGTGCTGACACTGAATCTCTAACAATTATCCAAGTCTCTCCAGAAGCTGACAGTCAGTGAGCAGTAAATAAGCATCATCCTGTGTAGTATTATGTAGATGTAAATAAAATCATTCTGAGATGACTTTTTCCATTTTTAAAGGTACTCAAACTGATCGGAGCAGGTTGGAGAATGGCAGTCATCCTTCTCACTGAACTTTTTACTTTATATTTTATACTTTTTTATGCTTGTTGTACATGCGCTCAAACACTTTAAATAAATGTCTCTTTTAATGAAAATAAGTAAAACATTTTGTTACAACCTCCACCTCAAATTGCTGTATTTTATATACCACTCTCTTATCTGGAACAAAGATTGGACAGTTTAAGTACACAACGTTTTACTTCTGCCTTGAAATGTGCATATCAAAGTGAAAGGTGCTAATGCTAATGCCGTGGAAGCATATAACTAAAATTCAAATTACAGATATCTCTAATTGAATTTTAACTAGTAATAATTCCAATGAAATACATCTTTAATTTGGCACATTTAAAATATTATATTAACTATCTTTCTACTAACTATCTCGATATGTATAATTCGATAAAGGTTTGTGTGGCAAAAGTCAACATCCTTTCCACAGACCTCACTGTCCTGCTTTCATCTTTCACTGGGTTTGCTGCTAAAATCAGCAGAGGAACAGGAGTATCTTCCCAAAAGAGGAAAAACAGAATATATCAAATGCAGGCTACACTGTGGCCCAGTCTGTTTTTATAAAGTTATTGAATTGCATAAAAAGCAGACGTACCTGACTATTAAAAGGGGTTATTGATCAATAAAACTATAATTATGTCATGTTAGGATAAACCTTAAGTTTACATTGATGTTGTGATAGCGGGCACTGACAGCCATGATAAAACTTGCTATCCCAGCTTTACGCAGTCGTCAGAATCTAAGCAAACACTGATTAAATTCAGATGACTTCACACAAACAGTTTCGACTCGACGACAAAAATCTAATCTGAAAAAAAAAATACTTTTTTTTATCTTGAAAACAATTTTTTTGCAGAAGGAATGATGTCTTGTGGCTGCATTTCCTCCAGGAAGGATGAGGGCCAAACTCAGCATGTGCATTATGAATATCATTACTGTAGCTCATCGCAAATGTCCCCACTCGGGCCTTCTTTCGGGCTCAGTCTAATAAAAGGGACTGTAAGACAACTGTACCGGGTGAGCCACACCTTGCTCGCACGCTTCACTTCAGCGTCAAATCTGGCACTCGCCAAAGCGCATCACTTAATAAAGAACTCAGTAACTTCCTGAAAAAGTCGACGGATCCGCAGCAGCTGAAAGGATCTCGAGAGACGACCCCTGACTCGGTTAACCGTGTCCGTCAGGCTCTGTCTGCAGATGTAAGTCTCGTGTTTGATAAACTGATTGATATTAAAGTTAATTTGCTGTGGTTGGCGGAATGTAGCGTTAATAAACCAAACACGGATTTTGTGGTAACGCCATCGGTCAGATATCAGTTGAATCAGTCTGCAGCGACTAAAGGAGAAGTCAACTTTTGACACAGCAAAACGATGAGTGAGACGGTGTTTCTGTTGACATGGTGCACAACACTATGGACCACATCAGATAAAGTACAGCTTATAGTGATCTTTCAGCCTCCTGTGATGTCCACGGTTTGAAAGACAAAATGAAAGTATGTTGTAATTTAGATTTGACATAGAGCCTATCTAACATACTGTATTACCACACATAGGCTTTTAGAACATGCAAAACATCTTCCACTTATTTTGACCTGTAACATTAAATAGGACCAACCACCTAAGTGATGCAATAAAAAATAATTTTACACCAGCCCGACATACTGACAGTGATTAATTGCATTACTGAACTCAAGTGAGTGGCTGTGGTTTGGGCAGGAAGGATGACAAGTTTCAGACTTTAAAGTTACAGGATCTTGTGACCAGTTAGACTAGATCAACATAAGAGAGAAAAGAGAAATCAACTGAAAATGGCATAAGTGCAGGAGCTGAGGAAGAAGTGATATGATGTGTAAATAAAAACTATAATAAATGTTAAGAAATATTAATTGATGAGCTGTGAAGATCTATATATGAAATATTAAGGAAGCTTAAAAAAACAAAGGTTCTTTCTCAGTTGTGTTGAGGTGACAGAGAAGAGAATATTTAGTAACTCTGTAATGTGAAGTTACTGACAGGAAACTGTCTCCAACAGAAAAAGAGACTGAATGAAAACAGGACAACCATCAGCACTGATCTCCAGTATGAACAGTAGGTTTTCCACACATTCACCAAGTTCAAACTGTTTGACAACAGCCATCAGAGCCTTCACTTATGTCTGTATTTTTGTTTTGACAGACGTTACCTGGTTGTTGGTGTTTGCTCTAGCACTCAGTCTGTGTTCTTCAGTCACTCCTGGTCAGAGAATGTCTTCAGGTTTGTACACTGTCGTCATGATTTCAAAATAAAGTTAATGTGAGTCATTTCATTGAAGTACTGTGTCTTTCAGGTGAAGGCCTCAAGGTGTTTTTCTGCAAAGCTCCAGGGTGTGTCACTGATGTGAAGAAAGTTTTTTGTAATGACAAATCTGTCTCTATTGACGATCCAATCATAAAGTGCACAGGCCCTCCACCTCTCAACTCTGTCTGTCAATATGATGGTCGAGCATTTGTTTCCACTGACACAAGTGACAGCTGTGACTTTGAAGGGGACAGCTATATTGAAACTACAAAATGTACAGGTACCTTTTTCTTAGGCTCTTTACATACTGTTGTTATTGTTTTTAAGCAGTCAGACATCAGATTCTACAGTCTGTGATTCTACAGACTGTGTTTTCGTGCACATTAGTGTAACTGTCTGCTCTAATAGACGTTAATGTCATGTAACTCCAGGGTTTTGTTCACCTGCCATGTTTTACTGACTGAAATGCAGCCAAGACTTCAAGCTGACTTTGTTGCCGCTGCTACTTCCCACTGTATTATTCCCTTTGATACCAAGTTAGAGCTTGGATTTAAATTTATTTTCAGTGAAATGTTTCAATTCAATTGGCTCAGTAAACTGACTGAACTGTTTAGACTGATGAAGTTGAATTTTAGACTCAGCATCTTTTCTTTTTCACTTCCTATTTAATTTTTTTTTATGTGTAAAAATCTGCGGTACCATTTTTTGACACTTCTTTTGTTTTCTCAACTAGACCAAACCAGTGCTTGTGCCTTTATCAGTGGTAAGCCTTCCTTACAGATACACACATTACATCATGCTGCTTCCTGTTTTGATTGACAGTTGACAGTTTTTCTTTTTTCCTCCAGCTACCACACCATCACCAGTCAACATACCAGTCAACACCGCCAATATGCAAAAGGACCTGAAACTAGGTATAGTACTAGTGCTGGCAGTACTAGTAGTAGTAGTAGGCTGAACTTATTGTTCAAAACAAATACATAAAAAATGAATTAAGCCTGCTGCTGATCTGTCCAGGGTGTACCACTGTCTTTCACCCAAAGAGAGCTGGGATAGGATACAGCAGATCCATATCGATGATGGATGGATGAATTATTTTATTTTTGAATGTTTTTGCAAAACTCTACATTGCTTAGGCCAAACTAGCAAAACACTTGAAATGCAAATGCAAACCTCAGAAGTGCACAAACTTTAAACACTTCAAACTTGATTGACAGATGGCATCAGGCACTCTTCCAGCATATTTTCAGTTGTTCTGCGTCTCGCAAATGTTCTTCTGTGTATTCCAAACACCTCAAACTTCGATTCGTCCGTCCATAACACTTTTTTTCAATCTTCCTCTGTCCAATGTCTGTGTTCTTTTGCCCATATTAATCTTTTTCCTTTACTGGCCAGTCTCAGATATGGCTTTTTCTTTGCCACTCTGCCCTGAAGGCCAACATCCCAGAGTCGCCTCTTCACTGTAGATGTTGACACTGGCATTTTGCGGGTACTATTTAATGAAGCTGCCAGTGAGGGGTCTATTTCTCAAGCTAGAGACTCTAATGTACTTATCTTCTTGCTCAGTTGTGCAGCGGGGCCTCCCATTTCTCTTTCTACTCTGGTTAGAGCCTGTTTGTGCTGTTCTCTGAAGGGAGTAGTACACATCGTTGTAGGAAATCTTCAGTTTCTTGGCAATTTCTCGCATGGAATAGCCTTCATTTCTAAGAACAAGAATAGACTGTCGGGTTTCACCTGAAAGTTGTCTTTTTCTGACCATTTTGAGCGTTTTATCGACCCCACAAATGTGATGCTCCAGATACTCAACCTGCTCAAAGGAAGGTCAGTTTTATTGCTTCTCTAACCAGCTAAACTCTTTTCAGCTGTGCTAACATGATTGCACAAGGGTTTTCTAATCATCCATTAGCCTTCTGAAACAATGAGCAAATACATTGTACCATTAGAACACTGGAGTGATAGTTGCTGGAAATGGGCCTCTATACACCTATGTAGATATTGCACCAAAAACCAGACATTTGCAGCTAGAATAGTCATTTGCCACATTAACACTGTACAGGGTGTATTTCTTATTAGTTTAAAGTTATCTTCATTGAAAAAAAACTGTTTTTCTTTCAAAAATCAGGAAATTTCTAAGTGACCCCAAACTTTTGAACGGTAGTCTACGTTAACCATTAATAACCTGGGTGTAATCTTTGACAAATAACTTTTTCTAGAGTGTCACATTAAATCTGTTGCAAATACAGTCCTCCTTCAGGTTTGTAACATTACCAAAATCAAACCTTACTTGTCTAAACCTGACACTAAAAGCTGCGATTAGATTATTCACAGAGTGCACATCAGCAATAAACAGCTGCAGCACCGGGGATACTTGCAGGTGGTACAGATGCACAAACTACAGGAGAGAAAAACACATAGTTAGTGACATCCAGTTATGCCATATACAGTAAAAATCTAGAATTTTTTGTTGTTGTTATGGTTATATGAGCGTTCCCCTTACATTTTAATTTGGATACAAAAACATTCTTGTTGATTGTTCAAATGACGTTTTCAGCGGGACGTTTGCAACAGTGTTTCACTATGGTTATTGAACATTATTGTTCAGTTTTCTTAAAAAACTACATACCTACATACCCCCCCAAATCATTTTTGCGTTTTGGAGTTTTGGCTGTATGTGTTGTTATTTATGAGGATATGATCCAAGGCAAATGGCTATTTTTTCTTGTTATGCATATTTATTTAGAAGCTGGTCAAAGTGAAAATGTGTATGAAAACAAATAAACTTCGCTAAACTGAAGTTGTTGAGTGGATGTCCATTATTTGCTCATCAGCAAATGTTGTGGCTGCGTCACAACAGTTATTGTTATTGATTATTGTACTATATAACCTAAACGACCTCCCCTACACCCCATCTCTCTCCCCAGTTCTTCCTCTGCTGATCTATTGTCTATTCCACATGTTGACCATGGTCCTGTCCTGTGTGATGTCCTGTCTCTGGACATAAAAAGGGTCAAAAGCAATAGTCATCTATTACCTACTATTACCTATGGCTTTTCTCTACCCCAGCCCTGATGAGCCTATCTTGAAATAGCTGTCTTTTGCTTGTGTAAGCGATTACCTTTAATTTTATATTAGCAATTTTGTGATTTCTGGCCTTGACCACACTCCAGTGGTTATTATATATAATTACATTACATTATTACATTATTAACCCGATGTTTTAAGCTTTGTTGTGTACTGTGTTGCTTTTTACTTGTTTTTATGCTTCTTGTAAAGTGTTGACACACAATTAAAAAAAAAAACAAAAAAAAACCTATATATATATAGAGAGAGAGAGAGAGAGAGAGAGAGAGAGAGAGAGACAGAGAGAGAGAGAGAGAGAGAGAGAGAGAGAGTTGTACAATCTCCACCACAAATTGCTGTATATTATGTCACAGTCTTATATTAGGAACTATACAGTTGAAATAGAATATATTGATATTACTAATGCTTGATATGAACTAATACTTACGTAATGAAAAGAGATAAATCTGTGTTGTTGATCACTAACTGTGACCTCTTGGTTTGCATATATCGGCCTGCAGAGGGCATTGTTCGCTTATTTCTGCATCCAGTGGGCAATGAGAGGCATGGCTGTCTGTGAAGAGGCAGGGCAGGACACAGACGCACTGAGCTCCAGCAAACGAGTGACTCTTTAGTATAAGGTAAGAGGTCGGTCTGTGGTGGAAGTAAATACTGCGCATAGTGCACTTAACCGCGTGTATTTGTCGGTCGGGGATGATCCGTTTAAGAGAAGGCTTTCTGTGAGGACTGCAGCAGACACTGTGGGAAATAAGGTTTCTGTACGACAGCTCGGGAAAGAAGACGCTCGGTTGGTAAGATCACTGTTTGATGCATCACATGAAAAGATTTACGCATTAAAAGATTTCCTTACACGCACATTTCCAAAGTGTCCCCTTCTCAGGTGTCGCGACAGGTGAAATGCTGTAGGTGCGCACTTACACTGATTCAAGACAACCAGCTGTTCGGTCTTAGGTCCGATTAAAAAAGCTCATCTACCTGGATTCGTCATAGCAGCTGAGTTAATCAAACAGAGCAGAGTATGGTTGTGTTTTGGGATAAAAGACTGAAGGTCAAGATTTTAGGGGCATGAGATTTTTTTTTTTTTGCCTTAATTTATGTAATAAATGAACGTGTGGGATTATATGGAGTGGCTGGTTTGAATTTCATCCTTAAACTCTAAATTCATTTGCTGTTACTGTTATTGTTGAGAAAAAGCTTGTTGTGCAACCATCTTACCCCAAAGCAGCTGGACACTTTCTGTTTGCTTTTTGCTGTTGTTTTCTAATTAATAAAGATTTTTTTTTTCCTTAATGTGTCTGAAACTGGAAGTCTGCCCTGTAGGTCACTGGTTTATAACACTTATAATCGAAACTTAGCCTCCTGGTGTTGGTGAGAGTAGAACAATGTAAATGTTATGTTCATGTTACTGTTATTGCACCTGGTTGACTCTTTTGAACATTTTGTAGGACTTAGCAGCCTTAGTGCATGTGTGCAGCTCCTACAGCTGTATACACCTATTTGGCAAAATATGTGCCATAGGCCATTTTATTATCTGTGGACATTATTACAATCTGGACTGGACTGTGATTTACTGGATGAGCCTCAGTGTCTATCACATCAGCCACTGCTGCTCTTTACAGTGAGGTGCTACATTTCTCCTCCTGGTGGTTGGCAGCCAGTCTCTTCTGTCTCTGGTTATCCCCCCCACAGCCAGAGGATCCACTGGGCTGTGACTGTAAAACAGCTCCAATGAGATGAAGAGATAACCGACTGTCTTTCATGCTGTGCTGGCAGACCGAGAGCTGCCCAGTGAATGAGCTGAACACGATGGTTATCATTCAGCCTCAGTTCAGCCTGTGGGCTTGTTGTTACACTCTGTGACATGATATCGAAATATTTCCTTTCAATAGACAAAGTTATGTTGTGTGTGTGTGTGTGTGTGTATGAGGGAATTGCTTTGTCATCATGTGTTATTTTGAGTTCATGCAGTAGAGGAGTTTTCTGACAGCACTGTGCTGTGTTAGCTGTTTCATCAGTTTAGTTTCTCATTTGGTTACAGAGGTTATTGGTGGTTAAGCCGACTCAAAGGTGAATTGTGTCTGCTTTATCTAGGATCTGATGTGACCCATCTCATGTTATAGCCTTGTGCCTCTGCATTGCAAAGTGGCTGATAAAGCAACATAATTAAAATATCTTGAGATTGTTCCTTGAAATATTACGGGCTCTGTCACTAATCTGGATCAAAGTGTGATGTGCCTTCCCTTGGAGGAGATGAATAATTATGCAAATCTGACTGATTTCTGGACAAGGACAAGGTGGTACACAGGAATGTGACCTTGTGGTTTCCGTTATGGACTTCCTGTTTCTTTCTGATTTACATGGGAGGCACTGGAATAGGTCCATCATGGGCCAGGTTGGTTGGCTTATCACAGAGGATATTTGAAAAGGAAATGGTTCATGCAAATCTGCTCTCTCTTTGGAAATAACACCTGAGCTGCAATGTTATGCTGCCTGCTGTCCTTGCACTGATATGTAGCTTGTCAGATTGAGCAGCATCTGCACATTATGTAATATTTTCCGTCTGAGTAGCGGCAGAAGTGCCGCAGCACTGTAGAGCCAAAATATATTTGTTTTGTGACGCTCAATGGCTCTTTTTTTTTTTTCTTATTGAGCTTTTACTATGGGGAGTCAGATTCTTTCTTAAATTAGTGTTTAATCTTTCTCCTGCAGTACGAGACTCCTGTGAAGAGGTAGCAGAACAGTCAGCAACTGTGGGGTTTTTAGTGCAGTCTTATGATTTTTAGGTCAAAGAGCACTCTGTGTACTGTGCTCGTATGGTGGCATGAGATCTCAGCAGTGATGGGACCAAAGTAACAGGCATATCAGGCTCATTAAGACAGTTACATAAGTCAGTGCCCTCAAGAATGATTCTCAGCTCTCTCTCTCTCTCTCTCTTCCCCCCCTCTCTCATTCCTCCTAATAATGGCCTGATTGACCAACGTGCCTCGTGTCCACGCACGAGGGTGGGGCCCGATGTAAGAAGGGTCTGGTTACATTCAAGATGTTTTTGTAAAAATTCCTCACTGTGTTGTGATAATGAAACCCAGAAGCTTTGTAATGTTTTTATGGTTACACCGAGTCCTTTATATGAGCAGGTGACAATACTTTCAGCAGATCATTTGACTGGGTCCATGCACCGAACCTCCAAACATTTTAAACAGATTACCAACACACATACAGTACATGTTTGGATCTGGTGAGGTTCCTGTTGGGCTGCTTTACCTAAACGTGGGCTGCTCTCTGTCAGCTCTGTTATCTCTTTATTGTGCTCATTCACGGACAGGTCTATGCCAATGTCAGCACATACCACATGCTACTACTGACAGTCACCACGTAGCCTGGATTTTATAATTAACTGTTGTTTTTTTTGTCAGTATTCATTCTATGATATACTGTAAAGTATAGGAAATGAAAGCTCCTCCCTATTGTAATATTGTTTTTACGATGAAACAAACAGGAAATCGTCTCCTTATCTCAAAGCCACTTTCTTTATCCTGCGTTTATTCGATTTCTTTATATGTTTCAGAGTTATAAGTGCTACGGGGTCTTGATTATAGATCGAACATGATGTAAATGCAATTTAATTAAAAGATGCTATTGACTTGCATCACAGGATTGTTTTTGGAGTTTCAGTCATTCTAGTGACAAAGAGCTGGGATATTTCAGCCTCTGTGGCGGAGACTTTGAGTGCCCCTTTAAGAGTGAAGACACAACAATCCATATTCACAGCACATTATGTACACCTGCCAACAAATGCCAGTGTCAACTTCTGTTTAAACGCCCTTTGCTTATTTTGTTTGAATCTGGATGTAGAATGTTCCCAGCCTTATCGTTTTGATCTTAATGACCTCCAACGGGCAGTTCCCCGCCTTGGCCCTCATAGTAGCAGCACCACCTTTTGAGATGATAAATAAATAAATAAAAACAAAACAAAAACATTTTTCCCAATGGAGGCCTGCAGGGTTGACTGGCTCATAATGGTTCTTCTCTGTGTAACGATTGGTTGGGGTTGAAAGCTGCTGGCAGAGTAATAGGCTGGCAGCCTCGCAGGAATTCAGATTATTCACAGGTTGTGGTGTTTGTTGTTGTTGTTGCTTGTTGTTGTTTTGGCTCTACAGAGTCCCCCACACTCCCTCCCACTTTCCTGCCCTGGTAATCACAAAGTTTGCGGAGGCCCACTCAGGGGACCCTAGGGTGCTATAGTTCGATAGGACAAAATGATTTTCAGAAGACAAGACATATAGGGATCCGTATAACAAACAGCTTGGAGAAAATCTATGCAGTTATTCTCAATAGCTTTGGCTCATTTCTTGAAACATCATCATCCTTCTCTAAAGCTTCATTCGCCACAACAGTGCACATACAGCACAACATCATGGTTCATCTGCAAAGGATATCACCCAAAACCTTTAGTTCATGTTTCAGAAAGGATATCCTTACACCAATGAATATGGTAACGCTGCCAAAATGAAATATTACCTTATTCAAGGTGTGTGTAAGTCAAGGTTCTCAAAACGTTCAGCAGTTTTGTCAGTGGGACATTGCAGCACTTACATGTGCAGAAATGTGTGGAAAAGTTTTATTAATCTGCAAATTCAACATGGAAGAGTTGAGTCTTACTGTAAAAATGGGGGGGGGCAACATTAGTATAGTGAATGGATTGAATTGTTCAAGCAAAATGTGTACTAGGGAAACAAAATATCGCACAGTGTGTGTGGTATAGCAACACAAAATTAGAATAAAGTCACAGAGCAGCATGTCGCTTCTGCGTGTTTGGCCAGAGATTTCCATCCACCTTCCATCCTCCCTGGCAGTGCGGCAAGCATGAATTGTCTGGTGTGACCAATCCATTTCCTGCGTGCTTCTGCTGAGATGTGAAGTGAATGTATCTTATACATGTTGAATTCATAACAGCTGAGGACATATTTCATGAACTAATGTACATGTGATGATGTGACCAGTGAGTCTTGTTCTAAAGGAACAAATACTGTTGATAATTGTCAATAATGTGAAGAATATCATTATTGTTTAAAACAACTGAACTGAAGCCAGGGAGAAAAACTGTAAAGAAGTGAACCAGTGTTTCGTTGTGTTTTTCTTTAGTATCCTGTGACCAGGGATCAATAAAGGCAGGACAGCCTTCTGCCACTCTTATCCTCCTGATTGATCCCTTCTAAAAAAAAAAATTATGTCCACAGTGATACGCATAGGCAGTAAACCTGAATGTCAACATTGAACACCAGGGCAGGGCTGAGGAAAAGTAAGCTGGGCTTGGCTGGGATGGGATGGGCAAGTTTATCTCATTCTTTAGTGTCATGTTTTCATTTAGCTTATGCTAAGTTGTAGATCTTAAAGGTGAATATCATAAGGCTCTTCTGGTAAGTCCTTGTATCAGAGTGTTATGCTATAGTGTATTGCTCCATTAGGGCAGTCCCTGAGTCTCTTAATATACTCATCTCCATTTCTCCCACCCCTCCATCCTCTCAGCTGAATCATGTGACTCTCTGAACACAGAGGGTGACCTCCTCCTCACGACTCCTCATGCAGAGGGGAACTACGATAAGACACTCTCTGAATTACAAATACACAGGCAGAGTTCACTCCCTGGGTTTCTTGTATGCATGTGTCTTACAAAACAAAATACAATTCTGTTTCAGAATAACTTTTGATTATATACTGCTTTTTTTTTTCTTTTCTAGCATACAGTTCAAATTCCTAGAATAAAAGTTGACATGTGGTTTAATTGTTATTGAGGAAACCATAAGGGAAGCACTCAACTAAATATTTAAAAAGATCACACCATTTGTTCTCTATCTCTATTTCTCACTCTCTTCCTCTGTCTTTTTATTCCCTCTCTCTGTCTAGCTCGTTTTTTTTCTGGTCACATTAAATCTGAAAGGTCAAAGCGCTCTGTAGGTGTTGTCACCCTTACCCCCAGCAGTTGTTTGTCTCAAATATCATCCTCATATGCAACATAACAAGTTAGAATACATGCTTACTAAACATACTGTGACCCCACTAAACTGGGTTTTTAAATTTAGGTTGATGTTATGCTGCTACATATTGTACAATCTGTAGTGGACTTCGTGATGTATAGTAGCTGTTTTCAATGCGGAGAGCTCCCATGCATCACACTGTATTTCCTAAACTATTCTAGCTCTGTTAGTCCAGCACTTTGGTCTAGAGTGAAATATCTTGACACCTACCAGATTGATTTTGTTGAAATGTTGTACGAGTATTCATAGGCCCCAGAGGATAGACTTTAGTTCACACAGCAGATTTCTACTCATCCAACATTTGTCACAAGACACAATAAAAGTCTTGTTTTTCCTGAGTTTCCTGTACTCTGAGTTCAATGCCAAAAGCACTCTGGCATGCTACCATAAATGTTATAATGCAATACATTATTGCAGTAATATTAGCATAGATACTAATTTTGCACATGAATGTTATGCAATGTTTGCACATCCCTTTACTCAGACAATCCAACATTGGGCGCTAGTGTGGCTACAAATCTTTAGTCCTGTTTAGTCATATAGCCTTCAGACACACATACACAAACACATTTGTTTGCAAGCTCTGCAGTGCTGCATAGTGCCTGGTGTACACAGGCAGACACTACTCTGAAGCTGCCACACAGCTTGTCCCTCAGAGGGTTGATAAAAACAAACACACCTCCGGAGGATACAGCGAAATATGGAATCCACTAAAAACAGTCCAAAATAACAGGTGTTTTACAGCTTCATCTGCTGTAGGAACGTGTGCGTGTGTGTGTGTGTGTGTGTGTGTGTGTGTGTGTGTGTGTGTGTGCGCGTGCGTGTGTCTGTGTGTGTGTGTGTGTCTGTGTCAAGGCCATCGTATGTTTGTACTGAACCAGAGCAGAGCATCTGATTTTTGATCGTGTATCTTTAGGATTGAAGAACATATATTTCAGTTTGACTGAACATTTCATAAAGAATATTCCTGTCTGCCCTCTACCAAGCTTCTGTGTTTGTCATTCATTCAACAGCCAACAGATAAATCTGAGTGTTTATGAGATGGTGGAGAACTACAAACAGTATCATTTCTTTTTTTATGACCTTTTTAGGGCTGATCATTTCTGCTTGACTGGCAGAAAGAAGCTTGCATATTAAATGTTTGTTTTCCAGCCACATGATTCATGACAGAAAATGACACATTTCACAAAAGTAACTGTTTTCTATGGTTGGGGTAACTAAGCCAATTATGTAAGCACACAGACGCACAAAATAGTGAACAAGTGTTTACACAAAACACGACTACCGCCCACATACAGCTTCGGGGTATCCAGTAGTTAAAATTATTATATTTAATACGTGAATAAGCACTTTATTTCGGTGTATTTCTCTGAAAAGAGGTATTGTGAGTTAACTTTTGCTTGGGAGGAGTTTCTGTAAGCTGTAGTTAGGGATCAGAGTAGTTAAGTTGATGAAGCAGATCCCCTGTAGGACAAGCTAAGCTGACTGCAAATGCATTTTCTTGATTGTATCCATCCAAATCCAGATATCTGTGCTTATCTAACAACTATCTCAGTTGGTGATTGTGAAGGTCACGAAAGCCTGGCAGACCACTCGTTAGTGTTCTGCATTGCTAGTCTGCTATTGATTCTCCATTATGTCTCCAGTATGCTGCAGTAATCCAATAGTATCTGGGGACTGAAGCAAAGCAGAACAAAAAGGAACCTGTGTGTAGCGTCTGTGTCCTAGTGACTGATTACGTCTCAGCCCCGGTGCCATTGGAGAATTAGTGTTCCAGTTTTTCACTTACTGTAAAGAATCAGGTCCATCTCACATAAATAAATACATCACCATTTTAAATTATGCATGGTATCATTTCTGCAACAAGTGTGTATGGTGGCTGGTGATGTGTCGACAGATCTGCTCAGTTCCTGTCTTCATTATTAGTATCATCACTGCTTTGCTTGCTGGGAACAGTGAGGGAACACTCTTTCACACTGTTAGACTTTTTGACAGTTCAGACGTGTTAGAGCTGCATTTCCTTTGTAACAGACTGCCCCTGTCTGCTCTTAGCAACATATTTTCCTTGCCAAGGACTGCTTGGCTGCTAATGTGGTTATTTGATTTCCACAGAGGCTGACTGGCACCCGTGATAATATCCTTGAAACCGTGGAGGAGATATGGCATGAGAGCCAGTGTTTGATCTGGACTCAAGTATGTTTGTTTGAAGGGTGGTAGAGTTTCTGACAAAGGTTTGTGGATGAGCGTGAAGAAAGTTGTCAGAACAGGGAGACTGAGGACAACAGCAGGTACAGTAAATATGTAAAGCTTTTTTGACCTGTCTTTCCATTTCCCCGTTTACCTATTTTCCTTTGTTTTTTTTTAACTGTGTGTAATGGAGACCGAGCTAGAGCAGATTTTCCTTGTTGTTGAGACAGAGTGACACAGTTTTACCATGTATCAAGTTTTTATATTAAGGGACAGAAAAACATAATTTAAATCCTAGTACAGACTGTCCTATTTATTGATCAGGTATATCCTTTACTTATTTGGTTCTCATCCAGACCACCAAACCTCCAGAAATTTGTAGCCTACAGTAATGTGCCGTAATTGTGATTTACAAGGTCTTGTTTAACATACGGCACTTGGAACAGTGTACTGTACACATGCTGTCTTGTTTTCTTTGTATTACTCCTGTATGCCAATTGCATTTGCAAATGGGAGTGTATGACAGTGGTAAGACATGGCTGATGAGGATCATCCATCCATTTTCATCCACGTGTCAGCCTCTTTCTGTTGAACAACAGATCTGCTGTTGTTCACTGCAGCTGTGGGCCTCTCATGAATTGTTCTGGAAACAGTCTGTTAGAGCACCGACTGGGTTGGGGGGTCAGGTGAGAGAGAGAGAGAGAGAGAGAGAGTTTAGAGTGACACTCAGGTCAGGCCTATTAACATTCCTCAGGTTTAGAGCATATAGTCATTCATAGTATGATGGCTCAGGTCGATCAACACATCATTACTCAGGTTCATTTCTAGTGATGCAGGTTTTGTTTTGCAGGTGACTTTTGCCTCAGTTCCTGTCATACAGCTGACATAATTTTATTTTTGTTTTTGTTTTTTTTTTTTTGTCTACTCAGACTGACTCAGACAAATTTTGAGTGAGCATTCGTGCTTGTGTTGCTTCTTGAGAAAAGTGCATGATATTATTTAAAGTAAAAGAGACCTAAACAAGGGCAAACAGCTGTTGCTGGGAGTTGTGCTTCTGGCCTTAATTTATCTGTACTGGTGTTGTGTCTGTGTTTATAGCAACAAAAGAACTGGTGCGTTGATAAGGACCCAGTGTGGAGATAAGAGCTTAGTGTCTCTTTCATTCTTCTAATATCTGAATCAGTTTGTGTGTGTGTGAACATCTATTCATGTAAAGATGCAACTGTCCCTTTGAAGTCTATTTTTTGACATGCCAGAAAGATACCCTGTGACATCATTTTATTATTGTAGCTAGTAGTGAAACTTTCAAAATAAATGTTACATTGCATAGTGTTAAGTTTTCCCTTATGGTAAATAGACTTGATGGGAATAGGGTTTCTGGTAAGAGAGCAGGTGTTTGGACAACATGGCGCAGCATGCAATAACGAGGCAATAAGACATTGTGTAATATTCAAAACTCTGAGACCTGCAGGTGCATTTATATGCAGAAAGTGCAGTGGTTGCAGACTCACTACCCCTTATTAAAAAAAAAAAAAAAGAAAAGTTCAAATTTTGCCAATTTGTTCCTGTTAAGGTTCTTATCCTCACTTTCCCCTCTGTGTCTCTAGAAGAGCCATGCTGAGTTATTTCAGTTTCACTGAATTATGTAACACTGAAGTGACTGAAGGAATTTAAAAGGCATAATGGGAGAAGTTTAAAATCGTGAGAAAATGAGCCAGACTGGACTTGGTTGTGCTGTGAACTGGTCAGCACCAACTTTTAGTTCCAGGGCTACACCTTATTCACACACACACTCTTCATAGCTGTGCTCTGCATGGAGAGTTATTTATCCAACATGCACATGAAGCCTCACATGAAGAGGAGAAGCTGTATGTTGAAAAGTGTCATATGGGTTCAAACCCTGCTCCAGTCAGGGTCTTTCTGTGTGGAGTTTGCATGTTCTCCCCATGCCTGTGTGGATTCTCGCCCAGTACTCTGACTTCCTCCCACAGTCCAAACACATGCAGGCTGGAGTTGGATTGACTGGTGACTCTAAATTGCTTATAGGCATTTCTGGACAGATTGCCAGCCCACCACAGGGCCCAATTTCAGCTGGGATTGGCTCTGGCCCCCACTGACCTTGGATAGTAATAAACAGTATAGATAATGCATTGCAGATAATTAAGGAATTGTTGCTGGTGGACATGTACAGTCTCGTCCTCAGTTTGTCACATCTTAACTTTAGAGTTTTTTTTTTTCATGTTGAGGCTGCTCTGTTTTTTTGCCATTTTGTTTAATGTGTGACAGTATGTGTGTGTGTCTGTTCTCTTGCAGAAGGTCCTGTGACAGATCCAAACCTCTTGATGATTATTCAGCCTGACAATTAAGAAATGTCACCATAATTGCTGTTTGTTGGGGCAAAGCTTTTTGTTAAGCAAAGTAAGTGGATGCTTTTGACTTCTTGAGAGTTTTTAAGCTATTAAACGTGATCTTTTAGCTTTACGCTTTGTCCTTCACTGCATTTACTGCATCTCTTTCAGATGTCAACCACAACAGAAAATGGGATTGGAGGGTCGTGGAGCACAAGCAGAGAGAAAACATATAAGAAGGTAAAAGTTGAACTACTCATACAAGAGCCTCAGTGTTTGGTTTATTTTCCTCTCATGATGAGTATGAACTTACTGCCATAATATTTATTCTAAGTATAAAAAGGCCTTTACTTCTGAGTCACATGAGTCCTTGTAAATGTCCTTCTAGAGCACATAATGTCCTGACCCTTGCCAGGGCTCACTGCCAGACATCAGTCAAGTGCTGGTCACACACATTTTCTTTCGTTTCTTTTTTTTTTTTTTTTTTTTTTGACTTTAGACATCACTGCTTATGGCAGCATTTCTTTAGTCACCATTACCATGCTTTCCACAGCAGCTACCACTGTTCAGTCACTAAAAACTGATCAAAGGTCCTTTTGTGGTGGCAGCAATAGTACTAGTACTGGTATGTTTGTGTTCCAGTCTGCAAGAACTATTTTGAGTTCTTTTGAGTATTTGCCTGGAAATTATACTGTAATATTGTAATATACAGAAAATGCATGGACTGTTTTTCTGATTTTGGTATCGTCTGCTGTGTCACAAAATAGTGACTAACTTACAAGCACCTACCTTATGAGCACCTAAAGTAAATATTACTCCGCAAATACTTTTTTGACTAAAATAATAACTCAAATTGCAGGGGTTACTATTTCTTAGTATTTAAGTCAAGTAGTGAATGTAATGGGGATAGCAGTGACAGTGCACCATACAGCAGACAGGCTAATGTGATGGGGGTTTTTTTCTTCTGTTTTTCCATCTAGACCACGTCATCAGCCTTGAAGGGGGCTATTCAGCTCGGTATTGGCTATACAGTGGGTAACCTCACCTCTAAGCCTGACAGAGATGTGCTTATGCAAGACTTCTATGTGGTGGAGAGTGTCTTTCTGCCCAGGTCAGTGCTACACGGTGACAACCCATGCAGACACATGATCATACTTAGATAGAGAAACTCCTGTATAACGGCAAGACATCTCATAGAGCTGGTGAAGCCGAGATCTGCCTCATAAAAACAGATGAGGTGTAGGAGGTAACAGGCTGCTTTTTGGCTACAACAGTTTCCTGACTCTGCAAAGTCAATGAATGGAAAGTCTCCCCACTCAAATATTATATGTCTGGCTCTTGTATTAAAAACATTGAAATCTATTATTAATCATGCTCAATGGAAACTGCATCTGTTGGGCGTCAAGTGCAAAGAATTTATACTACCACCACAAATGGCCACCATCATAATTTATGAACAAAGCAAATTTTGCTACTCTAAGGCATGATGCAGGGATAAAACTACTCTAGTGGATTATTCTGCCAAGAACTGTGAAATCAGCTTATTGTGTGCCTCTTAATGCCACGGCGCAAAACATACTTCTAGTGTGTGGCTGGTCCTTCATCTCAGGGCGTCCTCACAATTCCATCATCAGCGGAAAGAAGCATTTTTAAAATCCAAACCAGGCCCAGGATTTCTTTGGCAGTGTGACTTGTGTATTAATACATACATAAATACACAGTCGATTCACAGACACATATCATAATCTACTTTTACTATTTATGGAAATGTCACAGTCAACATTTGATATTTACTGTACTAATAGATACTTTTTAAATTTAAAAAGTATCTAATGTGTTATGTAATAGCTAGAAAAACATACATAGATGTATTAAAAAAAAAAAAACAAACAATAAATGACACGCGAACTGTTTACCGGCTGTTTTCCTGCGAACTTTATGCATCATCCAAGACGTCTTTAATTGTGCAGCTTCAGGAAGAGAATTAGTGCCTTGCCAGCCAGTACAATGCTTTGTGGTTTACCTTTGAGAAGCTGCACCAGGATATGCAAACTCAGTATGGTTTATGCAAACCCAGTCTTGGCATGCACACTGACCTTTTACCATACTGCTTCCCAGCAACAGCCAAACATTACTGGGTTTATTGTTTGCCCTAGAGAGATGAGTGTTAAAAACCTGCCGTAGCTTGTTGAGACAGGGAAATACCAAATACTAATAGTTTATGGTGTGTTTGTTAAATCATTCAGTATCTGCGGCCTCCACATATAATGGTTAAATGAAATGTATATTGTAGGTTTTTTTTCAGCTTTTCACTATGAAAGCCCTGATAAATAAAAAAATAAAATAAAATAAAGTCAAGGTGGAACGATTAGGGAAAAAAGAGAAAATTATACAAGTCAGAACAAAAAAACTTAGTGTGAAGGAAGATGGATGACATAAATAATATATGACATAACCATTTTCCTGGTGATTCCTTGCTTTATTTAATGTTCTGTTATGTAATACCGCACACAAACAAGCAGCTCCCCTTTGTTTCACTGATAGAGTGTCCTTAGAAAGGCTAAGTGATGGAGACAGCTCTCAGATGTTTTCATTGCCTCCTATCTCTCACCACTCTCTCTCCTCCTGCTCTTCCTCTCTGGAGGATTTTTAATGTTTGTCCTGTCAGTCTAGTTTTGGAGACTGGAGATATCGCAGATCACTTTGACTCCCACGTGCACAACGAGTTTTGTTTTGTTTTTTTTTTTTGTCTCTCACTGCATGCATCTCTGACAGATGCACGCAAAGATGGCTCTGTGATTAGATTGCACAGAACATTTCCAGGTCCTGTGTGTTGTTTAATGGTTTCCAGGTGAGGTGTACCCTAACCATCATGGAAAGTCAATCATGACAGATAATTGTTGTTGCCATCCCACACTAAACAGAGCAGTCAAATTTCATTGTAGAGTAATCACAGGTATAGTGTTTCACATCACAACCTGCATCCAGTTACCAAGTATAGCACCAAGCACAAAACAACAACATGAACACAGTAGCCTTTATACCCAGAAAACCACCAAAGCTCTCAGAATATTAACTGGATTTCGAGGTGCCCTGAAAAACAAAGACCTTTATTAACCTACTTGTGGATTTAGAGTCAACAAACTTGATTCCAGTGAGATTTTATTTGATGAAACACTCAGCCTTATTGGATGTCATGGAGTTCCTCTGGGACGCAGATTAGGTTAGTTACAAAACACGGTCAGTCTTTTGTCAAAGCCCATCTGAGAATGTCTCACAGTCAGGACAACAACAAATGTAGGTTACTGTGTGTATGCGTCTTTTGTTTTTTTTGTTTCTACCTATTTGCTATTCAATTTCTCCCCCTCAGAGTCACGGCTCATGTGTTGTTTGGTATTGTTTAGCAATGCAGTAATCAGAGCCATTTTAAGTCTCCAGGTGAAGAACTCTATACGGGCCAGTAGTCTCTACAAAAATCTGGGAATCTTTACTGAGGCACCGGTGAAGCACCTTAGAAGTGCAGGCTCACAAACATCAGTAGGCTACTAGATACACAGGCACAAGTATCAGCTGTTAGGGCTCATCGTCCCTTTGTTGTTTGTCTCATTCATTTATCTGATCTTAAATGTATTTACTATTATATGCTTTTGTTTCCTGGTGGGGCGGGGTTTGGTTTATTCATTTCACATCCCAGTGAAGGAAGCAACTTAACTCCTGCACATCACTATCCTGACTTTCGCTTCAAGACCTACGCCCCGCTGGCCTTCCGCTACTTCAGGGATCTGTTCGGCATAAAACCAGACGACTACCTGGTAAGACTAAAACCTGGCTCCCCTCATCATTATTTGATTCACATGCACATGATTATGTGAACATGTAATCCTCAAAGTTCACTCCCGCTGTTTCTAACTTCTTCCTCATTTTCATGCAGCTGCAGGAATGGGTAGGACTTTTTAAAGGTCAAATCAATCATCCATACAGTACTGAAAAAGTAAAGTAATGAAACACCAAATGAAATAGGCACGTGTCCCAAAATTGTCGAATCTTTCTTTTAATTATTGCCACCTCAGTGCTTATTTAATTGTGAAAGAATCCCATGTGACTCTGAGTAGTGGGTGGGAGGCAAGACGGAAAGGGACGATGTTTACCAAAACACTGGGGTGCTGGAGATATTGGAAGTAACTACTGAGGTAATGGAGCGTGCCCTTAATATTATAACAACATTAATCAGCTCCCATGATTCTGTGATTTCCCAGCAGAATGAAAGACACACACACACACACACAGAGAAAGAGAAGCAGAAGAAAAGAGTAACGTGTTTGATATGATTCTGAATGACTTTTTCATCAGAAGCATTTTGGCGACTGATGTTTTTCTGGCTTGTTTTCCTATTTATACATGCGTCTGTGAAAATATTCACTGACTAAACCCTTGGGTGTCTAACATCCCTCACAGGACGTGTTTAAACGCTGTTTTGATTATGCCTCGTGATCTACATGCTGTATGCTAATTGAATTTGCTGCTTACCGCAGTATATATTATTGCCATAATCATTTCTGTGCTACATGTACATTTTTTGCTTGGAACAAAATGTGACTTTGTATAATCTCATCACGTTATGATGTTGTTTTTCTATTTTCTGACCAACTCCAAGTCTTTAAAAAAACCAACCAGCTGCATTCTTGTTTTTTAATGCCAAATTAGTTTCTGCATAAGTGAAAGACAAAAGGCTGTGGAGGAGGCACAGAGGTGAAATGTGACTTTGAGGCAGCAGGAGGAGGATGGCATAAAGCAAAGCAGCTTAGAGGATGACCTTGTGATTGACGTCTTTGAGGTGATGATGAATTCATTCAGACAGAGGCCGCACAGTGTGAGTCTAATTAATTAAGAGAACACACACACGTAGTATCCTGGATGCAAATGCAATGAACTGCGGATGTGTTTGTGCTGGCAATGGCGACTCAAAGTTACCGCAGGCGGCCATCAGTGTAGGAGTCTCTGGAGAGGGAGAGCGGATGCCTCCAGTGTTTCTCCGCTCTGAACATGTTGCTTTCATAACGCACTGATTAACACCTAGAGACCTAACATGGCTCCACAGTCTGCCGCTCTCACAGACTCTCCCTCACACGTTGATTGCCACGTTTGGACGAAGGCTCGCAATCTGTTCTGGTGGTTTTTTTGAGATGCAGCACAAACATGTGCTGATGTCTGATGTAGAATGAGCCTTGCTTTCACTGCCATCGGTACAGCAATGATGACCTTACCGTTTCACAGCGCCCCCACGCACAGAGTCAGATTCATTGAGAAATCCTTCTGTGTTTGATCTGAAAACAGTCGACAGGCCTGCACAGAGTCACGACCTCAACCCCACAGCACTTAAACTCTATACATACCTTAAGGGCAGCGGAGTCTATTTCCTTCTTCCAGCACTAAATCAACAAAAATGTCTCGGTGTAGCATCTTTGTTTAAGTCAGGTTTTCCATATAAACATTGAATAGTCTTTTCATTTCGTTCTGTGTAGTAGTTTATATCCTCAGAGGTGTTTTTGGTTGGATATGTTCCAAGTGTAGCTGTTTTCCTGCACCTCCACCTCTGTTTCATGTGAAAGCTTGAACTGATTTGTTTATGGTTTTTTTTTTCTTCTTTTTTTTCCTCCTCAGTATTCCCTGGTCAATGAGCCTTTGATTGAGCTGGCCAACCCGGGGGCCAGCGGCTCTCTCTTCTACTTAACCAGTGATGATGAGTTCATCATTAAAACTGTCCAGCACAAGGAGGCCAAGTTTCTCCAGAGGCTGCTCCCTGGATACTATATGGTAAGACATTTGGTGTCACTACATGAAGCTTCCAGTATCTGTTGAGGTAGAAAAAAAAAATCAATTTTTGAGTGTTGAATTGAGATCAATGAGATCAGATACTTAAGAAGGATAAATGAGATTTAGTGGCACCATCAGACTGAAAAGTGCTTCAGTTCAGGGGAGTAATACCTGAAAACTTATCAGAATATTTGCAACGTGATGTGGCCTTTTATGAATTAGGAACCAAGCCATTTGTTCTGTGTAAAGAAGTTTACTAAGAAATTACATTTGTCCATACTGAGGCTTTTCACTCCAATCTGACACCATACTGTCTTTCACAGAACTTGAACCAGAACCCACGTACGCTGCTACCGAAGTTTTACGGCCTGTACTGTATCCAGTCCGGGGGCATCAACATCCGACTGGTGGTGATGAACAATGTGCTGCCTCGGTCTGTCAAGATGCACTACAAATATGACCTGAAGGGATCTACCTACAAGAGACGGGCATCCAGGAAAGAGAGAGAGAAGGGCTGTCCAACCTACAAAGACCTGGACTTCCAGGACATGCATGAGGAAGGGCTTTACTTTGATGCAGAGACCTACAACAACCTAATGAAAACTCTGCAGAGAGACTGTCGGGTAGGTGATTTCTTTTTTAGAAGTATGTAGAGAGTCATTTTGTTCGAGCGTGGTAATGCACACAAAACAGTAAAGTCACCGGTATGACCTTAAATCAAGCTGTGCAGCAAAAGAAGGATTTCTAGTATCACGTTTCCTTGTTGTTTCATTCAAAAGGATATTTCTGTTAAATTCTTGTTGTCAAATTCGCTAAAACATGATGATGATGTTTCAAAAAGAGAATTTTCCATGTGTTTGCCAAAAGGACTGCAATGCATTTCTACTGCGTGTTCAGTCTGAGCTCTCATTTTGCCCTGGGCTCTGTTCTCCCTGCTCTGCACTGCTATGTTTCAGTATGTGACAGCTCTCCAAACACTGAACGTGATTAAGACATGATCCTGGTTGCGTGAGAGAATCTGGGCCCGATCCAAAGTTAGTCTTCCAGCCTAAAGGTTTGCATTCTTCTCTGTTTTAAGACGCAGGCCAGGAGACTGTCTGTGCTCTGGGGATCCACCATTATATCCCTGCCTTTAGAAGAAAACAGTGACACTCTATTTGTTATCTGAAACTTCATACCTTATCTATCTACAGTATATGACATTTCCATAAACTCAAAGACAGCTCTTGTTTACAGTAGCTAGGAATTCAAAGACCCTCTTAAACAAAAACTCTGTTTTATGTTCTGTTGTAATATTAAACCTATTATTGCCTATTTGGGGCATAATCTGGACCTTTTTTAAAGTTTATTGAACAGTTAAGACCAATTAGTTAATGGTAAATAATGTTTACAGTAAAACAGTCATTGTGAAATTGTAATCTTTTTAATAATAGAACTGTTTGTGGTTTAGTTTTGCTCTTTTGGGAAAGTCGAATATCCTTCTTGGAAACGTGTGTAAACAGGTGTGGAACGCTGTTGCTTTCCCACCTTTTAAAACCAAGCAGCATCGCTATCACAGGTTTTTGGACTGACCTGGGTCTTGTGACCTTGTGGTCTTGTGTTCATTCTGATGAACATCAAGTTGATCTCCTCCCAACCAACATTTTCATAAATAGGAAGTGGCGCTGCACTCAAATCCACCCCCCACCCCCCTCCACACACACACACACACACACACACACGCACACACACACATGCACACACGTATGAGGCCCTTCTCATTATCATTAACCAATAGGCTGACTTTCTGTGTTTTCTTTCTAATGTTTTCTTAAGCAGATTACAGCCAGAATGACACCCTCCTGCCTCGCTAAGTCACTGCTTCCTTAATGTTCAACCTGGCAGCACGCACACTTGTGTGCATGTACAGGCCTATGTCTTCCACATCTTGTATGTATATACGTATGTAGCGTGATGTTTATGTGCGACTCTGTTGAACAGCAGCTGTTAGAGAAGTGGTGCTGCAGGGTTTGTTATTGTCATGGCTTCCTGCATTTGCCTCCAGAGCGGGAAGCAAAGTGCCCTCTAAGCAGAATCTCTGTCTATTTCCATGAGTAAGCAGCTAACCCTGTCACCCCAGGAGAGGCTGTGGACTAAAACACAGAGGAGGGGTCGACTGAAGCCAAGCAACAGGGGGTGAGGGGTGTGGAGGCAACAAGGAAGCAGAAGGGGCTTGTTATCCTATGACTGTACATGTTGTGAGGCTTCTGGAAAAATAGATTTTTGGTATTTTTCCAGAGCTTGGAGTGCTATGATTTTGTTTTTTTTTTTTATTTCATAGGAATGTGGGGAGTCAGAGTTGAATTGAAGCTGAAAACGGAGTGTTGAGAGGAAGAGGAGTATGAGGAATGCGTTTGAGTGAATCAGATATTTCTGCTATGTGGGACACTTGTTGGGAAAATGCAGGGTACACTCTCTTCCTTTTAAGTCTCCCCCTCTCCATTACTCTGCAGCTCCCCTGATACTCGCCAAGTGCCAAAACAACACAGGGCATTAACAATTCATGTTGAACTCCACTGTACAAAGAGAGTGAGGCAGTAAGTATTTAATGTGCAGTGACTGTACGTTTGTATCCTCATGTCTGTAATTTGTAGGAGATAGAAGAGCATCACGTTATGTTGCATTACAGTGATGCTGAGGATGATGTCAGTGTTTTTTAAATCAAGTTTAATTGCAAATAGTAAATAATGTCAATAGTGAATAATAATCACAAGTTCCCAGAGCCCACGATGATGTGTTCAGTGTCTGTTATAGCTGAAAGCCAAAGATATTAAAATTTAACATCATAAAGTAAAAGAGTAAAAATGTTTGAATTTGAGAACCTTCTGCCATTTTTATTCAAATTATTTGATGATTAAATAGTTTCTGACTAATTACCTGTCTGCAATATGAAATGATTAAGTTATTAAAGAGCATAATTAAATTCACAGTCTCGTATCACAGTACGCTGGCTGGAGGAGTTGGATTTCACAGAGACACAGAGGGCATAAATGAATGACACTTAAATTGTTTTTAAATTATATCGTTACAGTTCTTACAAGAAAAAAGAATTTGTTTTTCAAGCAAGTTTTATAAGGAACATTAGATGAAAAGAGATGACAATCTACCAATGGGTCATGAATTATAGATTCATATTTTAGGCAAAAACATCCGTGAATATAACTAGACTCAGAGTTAGTGTATACCCAGTGCCAGTGATACAGCTGGGCCAAAAAGAAGTGTGAGAGGCTCTGTGTTCTGTATTTTCAGCAGAAAGACTCAGACTTACAGCAAGAAAGCTCGCAGTGTATTGGTGTCACTGCAAAGTGGGGGCACAAGAGCCAGCACTGTCAGGAGCTCTACAGCCCTAGTGGCACAGAGATGAATGGCTGGCGGAGTGCTACTGGGCAGAATACACAGAGACACATCATGTATTTGTTGATGATGCCGTGACAGAGCTCACTTCCTGCAGGAGTTTTAGGATTAGGATTTCCCACTCGCAGCGAGGAAACAGAGCTGTGTTTGAAATGAGAGCAGAGGGCAGGTTGTCCCAGAGGAGAGAGAGGCAAACACTTCTAAGCTTTTAAAGATCAGCAGTTTTCCACTTCACACACTCATATTTTACCGTGCTCACGTATAAATGGTATTTTTAAAGAACCCAAAGAAAAATCCTTCACACAAACAACCACAGAAATGCTGCTGTTTTCGTTCTGGTGCGATGGGTTGATTGTTTGCTTGGGAAAGCTGGGGCCGGGGCACACAGTGATGGCCTTCTGTAGGCAGCCTGGTGTGCGTGGCTCTATTCAAAATGGCTGCTGCTTGAATAGGCCGGGGGAGTTACAGTGAAGGGATGCAAATTGTGCATATGGAAGAGGCAAAGCTCAGACAAAAGCCTCAGTGTTCGCTCGAGTCAGTCATTAAGTCTATTTTGTGTTTGTGTGTTTTCACGCGTGTGTATGAATGTGCCCAACTATGACTTCAGACATCAGTTTTTCATTGCAGAGGCCAGCTGGATTTAAAACTAACACGAATAATATCTTCTTTGATCTCTCACTGAAAATAGATTATCTAGAGAAAAAGAGGAGGAAGTTGGAGGTCAAATATCAAACATTATTGCTCTCATGTTCTCAGAAAACCATGGATGTTTTCTTTGGGGTACTGGTCTTTCTATTGCTTTTAATCCTATGATGATACATTTTATATCAGTCTCACTTTTGATGAGAGTCACATGAATTTTTAATATTCAATTTCTGATTTAAGGGAACTGAATGGATTGAATATTGAATTATAAACATAAATAGTCATGTGAATAACTTAATGTCCGGAACCAGTGCAATAACTTTTTTTTTTTTTTCCCCTTAGTCTTGGTCATAAGATAATCCTAGGTACCAGGCACTGACGCTAATCCCAGCCTCTCTCTCTCTACCCTTGCGTTGAAAGTCTTAGTGAAACTGGTCGAACGGCTCCTCAGGCAGGTCACTGTGTAAGACTTAGATAACTGCGTCAAAACACCTTGTTTATTTAGCTCAAAACTGGTTTAAACTAGGATTTCCTTTTGCTCGCCTTAGGGTCTTTGAGGCACTGAAGTGTATTAGTTTATGTTTTTCACAGTAATTACCATCCAAGAGCTGACAATGAAGCATCCGCTCCACGTGAATCCTGGAGAATCCAGTGCTCAAACATAAACATGTGAAATAGCCTGATTTTAAAAATGCAGCTTGTAACCTTAATGATCACTGGACTCAGTATTTCTTCTAACTTGTCATAGGTGCTGGAGAGTTTTAAGATCATGGACTACAGTCTGCTGCTTGGTGTGCATGTCCTGGATCAGAGTCACAGAGAGGGCGGTGAGCAGGGCCAGGCCGGGGGGGACGGGAGGAGACCTGTGTGTCAGAGGGTCCTTTACTCCACCGCCATGGAGTCCATCCAGGGAGACGGCAAGGCTGCTGAAGTCCTCACCACAGATGACACGTGAGTCTGCTCAGTGGGGAGAAAACACACACACACGCACACACTCACTCTCTGCTTCTGTCTCGCAATCTCCACCTTTTCTCTCACAGACACGCTTATACAACCATGCTCATACCTCCCAGAGGACACACACAGTGTACACACAGTCAGGCTCTCATATAACCATAGCTACAGCACACAAACACTAACACAGTCACTGTTACGCATATTTACAGCAATACACGTGAATGTAAATAACGTTAAGTGCCTCTTTTACAAACACTGGTAAACGTGTGGAGGTGCATTGCCTTTATTTGAACAGCGCTTCAGGCACTGAAGAAGAACAACAATAGCTGTTCCCTGACTGCTGGTGTGTGTTTTTACTCCGTTTTAGGATGGGTGGCATCCCCGCCAAAACACACAAAGATGAGAAGCTGCTCATCTTCCTGGGTCTCATAGATATTCTACAGTCATACAGGTACAAATCTGCTCTCATTTTATTTATTCATAACACTGGTGCTTTTTATTTGTCCTGAATGGAAAAACACATTATACTGTTAGACATTTTCTGCAGCTCATGCTGTCAGAGTTAAATGGTATGAGTTTCTATAAGTAACTCGTAAGAAACTTGCCTCAGGAACAACCAATAGAGACGTGACATTTTGAAGGGAATGTGCAGAAAGACTTACAGATTCAGTGAGACAGCCTGGCGTGATTCTTTCTACTGATGCTTCCTGTATGACAAGACCATCTGATGTTGAAGTAGCAACCTGCATTAATGGAAAAAGCAATAAGTCACTTTACCATACTTTCCTCTACCCAGCATCTCAGCGAACACAGCAGTCAATCTTCATTATTTACACATTGATTTTTCTTTTTTTTTTTTTTGTCCCAAGAGGAAGAGAGTTAGGTAAGGAGAGGAGAAAGCCGTTTGACTCATTAGCTTTTCATACTTGTGGCCATTTGAAAGAATAGCATAAATCCTTGTCAGCCCGGTTGGTTGAGGCATCAGTTGCTCACACAGTGGGCTGGGTGAGATCAGGTCAGGGAGGAAGGACGAATAGGCCCAATTTATCTATTTATCCTGCCAGATTTTTCTTTTCTTTCCTCGCTCAAAGCGAACCTTAAACTCTAAACATTAGATCACAAAAAAACTGAATCATCTCCTGCCCAAACTATAGGAAGTAACCTTTATTTTATCAGGGGAAGCATCTCATGTTTGACCCAGTATAAAGCGGAAGCTGTTGTGTAAGTGCTTATGTTTGTGACAAGGCTTCTTCTTGTTTTGTTTCTCCTCAGGTTCATTAAGAAGTTGGAACACTCATGGAAAGCCCTGGTGTACGATGGCGTAAGTTAATAGCTTGCTCAAATCTGACACTGCCGTTTTCATGAATGGGCCTTTTATATGTTCACCTGCTCTTTGGTCTACTGTCTGATAAAGGTCTGGAATTTTCTGTCTGCCTGCAGGACTCTGTTTCTGTGCACCGGCCCGGGTTTTATGCCAGCCGCTTCCTCAAGTTCATGAACACGCGGGTCTTCAGGAAGACTCAGCGTAAGTCGAGGCTGATCGTGGTCACGCACGTGATGTCTCATGTGGCAAATTAACAAAGGGAAAGGGGAAGTAATGGGAAGTGGGAAATGGGAAATCCTGGCCTGATATGAAGAGTGATTCTTCTCTGGGCATTTGTGTGTCACTGTTACATTGTTAGTAAACTGGTAACTCATTTCTTGAAACATTAACTGGAATATTATTTCCCTGTATTGCCCTTCCTTTTTTTCGACTGATAATGTCTTGCATAGTTAGAGGGTGAAAATATCGCCAGAGGGCGGTGACAGGGAAGGCCTTCATTACATGTGCTGTCTGGAGGCAGAATAATCATTAGTGTGTTTTAACTTTTTAATAACTTTACTGATGTTTTGTTTGTGTTAACGTTGCTTCAATCACCATAATTGACTCATTCTCCCACCCCCCGTCCCTCTCCCAATTATCTTCTCCTCTAAAACTCCTTCTGGCTCTGCAGAATATTTTTCTTCTCTCATTTATTTTCTTTTCATGACTCACATGCTCTTTTTTTTTTTTTTTTTTTGTGCTGCAGCAATTCGATACTCCCCTTCAAAGAGGACTCGCAATTCCATCCAAGCTCTGAAGTCGTCCTCTCAGGAGATCCTCTCGTCGCAAGCAGATGAGAGGAACAAGGAGGACAGGAGGGACAGGCTGGGAGGAGCCCGCAGCCTCGCCAGTCTGGACGGACAAGGTACCTAAACAATGGCTGCCTCACTCTGACCATGACAGCTACTGGGGAACCATCTCCCATAGGTGCTGTGAGACAGCAACATATTTATAATTGACAACATACATGGATGTTCATAGAAGTGTAACTGAAAACATAAACTGTTTTATCAGAGATACACTTGCTGTTTTAATTTTATCCTCAGTTTCACGGCACAAAGATTTCTAATCTGCTATTTGAGCTTCACTTGTTTTGTAGTATTTGTGGTCCTTTGGAGCTTTTTCAAAGCCCTTAAGTAGCCACTTATATTCAGCCATAAAAATGTTGTCATCTCAGCACTGCCACAGGGGGAAACTGCCAGTGGTTGATTCAATATTTTGGCCTTAATGGAAAGAAAACAGAGGCTGCTTTGTTGTTAGTATCCCATCAGGATTGCTAAAAAAATAGAAATGTGTATAAGATGTGTAACTTCACATACCTTCTCATTGTCTCTTACGATCTCAGTCTGACCACAGGACCAGAAGGTCCAGTATATAAATCGGGAACCTTTGCGTCTTAGCCAACAGAGGATGCAATTTTGTGGGCGTAGAACAGAAACGAGGGTCATGGGTCATGTGTTCTCATTCTCTTTACAACCAGAGTGCTCTCCTATCACAGTCTCAGCTCTGAGGCAACGTACTATAAAGTCATTTCTCTCTTCAGTTACTACAAAACCAGCCTCAGTGGAGACAAAGCAGATCCTTTGTTTGTGGAGCTATTTAATCCAAGTCCCCATCGCCCTGCCTGGTCTGCTTCATTAGCCTTATTTAAACTTTGGCGTCCGTACTGGAAAGCACAACAGATACAAGAATAATGCTTCATCATTTCCTCAGCTTTTCATTCTGATCAATACAGCTATATAAAACAGGATTATACATATTGATTAACTAATGGTGCATTTTTAGTTTTCCAAGAATCACGGCCTTGGATGTCAGTGCTGGTCAGTGTATATTTTCCCAGTTAAAGGGGAACGTCATGTGTAATCAGCCGATGGGGGGAAAAAAAAAACTTGCATAACTCGTAATGTGTGCGAAGACGACGTCAGTGAGGGTCAAATGAAAACATAGGAAAACCATGAAATGACCACGACCTGTTCCTTTACTGATGTTACATCGTGCAAATGTTTTCTCCTCAGCTGTGTTTGGTTCGTACCTGCGTCCTGATCTGGTCCCTGCCAGCCTGTCTTTCTATGGAGGCTCCTCCATGGGAACCATCTCCACCTCCTCCATCTTCGTCAACGTGGACAACCAAACAGAGGAAAGGTACGCTGTCCGCTTGTTGTCCATTTTACTCTTACTCGTGGTTTTCATTAAAGGCCTCTGTCGATTCATTTAGTTCATCACTTTTTCAAGCATGATGCAATATTACTGTACCCAACTCAGCCTTGAGGAGCAGGGAGAAGGCATGCGAAGTTGCCACGCCCAACACAAACACTCGCACCCATAGCTGCACGTCACTGTCACCTATACTCTTCTAACTAGCGGTCTTATTAGTGACATGCGTCATGGAGCAGGTGACTCATCTGACTTGGCAATGTGCATTCAATAGGAATACACATTCACATGCACATAAACTTCCTACACAACATACTGTACACACAGTGATGGTCCCTTGTATTTACAAGACACGGAGGAAGGCATATCCTGTATGCCCTACACAAACAAAAACCATATTTGTTTTTTTTGCTTCAGGCAGGAAAGCCTTTATACACACTTCTCTCCACTGTGTGGCCAGTTTAATTCTCCGTCTCGCTAGAAGCATCAAAACATTTTGCCTCCTGTCCTCAAAGTGTTTTCTGTCTTTCACCTCTCCACCTGTTCAATAGTGTCAAGTTCAGCTTCCTTTCTGAGGCTCCATTGTGTGACTTGCCCAGTCTTGTCCCCTCATCAGTCACCTGCTGCTGCCCTGACATTGCTCTGTCAACTGTTTTCATAAATATTTAAACGGCGGCTTTGACACAGTCTTACCTAGTGTTACTAGGCTGCAGAAAGACCGTCACCAAAGCGGACAAGCGGCGCAGTGGGGACTGTATATGCACTAGCAGTAATCCCTGTCTGACAACTGGTGTGTGTGTGTGTGTGTGTGTGTGTGTGTTACAGTTGTAGCACCTAGTGCAGTGATGTTTCAGGCTGCTAATTGATCTGTATCCTTCTAACCACCTATATCTCCAAATGTACTTCTCTCCCTGGCTTTCATTGTGACACAAATGAAGTCAATCACATGTCATAAAAGTAGAAACACATTCCTGAATATATCAGGGAGTCACCTGATGTACGTTTATGACAGCTCTCCTGCTGCCCTCTGGTGGTTGAATAAGGGGAAGCTACATTTAAAGACAAACGTGATTCACACAGTGATGCAGTCTCATAGTGCACTGTATTTTATTATTGAAGAACAATGGTATGTTGCTTTTATTTTGTTTGAGTTTTTTCTTTTCCACTGTTCCCCTTTAAATCATCACAGTTTCCGAGAGACATGAACACGTGCGACTGCATGGATAAAAGCTTAGTTTGGGTTTTGTGTTTTGGAGGAGCAGATGATATATAGCTTCACTGTCATACATATTTGTTTGAGTTTATTTTATAATTTATAAAGTGCTGAATTTTACAGTGTGCAGTTTCTTGGAATAATTTAATTATTGTATTTATTGTTATGCTTTTTTGTACATATAGTGGAAAGAAACTCAGTGGATTTACACAAGTACTGTAGTTATGTACAATTTCAAGATATCTGCAGGTTACTTGAGTAGTCTATTTCCATTTTGTGCTACTTCATACTTTGACTTTTACTCCACTACATTTTATAGCTTATAGTATTATTACACTTTAATATATTATACAACAAGGGTGTGATTCTGACATTGTGATGAGTTTAGGCTAATGTTGAAGAAGTTTACTTTCCTGTGAGACTACAAGCCTTTCAGCCGAAGTCACTTTGCCTCATCAAAGTATCTTTTAATATTTGGTGATTTTTTTTTTGAAAGTACCGTTTTTACAGGTGTTTTACTTAAACCTGCCTTCAGGATTGTTTACCTTATAGATTAAAATTAAAAAAAAATCCCTTTCTGTTTCAGAGATGACGTTGCCTCCAGCTCCACGTTTACCCTGGAGGACAGCGCTATCTGCCTCACTTCAGAGCAGAGCACCATGGATGTGGACATAGACCGTGATAATGGATCTGTTTTTGATGTCTACTTGGTGAGTCACTTCTCCATTTCAGTTCACTGTCACACTGGGGTCATTCTTGGCAATTCCTAACTTGTTTTGTTTTCTTGAGGTGTTCAGATATTGGTTATCTTGCTAATGCTTATTTTGTACATATTTATAAAACACACCAAAACCATGTTAATAATATTTTGTTCCTCTGCTCTCCCCTACAGTGAAAAGAGCAGCTTCACAACAGTCATTTCCTGCCAATCATAAGACAATCGACCTTTGACTTCACCTCCGTGCTGCTACATCCATGTTGCCACTTGTATTGCCAACACATAAAAAGACTGAGATTCTCCACTGGGTGACAGACTAAAAGAAGATAAGTGATGCAGTAATGCACATCTACAGGAACCATGTGACATATCGTACCATGTGATCAGACTGTCACTTTTTAGAGCATGAGTCAATGGAGTGCCATTACATATGTATCCTATTTAATGGCTCATACAGAGAGAGCTCAACGTTTAGCGTATACACACACACACACCATACACTTTGTTTTTCTCCTGATCAGATGAGAAATGTTTACAGTGAATTTACGATGGCCTCTTTGTCCCTGATGAAGAGGGATGTGACCGTTTCATGTGAAGGACATAAGCCAGGTTGTATCCATGGCCAACTTGGACGAGGAAAAACCCATGAAGAGACTTGATTCTGAAACCTGGCTGAAGGCTGAACCTGGACTGTGATGGTGGTTGACGTGGCCACCTTTTTCTAACTGGGCTGTTATTTGTTCAGCCCCGACACAAACCTGAAGCCATGGCGAAGAGCTGCTGCAAAGTGATGCGAGAAAAGACAGTTACTGGATTTTGGACAAAGCACAGAGCGGAGGCACAGTGCGCTCCCTCTTGATAAAAAGTCACTTTTGACATTTGCTTATGCTTACTGTATAAAAAAAACAAACAAATCCTCTGAGGATGTTGCTTAGGTGGGTGGGTTACTGTACCTGACATAAGCACAGATTTGGGTGTGTGAACATGCACTTTTTTCCCCCCTCTTTTTACTCTACAGATGCACACCTCTGTAAGTCATTGATACTACATGTACAAAGATGATGAAGGAACATTGTAGATCATTTTTGATGTGTAGCTACTACTTTTGTGAGGTTTGCGTCACGACTGAAGATGCTTTTACTCAGGATGCTCTTTGATACTGAATAAGTGTGTCTTCTTCAACAAGTTGTGAGACATTCATTTGGCACTTAGGAGCTGTCTGATACCTCTTCATCAAAACCATATCCAACTTTAAATGTTTGATTCCACAATAACACGTTAGTTGATGATGTAAACCTCAACATTTTACCATTTGCTGAAAAAAAAAAAAAAAAAAACTTTCAATCGCTGAATGTAAAGACAATGCATATTTATATATGGAGGAGAGAGACTCCTATAAATAAACAGCTAAAATTAAGTGTCTACCTTTTGTTTAGCAGCTTGAGAAGTCGTACTTTTCACTGGTCTCAACATTATGGTTGTGCATAACTACTGTGTGTAGTAGCTTCACGGTAGTGTAACTAAAACAGTGCATTTACAATTCGGTTGTGTAACAATTTTAATTTACAGAACATTGTCAAACTGCATTACATTTAGTGCAAACAATAACACTTCTGATGTACAACTTAGAAATGTACAAACTGTGTAGATTACTGACAAAATATCAAAATTAAAAACACTAAATGCATTCTTCAGTGGACACTGCTTGTAGATCTAGCTCTTGTAATCATCAGTAAAACAATTATCCAGGTCTTTCCTAACCTCTAACCATTTGGACTGAAAACAATGATGGTTACATTTTTAACCATGCAGAACTACTGCTTGCAAAACTCCCAACTTTTGATGGCATTAAAGACAATCTAGAGTAAACTTGAAAGTTTGAGGTAAGACGATGTGAAATGCTGACCCTTTACTCCATACTTCATGTCAGTGTTGTTAAATGCACATGTGGTGGCTGTACAGTAAAGAAAGCCAGGATTTTAAGGGGCCATCCTGGTGTTTAAGGATTAATGGGGATAGTTTATCAGTCAAAGGGCAGGAGCCCACTGCAGTGTAGTGTGGCATGTGAAATATACTGTTAGAGTATGACAGGGAGTGAAGGTGTACATCATTGCCTACTCAACAATTTACAGCTTTCTTATTCTGCACAATAGCAGCACAACTAATACACAAACCTGACACTGATGAATGGTTAAAAAAAAAACAATCTAGGGTGGATAGATGAAATGGATCTACTCATCTCTCACTGAAAGATAGGAACCTTATCAGACACTATGGCTGGTCAATTGTACACACCTGTCATAGACTGTGAAATGAAGACTGAAGACAGATACACAGTGACAATAGACCGCAACTTAGTATCTATGCAGTCAACTACATCAAAGACATCCAATTGTTGATTATTAAAATTATTGTCCAATGTAGGTTAACTAGATTTCACAATGTTCTTTACGCCCCCACATCAGATTTTATCAGCCCATTAGAGTCATCAAATTCAAGAGTTTAACAGTCAATTCACATTTCTCACATTAGTAAACTAACTGAAAACATAGTCTAGTCTCTCTGTACAACACATTGTGTCAGTGGTGCTCTGAAAGCTGCTTTATAATAATCTAGAAATATAAAGATTTCAAAGCTTTAGGTTCTGACCCTCCATCAAACTGCAGAGTCATCACTAGAGGGACAGGAGAAGGCAAGAAAGAGGAGAAACTGTACCAGACCTCATCAGTGCTTATCCTGTCATTATCTACTGTCCTCTCTCGTGGTAGTTACTTTAGCAGCAGCAAAACAAGTAGCTGTAATACTAGTAATTATAGCAAACCCAAAAAGTCAAGAAGTATGTAATCATAACAAATGTACAAAACAATTTACAAAAAAAAAGCAAATAGCTGGTAACTCCAAATCAAAAACCACTTGAATTTACAGACCAATGTACTCATGACCTACAGATGGTATTAGGCCATTATTATGTAGCTGACATGACAACCACTGATGGTGGAAAGCCATAAAACCTGTCTCCTCTCCAAGTGTCCTGTGGGACGTCCTGGATGATATGGTGTCTTACATGTTTGAAAACTAAATTACACTGAATGGGTCATGTAGCTGAGAGCCTGTTAGACGCCGAACAAACAGAACCTTGGCCCTGTACAAACCTAAAACAAAAAGGATTAAAAGTCAACATCCCAGAAATGACAAACAATAATAGTGGATTCTGTTCATCTGCTGACTTTTTCCATGGTTCAGAGTTGTATTGTGAGAACCATACAGGAGATATCCCATCCACAGACAGTGTAAGTCATGTTCTGGTTACCTTTTTGTGCTCAGAAGAGGATTGGCTTCCCAGCAGTTTTCTCTTGGACATAAGACGTGAAGCGTCTGAGAAACTTTGGGTACTCTCTCTTGGCCACGGCTCTGAGGACCGAGGCTGGAGCCCAACCTCCTGGGTTAACTGCAACCACACAGAGGAAAGTTATCAGGAAACTGTGTGTACGTGTTAACGTGGTATATTACGATTAATCATAAACCAACGTTGTAAAGATTGAGTACACAGACAGAGGTCTAGGTTTCCCTCTTAATGAGAAATGATTATGTAATCATTACTTATTCATATGTACTCTTGTGTCGTGCCAATAAAAAGGCTCAGGATTCCTTCTGCAGCACAGCTTTATGTCACAATCTCATCTACAGGGAACTGGGGAAGGGAAGAAGTTGTGCAATTTTGGTCTGATATTTCTAAGACAAGCATGCAGACCATCAAGCTCTTATGCTAATTAAAGCTGTGCAAAGATCATTCTGCACTGGCTGACATGAGGATTTTCTGAATTATTTGAGTAATAGCTTAAGTTAAACAATAAGAACTTAGTAGTATGTGGACATCAGATGTGTTATTCACAGTAATAATTTAAAAAAATACATAAAAAACAGGCCCCTTTAGATGGTTTAAACAAAGACTAAGAATTTACATAGCTACACATCTAGGAAATGTGAGTTGAGCTCTAGATAACATTACATATTACTTTCTTTTATTAACAAAGACAATTTGCCAATGCATTAGCCTGACTATGCTTTTTTTAAATTCTCATCTGTAGTCTAGAAAATTTAGTGGGTCTGACCCAAACTGATTTAAGATTAGGACTCAGTTTAACTCTTCTGCTGTCAGTAGGCTTGATGTTAATATAAAGCAGCTTATAGTTAGGTAATTCTGATGATAGAAAGGCTTTGTTCAGCAGCCTGCTCTTGACATGTGCACTGACGCTGGAAAACTTACCATTAGCAACGTAGGTGATTTTACAAAGGATGTTTTCCCTGCTGATCTCTTTGTCACCTTCTGGAGGGCTGACCAGTGTTTGGCAGATCATGGCAACATTGATTTTGGCACGAACACAGCGGTTTGTGGGCTGAAAGTGAAACAAAAATGTAAATGCAAATAATTCCCAGAACAAAATTTCACTTGAGATGATTTCACAGAGCAATTCGGGTTATGATGTCTAAAACTATTTGCTCCTTCAATTACGTTTACAACAGAGCCTTGCCTGACTGAGGGATATTTATCAGTACAGTTACTCAAATGCATTTTTGGTCACACTACTTAGATATCTCATGTATTGGTAAAATGTCATTAAAATAAATAAATAATAAGATAAATATTAAAAAACAGGCCAAACAGTGTATTCTCTGAATAGTTTACAGCTCACTAAATGCTCACTTGCTATAGAGCATGATAAGAATAGGGGTGATGCAGGAAATCTTACAGGGGCATTTTCGTGGTCCACAGAAAAGTTGCAGACTAGCCATGTATCTGGATCATTTTCGTTTGTTGCCAGGACCTTCCTGATGGCTGACAGATAGAGTACGTCCCTCTGAGAGGCAGGCCAGACTCTCTGGAACACAACCAGACAGTTTGTTTGGTAATCCAATAAGCAACTTTTTGGCAATGTCTAAAACTGCCATGTGGTCAATTTACCTTGTGTGTCTGGTAAACAATGATGGCATTATCGGAAAGTGTTTCCACAACGTTGAAATTTTCAATGGTCGCTGAGGAAGGAAGAATTTATTATGGTCAGAGAACGTCAAACTGTGTTGATATGATGGCGATTTCTGAAACAGTAAACTTACTCTCCCAGTCCATTCGGACAGCTGTATCCCAAAAGTAGCGGCAGACCTCATGACCTGTCACCTCCTTTACGGCATGTGTTGCTTTGAGAGGATCCAGCACAATGCCGTTCTCCTCCACTTCTCTCCTGTACACCTGAGACAGAACAAAATTAGTTCCTCCCTAAACATTTAATAAATCATACTTTTAATTCTACCAACTGATAACTGAGCCTAATTTTCCAGTTTAAAAACTTAAGAACAAGGGACATTTTGGCTTATAACATGAATAGTTTAAAAAGTTTAGAGATTTTCTCTGTTTCCGAGCTATCAAACACTGTTACAACCACAGGATCTATTAAACAGTAAATGGGCCTTAAATAATCAGGGATGTCAACGAAGCGAAATGATTTCATAAGCAGCCACTCCTCTGTACTCACCTTCATCTCACCTTCTTCTATTACCAGCTGCCAGTTGGCATCTCCACCCACATCCTGAAGAGAGTAAGTCATATGATTCTGCACCATTTCTTCCACCTAAGAGACAGACAGATACTGATTAAATTCACGCTTTACCGTTCTTTACCTGCCTACTTGATGCCATGCGTTGAAATGAAATATACTGTATTAGGGATCTTACAGTCAAGTCTAATGATTTATAGTCTTGGACAATCAATACACACACAAAGAGGTTTCATCAAATCCCAGGCTTGCAGCATTACACTTAATGCTGACAGCCTGTCAGCCATTCCAGAATATTCACATTCTTCCAGTTTTATTTGCCTTAGTGCATCACATATTACAATAAAGTGCTTGATGTGAAAATGCACAACATACTACACAAAGCACAAAAACAAAACAAAACAAACAAAAAAAAAAAACAACAACACACGTTTGTGAAATCCTAGTAGGATTGGTTAGTAGACATGCTCTCATGCTCTTTGTTCATGCTCTCTCTGACTGCGGTGAAAAGTCAGTATTTTCAAATGCAGGCGCACTCTTGACTAAATACAATACCTGGGCACTGAATCTGTGAATGTCATCTGAAGCACTGACTAGCTCAACGGAGGACAGGGAAGAGGAATGGCTATGAGGCTGTACAGCAGAAAGAGGGTTTGGAAGAAAGAAATAAGGAAAAAAGCTGAAAGAGGCACCGCTGCAGCAGGCCAAAGCACACAGTCACAACCTGCTCAAGCAGCATTTTCATATGAAAAGGTTATGTACAGTACAGTAAGCTCTCAAAGTAACTGCAATAAGCACAAACCAATTCTCTGTGAATAGAAACAGATGAAGCTTGGACACATTATGTGAACATGTAATAAAAAAACTGGTTGTAACTTGACTGGACACATAAATTGTAAAGAGATGCAGTTTGTGGCCTTAAGAAATTCAAATGGAAATGTTGAAGAGAAGATAAAGAACGTATTGAGCACCTTTTTGGCAAATCTGTGTGTACCAATGGTGGAGAAGATGTCTCCAGAAGGAACCGGAGTTATCCGAGGTATTCTGACTTTCTCTGACTGGCACTAAAGGAACACAAAGAAGAGGTTAGGTAGATTAGTAAGATACACATTTAACATTTAAAAGGCAACATCTCTGTATATTATGTATGTAACTGTGCTTAAATGATTTTCCCACAGGAAGAATGAGACAGATGAGGAAGAGAGGAACAAGAGATTCTCTATGCTTCTAGACAGACAATCAGAAATAGAAAATGAGAAAAATAAGAGAAAATGTACAGTAGGTCTTCATCACACCTGCTCCTCCATCTTGTCTTGTCTGTCCAGAGCCGCTTCCACTGCATCAAAGAACTCATCTTCATTGATGAGACTGTTGGGCCCTTCCTGTGAAGATGCAACAAAAAAGCGTTGTCAGATTTAGAGTTGCAGAATGTCAAGAAATCATTTTGTTGTGGTTTATCTAACTGTTTTTAATCCATTTGTCTACTTTCATCTTGCCTCGTAGTCTGGGCCTCCATAGTGTGACTTTTTCTTTAGTTCATGCACAGCAGACCTGTAGGCATCTTCTACCCTCCTCCTCTTCTCCAGCTCCTGCACACACAGAGAAAAGAGTTTGTTGCTGATTAAATAAATAAGATTTTGTGTTACAGAATCAGAAAACAGAGGAGAGCCTGAAAAAAAAAAGTGGGGGTTGGGTGGGATGGTGTGGAGGTCTGCATGTCAGACAAACCCACCACATAAATTGCATTTATTGTATTGCATAAAATGTATACATGCAAACAGGTTTTACATGATTTCTCATACCCTGTCACAAAGGACCTTGAAACAAACGGCTGCTAAAGAGAGGCTGTGTCATATTTGCACCATCTATTATTTAACAGCAAAGCAACAATTTGGCAATATTTGCTATCTGTAAGAGAAAATGAATCCAAATTCAGTAAAATGTGCTAGGTAGACTTAGTTCTAAAGAAATTACTCAACAACTTGGTGCAAAAAGTAGCTCACATCTCAGACAATCTGTCCACAGTGCAGCAGGATAAAGCAGGTAAATGGAAGCAATTGTGCTTTCCAGAAAAATACTTTAAAACATGACAGAAAGAGCCAGGAAACCAAACGAAAGGAAGGTGTGGACGTACAGAAGAAACAGGGGTGATCCTGTTTCTACTCTATGTAACCACTAGACAGAGACCTACTATGAATAAGAGGCTGCAGGTTTGTAGAGGAAGCCATCCTTGGGCCTGGTTTGGTCTGATCAGCTTTGGTCGCGGAGGATTCCACAAACTCCACAATGAAGTCTGAGCAGTCATTTTCTAATTCTCTCTCTGTACAAGTCTGACGAGGTCTTTCTTGTTCTTTGCAGTGTGTGCTCTAAAACTATTTCTATTTCCTACTCCACATCAGCAGCTAAACACACATAACCAAACACAGATAAGGCTGAGATAGTTTCGCTCCAGCAGTCCAACTGACTGGAAACACTTCCAGGCTTTTGTAAGTTTTAGGGTTGGGCAGCATGCCTTTACACACAGAAGAAAAAAAAAAAACACAAACTGGTTTGGCAACAACTGATCAATGTCATAGGAGCTCTAAAGCACATACCTTTACAGACACAGACCGCTCTGTACAAAAAGCAAAATCAATAAATGAAAGTGTGTTATGGGAACTCCAATCAATCGTGAAAAACAAATGATCAAATAATAATGGAGTTAAAGTTCATTATGGGAAACAGATACATTTGTGTGAGCAGGTCTGCCTATTTGACTAAGACTTGTACATTCATATTTTATTCATATCCAGTAATACTAACGGTTTTTCATCTGGCCTACACACTTTGAGTACTTTTGTCAATGCAGACAAAGCACACAATGTCTTTTTTAACACTACTAAAGGAGATCTGAACTACATCCTGAAGAACTGAGGCTGGTCGAACCTGTTCATTCAAACAGCTTTTTCAGTGTGTAATATTTAGAGTGATCTATTAGCAGAAATTGAATATAGTATTGCTAAATATGTTGTCAGTGTGTAATCACTGGAGAATCTCAACCATTAAATTTTCTTAACTTTAGAATAAACTTTTTATATTTACTTATGGAGCGGTTCTCCTTTCATGGAGGCAGCTATGTTGCACGGCTGTGTTTTTCAAAAAAGCCTAAGACGGACAAACCAAATACTGACTCTAGACAGGAAATCATGACTGTTTTAAAGGTGACGACTACCGTGCCCTTCCTCAATCCTGGAAATGCAGAAAAGTTGCATTCTGCGATCTCATTACTAGATGCCACGAAATCATTCACATTTTACACATTGCATGCACCTTTAATTAATACAGTGGGTGTATTTTACAGAGCCAACTCCATTAAATCATCTCCTAGTTTTTCCAAAACACCCACTGTACCTTTTTAATTTTCCTATCAACATGAATACCTGAAGACAATCATGGCTAAATATTTGGACATCAGTGTTGCACCACAACCTCATCAGCCAAAAACAGATCCCAAAACACCAAACTCTTGTTTAGATCTAAAGAGAATAGAAGGCAACTATTAACGCCTCAGCCTGTGACACTTCCACACAGCAGTGGCTGTGTCAGCAGAACCAAACTGCTTATTATTCACATGACACCTCACACATTGTGACTCATTGTGTGCAGAGCAAGACTGTACCTTGTCCAGTCTCTTCTGCCAGCTCTCCTCTCGTTTGACCATCAGTTCGATGCAGTGGGACAAGGTAGAGAGGATGCCTGCTGTGGTAGCTTTGAAGGTGATGGCCTCACCCTTAAAGTCAATCCCATTCATACCTTTAGGACTGGCAGGGGAAAACACTGGTGCAGACACACATACAAAATAATAAACCTAATGGAACAGCTGCTGGATGACTTGAAATTTGTAGCTTTACATGCAAAGTGAACTGAGAAACCAAAATGATTTTTTTTCCCACAAACATTTTCAAATCAAGCAGAAGCATCTGCAGGTAAACTCACATTTCTCTTTGCTGCCATTGTTGTTGTGACTATATTCAACATCAGGTCTTGTGGTGGTAAGAAAATCATCTTCGTCCTCCTCTACTACTGGTGAGAAAATAACACTTATCTTAGATCCATCAACTATTTTGCTGTTCTGTTAAGCACACTTATTTATTTATATAAAAAACTATAGATAATAGACTATAGTTTTTAATGAAAGGGCTTAGTAAGCATTTGCACTTCCAGATTCACTTGTGCTGAGTCAGTTTTCCCTTTTCTTTAGTGTTGATGATTTAACCAAAAACGTTAAACTACATGTTCATTTAACCTAAAGAGTAACTTCAATAAGAAAGCACTTTTGAAGGCTATAAAGGGGTTTTCCCTCAGAGATTAAACAACCCACAAAGTGCCCTGTGAGTGCATATTGATTTTTTTTCAGTCTTACCAACCAATCTTTTGCAGCTTTAATACTCTATGAACCAACGTTTTCTTCTTTCAGTAAACATGACTAATACTGTACCTTCTTGCCATGTCAACAAATCAGATCCAAACATAATTAAAACAGAACAAAAAAAACAAAACAAAAAAAACAATCCATTTAAATCTCTTGAGACTATATCAGCTTCATAATAGTGTAATAATGACACAGGTTACCTCTGTCTCTCTGAAATTCATCTTTGGAGACAGCATCAGCACATGAATCAAAGTATTTTTGCAGGGTGTCCACTTGTCGGCACAGAATATCCCGGAATGTTTCCATTTCTGCTAGCTTCTCACGCAACCTGTGGCCCTTCTGAGCAGAGAAAAATCAAAGAGATGCAAACAAAGAAACTCGCAAAATACCAGAAAAAAGATTGTTTTCATAAGGTTAATGATCTGGATGGCCTCTGAAATACAACATCAATTGTTTTGCTATTGCATATTTAGCATGATCTGCTAACATGCCTTGCAACACGTTCAGACCCTCTTTTTACCTTGAATGAGGATGTTGATGTGGCAGACAAGGCACTGGCTGCGGAGGTGAGCGACAGCATGGAACCATGGCGCCTCAGACTGGTTTCTGAACCATAACCAGACTCGGCCTGCAACAACAAATAAGGGACAAAGACGGAATGAAGGAAGGTGTGAGTATGATGCAGAAGACGTGAAGACAGAGGGAAATAGAAGATGTGTGGAGAACAGAGAAGCGAAGGGGAGTGAGCAGAAGATCAATAAGTGCACAAAATACATTAAACAATCTGCAATATAATAAGAGCATCTGCTGTTCAAAACTAGACAGAGATAGAAAGAGAAACAGAAAGATCAATTCCAGCAGCACTGACCAATACTGAGCTGGATGAGAGAAGGGCCTACATCTACATTTTCTAAGTGGGACTGGTGCTGACAAACAGACACATAGTAGCCTGATAGCCAGTAGCCTGATACCAGAAACAGTGAAATCAATTTCACAGTATAACAAAGTGGAGAGACCTAGGCCTGACTGAGACTTTCTGGAGGAATAAAGTGTATTAGGATGTACAATACAGTGTGCTGTCTCTTGTGACATTATAAAACAGACCTATGACCAGGCAGCAGGGAGTGGCAGTCATTGCAGTTGTTGCAGTTAACAGCCAGCTTACAACTGGGTGACGCCTGGCAAACATTGTTAGACACATTTGCATGCACACCCAGTAAACCGCACCAAAGCAAAATATACCTGTTTGTTCCATGCCTCCCGCATTAGACAGACAGCAAAGTCACGACCTAATATTACATGCAGATAATGAGCTCTGCTGTAGGTAGTTTCACTATTAAACAAAAAAACTAAAAACTCCATGTTTGCTTTTAAAGGGAGTGTTGTAATATTGAGCTTAACATGACACATTTAATGATTGCATAACAAGTGTAGTATCAAGTATCAAATAATAATGTATGAATTAGAACCAAAATGAAAAACCACACATAAGGAAAAAAAAATCCAATAAACAGGGGGTCATTACAACTCTACTAAATAAAAAATTTGTAGTTTTACTGTGTAAAGTCTGACAATATCTTGAGATACAGCACATAAGAGAAGCCCAGACTTGAAGTGGTTTAAATTTCAAAAACAAGACACTACTCAGTGTCATCCTGGACTTTGGCTTGTCACATTAGTGCAGCTAAATACAGGGAAAAAAAAGACCTTTTTCAGTTATAAACAATAAAGCACCTGGAACAGCTGACTGCAATTTGGACACCTGCGTCCACTGACTTAAACTATATCATCATCTGTGTATCTGTGCACTCTACAGTATGTTTCTTGCTACAGCAAACCAGGCTCTAAACACACACACACACAACAAAAGTATTACCTTTTCTACTTATTGACCTATTGACATGGCTGAGGTAGTGACGTGGGCAAAGAAACATTTAACACAAGATGACTACTGACTACAAGCTGGTCTTAAATCTGTTAAACTGGACCTGGTTGACTATAGTTTATTTCTTTGACCTGACTGAGATAATCCATAGGTTACTAATATCGTCATTACTCTACTCCTACTTTGGGCAGAGACAAGCAGGAAAGAGGCAAAGCAATGCACTGCAATGAAAACCACCTGTGATAAAGCCAGAGACTGCGATGTCTGGTCAGCCGCATGACATAACCATGCAAACTAACCACCCACTCACACACAGCGTATGAAATGGCATCTTGTGCCCACAGGTTTGTGGTGGTACTAGGATAGTGTACCTGGCCATAGCAACCACTGGTCAGTACTTCTACACATCTGAGCATATTGCTGCTTAAGAAATTACCTCTCATTAAAAGTTTGGCATCTAGCACATAAATACAAGCTTTATTAAAAGAAAGTGACTTTGTGACAGTGAAAAATAGCATGCAAGCAAACAGAAAATTAGAATTTATGCACCGTATGGAGAAAGGCAAAGACAAGCCATGTGCATTCATCATTTATGTCATGACTCAGGCATACTAAATAAAGACTTCAGTGATAGTGACAGTGAGCAAGCAGCATACCAGCATGCTATAAGCCCACCATTCGGCCATTCCAGCAGCCAAAGCAGAGCAGGATACTGGTGCAGTCCCGGCGGTTTGCTGGCCCCAGCATGGCCCAGACTCTCCCCAAACACTCCCAATGTTCTGAAAATTCAGAGGCTTTAATCCAGTATTCCCGTTTCCCTGGACACACCTCATTGAGGAACAAAAGAGGAGCAGAGGAGGTGGTAGTGACGAAAAGCCATACAGGTTCAGCTTATCTCATCTAGCAAAAGAAAGCAGCGACAAGAGAGGAAAAGGAAAGATAGGAGAAATCAGTCTTTGGCTCGGTAGCACATAGAGGAGAGGCAGACATCCGATGCTCCGTGAAGTAGAAGTGAAGGACTGAGCCAAATTAGAGGAGTATTGCAATTCCCTGGCAGTGCGAAGCACGTCTGCTTTCAGTCTCTTCCTCTGCAGACACACTCATGAACTCAAAAACACACGTACATGCACTCCACTCGTACTGCGTATATATATATATATCAACAGACCACACACCCGAATATGTGAAACCTTTTTGTCTTGTCCATCATAATGGCCAGCATCCATCACTTAGCAAGCAACTGTGACTGTGTGAGTTTGCATAGAGGAGAGACAGTGAGAGAGGGGTAAAAATGATGAGTGCATGCATTAGAGAAAGAAAGAGAGAGAGGGAGATAGAACGTGAGAGGGAGATGGGAGCTGTCCAGAGCTGTTTGTGCAATAAACCACTAAAATACCAAATGGGTGGGCGAGTGAAGCAGCATGTATCAGGTACATCATGACAGAGAGGAAGACAGGGGGTGGGAGGCAGAGAGCAACATTTGTCTGGTTCTTTCACTTTGCTCTCCTTTCATCCGTCTTATCCTGATCTGCTGATGTCACTTTGTGAAGCCTGATCTCAGCCAATAGTTTTCAGACTGTGCCAACAACAGCCCTGAAGGAGTTGTGGAAAGCTTCTAAAAAAAATAAAGGGGGATTTCACCATTCCCTCCAATATCACACCTCTAAATCTGACAAAACACAACAGCCAGCCTCATACAATCCTGATTTTTGATGCTGTAAGAATGAGTGATTAAAAAATGTATTATTCATCAAGAGCTGCACTTCCCTACATTTAGAACAAGTTCCCACCACCCACATGACACACCCACACACAAAAACACAAATGGACCTGCAGAAAAACTACTTTGCCCACTGAACAATAACAGCCTCATTTAGCAATATGTGTATACAAATTATGGTTGCAAAGTATCTCTTAAGAGCCATTTAAAAGCTGCAATCGGGGCTTGTTCAACACATATTAAAGCACATTTAGAAGAAAAATAAAGCAAACGTTGTTTTCACTCACAAAGTTAGGTAACATTTAGGTCTAGGAGAATTTTACTGATACTCTTTCCCAGAGACCTCTTCAAGGTCAAATATGCAAAACACAGATTATCTGTGTTTCTCACATCCTCCTCACATTTAAAACATTAGTGCAAGTAGAGTGATTTGTTCTTTCTTTTTTCTCACTCTGTACCCCGGTGCACCCATTTTTAACCATTAAAGGAGACTTCTGAAGAACTGATAAAAGAGAATTTACCCAACGGATAGACATGGAGATAAACCCAGATTGAGCCAAAAATGCTTGTTTAAAACTGATACAAAAAAATAAATATAAATGTTTTAAATTGTTTGGACCTGAATTAACTGTCCAGAACTTCACTGGAGCAGGTTGAACTAAACAAAACTACAATAAACACTTACTGTAATGCTTACTTACTGTAATAAAAAAAAAGAACTACAAATGTTATATATTTGCAGAACAGTGGTACATGTAGTATAAACATGTGAGAATGTGCTGAGGAAGGCTACTTGTTCATGCTCTTTTAGGTCCAATAACAAAGATTAAACCAGGAAAGGGTGGACACTGCAGGATGCAAGTCCTTCTTTGTCCAGTTTGGGGCAGTACCAACACACTAACCTAAACCAATGGTGCAGGTAGTACTGCACTAAACCTGCTGAGGTTACTGTAGGTCACAGTCCAGACGCAACCCTGAAATACTCTCACACCACTGTTAATGGACTAGAGACCTGTGGTCACTCTCACACAGTTGCCAGCAGCACCAAAATCCAGCAGCACTAATAAAACTAATCCTCAGCACCATTTTAAATAGAATTCGTGGGAAAGTGATTGTTGTTTCAAGAGGGGTGGTCTATCAGCTATCTTGTTTTTAATGTGGCAATCACAATCAAGAAGAATACTATCCATTACATTCTATAATAGCTATCCATTTCACTTAATACATTAAGATAACACATTCATGTGTGCAAAGTAAAACGACACTGATTGCTAAGTTATGTACTTTCTGTAACGTATAAACAAATCAGTATGAACTAAAAGTAAACAGACATTTAACTAGTTAAATATTTGTAACATAATAATACAAACTGAACTTCTAATTCAGTCAAGTATAGCCAGTGCTGTGAGTTAGTTTATGTTTTATATCCTGATAAAAACTAGAATGAAGTAAAGCTGATTCTTTGTCTTATTTTTAATAACTGTGTGTGGTGGTGTTTTTCAGCCTTTGTCTCAGTGTTTCCACCTTATTTTATTTTAAGATTAGAAAATATAACCTTGCCTGGTCTACTTTATCTCAGCATGTTTAAGACATAATCCTTAAGTGTAATAATGTAATGTAATACAGTAACCCAATGCATCACTGATTAAGCATGATGGTAACCTAACACAAGGCCCTTATTAACATGACACCCTCACAGTGCACATATAAACACACAAACACATCTGACACACTGACTATCTGTACTACAGCACTTTTTCTGTAAACCAAGACAACATATTCAACCTGCTTTACACAACTTTTGCTGTGAACAATACATCATTCACCAGACGTCTATACAGAGTGAACAGCTGCCTGGTATCTGATGACAGGGAATACCCCACCTCTACACCTCACTCCTCAGATTCCTCAAATTCTCAGGGTAAAGGGCCGTAAGTGTGTGTGCATGAGTGCGTGTGTGGTTCACTGCTCTGCCCCACCCAGCTCACTAAACAAAACAGATAACTCCCCGTTTCTGAAAACTGCTTTAACCAAAAATTGAACCTGAAAAATGGAATAACGCAAAATAATGTTTTCAATGATTACGCAAGCCAAAAAAAAAAAAGAACCAAATATTTATTATATGACTGATACATTATGGCATAAGAAAATTTATATATCAAAGACAATTTTTAAAAATGCCTACACACAACAGGGACGGGATTCAGGCACACTGAGCATCTCTAGCATTAATTTATCAGCAGAATACACATGATTGCTTGCAGGTAGACAATAGGTTTATCACAAGAAAGTCTGTATAGTAAGCAAACCAAGGTGTAAAGAGACGCTAGCAAGAACCCACAGAAAATTTCTGATAAAGAAAGAGAAATGTGCAGTGCTCACCTTGTGCAGCTCGATGGACTCAATCCACTGGAGTCTGTGCTCAGGATCCTCAGCTCTGAGGTACCAAACACTGTCATTCACACTGATGTCAAAACGACACTCGTCAAATTCATGAGGCTGCACAGAAAGAAAATATGACTCATGAATAGTTATTAGGCAAAGACAAAAACAATAAAATTGTTGAGAGAAATCCTGCTATTAATACTATAGAGTCTTCTGTTTATGACACTGGACGACTAGCGATGACAAATTCTCAACACATATGGATTTAATCAGTCAGAAAAACCTCTGCTGCACAATAAACAGGAATTTTAATTAGAAACTGATGTCTTATGTCTGCAGGCACAACCATTTACAACCATAGTGTTGTGCAAAATAAAAAGAGATATCTAGCATGTCTTCTATTGAACCTAGGTCATCATAACCTTTCCTCCAACTACTGGGACAAATCTTTCAACTATTTCACGCCCCGATTCCACAATGCAACACCACCTAGCTCCAAACACTGACCAGCCCCTAAACACGTGCACCAAAGAATTCCCCCCATTTCCTCAGAGACTGGAATTTGACCACTGCGCTCAGCTGAGATCTGCTATCCAAAGGTTCCCAACAAGAAATAAGACACACTTGATCTCCACCCTGGTTTTCTCCACAGCTGCTCTATCAGCTGACATGATCTCATGTTGTCCAAGTTTAATTAGATTTTCTGAATGACATTCATGTGGCTGGTTAATTTGCTGCCACTGACTAAAAACAACATGCTCCAACTCTGAATGCAGACTAACAGCATGCAAACCTTTATGCAACACTGTCTTAAAACTATAATTCTGGTGTTACATTTCACAAGTTGCATATCTGACATGCTGACAGGGGTAAGTGGTTTTCCCTGAACCTTAAATGCTTTCTATTACAGAGGCAGGTGTAACATCCAAAATCAGTTGCAAATGTTCACTGTATCGAGGGGTGTGAACTTGCAACTTCAAAAGCATCCAGCCGTGGTATCATGGTTTCTCCACTCCACTCTATCTTACTCTGCTATTTCAGATATGGCCCATAAACCTCTGCTTTTACAATCCAGTTTATACCTTTTTCATCTGCCTGCAACACTCTCTTTTCCCTTGTGCAAGCACTACTGTATATCAATGCTGAACTGGCTTTTTTTTTTTTTTTCCTTGATCAGGACTGTGGGATCTCCAGTGTTTAGAAAGACAAGGTTAACAGTAAAACACTCATAGTCGTAGTTCACAAAAGATATTTAAAACTCACGTTTCTATGAGCTGTCAGTATACTAGTGTGTGCATACATGTTTACATTTTAATTAGGGTTATATTTAGCACAAATACAAATACTGTAATTGACAAAAACATAAATAAATAGATATGATGGGAGATTCTGATAAAAGGCCTATGGCCTATGATATATATATATGTACAGACAGTAACATTTCATGCACATTTTGCTTTTCTGTGAGGACAGTCTGGCATGTGTCTGCAGCTCCATAATGTGTAACAGCCTGATGTTAGGCAAGAAGAGAAGCAGAGGCTTGTTTCTGCATTCCTGACTCCTCATACCACAGTCTCCTTAGAGAGCACTGGCTTTATATATTTAGGAATAACGGAGAAGCAATAAAAAGAGGCTGTATGGGTCACACTGCTCTAATTATTAGTGATTATATTAAAACTATGTACACTCTTAGTTAACTTACTAGAACATAATTACAAAACACACTGAATACCATGTAGTGATCCTTTAAAGTCTGTGCAAACACAGGAGTGCACACTAAAATAACCACTGTTACATGACACTGTATATGTTGTGGTTTTAATCCAGTTTCGAGTCATATAATCCTATTGCACAAATCACAGTAAAACCATTTGTTTTGGCCTCTGCACTGGATGGCGTTATGCTCAGAGAGAAAAGTCAATGTTTAACCAGGGTGCAGGATTTTACCTTATCTCACGTACAGGAGGTCTACATAAGTCTAGACTGTACAGTGTTGGACAAATCTTACATTTTAACCATAGGGAACATCAATTTCATGCACCCTGTAAAATAACAGGCTGGAGGATGAAACATGAATGAGAGTGTGTTTGAATGACTGCTATAGCAATGTTGCCTCTGTCTGTTAAAACAGGTCTGAATCCTATTATCAGCTTCATTACTAGTTAATGTTTACCTTTGTAACTTTGGAGAACATGGACTGAAAAAAGCTCAACTTCGTGCTAATAAAAGGGAAAGACAGGATGCTATGAGACCTCACTCTCTCAGAGCTTGAACAGGTGTTAGTTTCTATATGTGCATCAGGGCAGGAATATTCCTTCTGCTAAACACTTACTGTGATCACAGCCTTGCTGAGGCACAGAGATCCCCTGCAGCCGTACTCCCGATCATCCTCCGACTTGTAGTAGCTCAAAGTATTGTTTTTCAACACGACCCATCGGTCCTGCCATCCGTGTATATAATTTGTCCACTGTAAACACACGAGGAGAGTAAGACAAATCAGCAGCACATCATCTTTTCAAATGACGTGCATGCAGAAACTAATTCAAAGCAGCCCAACGTGCTCAGAAGTTATTTCTGCAACACGAAAACAGTCTGGGATCCAAAGTGGTTCACATAACTTTACCTTGCTTAGAACGCCCCCGAACTCCACAGGCTGTCCGGATTCTGGGTCCACATCGTCATCCGAACCGGACGAGGAGCTCTTTTCGGACATTTAAATCCAAGCTTCACCGAAATCTTCGATCAGATTTTATCGACGGAAAGACGCAGCCTAACGCCAGCTCCTGGATTAGTTTAAAAAGGTCAGCGCAGCCAAACAGATGACAGCTTCTTTAACAGCAAAAATACGTAAATTAGGCTTTAACTGAGTCTATAAATCATCAGCTGGACAGCTTCGTTTATCTTCAGCCGTCTGACAGGTCTGAACCAGGCTAGTTTTTCTTGTAGCAAGGCATAGTGGAGCTGACAGCCGAGTCTCAACTTCTCGGTTTTGCGGGCTTTGTTTTGAAACTGACGTCGAATACGAATGAGACTAGCTAGTTAGCGTTAGCTGTCAAACGACGCAACTAGCTAACACAAACTTAACCAGCAACTTCTCACCGGTGTCGTTAGCTGCCTTAGCCGCAATCGACACGCAGCTGAAAAGACCGCTCGGTAGGGGAGGCCTTTCGTGCTGTCGCCGTATCTTAAGTTGACTCGACAAATGACGAGCAACGGACTGTAACGCCGCTGTAGTTCCGCAGTTTAGTTAGCAACAGCGGAGACGGACTAGCTCGTCTTCGGTCGGGTCGGGGCGGAGCTCCAGCCACGCTTCACTGTGTACCTGCGTCAGGCTCCCGCCATTACCGTCACACCGGAAGGTAAATGTACGCGCATTCAAATTAAAAGCTATATCTTTTCCATATCGTGATCGCAGGCCGGTACAGACCCCAATGAAACCAGTTTCACACTACTATCAATGTTATTTTAATTGGTCACAGCCTGTCTCGTAAATATATATAGCTAAAGATATTTAGCTTCAGCAATTTTATTCAACATTTACTGGCATGAGTTTAAAGCGTGCACAGGAAACAGTCGTTTTATTTTGACTAACTTGACTTGTATTTTAATGCGTGTGTAATTGTTTTGTTTTTATTGTAATTTCATCTATAGTGATCCAGGCTGAATTGATCCAGGAGTCCAGTTTTAATTATCTATATTCTCTGTAGGAGTCAGACTGGGTTGACTTTCTGTATATTCCTCGATCGATATGCTTTAAAACTGGTTACATTTCACAATATTTTTGTGCCCTGATAAAGCTTCAGTCATGAGGTCCACTTCGTATCAGAATAAATTTCCACTAGCTGTAAAAAATAAAAGGAAACTTGCTAAGATTCATCCTGGGTGTAAAATGAAATAAATAATAATCATCATTATATACAGGTTTAAAGGAAACCATCATTATAGCTTTGTTTTTAGAATAAACGTCTTCAGTGTCAATATGTTGTGACTCTTTATAACCACTTGGGGTCGCTGTCGTACAACTAGACAGTTTCTAAATCAGGACACACCATGTTCATAACTTTTATTATATGCTTGCTTTACACTTACTTTGAAACCTAAACGCATGTAAAATTATCTGGAAATACTTTGTGTAATTGAAGACTGGTTGGAGTCCCTCTATACTATATACTACATTTACATTTGAAAAGAAAATCAACAACAAAAAAAAGTAAACAAGACAAGCCCCGCCCTTTCCGGTGAGCGCAAACGTACCCGGATGTATTAATTTCAAAAAAACAGGGGCATAATGAACGTTGGACAGCTGAGCGATTTTGTGTCAAAAATTAATGATTTTTGTTCCCGTTCAGAGCGAAACGGTGCGTTTTTGGATTGTTTTTGGTAATCTGATCTCCCTAAAACGAGATACATATCATCAAATAACTTTCGAACAGAGTTTCGTGAGTTATAAATTGGACCATAACTTACTGTCAAAAAAAAAACAAAAACAAGCGACTGTTTCCCATCAAGGGTCCGGTCTTCAGGATGGAGGATGGAGCTGCGTCCTCCACAGGAGAGACCTTCCTCTCCAGAATGGCTCTCAACGACAACAAGGCTGGTATGGAGGGTCTAGATAAGGACAAGATCAACAAGATCATCATGGAGTCATCCAAGGTAGACTCTGAAATAGTCACTGACACTTGTTCACTGTGCCAGGAGTTTGTTAAACATCTCAACAGAAAAATGTGAAGAAAAGTACAGATTAGGCTGTGGTGCTGCGAATAAAGTGAACTGTGAAAAACAATGTATCATTGAATAAACAAACAAACCCTGTGGGGAATAAGTCTTGTGTTCTGCCCTTGTTCTTCCACTACAGGGATCTAGATTTTATGAGAATGAGATGAAGAGAGAACAGCAGGTGAACCAGCGCATTGAGAAAATGATGCAACAAAAGGCACAGATCACGGAGCAACAGTTAATGAAAGCACAAGCTCAGGTACCACATGCTGTGGACATTATTAGGGTTTGATTTCCTTTTACTGGTCAACTAAAAACACATACAGACAAATATTTTGTCCTGTGTAGTGAAGAAGCTACATTGCACACACTACGCTAAATTAGAGGTTTTCATCAAGTCTCTCTGTTTAGGTGGAGAGAGTGGCCTTGGCACTGGAGAGGAGCCGTGATCTAAGCCGTGTGATTGTGCACGTGGATATGGATGCGTTCTTCGCTGCTGTGGAGATGAGAGACTGTCCTGAGCTGAAGGATAAGCCCATGGCTGTAGGATCTATGAGCATGTTGGTAAGTAAAAATATTATCAGGGAAAAAGAAATATAGTAATTCATTACATAAAGCATATAGCACATAGCACTTCATCATAGATCTCCTAGCAATGATAGTTAATTTATATATCATTTTTTATTTTTCAGTCAACATCTAACTACCATGCAAGGAAGTATGGAGTCCGAGCCGCCATGCCAGGCTTTATGGCAAAGAAACTCTGCCCCTACTTAGTTATTGTTCCACCTAACTTTGATAAATACAGAGCTGTGAGTGATGAGGTAAGCGCTAAATCACTTGTTAATGCTGTGGAGCCCTTTTGTAGTTTCCTTCTTAAACTAACAGGCGCTCATAAATTTGTGTTTGTATTAGATCCGAGAAATTTTTGCAGACTATGACCCGGATTTCCAGCCAGTGAGCCTGGATGAAGCCTATCTGGATTTTACAGACCACCTGTTACAGAGGCAGAGCTGGCCAGAGTCGGCTCGTACACATTACTTCCGCACCAGCAGCACTGCCACAGGCAGGACTTAATTATACAGAAATGTAGAATTTTGCCACATTTACTGCAGATTTGAAAACATGACAGGAAATGTTTCTGTTTAATTGCGCTGTTGATTTTCATATACCAGAAATCCATGTGATTATTGTTTCTACAAAGGTGAACAGCAGATTGAGAAGCCCCAGGAGGCAGGGACAGAGCTGAGAGACCTCTCTCCGGTCTTGTTCATGGATAGTCCAAGTTCCTCTCTCTGCTTGGCGGGGTCTCAAGGTATTGATGGTGCTGGTCGTGCTTTCGAGGTGTTTGGGACTGTTGTGGAGGAGGCTGTGAGAGAGATGCGCTTCCGCATTGAGCAGAAGACCATGCTGACTGCCAGTGCAGGTGAGGGGAAAACCACTGTGATGTGATTAATAAAACACTATCCTTTATCATATCATATGTCATGATATAACAATTATTACAATTTCACTTGTAATGATGACACAAGTCTGCAAAGAGTTTCCTTCATATTTTGTTTAGAATTGAGATGACATTTTGTTTTAGTTTTACCAGCCCTTTGCAAATGTACTAATCAATTCTACAATTCTACACTATTCGCCTTTATAGGAATTGCTCCAAACATGATGCTTGCCAAGGTGTGCAGTGACAAGAACAAGCCCAATGGCCAATACAGACTCCCCTCCACCAGAGAAGCGGTGATGGACTTCATTCAGGATCTTCCAGTTCGCAAAGTACAGCATCCATTGCTTAAATCATAATATAAACAGAACTGGGATTGTTTTTAAATATTTAAGGAGAGACGTTAGAATGTAATCAGGGGTTTTTGTATTACTAAATGCTGATAGTTGTGGTGTAAAGTGACTAATGATGTGCTGTCAAATCTATGTTAATATTTAAAGAGTGTTTGACTGTTCGTTCAGGTTTCGGGCATAGGGAAGGTGAGTGAGAAGATGCTTAAGGCTCTGGGCATCAGTAGCTGTTCTGATCTTCGCCAGCAGATGGCACTGCTGTCATTGTTGTTCTCTGAGACAGCCTGGCATAATTTCATGCAGGTGTCTCTGGGTATAGGCTTCACATATATACGCAGGTATTGTCTAGTTCATTGTTTAAAAATACTCAGTGTAACTGAAAAGCAAGTCCGGTTTAAATGATTCTCACTGTCTTTGCTTTCATACAGACACGAAGAGAGAAAAAGCATGAGCACAGAAAGGTTTGTTTTAATGATGAACAAATAGAGACTGACATGGCTGAATTGATTTTAATATTTATCCTATTAATTCTTATTTTCTCTTCTTTGCTATTACCTTTTCTGACATTTATCTATACAGGACATTTAAAGAACTGAGTAAAGCTGAGGAGCAGTTATCTTTATGCAGGGAGCTGTGTGAAGACTTAGCAGAAGACATGAAGAAAGAAGGTCTGAAGGTACTGATGAGGGTCACCTTATTTTTCAACATACCAAGTTGTCTTAGTCGCATCTTTGACTACCTGTCCAAGTCGACCATGTGTGAATCTTTGCCATATTTGATGGTGATTGTCTCAGACGGAACAAGTATTGGGGATATCAGAACAGAAATGGACAAACAAAACAAAACAAACAACAAATACCATCTTTTTTTTGGCCTTTCAACAATTGTCCTCACTCTAAACCGAATCTCATACAATTACCTCGACTTGTTCATTCCTTTACGAATCGATTGAGAAAGGGCTAGATGGCTTGGCACGACCATCGCCCCCCTGCCTGGGTCTTGATGGGACCTTGATAGCTGGAGGAAATGGAGGGCCATTAAGGAGACAGCAGGGCCTACTATCAGCTTTGGAAATGTCTCCCTGGGAGATGATAACATTACTATAAAAGCGCTTTGTGGCGTGTTACTCTCAAAATGCATTCTGACAAATCAATCAGGGATCTGACAGATTATGCAGTTTTCCATCTCCCTTTTATTTATGCCCCTTCCATACAGTACCTAGTACACAGGTTGTGGTAAAGCAGACCCTAAATTACCTTAACTGTCTTTCCTAATATGTATTCCTCTGTTTTCCTTTATTTTTATGAAGGGAAAAACAATAACACTGAAGCTTAAGAACGTGAACTTTGAGGTGAAAACCAGGGCAATGACGCTACTGTATGCTGTTGCTACAACGGAGGAGATCTTTGCTGTTGCTAAGGACCTATTGAAAACGGAAATCGAAAATGAAAGCCCACAGCCACTCAGACTGAGGCTCATGGGTAATTAGATATAGCAATTTAACTGACATATCAATTCATTTATCTAGCTTGAAATAAATCTAAATGATCTGTGACACACTGCATGTGGAAACAATAACACAGTTGGCATTCATTTGGAAGTTTTCTCGAGTTAACTTTTTTTTTTTTTGTGTGATTGTAGGTGTTCGAATTTCTGCCTTTTCCAGTTTGGACGACAAAAAGCCCTTGCAGAAAAGCATCATTGGCTTTCTTCAGACAGGCAAAACTGACTCCAGTGACGCTACTCAAGGAAGACATCATAATAAAGAGCATCTTTCCAATCCAGCCATCCATATCTGGCCATTTATTACTGTTGACGCAATGCAGATGTGCCAGAAACAAGAGGAAGTTCCCTGGCGGAGTAAGCAGAGGGGGTTAGAGCAGGGGCAGAATAGTAAGGAACCCCCACAGTCTTTCTTTCAAAGGGCCCATGCCAAAAGACTGCACCTGCAAGCTGCACATTCAAGTGCACAAGAGGAGAGACTGAAGGAAAATGTTTCTGAGATTACTTCCACAGGCACTCGTGTTCAGAAGTTTGTAGAGTCATCAGCAAAAACCTCAGATTTCTTAGAAAATGGCATTGTTTCCCCCACCCATGCATCCACATCAGTGTCACAGAGCCTCACTTGTCCAGTTTGTTTCCGGCAGGTTGAAACAACCAATTTAAATGTTTTCAACAGACATATTGACCGGTGTCTCAGTGATGCCTCTAGAAATCACGACTCTGAGTCTGATTTGGACTCAGAAACTAACCGTGAAGAATGTGGAGTGGTGGACAAAGGGAGGGAGAAGTGTGAGGTTGAAGAGAAAAAGCCAAAAAACAGTGAAAACCTGGAGTCAAACAGGGTTGATCCTTGTTCAGCCCCACACAGCATGAAAAATGATTACATTCCTACAGTTATGTTGATCAATGGTGACGACAAAATGTCTCAACAGCTTCAGTCTCATAATGTTAAAGGCCCCGTCCTCACCTGCCCAGTTTGTCAGCTGACCCAGGACACCGATGACCTCGCCGTCTTCAACCGCCACGTTGATCTCTGCCTGAACAAGGACGTCCTACACGAACTTAGGGGACAGACATCTCTCATAAATCCACCTTCAGTTACAAAGAGCAAGGACACAGGTGAGTGTGTGTATTAGATGGGGCTGTAACAGTAACCTCGTCATTATTAATTCTTCATTTTGTTCTTTGTGTGTTTTGGGGATCCCGGGTATGTCAGTCGTAGCTAACATACCTGACATAACGTAGCTGTCTGCTGATGACACATACGATCCTTTTAGTAATGTCTATAAATTGTAGCTGTGTGACATCTGTGGAGTTAACAGAAGAAATGTCTTTTTGGGAGGGTGTCAGTGGCCTATGACCTTGTTATTTACTGACAGTGACATTGTGTGAGAGGTTTTTATCGATTTCTATAGAGGGAAGACATCTCATTTCACCCCACGGGGCTCCTGTTGCCCTGGTCTTGGAAATGGCTAAATCACTTTCTCACCTATTCAGTTTCTACAATGAGCTGCACCCTGGTTTCCTCTTAAACAAGAATGCCTCAGAAATTGTACTCTTATTTATCCCTGAAGTGGTGCTGCAATTGTGTACCCCCTCGGTGGGTGTCATTCATGATGGAGTTTTTCTTTTTTTTATTTTGTTTTTAAATCTATCCATGTTTTTCTTCATAGACAGAGGTCATCTCCTGCCAAGGCAAGCAAGTAAAGGCAAAAGCAAAAGGTGAGAGTCTTTGTTTTGCAGACCACACTACAGCAGGTACAGTGTTTTAAATAATAACAGTGTTTTTTGTTTGTGTTTATTTCATGTCCTAGACGGCAGTCACCTCCTTCTCCTCTTTCAAAGAGGGCTAGAGGTTTGGGTCATCCGAATACCATCGACAAGTTCTTCAGGTGACAGCCATACACACACCCTCGTCTGGAGGACATGGGTCTAAAACGCACGTTTCCCTAGTCCACTGGTTTCCTGGACTGGGTTTTACAGTGACCCAGTGCAAACTGTTCCTACAATCATCCCAAAGGAAGCAATATTCAGGGATTCTCTTCAAAAATCTGCTGTCAAGATTGTTGATACAAGAAACTAAGTATCTGCACTTATATGTCTTATTTGCTTTTATAAGCCATATACTAGACAGGAAATAATAAATGACAAAACAAATAATGATTATTTTAATTCTCACATTTTTAAAGTGATTTTTATTTACCCTATTTATCATTGCCAGTTTCATTGTCTGTTTTCTATGTTATTCATTGGAGCCTAATGTTTCTATTTTATTGTATGCTAAATAAATCATTAGAGTATTTATTACATGCAGAGGTGCCAAAGGTTCTTGAATGTATTTTTTTTAAAGTCATTTTCTGTAGATATTTACAGTAAATTCACTCGTACTTGTGTTTGAATGATAATACTATGTAGGTTTACTGTAACAAGTAACGAGTTGCTGGTTTGACTCTTGAATCAGAAAAACAAAAACTTTTGTAAACACACTTTGAAAACGCTCGATGTATGCACAGTGTTCAGCAGCAAAACACTGGATTCCATCAGGTTGTGTGAACAAGAAGCAGTGCTGCATATGTACCTAGTCAAATATCCGTGGACTAACAAGTTAAACTACAATAGAGCCTTATGTTAATCTTTTGTAAATATTACACTGTACTCATATATTTCAAAGTAAAAAAAAAAAAAAAAAAACCTGAATTAAGCAAAGCATCCTTGTGCTAATTTAGACATGACGAATTGGTGAAGTCATGCCATGTAAGACAGATTAAAGTGTGTCGTAAATACACTTTCTGTATGGAGGAGTTTGCGCAGATGTGAGCTGGTAAAACAGACTCAGCATTAAGTAAATAGTAGGTGTACACTTCCATTTCTCAGAATGTCGTAGACTATTTGAAGACAGGAATTACATAAAACTGGGCGGGTGCAGTTTATTTATTTTTTCTACCTTTCTGTGTGATTTGTTTCCTGGTTTGCTTTTAGTACATACAATCATACTGTTAAGTAAGCCCGCCTTTGTTACACAAAAGGACAATTTAAAAAGATCTGCGCAATGAAGAGAAGAGCTTTGGCTTTTAGGGACATGATAAAGAAGCATCAGGAAAACATGGATCCTCGAAAACTGATGCGCCCAGAGGCTGTGGGAGGTTTTGCCGACTTCATGCTCAACAAGCAGTCTGAAAAAGAGCCAGACAACAGCTTTGACAACAAAGAGATGTGTGAGTACACAAAAACAAAACAAAAAAGGATGGAAAACAAATCAATAGCCTGTGGTGACTTGTTTTCTTCAGAAATGTGCCTTTGGGTTCATATTGTTAAAGCTGGAGTTAATCATTAGCTACTCATTGTGGAGGAACGAATATATATATACATATTTGCACAAGGCCGAAACTTGGGTGACTCCGTGGCACATGACACAGATACACTCATACATGTTCTTGGACAGGTTGTGCATGAAATGCCACAATGCACCATCTCTTTGTTTATGAAGCATACTAAAAGCTGTTACACACATTGAAGAATATAGTATGTATGTATATATCCATATCTAAAATCTTCTGTAGTGCTTGAGGCAGAGAAGCAGTTTATGGAAGCAGCTAAAAGGAATGATGTGGAAACCATGAAGACTCTTGGAAAAGGACTTAATGCCAATGCCAAGAATGTGGTGGGTCATTACACTGCTTTAGATCATATCACACAAACACACTGAAAGACTGATCATTTCAGCAGCTTGAGTGAGTAACATACTAACTGAGTTATTTTGCTCAGCATAATAGGACTGCCCTTCACTATGCAGTAGCAGGCAAAAACAAAGAGGCTGTGCAGCTTCTTCTACAGCGCAGGGTCAAGGTGGAGCAGAAAGATAAGGTGAGAGGGTTTGAAATGCCTGCACCTGAAGATTGTACATAGACAATAGTTTACGTATGTTTTAAGTAATCCCAAACTTCTTTTTTGTTTTCTGTCTGACAGTACGGTGTGGCTCCCATCCATTTAGCTGCTTGGTTTGGCAGTTTGGAGATCCTGAAATTATTAGTACAGGCTGGGGCTGAAAACAAGGTCGAGAATGAGGTAAAAAAAAAAAAAAATGGAATCTTTTTTTTTCTCAGTGACTGACAGAGAAAAAATACCCAGAAAGTGGGTCATCTGTCTTTTTATTTTGTGCAACATTTCTAAAAAAAAAAAAAAAAAACCTGTTTCTCCTCAGGCGTGTGATGATAAATTTTCATTATCCCTGATTTTGAACCTAACATTTTGTTACAAACCTCAGGGGAGACACACATTCTCTTGTTGTATTACACTTTGTTACCTATTGAAAATCAAGTCATAATTCTTTGACAGAGGCAACTATGAACTGCTTAAATAAATAGAAAATATTTTATAAATTATAACAATTTTTTTCTACCTCAGGAAGGACTGAACATTATACACTGTGCTGCTATCAACAACCACACTGAGATTGTAGAGTATATTATTAATGATCTGCAGATGAAAGAACTAGACAAAGAAGACCAGGTACCTAGATGACACATTTTTCAAAAAGCGAGTGTTTAATTTATTTTCTAGGCAAATAATTTCAGACCACCAGACTACACTATAAATACACTGATTGTGTTTGTTTGCATCTCAATTCTTATATTTCAGTCAGGGCACCGGTCATTTGCTTTGGCAGCAGAGCATGGGTGTGTTGAAATGTTAGAGATGCTGATGGAGCCGTACAAAATGGCCACCATGAAACCCAACAAGGTGTGTGTCGACTTGTTTGTGTGTTTTTGGTGCTACTCTTTATCATATATGGCCATTTTATGATCACACATCTCAGTGTGATCGTATCTGTGTTAAGACTTTCAAGAAAGCTCAAAGTAAAACACTCTTTGATGCGAGTTGCTTCCCTCCCCTTCCTTCTGCCAGAGAGGGGAAACGCCCCTGCACTTAGCTGCCAGGAACGGCCACTTGGATGCTGTCCAACTGCTGCTGCAGAGCTTTGATACTCGGGATGAAGTCAATATGGTAGATAATCACTGTAAACATCTTCTCTATCATAGTTTGGTTTGTGACAGTGTGTGCTCAGTGGATAATCCACTGCTGGATGGTGGCTCCACTCCATTGGATTAATTAAGATGCATCAAACATGTTCTGGTTTCTATTATATAACACAGTAAACTGTGTTCAGCTCTGGCTGGAAAATTGTACTTTAAAATTTTAGTGCTTTTGGCCAAAGATACTCTCAGCTATGATTGTTAGATATCTGTTACAATCATTACCTGTTATAAAATAATTAAAAAGCCCCAGATAAATTCATAAACCAGGTCGTCTGCTATTACTTTGCTGATTCCCAACCAAGTGCTGTCAGTGTATTTAGGTAGGTTAATTGATTTCTGAATTCTACCTGGTGATAGGCCTGAAAACACTGTTACATTTTGGAAACTGATGGATCTGTGTTGCAGGATGGTGAGACAGCTCTGTATCAGGCTGCAGATAATGGACAGGAAGAATGTGTCCTGGTCCTCCTGCAGGCCGGATGTGACCCCAACATCCTCACAACGGTAAAATAAGGAACTATACCGATCCAAATAATAAAAGCTTTAATGTCCGTCTGCTAATGATAGTGCACCATAAAATGTTTGAAATGGGTTAATCCTTCGGGCATCATCAAAACAAGCTGAACACCTCTCTTGTAGGCTCAGTGCAGTGCCCTCCACCCAGTTTCAGAGAGAGGAGACACATCTCTTGTCCAGCTCCTATTGGAATACAAAGCCAACCCAGATTTTCAAAATCAGGTAAGCAAACACAAGCTAGAGGGCAGTAGTACACTATTCGAGTTCACACACACTACACCATGCTGAAAGTTCACTTTTTGGGCTGATGATAAGTAACAGAATATTTTTGCTCTCAGAACCTAGAAGCTCCTCTTCACCTGGCAGTGAAGAACAGTCACATCCCTGTCATCCATTCTTTACTGGAGGCTGGCTGCAACATTAATGCCACTGATAAGGTATACTTACCCTAGTAAGACAGTAAAATAACTTGTCAGCAAAGATGTACACAACATTAAACTAAGAGCATGTTCGCTGCATTGTATTGTGCTTTCCTATGCTATAAACATAGAGGTCCCAGACTGCTATGCATCTTGCTGCAGAGCTGGCCAGAATTGAAGTCGTAGAAATGCTTTTGAAAGTCGGGCTGGATCTGACACTGCAGGACAGGGTAAGAATTGTAACATACATTTCTAGAGTTAATGCTGTGCATTTGTCATTTAATCATGTTCCTGTATATCTGCACACCATTTTTCAGGACATAATCTTAGCCGTCCAAATGACAAACAATAAAATATGATCATTTTAAACCACAGGAGCAACAAGATTCAAACCTGACACATTACATTTCTAACTAAAGCTTTTTTTCTATGTTTTGTTGTGCATGTTGGATTTGGAGTAGCAAGGTAAGACGGCTCTGGGCGTGGCAGCCAGAGCAGATGAAGTGATTATTGTGGACATGATTATCAAAGCAGAAAGATACTACGCCTGGAGGACGGTGAGAGACAGTCGAATGATACTTGTACTTCTACTTTTCTGCGTGTGTCATTATACTGTATATTCTTGAGGCTTTAAAATCAATATTTGCATTCATCACAAATGTCACATTTGCCATTATCTGAAACCCCTGTAATACTATTAAAGGATCCACAGTAAGAAATGACTCACAGCCCAGAAATATTTGACAGCAAATACACCAAGAATTTAATTACACACATGCCTGAGTCCCTCCCGTCTTTATTCTTAATATGTTTAACTCTGGTATTCATATTGCTAATCATGTGCGAGTGTCTTTCCAATAATCTCTCCCTATGCTCTCGTGCTCTCTGAGGCTTGTGGCCTTCATCAATCTGCTGACATGATTTAATTGCCCTTTTAGGCCAACCCTGAGCTTAATGAGAGTCTTCACAATGAGTATCCTCTAACGTTTAAACTTGACCACCGCTTTGAGACCAGGCAGTTTCGTTCGATGGCCTGGCGCCTGGCATATGAGCTCCTAAAACCAGGAGAATGGAAAAAACTGGCAGAACATTGGAACTTTACTAAAGACCAAGTGTCCGCCATCGAGGAGCAATGGACAGGTGACCTAACTCATACTGACTGGACGGTTTTGACTGTGTGCTTGGCAACTACCCGATATTCTATAACATAAGCATCTTGTAGCCAATCATTTCTGATTCAAATCATTTATGAAAATTTGGCTATATTTTATAATTGGCTTGGCTGAATTTTGGCTTAAATTGTAACTTTATTTTTTATTTTTCTAAGTAGACTGGCTTTATTTTTTTCTGTTTTATCTTCCATGCTACAGAGACGATCTTTTCTTTACTGTTCAGTGTTGTGTGTTTGTTCACAGGTCAACAAAGCTACCAAGAACATGGGAACAGGATGCTGCTGATCTGGCTCCACGGGGAAGAGCTGGCTCAGAGGAGCCCTGCTAAAGAGCTCTACCAGAGCCTCATTGCCACAGGAAACAGCAAAGCTGCAGGTACATTTAGTTTACACATTTTTTCACAACAAATAATGAGGAATATATAAACACGTAGCTGTGTTGCTTAGGGATGTTTGCTTCAATGTTATCACAGAACATGTTCATTTGTCTCACAGATAAGATGCGGATGGAGACAGAGAGTGCCAGCAATAAGAGCTGCAGCATTTCATAAGGAACACAGAAATATACGGACTCACAAAATTAACTCCATCTAAACATGACCGTTGATTATGGATCTGTAGAGGACATTTGCAGTAAAAAAAAAAAAAAAAATTTATTTTAAATATGAAATTGGGGATCAGATCATTAATCAATTTAACAACCTGCAGTGTTGGACAGTGAGTCACAGAGAAAATGACAAACATTTTAAAAATGTGATTTTACACATTATACAGTGCAGTCTCACCTGTGCATAATTAGTTTTTCATAGAAAATAAAATGTACGTTTTAAAATTCTAAACTGTTCAGCTGGTGAAAATTACATTTACATGTGCATTTCTAAACACCTGCAGTACTTTCCTGAGAAAATTTCTATTGCTTGGGAAATTGTGCATTTCACATTGAGGGATGAAAGCTGCTATATGCTCACTTCAAATTTAAAGAGCAAGATCTTATTATTCCAAGATCTAAACATAAACTGGAGTAAAAACTAATGTCATGGTAACTATTCTAAGGATTTTTGCATAGGACGAGTTGAAATTGAAATCTAGTTTAGGTGTGGTCAGTCAACTACTTTAATAGAGTGTACATGGCTCGTGCTGGTGTGTGATTTGGATGAGCTTTTGCCTCTGGTGGAGCTGTGGCCCTGTTGGGAGGAGCGCGAAAACTTAGCAGCCATGGCCTGACCAATGGTGAGCTGAAAGAATAAAAGAGAAACATAAGAAACAACTTCTTTTTATCCAGCTTCATGTAAGTAAAAGTATACACACAGATATAATGTAATGATGCATGCTGGACCATTACCTGTGTAACTGGATGATGGCGTTCAACCACTACAGAACTCATGGGCGGAGCCACACTCATCACCTGGAGGTTGCTACGTGTAGCCTTACCAACGTCAGGTTGTGCAGCGATGCGAGCTGTTACAGTCTTTGATGGTTTTTGCTGACTTGCTGTGACAACACGACCACTGACCTGAAACAATGAACGTAAGGTATAAACAGTTCGGACCGCTGAGAAGATCATCGGTGTTACCCTACCCACCCTCCAAGTCCTGTTCACCTCCAGAGTGAGAAAAAGAGCTCGGAAAATCACTCTGGACGCCACCCACCCGAGTCACCACCTCTTCCAGCTCTTACCGTCTGGCCGGCGCTTCAGAGCTCCAAACATCAAGACAGCCTGGCACAAAGGAAGCTTCTTCCCTCAGGCCATCCAACTCTTAAACTCGTAGCTCTCCACCATTCCCTTCCACCACCTGCACTATGACACTTGCACCTTTTTGCGCTTTGCACACCAATTAGTTCCCCTTTCATCCTGTTTCTCAGGTTATCTGTGCATTTTTCTCAGTTTTTTGTAGCATTTATGTTTACTGTTTGACCCTTTGTAGCATTTGTATTTATGTCTGTTTGCACTGGAGTACCCCCCCGGACCTAAACAAATTCCTTGTGTGTGTGTGCACACTCACTTGGCAATAAAGCTCATTCTGTTTCTGATTCTGAATATTGTATATGCAGCAACGACACACAAGTATTTCTTTCTACAAAACGTAAGTAATTCTGAAGAAACTATAGATCTACATGACTAAGGCTAACCTGCTTTTGGGAAGTTGCAGTTCCTCCAAGTGGGAGTGAACTGTGCACGACTGTGTGGGGGGCGAATATCTCTGACCTGGACATGGGGGCACCAGAGCCCACCTGAGGAAAAAGAAATCAGTAAAAACAGGAACACGAGTGGGATTTAGAGGAAGTCAATAAAAACACATTACGACTACTTGTGTTTTAGTGGCATGTACATTACAACCAAGTGAAGATTACAAAACAATCTAAAGACAAATTATGCAACTACAAAAGCAGCTTTGAGAAGAACCTTTCATTAGAAATTGTCTCACCATATTGTCAGCTTCACTGTGGGAGGCAGGGTCCGGGTGGTCAAAGTGCACTGGGCTGAACCGTGAGGAAGAGACTGGATATGGATGAAGTTGAGCCAGTGTAGCAGAGGCAGTGTCATCCTGGGGAGGCAGAAGATCTGTATGAAAAAAAAAAAAAAAAAGTCAGTGGAGAGTAGGGGGATATTCCCAGGACGGGATACCAGTGTACAATAAATACTTGATTTACTCTGTTATACATACAATCTCATTGGCCCCTCCCTCAGTCAGCACTCAACTCATTTATCATTCCTTTAGATCAGCCACTAAACAACATTTATGGAGTCTGTGATGCGGTTAACAGTTTTTAATGAGCTAGTTGTTTAAAAAGATACTCTCTAAAAATAGGTCTGAGTGGTTTTTCTGTTACAGACCATGCTGGTCATGAACTGGAAGTTGCTCTGGCCGTCCCTCTGTAGCATGGAACATGCTCAAAGCCTCTATGTTGAGAGCACATACACCTCTCATAAAGGCTTTCTTCATAGATTCCTCATAGCGCTCGCGCTCTAGGTGTAGTCTCTGAATCTCTGCCTGGGCCTTCTCTATAGCCTCACAGTGCTGTGGAAAGAAGACAGCACAGAAAGAATCAGTCATACTGCCAACACCACCTGATGTTTCTTCAATTTCTCTCTTGCACACAAGTTCTTTCTACATTGACATGAAAACTCCTTAACACAAAGCACCCAAAGGTTAAGGGTTTAATAGTAAATTGACAGATACACACAAGTCAAGCAAAATCATTTCCCACCTTCTCACCCTAAAGAAACTCTCTGCTTGCTTTGGCTGTGGGTTTAGGAGTATTGTCCTGCTGAATGATGAAATGTCACTCAATATGTTTTGATGCATTTAGCTGAGTCTGGGTACACAGAATATACCCGAATACCTCTACATTCACCCTGTTGCTTCCATCAGCAGTGAAACAATCAATAAATTCAAGTGGTGTCACTTCCATTTCTAAGAGAGAATCACCGCCATGTTTGACAGATGAGGTGGTAGAGTTTGAATCATAAGCTGATCTTTTTGTCTCCACTTTCCTCTTTCCATTAGTTTCATGAAGGCTGATTTTTGTTTCACCCCTTCATAGATAGACATATATATGTGTGTCCTTCATCCACATATTTACCTCTGACAACTTGGCCTCATACTCTGTAGACAGGCGGCCACAGACCTCTTCAGCCCTCGCACGGCAAGCCCGCTCCACCTGGACCTTCCAGTGTTTCTGGACCAGAGAGTGCCAACCCAGCCACACCTTCTTCTTTAGCTGCAAATTGTAGTGCCGCTGTGCTACCTGAGCAGCATGAGCCTGACATGGAATGACAAAACCATGAAAACATTCAGAAACAAGTAATTGCATCCATAATTCATTCTTGTGCAGCTGTAATACATTGTCTCTTGTGGTGCATTTTCTGTGTAACTCCACTTAACCTAAAGAAATGCCATGAACAGCCATTTATGTTAACATGAGTGAAAGTGCCATGGTTATTTGTCGGTCGGTAACTCATGCAGAGACTGAACATTTGCATAAACCGTTAAATTGTACTGACAGGAATCCAGAAACATTAAGATACATTTTTACATAAATTTCCCAGCAGATTACCCACATATAAAAATAAGTAAATGAAAAAGTATACTATGTGATTGAAACAGATGTGACGTTGCTGTTGAATGCACATTTTTGTTTATTATTGTCTGTACAAAAGTGTTTTCATCAATTTCAATCATTCAGCACTTATTATCCAAAGAACTATTTTACATTCTATACAAATCTTCATCCAGCGGGAAAAGCCACATTGTGATTTGTATACCTCTTCTTTAGCCTCAGTGTGTTGAAGTCTCCAGTGGGTGAAGGCCCTCATCTTTTCAAGCTTTTGTTTCTGTCTGTCCAGCACCCGGCTCAGGTTCACAATTACCTGAGAGAAGACAAATCACTCAACAAACTGTCAGACTAAAAAACAGACATGGCGTTCCTCATTTATTTCCACTGAGTGCTAAATGGGCAAGTGAGGAAAAGATAAAGTCTGACAGCTTCAGCACGAATTAAGCCCACCCAGTCAAATTTTCTAACAATAGAAATGTCTGGAAATCAAATCTCAGGTACCTAGTACAACCAGCACATTAGGTACTTGAGAAAGCAAATAAATACACATGTAGTTACCTCATCTTTTCTCTGGTTGGAAGTTTCGTAGGTGTGAAGCAGCCCCTTTAAGCTGTCTAGCTCTGCCTTTAGGCCATCTGTCTGGGCTGCACACCTCTCCCTCTCCTTCCTCATCTCCAGCTTGTGTTGCTCCACAAAGGACAGCTTCCACTTCCGTAGCTCCATCAGCACATTTGACTAATTAGGGAGAATAGGGTGGGACAGTCATGTGTTCATTACACTGCTGTGGTCAACATGAACAAAATATACACACACTTCCAGATGTTTTTTTTTTTTAATTTAAACAGGTCCACTAAAAATAGAAGACCCAGCAAAATAGAAGAACCTTCAAGATTTAATCCCAAGCTAAATTTTGTTAGATTAATTTCTGGAAAACCTTAATGAATGTAGAATTTTGTTTACAGTTCTGGTGTGGCTGATGGGTTTATCTGGAAAGTAAAACAACAGCTTTACCTTTTCTTTGATTGTAACATTTATTGTAACACTGGCTAAGAAACAACCAATTCTATCAGTATCAGAAATGCCAACATCATTTACATAAATCTATGGTTCTGTACTGCCTTTCCCTAGGTTAAATTTTATAAGCACTGCTTAGCAGGTCATTGCTTGTCATCGGCAAACCATGAATGAGCAGTAGAATGTCAGAGGAAAAGGACAGGAAGGATCCCACATGAAGCCATCCACCTCCTCCCAACTGGCAGACACAATTAAAAGGTCAGTGGTTCCATGAGGGGTAGTAGAGCTGTCACCCCATTCAAAGAGCGTTCTTCAGACTCAGACACTTTACATTCCCCTTATAAACTCTGACCTCTTCCTAGACTTGGACCACAGCATTTATTCAATTGAATTCATTTCATTCTGGATTTCTAATTACAAGAATATGAGAAATTTCAATGTGAATCTAATATTCTCATTTATTTCACTCACACATTTTTGTATTTTATAATTATCATTTAATACATGTAGCATCTGAGATTAACAACATGAAAAGCCAATATTTTAGAACATTTTAGCTTTCCCACTGTGTATTTTTTCTGTTGCATGAAGTACTATAACACACAATTTAATAATTTGCTTTTTAGATTGTTCTTCACAATGTGTTTTACCACAGATTTTCATGGTGTAAAACTTTTAAATGATTAAAATACATGTTTTTCATATTAAATGAACCACTTAGTTTAATAAATTCAATATATTAGGATAAACCTACCTGACAGGTTTAGGTTTATTTCACTCTAAACTGCTGAAGTGCAAACAGAAAGTTAAATGGACTTGGAGTTAAATGAAGCCCAAAATACACCACTGCTATTGTATGCGGTGTACATTAACGTAGTTATTTTTCCACTTTGTCAGAGCCCTACATGGTTTATGACCAGCTCTCAAGCAGACAGTAAATAAAAGCCATTAAACTGAATGAGTGCAGCAGGACAGTTCTACAGCATGAGGAAACTGACTAACCTTTAGGTTGTTGCTCCACGTGTTGAGAATATTCTCCATCCTGCTTATGTTCTCCTCTGAGATAAACAATTCTGTCACAGCGGACTCCAGGGGTTCTGGGCTGTTTGGCCGAGACCTATCAGACACTGTCTGTATCCTGTCTGAAGCAGGGTCTGAGAGCACCGACGCCCTGCTAGATGTCCGACCAGCCATATCTTTAGCTGAAATATAAAGGGGGAAAAGAAAACACAACCACTAACAGACAGATAATCACTAGAAAATGACACAAGATTGCAACTAGATGGTAATGGTATTTCTAAGCAGATTTGATATTGATAGAAATTAATACCCAACTAGATAATACACATAAATATGTGTCTTTTTAATTCAATTTACCATGAGAGGCTCTAGAGTGTGTTGAGGGCTCAACTATTACAGGGGAGGCCTGTGAAGATCTCCCACTCCTGCTAGAATGTCTCCCATCCTCAGCTTCAGTGGTGGCATCTAAGATAGATAGATACATACATAGACACTTTATTGATGTCCTGGCAAGGAAAACCAGGTGTTACACCAAAATAAATAAACAATTAAAAATGAAAAACAAAAAGGGGAACATGGGCAAGGAAAAACACAGGGAAGGCACAATGATAAATAGATACAAAAGGAAATGTTGCTAAAATGCTCAAATGTAATAAGTGAGTAAAATTAAAGGCAAAAGTAAAATGTTGGAAAACAAAATAGAGATTAGAAAAAGTGACGCTGAGAATGCTGAGTAAGAGCACCATGACTCCTCGTCCAGGAATACATTTATGTCAATATCTTAATTAAATCCTGCAGAGAGAAGAAAAAGCCTACACTTTAAAGAGCAGCACAGGCAGAGTGCCATAAGATCATTACCAATCCACCCGTCTGCTTTTTACATCCCTGTGCATTTCTCCATGACAGTTAGAGCACTAAACCTCCAATGGGAGCTGCAGCTGGAGCTGGGAATGGATGGGGCTGATGGACTGTTGAATATGTAGGTATGATAGAGGAAAGAGATAGTGGGTACAATCCAACAGACTGCTATCATATGTATCCTGACTAGACTGGTATACAACCTGAAAATATGAGGATGATAACAGATACTACATTTCCATGTTGTGATGCCAAATCCTTTTTGACAGATGATAAATCAGAGGGGGTAGTGTCTGAAAAGGCTCAAATTGTGTTTCTGTCTGAAAGGCTTAGTGAGACGTGTCTTTGTGAATGTGGCCTGCATAAGAGAGGAACCACGATACCTGCTGGGCATTTTGATGTTGTGTCATCTTTTCTCTGGGAGATCTGACTTTCTGCAGACAGATGTGAGGTGCTCAGTCGCTGCAAATGAGCACTGGTGAGTGTCTCAAGCTTGGGTGTGATCACAGCATAGCGGAGGAGCTCCTCATACTCATCCTGTTGATCCATTAAACAACATGAACAAAATGTAGCATTGGGCTTGAAGCTGTAACACTTTTGTGAAGCAAAGACACTGTTATATACAGGCTTTTCAATTGAAGTACATTAAAGTAAACAAGTAAACAGGTACAATGGCATTAAATTGATCCTACTTAATAGAGCTGTACATTTGTGTTTCATCACCTGCAACTCAGAGGACACAGAACTGCCTCGATCTGAGTCCTTGGGCAGGACAGGACTGGTTGTTTCCTCTCCGTCTGAGGACATCTAGACAAAAATGTGCATAGTTGGAACAACGCTGGTTTAATGAAATGCTACGTAGCCTACTTTATGTATCAACATAAAATATTTATTATAGAGCCACACGAGGATTTACACCAAGAGTTCACGTAGCGGTAGCTAACGCTAAGGTTTTCTGTACATAGGAGCATCTTACAGGACCAAATGCTCCAGATAATTTCTGATTTACAATATATAGCGTTATGTATATAGAACACAGCGTACTCATAAAAAAGGTGACAAAACGAAAGGCGTTAAAGTGCTCGTAGTGATGTGTAAAAATAGAGAAACAGAGAGCTAAAGGAAACAATGCAAACGACTAACGTTAACTTAAACGCAAGTCAGAAAAGACCACAAACTACACAAAAACAACACCAAACTGTTTCACTGCGTCGACATGACGAAGTCATACCCACATGGGCAATGTGCACTAACATTACTTGATGTTTACCTGTTTTAACCCTAAGTATCTCTGCAGGCTTGTCGTCAGTTAGAAAACGCTTGTTATGCCGTTTCAAACCGTTTGACTCTTTAACGACAGACTCTCTGATTGGCTTCTGTTTCAGAAGGTCATTGTAGATCGTCTCTGATTGGCTGAAATGTTTCCATGACGACGGGAAGCAGAACAACGCCAAGTTCATTGGCTGCTCTAACTAAATAAAATCTAACCGTGCAAGCGTTTTCTGTGATTTTGGGCAAGTCGTCTCGTTTACTTAACACTTATTTTGCCAGCCAGTAGCAGAACAGAAGGACATTTAGTTAGGACTTGGACTTAAAGGATCATAAGAGAAATAATAAATCACATAATAGATCAACTTTTGCTTTAAGCTTTAAGCTAACACGTTAAGCATCATTAGGCTTTAGGTTTAAATATCAGTGTATGAAAAGGGTGTATTGTTATTTTATGGTCTAATCTAACTAATTAAAATGTCAACAAAGTGAGTTTTATCAGTAATCTGGCTACATAGAGATGATCTAATTTATTGTCATAAAGAAGCAAATTTACCTGTCTAAAGAAGGTGTAAGTCCTTGGGGAATACCACCACCCTGTAAATCTTCCTGTGGCCATTTCTCTGATGTTCATCTAAGAAAACACAGAACAGGCATTGGTTCACAGTCTGAATTACAGCAGTGTCTTAACCCCTTGAGATCTAGTGATTAACAGTATTAAAACACATATGTGGCTAAGGCCTACAGCTTGGCAGTTCTGGGCATGGACAGACTCCACAGAGGAGACATATGGTCCCGCTCAGCCGTGGCAGAGCTGCAAGCAGCACTGTTGGCCTGGGGCCTCGACACCACCTGGCTGAACGCTGGGAGTACTTTACTGTCCGTAGGTATCCTGTCAGCATTGTCAGGACCTGCAGGTGGACTCTGAGAACAGGGAATACATGGTATTGTCAGCGGTGACAGAGCTGTAATCTCTTCAGAAACAGCAGTTTGATCACAAAGTGTTGAAGTGTAACACTGAAATCAAGGGTTCAGTCTGATACAGTTAATTTCAATATATCATAGAAATAAACAGAATGACCAGCTAGTGCAAGCTAGGCCTGGTGCAGACATGTTTCAGCACACACACACGGACATAGACATACACACACACACACACACAAACACACACGCATGAATTTTATTATTGCATGTGTTGACAGCTGATGCAGACTATGAATTTGAACCAGAAGTTTTAGGCACTGAGGATAATCCTTGCTGCTCCGTGGGGAGTGGAGGTTTCCTGTTGAATGACAGGAAGTCGTAGCTCCCAGATTACTTATTTCCATTTCAGAGCACATGATTCATATGTTTTGAAAGGTTTTGGTGATGTGTTCATCACCATTCTCTTACAGGGTTGCTTTCTGTCATCCCAGCTTAGCTTGTTAGGTCTGCTACCTTTTCTTTTGTGCCATTGATGTTCAATCAATCAGTCAATCAATCAGTCAACATTTATTTTTACAGCACTTTGCCACAACTGTGCCCAAGGTGCTCTACGCAATAAATAAGAATGCAACGGTTAAAAGAATTGCAAATTCAATTTCTATGGTTTTCTGCTTTTTGTGTAGGTTATTAATAAACACTGCATGGTGCTTGGAGACAACTGCAGAGTTTGAGCATGCATAGTAGGCCAGGCTTTAAAAATATATTTACTGTATCTGTCTTATATATATATATATAACACATCAAAGAAAATGGAAATAATGCACTGGCTATTACCTGGCATTCAACCCACTTAGACCAGAGTTTAAGATAGTGGCAGACCTCCCTTGTGTAGGCACTCTGTATAATGTTTTCCTTTTGAAGCAGACAAAGGTAATGAGCAACTGTTGATAGATTAAAGCCAGTATTTCTGCCTCAAACCCTTCTTTATAGATCCCTTTTGTAAATTTCACCTTGCTTTCAGCAAAAGAAATGCACCTGGGTTTGTGAGTTGAAATGCAATTCAGCTCACATTCTTCTCTCATAGCCTGTTCAATCTGTTCCAGGACAATAATCACAATCCATTTGACTTTCTTCCCCCTGGTATTTTAGCTCAGGTACGTTAGACTCTTCAGGACTATGCAATGGTAGACAGAACAGAAATTAGGAAATAATGTTCTGTGCTTATACAAGTTGACTTTGTTAAGGAACTTTTTTTTTCATAGTATTTTACGTTTACACATATTTAGATTTATACAGATTTCTGAAATTGTATTAAGTCCAATCCTCTTGTTTTGTGTCTGTGTTTTATTTTGTCATTGTGAAGCTGCCGATTACAAACTCAAGCCATGTAAACAAAAATCATTTCTGCCCTTGATCGATTCTTAGTCAGAAATATTTACAGAGAGCCATAATTCCTGAAGACAACAACTAATGCGCTATCATCAATCGTAATGTTATCAACCCATTTTTTTTGATGACCTCTTCCTGAACACAATGTTGCCGGAATCCAGAAAGACTTTTTCATAGCTTCCCACTGTTTTCAAATTTGTTTTAATTATATTTTGATGGACCAGGACTTCCCCCTTTGGCCACGCTCATCCATCACATTTCTCAATCAGTGACACCAGCGTCCTTTTGTTTTGATTTCAGAATTCACCAGTACTGGTAAACACATGTTGGTATTTTTCACACTGAGATAACTTATTATTAACAACCAGGTAAGAGAGAACAGCACAGCATAATGTTATTATTATGCAACATCTATGCAGTATGATAAATGCTGAGTCCAGCATATAGTGATCAACCAGGTGAGTGCAGGCTGAGAGGATAGATAGAGACTAAATCAGTTAGCCTGAGCCTCTGTCTCCACAAGGCACAAACAATTACCATCACTGTCCATATCTGGTTGTTAAAATCTACATGAAGATCAGCAGCAGACAGCTGTTCCATTCTCATTCCACCTCCTCCTTTTTAATTTCTTAAGAAAAGCTGGCAGTAACATCTGTTTTTGAGCTTATGAATGTGGCATGTTTTATGCATGCCATACAATATCTTTTATATAGAACCTAAACTATTATACCACACAGAGCATACATTTTAAAATCAGTGTGAAAAAAGCAAACTGCATGCTTCTATTATAAATTCAGTGTTGTATGTCGAGGTCTCCCTTACACAAGAGGTTTTACTCTCAATGGGACTTATCTGGTTAAAATGTGCAAAAATGGTGTATATAACATACTAGTCATATGTTGTATATAAGTCGTACAACACAAGCAGTACACATGGAGAAGATGGGAGGAATGCCCAAATTGCTTGGCCAGCAGCACCATATTAGTACAAATAGTATCACTTTCACATCACCTACATCCAATATTCTACATTTACTGAACACAGGATAGGAATTCTTTAACGTGACAGCTTTTCCTCATATGTGTAATCCTCCAGTCAGCAAGCTCTGGGAAATGGAAAAAAATATAGTATTTTCACGACAACAAAAATGCACTGAAGTTCTTGAAACTCTTTCTTCCTTGTGTGCATCGTTCTGTGACAAAGATGTTTAAATCTTAGAAGGGAAGAAAGAAATAAAGCATTGGCATGCACAATGGACTGTGTGTGTGTGTCTGTATGTGTGTGTCTGTGTCTGTGAGTGTGAGGGTCATCCTACTGTCCCGCACATTAAGCTAAGTGCTCCTCAGCTCTCCAGCAGTAATAAATGGAGTCTCATGGCTTGAGGGAGGGGGTTGTCTCCAAACTCTGAATCAAAAGTAGAGAGTGTCCCAGGACCCAGGTCACTGCTTCTGTGAATCATCAAATTCAGAGGAAAAAGATAGATGCTTTTCTTTTTGTTTGTGCACTTGTGAGTGTGTGCATGTTTGTCTGCGTGTGTCCTTGGATGCTTTTTGTGTTCTGTGCACACTGTATGCATCATTTACAGTCCTATTCAGAATCATTTGTGCTAAATGTATGACCACAGAGAATGCCAGCCATCCATAGTATGGTGTTTAAACTCAGTAAGCAACTGCACAACTGGACCGTATACTGTTAACTGCATTTTCTACATGTACGGCATTTTAACATGCAGCAATTGAGATGCAGTTTTTCTAAAATGCGAATAACAAAACAGATGGACAGGGTGGAATACATCAAAGAGCTTGCGGGTAGTCACTTCTGCAGTGGTGGTGCTGGTGTAGATTACAGGCGCTGATGATGTGGATACGACAAGACTGAATGTCCCTGTGCTTGCATCAGTCTGTCACTGTTTTTCCCCCTTCTCTCACTTTCTCCAGGAAACACTTGCAGGTTTCAGTGGGTCTAACAATACAAGCAGTCACTGTCTCACAGTTCACCTAAAGAGCCTAGGTTTTCTCTAAGAGCCTGTTAGGTTACACAATTATTGCAACAGGAATGTAAAATCTTTGAATGCTTCTAGTCAGTAGTTATAAATCATAATTTGCAGGCATAACAGGAGTGAAAGTGCGTTATTGCTCTGAAATTGCATCAAGGTCTTTACTGCACAGGTTACTTGATGCTGTCAAATTAAACTCAGTGGAGTGTAAATGAAAAAAATATGCTGTAAATAAGAATAAAGGTAGTTTGTATAGGGCTACATATTATCTGAACCATAGGAACCCCAAGCTATGGAGACAAGTAATAGAGGGCACTGGTGGAGAGATTGGAATTGGATAGTAGGCTTTTGCTTTTTTGATAATATATCACAGCTGACTAATAACTTACAGAGGGACTCTTGCGACTCTGCAGAGAAGACTTTTAAACATGCACCTTCAGAGAACTGGAGACTGTGCACAATGGTTAAAGTGTTTTCACCTTTATGGCAGCAACACCCGAACCAGGCGCACCATGCGCACCCGGGACGCCGACACGCTCAGTTGTAGCTCAGAACCACGGACAGCTCACTCCGCATAACAAGGTGAGCTCCTAGACAGCTCGACTTTTATGAAAGCGGTTATGGTCGAAGTTGAAGTCTGCTATTTGGACGCACTGAAATGCACTGGATTCAGTCCAAACCTCGCAACTCACATGTACGAAAAAAGTCACAAACTTTTCGATTTTGCATGATTTTTTTTTTAAACCTGAACGACTAACTTTCGCCTTCACCCAGAGGCCCATCATGCTTTAACTCTTCCCCTTGACTCAAACCAAAAGCCATTGCTCACATTCATACTGAACAGGATGACAGGATGGACGAAAGCACCAAGTCGCCCGCTGTAGTCTGTGCGTACATTAGACCTTTCCCATCTGTTTAGCATTCATGCGTCGCGGTGTTTCACGTCACTCAGTCTCCTAACTAGATTGTTCTATCAGACGGAATTACCCGCATCACTCAATGAAATACAATTATTGATTACACTGCTCCCTCTCTCCCCTCCCTCCCTGCTCCCAGCGTCTCTCTCTTTGGCTCTCTCCCTTTTCCGAAGTGCTGCAGCGAGAGAGGACTGCATCGAGAAAAAAAAAAAACATTGTCGTGCGCTGGCAATTACCTCTGATCCTATTTTACAACAAAAAAGCCCACGAGAATTTTTTTTTTTCCTGCATAAAGCGAAGGCAGAGTCTGATGCAATGGTTAAATATCAGCTCAGTCCACTCTTCTCGCCATAACTGAAGGTAAGTAATGACTTTTTTCCCCCCACTGAAAACATGTTATTTGTGTAACACTTCAGAGTTAGAAAGACTCTATATTTTCAGTTTCAGTCGCATATATTCAGCTGAAGGAACAATGTGATATTGTTGATTCACACGCATCTTTCCGATGATATCTCCAACTAAGATCGAGGTTGGGAACCTCATTATTTATTCACAAGTTTGTGAATCATTTGTTAAAAGTTGGGGTTGTTCCAAGGCATGCATCTTTTTTTTTCTTGCCTCCTGCAGAAATACAGAGAAACTGGCATCATTAGGTAAAAGCAGCTACAAGCATAAGAACTGATAAACAAGGGATGGAGTTTCAGTTGCTGTAGGTTTTTATTTGTGGAATTCAGTTCATTATTTTTGGGTGACATAAGACTTTCTGTGGATTCATTGTGTACATTTTAGTATAAATGGTCTGTGAGTAAGGTCTGTCTGTAGCCTTTACTGTAGGTGGCTGGTTTATGAATATCACTGACTGGAGCTCGTAGTTCACTCATCTTTTATTCAGTAGCAGGGTTTAAGTGAAATACTTGTCCTTGGCATGTAAGGAAAGTTTGGGGTTATTTGCTGAGGACTGTTCATGCTGTACTGCAATTCAGCCACCTGCCCCGGGGCAGTTAAAGCACTATGCACTGCTGCCAAAAAGAGGAGAGGATGCGGGAACAAGCAACTGACTCATCCGTGAATTGCACCTCAAGAGGCAACGAGCGATTGACAGGCACACAGCCGGTCAACTGGAAACATGTAGCAAAGTGCTCTGTTTGCAGTCTGAAGGCTGCTGTAGTGGTCCAGCTGAGTTAACAGTAAAGGTGGGGGATAAAACGAGGCGATTAAACGTCGCAAAATGAAATCACTTGGCCCACTTCTCATTATGATTAAGAATGCCCCTTCTCCACATTCAGCAACATCTCCAACTCAAGTGTCCACTGACCTGTAATTTTCTTTGTTTTCCTAAAGTTTATGCAGCATCACTTAAGCTATTTTAAGAGGAAGACATTTTCTAGTCCATTGTTTCCTTGTTGAAGAGCAGAAACAGCTCAAAATACAAATGCACTGTCCCAGTGATGATGTTGTAGAAAGTAGGAAGAGTTTTAGAAACGATTCTGTTTGTGCATCTTGTTTACATGTGAATGTAAATAGAGGAATCAAAGAATCATTTTGTCTGCTTGAATAGCATGAAATGTTATGTAAGGGACTGGAGACTGATTGCTGTTTTTTTTTATTTTTTCTGTGACTATTGACAACCATTGTGAATTTAATGCACACACACACATGCAAACAGCACACAGCACAAGACACACTTTGACAAACTGAATAATTAATTGCTAACAAAAATCACCAGTAAATGTGCCGCAGATTGCGTCTCTTGCCTAATGGCTGTTAGTGCATCACCGTCACACAAAAGATCTGCACCAGACAGTGGTGGCACATAATATTTGATCTCATATGTGAGTACTGTGTTGTGTCAGCAGTGAGGTTTGACAAGGCAGGGAGACCACAAAGGAGAGCAAATAGACATTAGCCTGACATAAAAAAAAGCAAAAGAAACAGCATCCATCTCTGTAGCTCTTTAGCTCGTAATAGGTTTTTTTTTTTAAATATTATGTAGCATATTAGGATTTAAATAGATTTGCAGTGTGCTCTTTGTGCACATTTTCCTGAACACATGCATTCTGTATCCTTTATTATTTTTTAAGTAAAGAAAAGGAGATTCATGATGTTATACAGATGGGAATTCCTTTCCTCAGCTAACCTCAACACCTAAGGGATTGGAGGCCAAAGGAATATGAACAGTGCTAGATATAAATTGTAGGAAAGATAGACTTCAACCTGCTGCAGCTTCATTTTACATCTACACAGACATATCCATTTATCTGTATGATGTAGCATGCAATCAGTTGTGCTTTTGAAGTTTTTATGGTAAGTAGGTGTGACATGATTTGTTTTACATTTTCATCGTTAAACAGTTCTTTTGCCTTTCAGAACCGTTTTCTTTCTGTGTGTTTATGTTCTTTTTAACCAGCCACCACATATTCTGTTATTGATACTCTCCTGTCCTCCCCCCACCACCAGCTCCATCTCTCATCCTGTCTTCCCTCTCCACTCAGTCAGTAATAGCATCAGTGTCTGATGAAATCTCCTAACAGAAGACGTCCTGGGCTGGCTGGGCCTCTGCCTTCCAGATGAGGTCATGGGCTCTCTGTTTTTGATGGGATTACATTTGGCTCTGTCCACTTTGAGATTGGACCTGTTCTTTCTAGTTCTAATTAAACAAATAAGCAGTCACATGGCTGCGCTTGCACGTCTTTGAAAGAGCAGAGCACTAACACGTCAAACCTGACTGAGATAGAAATAATTTGAGTTTATCATGGAGCAAGGTACAGAGACTGTAAACCTAGTTCAATGATATTTAAAAATAACAGAGAAGGGCAGAAATGTGATATTTCAGCAAAGCCACAACCACCATGAATTTATTACAGCCTTTATTGCACTAAGAATAGTGGCTGTAAAAAAACATAAAACACTGTTGCCGCCATTGTTTTACATCATGATCTTTTTTTGTACTTTGCAAGCACCAGTGTCTGGACTATTGCACTCAGCCAAAAAAAAAAGAGCACTATTGATTTTCCTTTAAATTCTTGTGAAAAATATTAAGTGTAGACAGAATTGATTTTTTACAAATTGTTCTGACAACCTGGATGCCAATACCCACCTCTTTGGTGACCACTGAACTCAAGGTCGATCACTGACAGCAGTCATGTTAACAAAGACAACTGCTGATCTGTACTGTTTCATTATGTTTTAGGGTCTTTCTATATACAGTATTATTGTGTAATTACTCAAAATGGTCATTACTAGCTTCATTGCTGTGTCAGTTTTAACTAATGATTCATGATACACAAAGAAAAGAGTGCCAAAATAAACCAGGTTAGTCAAACAGACCCAATAAAAAGCAAGATTTTTTGTTTTACTTTTCCCAAACTGGTTGTTCTGGGTTGAATATATGTCCCAAACTCCTGTAGGTTTAATTTCTTCATTTGTTTTTTTCTGTTCATAAAAGAGGAAATCTGGGGCCAAGTGATACTTGACATAGTGTTTTAAAGAGGGTTATTTTAAAGAGGTTTAAGGAAAGCAGGGCCACTATCCATCATACAGACAAGAGGTATTGCCAGAGCAAAACCTATTTTCAGCTATTCTCTCATGGTTCACAGCATTGGTGTATGCACCCTATATTTAGTTTCTTTATTCTAGTTGTACATTGCAGCTCTACCCTTAGGCACCATATGGTTATAAGTTCCAATGCTCCAGTTTTCTCATCATGTGATAATGCTGTGAAATGAACATAGGTAATGATAAATAATTAGAGGACATTGATAAAGATTGACAGTTTGAGAAGCCTAGTGGTTTTAAAACTAGCAATGTCTTGACTGATATTGGGGCTTGGGTGAAGAGTATAAGTTGGCAAAAGCACCAGGGAGAAGAAAGAATGAACATTATCTCCCAAACAGGACTCAGGAGAAACAATAGATGTTATAGGGAAAACCTGAAAATGATGGGAGGTGGTAGAGAGCATTGTTTGGAAGTGCTGGTTGTTAGCCGGTTTGACTGTGATTGCTCCCGTTGCTCAGCCTTTCTGTGCTGTCAGGGTCTCGTCAGCTGCGGTCAGGTGAGGTTGGTTGTCTGTGTGCTCGGTTGTCCTCTGAGCTTCATCACAACTGACAGCAGGCCTCACTATACACTCCATTAATTCTCTGACAGGCAGGCACCACCAGGATGCACCCTTTTTTGCTGGTTTGTATGTGTGCATGCTCATTTTAAGTAAAAATGTGTGTGATAGTCGACAAACTGTAATGGGCCAAGCCCAGAAAAAAAAAACAGTTTGGAGAAACCCTATAATTCTAATTTAGGATTTTTGAAAGATATGAATATTCTGCAGTGATCACTGTTATACAAAATGATGCAATTGATCACGTTAACCCCTTGTAATGTAAAGCTCACCAATGATTCAGAACAATTGCTTTTGAACAAAGAAAACAGGCTGCTAAAAAGATTACATTATGAATCATCCTTAGGACAATATCTGAGTCACCACTAGTGTAAATGCTGGTATTAAAAAAATGATCGTCGAAGTGCAAAGGAGTGCACTCATAAGCACTGATTGTCATCCAACGAGCCAAACAGGATTAGTAGAGTCACCATGAATCAGCAGTGTCATTTTGCATGGTAAAATTGCATTATGGGAGCAGGAGCTGCCCCAGTGATTTGCACCCTCCTGACAAGGCTTCAGTGTTCATTAGAAGCTGTGGTGAGCAGTTCGTAGACACACAGGAACTGCTCACACTGGACAAGTCTGACCTCACACACACAGACAGACACACACGTCTTGCTTGTGAGAACACTTATTGACAAAATGCATTCCCTGATGGCTAACCTTAACCATCATGCCTATATGCCTCACCTCAACCCTTACCAGCCAGTGTCCTTATTTCAATAGAGTTATGATACAGATAGTCCATAGACACGTACACACAAGTACACACGCACACACACACACACACACACACACACACACACACGCACACACATTTGACAGTTGTGATGATCCCCACCTTACTTCTAAATATGCACTATATTTTTATTTACAAGTATTAATGACACCTTAATATTTACCTTAAGTAAGCAATTTAGGATTTTCCCATTTAATTGATTAAATTTCTCAGTGATTTTGTAATTTTTTAAAAATGGTTTTGTAGATAGATAGATGGATAGATAGATACTTTATCTATCTTTTTTTTTTAATCTATTGTATCTCTGCTATGACAGATTATAGAATTAACAGGCCAGAATGTGCCTTTGGAGACAGTGTGATGATGAACTGTGGATCACAGTTTGAATACTCACATTAAATCGTGTTTCATCATTTGTGCTGTTAGACTAGGGTCTCCCTCCCTGCAGCACTGGCCCGCCAACATGGGAAAGGGCTTCCCCATCCATGCTGGGTGCACACACACTCACATATGGGCATGACGTTTGGGTGTGTGAGACAGTGTATGTCTGTATTTTTTCATGTTGCATTGACCTAATTGTGGTGCTAAATAGACAAAAACGACACAAACATAAAGGGCTTAAGGAATAGGTATTGTATGTGTATGTCCCTGTATTTGTGTGCATATATCTGCTCATGACCATTTCTCTTTTCCTCTTTTGTTTGAATGGATTAAATATGACAGCGCCGTTCCGGTTGGATCGGTGCTCTTATTACAATAAACCAGCTCTTTACTGTGGGCAAATTGATTTCGGGCAGAACCTTGTTTATTAGCCTCTGTTTCTCAGAGCTGATCATGAGTCAGCAGATTCAGCATTTCTGTTTAAAACGCTCATCTTTTCAAAACTAAGGCCAGCTCATGAAATACAGACCAAGGTGGATGCCCCTAAAAATGAATTTTAAAAAAGAGATACACAACCAACGCCTGTTTCCTCACATTACTCCAAATGATTAAGAAGGCCTTAGAGAACAGTGAGTAAATGATTAAAGAGGGAATGTGGTGTCGGTGGTGTCACCTCTTTGTGTGGGATGGTTACGGGTGTAGTGAACACTATCTGATGAACATGTCCCTCTCTTACTTTCTTTCTCCTTTCTCTGATGTCTCCTCTGCCCTTCCCCTTGCATGTTCTTTTTTTTTATGTCTGTCTGTTTCCCTTCCCCCATTTTTTTTTAGCCTGGTCGATGATTGCTACAACCATTGTGGATTATCTCCTGTGGTGACTGCAGACTCAAGAGTTTTCTTCCCTGCTGCATCTCAAGACCCGCTGATCTTACCATTCCTGCAATCACCCTGTCAGCTTACATTTACCCCTCTTGCCCCTCTTTCTTCTTTCTTCTGCTTCTAAGTGTCCTCTGATCCCTTGTGAAGACCAACAAGTGGGACCAGAATGGAGGAGACCTACAATAATAGGACTTCCCTGGTGAAGGAGGCTAAAGACATGGTTAAGGAGGCCAAGAGGCATGCAGCAAAGAAAGTTAACAAGGTGGTGGATCGTGCCACAGATGAGTACTCATCTCACCGCAACTACAGCCGATTCCAGGATGAGGAGGATGAAGATGAGGATTTCTACCGGAACCCCCCAAGGGCAGATGGAGAGGGTTACCATGACAATGAGGAGGGCTCCAGCGATGCCACAGAGGGCCATGATGATGAGGATGAGATCTATGAGGGCGAGTACCAGGGGATCCCCTCGGCAGGAGACAGCAAGCATAAGGATGGGCAGGTGGCACTGGGTCAGCCAATGTCTGATGCCATAAGGGACCGTAAGGAGCTGGAGCAGGAGAGACAGGCTGATGAGGAGGAGCTGGCCCAACAATACGAGCTAATCATCCAGGAGTGTGGTCACGGGAGGTTCCAGTGGCAGCTGTTCCTGGTGCTTGGTCTGGCCCTAATGTCAGATGGGGTGGAGGTGTTTGTGGTGGGCTTTGTGCTGCCCAGCGCAGAGACAGACATGTGTGTGCCCAACTCAAGCTCGGGATGGCTAGGTAAGGACCACCGTCTGAGTGTGTGTGTGTGTGCTTCTACTTGGGTCTATAGTTTAAATTCTCATACTGTTTTTTAAATAGCACTAAATTAAATTCACAAGAATTTAATTAGATTTAATAATTCAGACACAACAGCATCTAAAATCAAACCATTTTATTATCCGCAGCATGAATATGTTACATATTGAAATCATATAAGCACCTTGGCCACAAGCACATGTCACAATAATTTCTGTGTAATATTATTTGTCGTACAAGGTGACATAAGATTAGTTTTGTGTGTTTGCACTTTACATGATTCAGGTGTTTTGGTCCACCGGTCTCAGTGTCAGGATTAAGAAGGTAGCTATATTCCCTGTGTGCGCTGTGTGCTGAAGACGGGTCCCAACAGTCCCAGTGGCTGCAGGTGTATAATCCATCACTGCAGAACTGTGTACAGGGGCTGACTCACTGTGTCAGTGCAACAGCGGCAAGGACATTAAATCAGGCACACAGCCCTTTGATACTAACTGTCATGACAATACATCAACTGCACCACAACATCTGAAATTGATACACAAGGACCTCTAAGAGGGTGGAGGTTGTGACAAATAGTTTGGAAATTTTGTATTACAGTGGCTAAACGTGCAAAATAAGAAATCTGCAAACCCTGTCAGCATTAAAATGTGTGCTTCATTCATCATACATTTGATCATGTTTACAGTAAATACTGTATACATCATTTTTAAGTTAACCATTGCAGATAATACAAATCAGTTTGTCTGTAATGGGTTGTCAGTGTTAAATTCTCATGTGTACGGTTCAACTTCATTTATCAGTATCTTTGTAAGTATCCATGTAAACTCTTTTCTTCTTTTCTAGCCAAGGAAAATCCTGCAGGCATTCATGCTCTATGCTCTGCTTCTCCTTGTTCGTGACTGCAATCCCTCACCCCGTTCCCTCACTCTCACCCCTCTTTGTGCCTCTCTTTTCTTTTCCCATCCTCCACCATTCTCCTTTCCTTTCTCCCACTGATTGCCTTGAGGCTCCTCCCCATTGAGGTGAACATGATTAGTGTGTGTGTTTGTGTGTGCATGCGGGTGTGCATCCATGTCTGAGCATAGCCTACATGATTACTATGATCTTGTTGGTATCCATTTGGAGTTTTTCAGAATAATTCCACTTAATTACAGGCAACAAAACAGAGTGAGTTAATGTTTTACAGGTGCCATACCAATATTTTACTGCCACGAAATGCAGAAATAAGCAACAGCTAGTTAAAGATGTGGACGAATTGACTTATAGTGGTTTAAATTTTTGTGTGTTTCATATCATCTTTATTTAACCAAGCAGGACAACAAAGTTGTTGTTTTGCAGTGACAGCCTTAAAAATGAAATATCCTCTTCATGGTTGTCTGGTGGTGGTGATAAAGATAATAACTTTCAGAAAGGGCTGGGATTGGCTGCAGGTTTAGCAGGTCTACTTGCAGCTCAATTGTATTTTTAATCATCCACCAGTGAGGGGTCATGGCCTTGTTGCTGCTGTACTAGTGATTTGTACTGCGTGGCTATGACAGGAGACCGCCAGGCAGAAAAGAGCAAACTTCATATGGTGCAATGTGTGTATTCATTTGTGAAAGCTAAAAGTCAAAGAAATATAATTTACTGAGCTGCCAAACCAGGTCAGTATAATAAATGTAAACATGTTCTCTGGTTTTCCATGTAATTCTAATAAATTTTTTACAGGGACAAAGTTTCTTGTGTGAGTGCAAACTTGAAGTCCACTTAAAAAGAAGTGGACGTAGTAGCAGTAAAGTGAAACTAGCAATTCTATAGGAAGAATATTGTGAAAAAGCCCCCGCCCCCAACTCCCACAAAACGTTCACAAACATGGACCACGGTGTAAAAGCTAATTATTATTATTTATGGTGCTGAAAATGTCACTTCACACACTGAAAAACATTTCAGGTGCATAGTTTATACAAACAACCATTTGGTGTTGTAGTTCCATCTGAACCGGACTCCCATAATTGTGCAGCTCCATTAACCACGTAACAGGCAAAGAGAGCTGTGTGGATTTAGCTGAATGTAATGAGATAATGCCACATGATAAATGCAAATACCCCGATAGGATGCATGACTGAAAAGCTGATTGGATTTCTGAATTACATATGGCCCTGCAATATGTGTATCCCAGTTTTACAAGAACCTGTCGACATGAGAATGCAGGCCGGACAGTTTGAGCCAAAAGGGGGTGAAATAATGTAAATACTTTAGATGAGATTGCATGAGGTGGGAAGGGAGGGGGAGGAAAAACAACCACTGTGAGATGCAATATGTGTGATGAACAAGGGAGAGGAGAGGAGGAGGGACAGCTTTGAAGTAGAGAGATTGCCAAGTTAGAAACGAGTAATGGGCAGAGAGGTGTGGGTGGATGGGAGTAGAGAGGTGGAAGATTGGTAGTATTCAGTACACCAACAATGTGAGGGAGAGGTTTAACTATCATCACAGACACAACAGACAATGGGAACGCATCACCCTATCATTACTTATTTGTTCTCCCAGGCTGTCTTTTCCATGCTGATACTCTCCTCATTTCTGATTCTCTGAACTCTCTCCTCTTTGTTTTCATTTATCAGCCACCTCCCCTTCTCTACCATCACTGTATGTTACCTTCTTGTTTCTGCTCTACTTCTTTTCATCCTTACTTCCTTGTCTCCGGATTTTTTGTACCTTTTACCTTTTTCTTTCTTGCACTTCTCTGTGTCCCAGCTTAACTCTCTGTCTCCTCTCAAGCTCTATATCTGCATTTTACCTCTCATTCTTTTTCTGTTTTCTACCACTTCCCCCTGTTTGTCCCTGTCTGTGTGAGCCAGCTGGCAGGCTGTGTGGGGCTGCGCGGTCCAGGGGCAGTTGAGCATGGCTAAACTGCAGTAAGATCGCAGCGTCACTGCAGAGATTTCACTACTTGAGTAGCTCCACATTGTGTGGGAGAAAATGTGTGTGTGTGTGTGTGTGTGTGTGTGTGTGTGTGTGTGTGTGTGGGAGAAGAAGCGGCGAGTGTGTCAGGACTGAATGTGTGTGTCTATGTGCACATATGGACCAAACCTGCTGCCACCAGCACAAACCACGTCTAGCTGCTCGATTTTATCAGACGTTCACTATATATTTCATGGGAATTATCAACAGTCATTACAGCAACATAAGGCTGCAGGTTGGATCATTAGGGATGCTGAGTGAGTCATTTTAAACCCGGGACTCTAAGCCCTACAATAGGTTACTTTCATAAAGATTTCATTGAAATCCTACCCCCACTGCTATGACTTAAATATGACAAAAAGCTTCCATCTCTTTTTCTGCAGAAGAGGCAGAAAACGGAGGCATGAATCCCATCAAACTGACATGATGTAGTACAAATGTGATTACATGCTGTTCGGTGTAAAGGAGCTGATGACAGTGGAGCAAAGAGGAAACTAAGGCACGTAAAGCATGAAATCAGAGAAGAGGTCGTGATGAAGCCCAGCGCGCCCACAGCTCTCAAGAGGCTCCTCTGTATGTGACAGGACAGAAAACACCACACCAGGGCCTTCCCCTCCCACCCCCCTTGACTCTTTTTCTCTTACCCTATCCTGCAATTACTGAACTCTCCTACCTCAATGCCCTTTTCTCTCTCCTGTCAACCCTCTTCATTGCTTTTTTTTTTTCTTTCTTTCTTTCGCTGGTCACATATTTCATTTGTTTTGCGTTGGCGCTTGGTCCTGTATAAATTTTGATTTTTTAATCTCCTCTCCATTGAATTTCCCAGTGGTTAGTTTAGCCTCAACAAAAGAAGATAACTGTACGCCTAATAAACTATGAATTCGATTTACTCTTTGGCCTTGTAGGGTGTACAATTGTAGGAGTGTTTTGTTCCATACCTTAGCCTAAAAAAGCACCTCCTTGAAATTTCTCACCTTTAGAGCACACGGGTGATTTTGCTGAATATTTAATATTCCTGGAGATGTGTTTTGACGTTTGAACAAAGTGTCATGGGACAAAACCTTTTGCTTCTGCCTGAGAGGCTCCTGACACACTGTCATTTTCTGATGGTGCTCAGAGTCTGCATGGGTCATGAAGTCAAATTCAGCTGTATATCACTCTCTTACGGTGAGACATTTGCACCAGCTGCCATCCATTCAAGGAGTTTTACGTCTAACATCGCTAATAACTGCTTCAGAAATCGTACTTTTCTCCTCTAGATGAAAGCAAGACTTTACATTTTAATATTTCATGATTTCAAAGCAGCACCAGAGGAAGGAGTTTCATTAATTAAACTGCGCTAGACGAAGCTTATGGTCCAGCCTTATTATTAACTATGTGTTTCCTATTGATAGATTGGCTGTAGCCTCAGCATTAGTTTAATGAAATATTGAAACTTTTCTTTGGTGATGTACAATATGTCAGGCTGGCATGGTGGGGGTTGCCATTGTCACCTCACAGCCGGAAGGTTCTAGGTTCGAATCCTGTTCAAACCCAGGGTCTTTGTGTGTGGAGTTTGCATGTTCTCCCCTATGTCTGTGTAGATTTTCTTCGGGTACTCTAGTTTCCTCCCAGAGTCCAAAGACATGTAGGTGGTTAATTGACCTTAAACTGACCCTAGGTGTTATTGTGAGTGTTTGTCTGTATGTGTCCTCCCTGCAATTGACTGGTGATTTGTCCAGGGTGTACCCCCTACCCACCCAGTGTAACCCTAGATGTTCCAGGATACATGGTAGCTTATGGATGGATGGATAAACAACATGTTGTTCTTTAGTAGTGAAGGGGATTACTATGAAGAATAGGGATCATCACATACAGACCATAATGTTGATTTGAACTGAACAAAATTTAAGGAAAACACTGCCATAACCTTAGTAAAGAACAAAGAAATTATGTCCTTTTATAAATTAAACATGTCAGTGCATAGATGAGTGTTAAAATGTTCATATATGTCTTCAAAAAATGTAAAATATAAGTGCTCCCAAGATCAAGCCATTCACCCACATGTAATTCATCCTGTCCAAAAATGCCCACTGTAATACAGTAACAAATTTTGAGGAAATCAATTTTTTCTGCATTACTTTATAATGAATCATTTGTGTATTCTGACCATATATAAATAAGAAAAATTAGACAATACATGTGCTGAAAAATTCATTTTTTGTGGTAACTACTTGGTTAGAGTCCTAAAGTTACAGCAAATATGATTGTACCAGTCTGTCATCACATGTTAGAAATTATAAAGAAATCCTTTATGGGGCAAAGGGGCATAAAATTGCATTGAAAAATGTGGCATGATTTTCTGACATGGCAGGTTAATGGTGCACAAACTACCTTCTGGTGATGAGACAGACTGCATTGTGGTAAGGTGTGTTGGTGCTATTTTTGAATTATATTACACTAATGGTGGATAAATTGTCCTTGGACACTGCTAACCACACAATGCCACATACAGGAGTGAAACAGCAGCAGTACGCTATCATCCTCTTTGCTGCTGCAGGCACAGTTGACATCATGGTCTGAAATACTATGTAGCAGTTGGACAGAAAATCAATAAATTCATTATGTAATTAACTATCCTGCGAGAGATGAGACCCATTACTCAACAGTTTTATTGTTTGTTTTTTTTTTAATGGCATTACGTAGCAGGAATCAGAGGTTCTTACTTTGTCTGTTTTGTGCCGGATCTCTGAATAACCAAAACCAATAAAACAGTTTATTGCATGTATGGATAGTTGAGAGCTGAAACAAAATGAAAAGGCCTCTGGATGTTTGGATGCATGGCGTTTAAATGAGAGGCCAGTGGGCGTTTGCCTGTGTGCCGTATTTCTAGCTGCTCCTTAATGAAGCAAATGTGAACTGTGCGTGGACTGAAGACTTAAATTTAACATTAAATTTAGAATTGACTTTATGGTACCTTCAGGCAAGTATCTAGATGGCTGCCAAATGTGACAGATAGCTGGGTTTTGAACCCAGAAGCCAAACAGATATCTGCATAGAAGAAGAGACCTGACTGGAGACATTACAGAAAGGAAATGCATCTTGCTATTAAGATTGTTGTAATGGGATGAGCAGTGTCCCTAAGGCTGAGCCATCTAACTCCATATAGCTGCAACTTTCTCTTGTCCTCTTTTAGTTTGTAACTATAAATACAATCATCCTTTCTAAACCAGATTTTTGTTATGTCTGTATGTGAAGACAAAATAAAATATTACCTGTAGGAAAACAATTCACTGTTTTAGCCAGCAACAGAAAGCTCTGAACTTTGAGGTTTTGAGACATTTCAAAATGGGGAAAAATTCATTTTGAGTTGTTCTTTGCAGCAGTAGACACCATGGCCTCCTAACCACACATACAACACTAGAGCAGTAATAATAGGCTCCAGAGCAGAATCATGATCAGTGAGAGAGATCAATGTTGTTTTGTTGCTGCATTGATCCCATTTGGGATGAGAGAGATTAAAAGAGAGCAGTGGGCGCTTTTGTAAAGTCACCTCACATTACTGTTCACATTTGTCTCTTCATTGATCAGAACCTGTTTTCAGTCCTTTACACACTGTATTTACTCATCAACTTCAGAGTTTAACGCAGCCTGGCGGTTTTCCAGGTGGATTTCAAGTTTGTTTTCATTAGCTTGTGCTACAATATTGTACATTAGATATTTGCTCTTTTCATAATACAATGAAAAAGCATAGCTGTAATATGTAATTTGGAGATTGTGTGTGTCAGTGTGTTTAGCTAAAGCTATAAAACATTTTGATATCAGTACTTTCACAGCAGCTCTTTTATCTTGTTTTCCCTTTTTAAAACAGCGCAGTCATCTATAACGTTAGCATTCCATATGGAGTCAGTCATTTAACATAACTTCCAATTCACTGATGAACATTCAGCAATAATGGAGGCATTGGCTTAATGTTGCTTCATATTTTAATTTGACACTTCACCACTTGCCAGCGGAGGGAAATGCTTCTTGGCTGAGAAGCAGTTTTGGGTGGCTTTAACTTCATAGTCTGATACATTTTCAAAATGTCACACAAGTTCACATTTACTTCAAAGTGTATTGTACTCTTCTACTCTTCTTAGGTGGTGTGAGCAAAGCAGGATGCTTTGTTAAAAATAGTGGCTAGTTTTCTGGGAATCTCTCTGGTGTGGATGTCTGAAACTATCTTATATTAAAATGATTACAGTCAATATTTTTATTTCAACCATGAAACACGTGACCCCTTTTATGTGACAGGAGTTGCCTGTAGTAACAAACCCACATATAATTATAACCAGGCTCTGCAGCTCCTCTCATCTCTTCAGAGTTTTGTAGCAGCCTATAAGTCATTTGGTCCACTCTTACCTCTCACCTCTATCAGAGTTAGTTTTCTTCAGCTGTTGGAGACTGAAAACTGTGCTAAAAGCAAAGTGAATATTGCACTTAAAGTATTGTTAATTTTGTGGCCAAAACCGATTTATTGCAGGTTTAAATACTGATTAGAAGGAGGAGGTTTAATTTTGTAAAGAAATTAAATGTGGACACTCACTCGTTTGCTCATTTACGGACAAAAAAACTCACCAAAAGCATTTGTATAAACCACCAAAATGTTGATGTCTCAAAACTCATTCAAACTTATACTTATACAGGAATAAAGAGTATATTAATTAAAGAAAGCACAAATCAAGCACCTCTCATCTTCTCTTTCCAGGCAGTGTTGTTTACTTAGGGATGATGGTTGGCGCGTTCTTCTGGGGAGGAATGTCTGACAAAGTGGGCCGCAGACAATGCCTCCTTATTTGCATGTCCACAAACGGCTTCTTCGCCTTCCTGTCATCTTTCGTCCAGGGATACGGCTTCTTCCTCCTTTGCCGTCTTGTGGCGGGTTTCGGGTAAGTCTAATATAATGGAGGCCATTCTGGGGCAGATGACGATAACAGGCCATCAGTGTAAAAGATTTGTGAAACACTATCACAACTATAATGTGAGAGTAAAGAATTCATCTCTTTGTGATCAAATCTATTTGGGGAGTATTTCTGTAAGCATGTCTCTCTGTCCTAAATATTCCTCCCTTTGTTAACTTCTACTGAATTGTTGAAGTTGAAAAAAACCTGAAAGCAGTTTCCTTTAATTATTATTATAAGCCTATTTTTTTCACTCTGCCCCAGAAAGTTTGTAGCTTCTGACTCTAGTGCCATATGTTTACTATACATCTGCTGCCAGGTAGATTTGACTTCATGAAGAATGTTTCTATATACTTTATGCACTGAACTGTTTCAGAGTAAATAAAAATGAAAACTATACTAGAAACAGTGTCTATGATTTAGAGACTTGGTGTCGATGGTGATTTATTATGTCCTTTATCTTTGGCAGCGTGCCTTTTCCTTTAAAAGCTAATTCAGTAATGGCAAGTGCATTGCCCTCCCCAGAGACCTTCAGACTAATTAAAAAGGCAGTCCAAACTGTCAGTGTCACCCATATCACGGAATCATGAGGAACTGCCACTAAGGAATTTTTTGTATATTGTCTGGTTGGAAAATATGCTTAGCTGTGCTTATTTTTTGCTTACTTGGTGTCTTTTGTATCTTTTGCTTTGCATAAAGTTGAATAAAGTTAGTCTTTTAAAATGTAATTAATTACAACTTATTACCATGTCTGATTTCTTCTACACCAACTGTACTGTACAGTATATGTGAAAAATGTCAAATTTAAAGATTTCTAAGCTTCAGCTTCTTCCCTGTTTTTGGCTCTACCTGTTTTACTCCCACTCACTCCAATTCTCTGGTTCTTGCAGGATAGGAGGTGCTGTGCCCATCGTTTTCTCCTTCTTTGCAGAGGTGTTGTCCAGGGAGAAAAGAGGAGAACACCTCAGCTGGTTGTGTATGTTCTGGATGATTGGAGAGATATATGCATCTGCTATGGCCTGGGCCATCATACCGCACTATGGTGAGTTTACAAGGAAGAAAATATTGTAATGACAATAAAAAAAATGATGTCTTGTGAAAACCTTAACAGAATTAAGTTTGGACACTTGGGCAATGTGACTTTTTACTAATCTCCTGACTGTGGGTTGCAAAATTGTAAAGGCTGCCCTGAGGCTGTGGGTTAAGTTGCCAGTTTCGCCTGCCGTGAGAATCAATCACTTAATAGCTTTGAGTGGATGCAGGCTGGGAGAGGCAGTGGTAAAGAGATTAATGTACGCATGGATTGCATAGAGCAGACACACTGAAAATGTGAGGGTGGCCCCTGCTGCACTCATCACACAAAAAAGCAAAACAAAGGCAATGAGCATTTCCTCCTCCCTTCTTCCTTGTCCTCTTCCTTCATTCTTTGCACTTTTTAAACTGCTGTCTCTTCGTTTTACTGCCTCTCATCCTGTTTTGTACTCTCTCTCTCTCTCTAACTCTGTCCTTCCTTTTATTACCTCTCCTCTCTCTCCAGTCTGTCTGCGCACAGTGTTCTTCTTGATCAAGCATAATTAGGTTTTTCTCCTTGCTCTAATAGGGCAAAGCTACGGCTAGAGGTGATTTATGAGCAGACTATGCTTTAGCCAACCTGTGACGTCAGTGAAAGAGAGAGAGAGAGAGAGACATTGTGTGTATGTGTTGCTGTAAGTGGCATGGATGATGTTTTACTGGGCTGCAGCCATATACAGGTCTTCTTCAAGGGAGATTGAAGGCAATAATATCTGACACAGTAGAGGTCATTTGAGTTAACACACACAAACACACACACACAGACAGACAGGAGCACACAGCATCACTAGTTATGGAGTTTCAGATGAAGCACTTACACTACGTGTTATTTGAGGGGCAGCATACACATTTGAAGAAATACACACAGTGCTGGAGGTCCGCTCATTTACTCTGCTTCTTATTCTCTGAGAGGCAGTGTTCACTGGTGGTTTCAGTGTTCTACCTAAAGTACTGCATTGCACTATAGGGCTAGAATACCTTTATGTTTCAAAGTAAAACATAAAGGTATCTATTATGATACAAGTGCCTCAACGTCCATCCATTCAGCTCTCTTCAGGTAAAAGGCAGGGGTACACAAGAGCCTCAACACTGGGGTTTAATACATCATTATAACCTCCCAAAAGACCCCTGCCACATTCACAGCTGGACCTATTTACTTATCTATCTATCTATCTATCTATCTATCTATCTATCTATCTATCTATCTATCTATCTATCTATCTATCTATCTATCTATCTATCTATCTATCTATCTATCTATCTATCTATCTATCTATCTATCTATCTATCTATCTGTTGGCAGTATATCGGCCTGGGAATAGTGTAGCACCGCTGACTCAGTCATCCATAGACTTACTCAATTATATACGTAATCCCTGTAATGAGATTTCCAATGGCCTGGGTGAAACACTAACCCTGAGGGGCAGGAAGCAATGTTACATTTCTGCAGAAAAGGCAATCACTGCTGAACAACTCTTTCCCTTTCTCTCTCTGTCACTCTGTCTCTTTTTCTCTTTGTTCCTTCCTGAGTCACTTTAAGCATACACACACACTTTCAAACACACACACACACTTTCAAACAAAGACAATAAAAGACATAAATAAAGGGGCTCAGAGAAAACAGGAATATACCAGGTTGGGATGTCAGCTATGAAAATCATTACACTGAGTGACGCCCAATCACACTCTCATTGCTTATGTATATTGACTTATATATAAAATTGTTAATCAGCAGATATGTTTATCTTGCACCCTCTATACTATACTATTCTGTACATCAAATGTGCTGTTAGCAATAAAATTCTTTTCTGTCTTTAATTTCTTTTTGGTTTTGCTGCTTTGTTTTCATTCAGCTGGGTTTTCCCTTCTACTGAGACATTTTCATCTCTCTAGTCTCTTCTGACATGCATTTATAGAATGTGACAGACTGCCACCCTCCTTTGAAAATAGTTGTTTTTAGTAGTTAGTTGATATGCATTACTATCAAAGCCGGATTTTAATGTAATGTGCTGTGAGATTAATTCCAAGCAGCCTTTTTCTGGCATAAGCATTAGTGTGAACCCCCTCTCCACCCCCTGACTCCTCTCCTACGTGCATTGATGGATAATGATGCTTTTCCCTTTGGAGCAATATCTCCATGAGGCACGATCTGTAGAGAGACGTGGGAGGTCACGACTGACATAGCAACCTCTTTTCGTGCTTCCTCAGAAAAATTCTAAAAAAAAAAAAAAGAATTACAGTAAATGAGAGCAACATTACAGACCAACATGTATCACAAATGTGATTGTATTATGGGTAGTCCTGAAACTACTTTAAATATAGTTACAGTTTATGTCCCTTTGCCAACCTTTTTAGGACTACAGGGAAACATCTTTATAGAGAATTAATAGCAATTCTGATATTAATAGCAACAAATTTTGCTTGAAATATTGTACATTGGTCTATGACAGTGAAAGAACCAGAAACAGTGTTTGTGTGACTCGGCAACAAAAGATAAATTTTAATCCTTTTTTTCTTCTGCTCGTTCTTCTACAGTGTGTGCTGTAGAAAACAAATGTGTCCTTTTTACAGAAGAAAAGAAAAATAAATGATATATGTTCAGCATATATGTTCATGTGTGAAAACTATAGTATCACATTTGTGATGTTAGTGTCAACTGCATATGGTGATATGTGTTATTAATTTCTGTGCTATTTTTCTTTTTTGTGCATGTGTGGGTTTGTCTCCATCTCCTCCTTTGCCAGAGTGTATAAGATAAGTCTGCACGTATGGGTGCGTGTGCATCTTACAATGATTAATGAGTCTGGGAGAGTGCCTGTGGGCTGAGATCAGGTGCAACAAGATTTAACCTAGCAGAAAACACTCAATTCCTTTCCTACACATTCAATTAACCCGTCCCTGTGCACTTTTCTCAGCTGCCTCTGCAGAGCCATTCATCTCAGCGCTTACACATCACTCTGCTCTGGCCGCGAAGTGCACTCATTTAAATGGCATCTTCTATTTTCAGCCCCTTTTATGTTTGCAGTCTGAGATTTACATGTAGTATATTATGTAGAATCAGCCTCTCAGATCAAGTAGCCCAGCCCTCCCTCTGATAAGGATACATTACTATATAACACTACATCTAATATTGTTTAGTCACCGCTTTGTTTCAAGCTTTGTTGATCATTATCATTATCCCATAGTCCCATAGAAGGCGCCAGTGCCAGTTAGCAGCGGTTGTGAGCTTAACAAAAACCCGAGCAGAACTTTAATTTGTGAGCCACCAGATTACCATGAGGCAACTACCAGAACTCTAAAGACACCAACTCGTCTTTTAAATCCTGCATATCATAATGTGCCAAACACAGATAAGCTGTACAAAAAGAAACCATTCAAAATTAAAATCTTAGACATATATCCAGTATTTTCTCATCCAACATAATGTTCTCCACTGTTGCATGTGTTTGCAACGGTGGTTTTCCGTTTTTCATTAAAGCAACACAAAAGAATATTTGGACCAAATTGTGTGTAATGTGAACAATGTTTATACAACAACGACAAACCCACAGATATTTATCACAGTTTTTAGTCTCTTGCAGTTAATTGGTTTGGTTTTCTGGTCTGCAAATTGACTGCAACTTGTTTTCAGTTGCTTCAGGAAAAAGCTCTAAATACTCAGTGTCATACCTGTTCACCATCAAGCTGCACAGTTAGTCACTAGCTAGAGAACAAACTGGAGCATTTAGCAGCTTAAGAGACAGATGCTTCCCTTAGAAATGAGTGGAGACAAAAGCAGTGCTAAAAGGAGAGTGAATATTGGCCTTACACTCATTGAATGGCCAGTAATCTGATTCCACATTTAATTAATGCTATTGTTAGCAGTTATTTGCTACAAGCTCATAAAAATAAGTTTATACACTTAAATTAAGCTATTTATACACTTAGTTAATTTAAATCTACAGCTTTTTCCATTGCCCCCAAGTGGCCAAAAATGTCAGTTACAAAAATGCTGCTTTAATTTTGTTGTTGGATACACCTGTCAGATTATATTTATGGATTTTTGTCTGTTACAAATAATCTAAACTATTTTGGCTTTGGTTTATTTACCTCACTCGACATTTATACAGATTTAGAAAAGTACACACATTTTGCTGATTCACATTTTGTATTTAAATGCATTCACTTTCTATTTTGCTTTGTCATCCACCTGCATCTGAAATGATTGTCACCGCTGTTGTGTGCCGCTGTTCACAGGTTGGAGCTTCAGTATGGGTTCAGCGTACCAGTTTCACAGTTGGAGGGTGTTTGTGGTTGTCTGCGCCCTGCCCTGTGTGTGTGCCGTGGTGGCACTTACATTCATGCCTGAAAGTCCCAGGTTCTACCTCGAGGTAAACAGACTTTAAAAAAAAAATCTTTTACAGCTTTCACACAAAGACACTAAAAAATGCTTTATCACGGTGCACTGTCTGTTCTTAATAAAGTTTACATTCAAGATCTAGAAAAATATGTCAGGGAAATTGAGAGCACTTGGACATTTCCTTAACAGATGTTTAATCAGATCAAAATGGTGTGAGTCATCTGAAACTCGTGGAGGAGGCCTTATATATCCACAAAATGCAAGTGTAGAGATCCGTGACAGTAGGATTGCTGCTGTGGGATAATTACCCTTTGAAGTGAAATGAGTCACAGTTGCTGTGACTCTCATCATCTCTCCCTATCTTAGATGTGTATGTTTATGCGGGGCACACAGTCGTAAAAGTGATGCTGATCTTGTGAATTTATCTCTTCTTTCTCTACCTCACTTTTCCTCCTTTCAGGTGGGGAAGCACGATGAAGCTTGGATGATCCTCAAGCAGATTCACGACACCAACATGAGAGCGCGTGGGCAACCAGAGAAAGTCTTCACCGTGAGTGTTTGTTTCTGCTGTGCACTGGCTTGGTTGGGTTTCCTGGTGCTTAAGGAAGCAAAGAAGCTTATATTCTGCCACCGCTGCGACAGGTTTTAACACTTTCACTATGCAGGATCACATCTGAATTATGAAGGTTCGGAAAGCTGTTTTGTGTCATTCAGGCTTATTTGCTGTGTAAGCTGCACTTTGGGAAAGCCTCTTAGTCAAGACACATTTCTTGAAGTGATCATGAACTGTAGTGCACAGTGTTTATATTCCCCTTTTTGATTTGATTTTTAGATTTGATTTTAATCACAGTTGTCATGCAAAGTATAGATGTGATTTCACTTTTCTGGAAAACTAAAGATGATCACATAGAGACGAGTAAAACTAACATCATCTGGGGTATAGTGATTACACTATACTATAAATATAATTGCAATGTTGCTTCCTATTGATATTCCAGGTAAACAGGATCAAGATTCCCAAACAGCTGGATGAACTGGTTGAAATGGAATCAGAATCTGGCAACCCAGTTTCAAAGGTTTTTTTTAGGATAAAGGCTGAAGTGCACGGGGTAAATATTTGTCTAATTGCAGAAGAAGTATTTTTAAACAACTGCTTTATTTGTTTCTGATTATGAATCCAGTGTCTTAACAAATTTCTCTTGTGATCACAGAAAGTGTTATAAGCCTCTTGTCTCTCTTTAGATTTATTTGAATCTTATGAAGTGCTTCAACTACCCAATGCGAGAAAACATGATGCGCCTAGCCATAGTGTGGTTCACACTGTCATTCGGGTGAGCTTCTTTCTGCTGCCGTTTTGTTGCAGAGTAAAGTTTAATTTATTCAGCACTAGGCAGTTGGGCCTGTGGCCATATTGCATTTCTGTCATCTTGATTTCTCTGCTGTATAGAAGTTGCATGGTTTCAAAATCAATCACAGTCAGTGGATCAATACTGGTGTCTCATTGTGACCAGAGATAGAAGGAAAGCAGCCGAAGATGAAAAACACCCTGAAAGTAGTCTTTAAAACCAAATAGAAACCACATGTGTTTCCTGGTCGTCTGCTGTTTCTGGCATTTTGACTATGACTGATCGTATGTTTAAGATTGTATCTATCCATGTTTCGTTAGCTCTCGGACTAAAATCAACATCATTTGTCTGATCGATGTTGCCTCTGTATTTGGACATCACTGTATCACTTCTGGTCGCAGGTATTATGGACTGTCAGTCTGGTTCCCTGATGTCATCAAACACCTTCAGGCAGATGAGTATGCCTCTAAAGTGAAGATCCACAACGATGAACGCATCGAAGACTTCACTTTCAACTTCACCCTGGAGAACCAGATACACAAAAATGGACTTTTCATTAATGACCAGTATGACAAGTTGTAATGGGGTCTTATAATTAACAGCATATATATATATATATATACACTATGGAAATTGATAGATTAAGACCAAGAGTCACTCTATATCAGTTAAACTAATATTAATGTATAACTATTATAGTGTGACATGTTGTTACAATATTAAAAGCAGAATGTAAATGTACTTCTGCAGATTCATCAATATGAAGCTGAAATCTGTCACCTTCATTGACTCCACCTTTCGTAACTGCCACTTTGAGGATGTGACATCGGTGGGCTCCTACTTCCATAACTGTACTTTCATTAATGCATTCTTCTACAACACAGGTGAGACATTATGGTTAAGGATTCCTCAAATCTTACACTACAGAAATACACAGCTAGAGGATTTCTGACTCAGACATCGTGGCACTGACCAGAGACCAGCTCTGTTTTATTGTTGCCACATTATGATTTATTGATTTATCTTTCTGGACAGATATTGATGAGTCCAAGTTGATAGATGGTACAGAGGTGGTCAATTGCACATTCACCCACAACAAGACCGGATGCCAGATGACATTTGATGATGACTACAGTGCCTACTGGGTTTACTTCATCAACTTTTTGGGCACACTGGCTGTTCTGCCTGGCAACATCGTGTCCGCCCTTCTGATGGACAAAATTGGGCGTCTGTCCATGTTAGGTAAGAATGGAGGGTAAGGACAGGGTTCATGTTTGTGTGTGTTCATGAGTAATTGGTTTTCACATTGAACGTAGGGTTTTGAAACGATTCATGCTATGGATTTGGCATCCATTATTAAATGTAAAAGTGAATTTTTCTTCGGTCACTTGAACTTGCTCTGTTTGTATGTCCATCAGGTGGCTCTATGGTCCTTTCAGGCATCAGCTGTTTTTTCCTGTGGTTTGGCACTAGTGAGTCCATGATGATTTTCATGTTGTGCCTTTACAACGGCCTGAGCATCTCTGCCTGGAACTCCCTGGATGTGGTCACTACTGAGTCATTCCCTACAGTCAGGAGGTGAGGGGAGCTGTGAAAGAGAAGTTCATACTAGATAGAAAGATATAGATAAATATAGGATGCATAGATAATTGTTTAGACCTATTTGTGCAGGTATTCTTGTCTACATAATGAATACATGTACACTGATTGAATCAACTGTTGTTTGACCTTTCAACTACCTGTTCCTGTCTGTCCCCCAGAGGAACAGGCTTTGGGTTCTGCAACGCTCTGTGTAAGCTGGCCGCAGTCCTGGGGAACCTGACTTTTGGTTCACTTGTTGGCATCACCAAGGCCATCCCCATCCTCATGGCCTCTACTGTGCTCGTTGGGGGAGGCCTGGTCGGACTTCGGTTGCCTGACACGCGGGCAAATGTACTCATGTAATACCACTGTGGCATTCATCAGCTGGGATAAATCCTGGGTAAATCTGAAAAGGAGCCCATTGAGGGTTGGGTAAGAACTGCAAATTGCTTGGTTCATAAATATCTTAACACTTGTAATAACTTTTTCACTCAGATTCTTTGCTGTAGCTCAGTCATTTTGTCTTGACATTTCATAAGACAGTGTGAGGTGTTTGCATGGGGTTTTTTTTTTGGAACCTAGACTTTTGGTTCAGTGACTGGTTGCACCTTCCAGCTGCAGTCATAACCTTGTGTGAAGTCACTGCATGGTTAAAGCCCAAGGCTTTTAATATTGATACAGTCTTATTAAGTCAAGCCAGATGGGGAGAAAAGTGAAAAACAAGCTGTAATGAGCACAGCCAACCTGCTGTATGACAACGTAGCTGATAGATGCTCAGACAGAGCGGACACACGACACAGCTGTGTGACAGCTGGCTCGCCACAGGACACACATTCACAGGGCATGTTGTAGACAGAGTCAACATAAATACACAAATCTGGTATATAAGGTGTATATTAATGTCCAAATACTTGTCTTAATTTAGATTTGGCAGCTTTTCCTACATTTATACTGTACACAAAATATTGCATTTTGATCAAGATAACATTTCATAAGATATTTTCAACCTATTCAAAATGGAATTTACAGAGGACACCAAGCTCTTTGTATTACCTACCCAACCAAGACTCAAACAGGCCATATTGACAAACTGTATTTTCTTGTAACAGTAATTGTATGGTATGTTGAATCTGGGGATGCTTATTTTCTGCTGTGTTACTGTGGAAGTTGGAATGACAATTTGTTTTACCCAAAAGTTTCCCTTCTGTGTGAGGTATTATATACAAAGACTCTCTGATAAGCTTTCCTTCTGTTTTAGTTTTGTGTTGGATCTTGCTTGTGGCAGTGATGTTAACAATGACAGGTCAGGCTGCTTCCTTTTAAAAATATTGAATAGCCTTTTTTTAAATGTGCCTCTCCTTAACTGGAGCAGTCTGATCATATGTGGTGTCCAAGGAACAGACAGAAACAGAATATGACTAAATAGATGCAATAATCATGGCATTTTTGTGTATATATGTGAAATAAATACGTGGCCAATGCAGTGTTTTATTTGGATAAAGGGTGAACTCATTTTTGGTTTAAACCTCACCTCTTTTGTTATCATCCATATTTTATTATAAATATTTTTGGGAGACAAGCCTCCAACTCTCCTGAAAACAAAACAAAACAAACACAAAAACAAAAATAAAACAGCAAAAAAAAAAACATCTAATGGTATAAGTTACTTTGCATGACTACAAGGAATAATGTAAATAACCACCACCTCTTTGTGTGGGCTAATTTGCGCCACCCATGATAAAAATGTTTTATATCTGTTTTTGTTTGGGTTATTTTGACTTTGTATGTTAAATATCTAGAATCTATTATGTTTGAAATTGTGAAAGAAATTGAAAATGGATGGTAAATTTGACCTCTGTCATCAATGAATCTAAATAAAGATAATGATAAGGTCAAAAAATAAGACTAAGAAATACTAAAGCTTATGATAAGATCATGTTATTATTTTGAAAGTATTAAATCACCTCAGAAAATTTAAATAGATTTCAAATAAATATAATATAATATAAAATAAACATAACTTAAGCCTGTGTTCCTCCTTTTTTTCTGTATTTATGGTACTTTGCCTTTGCACTGCAGTTGTCTCAAGTAAACTAAAATCAAAACAAATAAAAAAAATAGCAAAAAAACAAAAATGAAAGCAAAAGAAACCCGCAGGCTTCCTAAGTGGTAATGTACATTTGCACTCATCGCCATAAATGTAACTCATTCTCATATTTTGAAAGATCATTAAGAAATACATAATAAAAATGTGCTGCTATTGCACAACAGATATTTTTTGACCATGATTTAAATATTTTGAAACACATAGATTCACACATAGATACTAAATAAAATGCACTAATACAAAAACAAAATAACAATGACATGGGCCCAGTGCTGCTGTCAGAAGCAAGAATAATAGGAGTACTAATTTTCTGTGTTAAAACCTTAAATACTGACAGATCTACCTGATATGTTATACTGGGGAGAAATTATATTACCTGTTAGATTTGAGATATTTGGGAGATTGCATATATGTACTGTATTTGTGTGTGTGAAGGTGTGTGCGGTGTGAATAAGAGAGAGAAAGAGAATTGTAAAGATGAAACATATATTGTATATAAGTGTGGGTCTGTGTAAGGGTGCATGAGTATAAATATTGTGTACATATCAAAGCTGGTATTGGTGAAGTTCTGGATTTATTGTCTCTAGTCTTGGTTAACTCATGTGTTTCCTGCTTTGTCTGAGTGATAAAACCATTTACTGTATCTCTGTTGTACATCTCTCTCCGTCCCTGGCTTTAAACCCCTCTTCTCCTGGTAATGTGTGTGTGTGTGTGTGTGTGTGTGTGGGTGTGTGTCTGTGTGTGTGTGCGTGTTTGCAGACTTGCATGTGGTGTAATTTCAGTTTCTTGTGCTCAATTTTGTGTTCTTACTGTAAATTCCTCTGGCAAAAAAGATGGAAACATACAGATTTTTGTCAAAGAAACTGTGAATGTATCATTCATGTAAGTTCTGTTCATCCATTTTATAGAGGTAATCAAGTGTATGTGGAGAATAAAGTTGTGTATATTGCTGTGAAGGGCACGTCAGCAGAGCTATGTGTTGAGAGGTCCAAAAGTGTAAAAAATATGTGAAGAAATATTTGCCAAATGATGCCCTGTGAATACTGTTAGCAACTGGAAAAGCAGATTGTGCTGCTTTTGAACACACACATATATATAAATATATATATATATAATAAAAGTTATGTTCTCTAGCAGATTATGTTGTGCTTTTATTTTATTTATTAAGCAAGTTTTTCAAGTTTGAGGGCAAGTTTTTCATCATTTTCTGACAAACACACATTCTTGAGAAGACAATCTGCAAAAACACTCACACAATGTAGGCTACAAACATTTCCCTTTGTTCAAGTGGCTTATTTGCATTTACATGTTGAAATGTATATGTTAAATATATGTTAAATTGTATTGTACAGCAGTAAGAACAGTAGTTTAGTCTAAACATTATCTGTATTAGAAATGCTGCTCAGTATAACTCAAAACTACTTGTGGAACATATGTTGCTTGTGGTTAATTCAGTATTAACCGCAATGTTATGCTGCTACCTAGTGGAGGAAATTAAGAATTATTAAAGCAGCTAATGGGCAAATTTAAGTTTGTTGTTAAAAGTTACCCCAATGTTTACTTTGTTGTTAACAGTATTATTTCTATAAGAACTTACACAATAACTTTCCAGGTTAGGTCTACCTGCACAGCTGTGTATAAATATATAATATAAACAATGTTTAGACTTAAAAACATATTTTACATGAGAATTTATCACAAGGTGATGTGGGGTTACTGGTAGTTCATGGCGAATTTAAGTATTTCTATGCTTTTTGCCTTCATTTTTGAAAAAGAAAAATGAATGTATGTATGTAAATATATAATTAGAGAGGCCTCAAAAACAAAAATAAGGCCTATTCATTTATGGTGCCTTTTAAATACCAGAGCTTCATGATATTACATTAAACAAGGTATTAAGACAAAATACAAAGAAAAAGACAGTTAAGATTTAAGGGAATTGCAATAAACAAACAAATCCGGAGAATAAAGTTACAGCGCTGCTACAGTGCAAGTGCATGACTGCGATGCTCTAGAGCAGCTGTGTAGCTGTACTTTCCCAGCGGCAGCGAATGCAGCATGAGCCAGCTGTGGAACAGCAGGGGGCGCAAAGGGGCTAAATCTGCGTGTCCTGTCCTGTCAATCATTTCATTTCAGAGGGTGGAAGGGGCAAGATAACGAGGACTGGGAGCACGTTAATCAGGAGTCAAGCAGAAGTGGCAAACACGATGGAGGTTGTCTGGCACGAGTGACATCTGACGCTTTTAGGGAACTTCTGGAGACTGTTTTCGGCATCTCTGCCCCCCCCCCCCCCCCCCAGTGAGACAGTGCACTTATTTTATCCACATCTCTGAACCGTGAGAGGTGCGGCACGTTGCCTGGTGGCTGAGACTTTCGCCTGTAAGTTACTTCCAGTTCAGACGAGTTCACAGGCAGAGGAAACGAGGCAGGATGTACCATGAAGAAACCGCAGCTTTACAAAAGCCTCGCTATGGAAGTAAGTAAAACATTTTTTTTTCGTACAGATTTGAAGCCGTCTCTGGGCTTTGGTGCACGAGGGGCCACGCTAATGTGCGAGGTGTCTGATGAGCAGCAGGTGGTCCAGGTGCACCCGGCTCCGCTGAACAGCAGCGCACCTTCAGGAGGTGTGGCGACCCCTGGAAATCTGGGGAAATGAAGATTTAATGTGGTCAGAGGAGAAAACAAACTGTCAGAGAAACAAGGTTTAGGTGAAGAGTCACATCCAGGTTGTTGAGTTAAAGCTTAGGCTCCAGGCGTTATAGTATGATGATGATGATGATGATGATGATGATGATGGAGGCCTGCAAACTCTCCTAAATTTTGACTTCTGCACATTTTGAACTGTAGTCTTCTCCACAGTGATTTTTTTAAAAATCTATTTATTTAATAGGGGCAGCACAGATATCAGTCTGCTTACACACATGGCATTTTCTCATAGGTTAATCATTAACATGGGATTTTTACTTCTGTGAAGAAATCTATAACTGGCTCCATGAGCATGTCAAGAATGTAACAGGAGAAACTGCAAAATGCTTCACTAAGTCTGAGTTTACTCCAGGTATCTTCTCTCTTCCTCACATCTGTGGGCAAAGTACAACTTTAAGAGATAACAGCAATCAGTTTTACCATCAGTGCAATCTTTTCTCTCCAACATGCCCCATTGCATTTTATTGACCAGTTTTGTCTCGTTCTGCACACAGGCCAGCATGGTTTATGCTTTGTTCATCAATGGATGTTTTGTTTACTGTGAGGTAGGGTTAGGAGGCGTTTCTGTCTTTTATTTGTGGGCTGTCGGTCTGTGAAACACACGTTGCCCTAAGTTTTCCCACTTTAGCTTGTGAGGGTTAAAGCAAAGCTGCTGGAATTAATTTCAACAAATGTCGCACTAACGTTAGTTTATGGGTTTTCCTGAGAAATGGACTGGCCTAGAAATAAAGTCAGCCTTGATTTGTAGCTCCCCATAAGTCCCCCCCCCCCCCCGCACCGAAACAAAAGCGTGAGTCATAATCATAGAGCCTGCCGTAACTCAGGTCTGGTGGTCCTGACACACACAAAGGCAACAAACCCATCCTGGGTTAAATATAACGCTCAGTGCGAGAGTGCAGACAGACTCTTCCAGGAAGTGTGTGAGTCAGCTAGTAGGTGCAGTGTGTAATGGCTGCACTGGGGGGTACTCTGCCTCTGAAATGTGTGTTCATACACATTTTCATCCATGGCGGCTGCATAGCTGGGCCACTCATCTATCAGAGCATGGACAGATACTCTGCTCATGAGGGTTTAGGTCATTTCACCCAAGAGGCAGGAGTGTATAGGTGTGCACTATATGCAGTCAGTTACCAGTTTATGAGGTGCACCTGGTTAAAATTTATATAGTTTGTGAAAATGTATATAGTGTAGCAGGACTGCTGTAAACAATCCTGGGTCATGAAAGTGATCAGTTTTTTTTTTTAAACAGTTTTAGACAGTTGTTTATTCATTTTGGAAGATTTTGTGGTGCTGAGTTGTGTAATCTCCCAATGATACTAAACTAAATAACAGTAACACCTTTGAATATTGCAGTACAGGTCAACAGCAGCACAAACTACTTCTTGCCTGGACTTCCATGTATTTGAGTGTCTGGCCTGTGTCTTGCCTCACGTGAGTTGTTAAATCCTCCATTGAGAACTAGTGAACGGATGTCTGTGCAGGTGGCCGATGAATAGGCAGAATTTAACAAGAGCACTTGGGAGGTTTAAAAGATCCAGGCCAGTCCCATAGATGTTTGTTTTTAATAGGAAATAATGTCCAAATGGGAAAATTGTTTTCAACTCAGAACTGTAGGCATAAATACAATATACAGTTAGATATAAAACACTGAAAAGCACATTACAGCACAGAGTGATTGCAGCACCACACATTAACAGATCTACACTTTTTATTATTTTGAAAATTGTAAATATTTAAGGAGAGTAGTTTAAAGTGACTGTTGAGGAAGCAGTCTCAATGGCTGAACTGTTCCCTTGTCCTGTTATTGGGATAACACTGTTTTATATTAATTAACAGGTTTAACTGGTTTAACCTGGCATCACTACAGTAGCAATATATGTGTAACCCACAAACAGAAGACTGATTAACAGGTGTGGTGTGTGTTTTCATGCCCATGTGTATAAAGTATGACTGGGTGAAAACTGTTAGTGTACAGTCAAACCCAGTGTAGGGTGTTTGGTCCAGTGGGAGGAAGCTCTGGTCTTAAACCGAGCCCCCAGGTTTGAGAGTCACCTTTCACTCAGCCGGAAATAAAGAGATTTGATTGGATTAGAGCAGGGTAAGAAGTGTTAGTGGGGGGAGATCTCAGTAAGCTGCAGGTAAGCATTAACTCTGAGCAGAAGTCACTTGTCAGAAGACAGACATGACATGCAGTGTGGTGCGAAGGTGTTAACCAAGCTCCTGACATTTAAAGATGCACCCACAGCATCAAAATTGAAATGAAGCTTCCCCCTAAAGTTATACATTCGCCTGCTGTACACCACCTGTAATATTCATCTCAGTGTCACTGCTGTTCCCTTAAAGTTCCTACTGAGGATCAGTGACATGACTTTAAGTTAAAATACCTTAGCACTTTTTAAACACAGTCTATCAGTGTTGATAATGTGCTGAATTCAGTGTTTTCTTTTTAATGTAGTCTGTTGTATAAGCTTACTATGTGAAAATAACATAAGTCTAGTAATTGCGAATAAGTGATCTTAACATGTATTAGAGGCTTGAGCTATAATGAAATACTAAGGTTTATTCACTGTTTCTCATATAGTCTTGTCAGTAGACCCCAAATTGTGGCTGTAATCAAAATCAAGAGCAACAAAAGCCACAACACACCATGTAATAATTTGAATTATAAAAACATGACGACGGTGATGTGATTTTTCAATACATTTGTTTTTATTTTTAGCCATCCAGGATGATGAGAGGCTGTCAGCGGAGGAGATGGATGAGAGGAGACGACAGAACATCGCCTACGAGTACCTCTGTCACCTGGAGGAGGCCAAACGGTAAGAAAGGAGGAGATGCGAAGAGCTGACACCTAAACAAAAGCAGGAAGGAAAGGCTGAAGTAGAACACCTTGAAGATAAGAGGAGCTTAACGGCACCTGCTGATTAAGACAAACACATTTATGCTGTTTGCTTTGTCAGAGCTTGTAGGAATTATAGTAACTATATATGTTTTTGGGGACAAGCAGTTTAATATTTTATTATGTAGTACAGATTTGTATTATATGATTGTTTACTTATGTAGATATTAAAACATCAGGGAGTGGTTGTGAGATTCAGTGACGGAGAGAAAGTGAGGGAAATAAAACAGATAAGCACTGTGTGATTAAATAATTGTTATAGCATGCAGCTGTAATGACAGTGAAGGCAGAATCAGGATGCACGTAAAATGCTGCCATGGAGCTGTGAGTGTTTATGAGAAGGTGTGGGATTCAGACAGGGGTGGTGCTGAGCTAGTGGAAAGAGTGGCTCTCTTTCCACTGTGCCCTTATCCTCACTGATCACAGAAACAGTAAAATACAAAACTAGACATGTAGAAGATTGATGGCGTGTTCAGATCTTTTCTCTTCCAAAGTAAGTTATTCTGAAGACAAAAAATCTGGTGAAGACCTTGTTTTTTTTAATAAGGTGCCTGAGCAAAGCTAAAACAAAACCACTTCCTGTCTTCTTCAGAGATGCATCCATCTGAGCAGGAAGTGTGATCACGCCTGTTTTAACATAGTGATTTTGTGACAACCCCACCCAGTCACACAGAAACGACTTCCTAGGATGAATTATATCACTGTGAACTATTTATGCTTAAATTCACTTTAGTACCCTGTAACTCTATGGGTGATTCAACAGTCAAGCTTCTACTAGGGACACTGTTTCCATGAATATGGGCAGCTTCATTTACATCACATTTCCTCACAGATTACTGTTTGACAGCTGAACCTGCACCTTGATTCAGTAAGGACTGTTTGCATAGCCTACATTATCTGCTTATGTCACAGGATAATCAGGGTCTAGCATAGGTAAGCTGGACTAAGGATTCAGTTATCTGTCATAATTGTGCCATGCCTAAAATATGAGACAGTTCGTTTTGAGTGTGCCAGCAGAAGAGTTATAGAAGACTGATCTGCACTGAGACAGTTTAGGAATCAGATGCTTTAGTAGTAGTCCACAGCCAACCTCAAAATGACCACTGTTTAACTTTAACACACACAAACTCACTTTCACTTTGGAGGTTCTTGTTTTATCTTCATGCTGCTGTTTTCCCTCTCGCTCCTATTGGTTGTGCAGTGAAACCTCTATTCTGGGAAAGGTGTCAGTTTAGATTAGGGTTAAGACAGCCCTCTAATGAAGCTGTCAGCTTCAGAGAGCATGGGATTAGGCTCTTCTCTCTGGGGTCAGGAGTCAGCAGGCACTGAAACAAGGCAACAGTGAAGAAACACCTCTTTGATTGCACCTAGGTTATGATCTTTGAAGAAACTGTTTAAGCCAGCATGAGTTTTTGCACATGCAGGGAAATGTTGCCTTAAAATTGCATCTGAAATATGTAATCCTTGGCAAATATTATTGGCCCAATAATACGTGTACGTTGCAAGATGGTTCTTGGTTTAACTCGAAGATGCCACCTACACAGGTTTTGGCAGTAATTAGGGACATCCCTCCCTGATCTGCAACATCAACATCAGATGTATTTACTTGTCTCAAGTAGAAAAAGCACATGTGTTAATTAATAACAGCAATGATGGTTTTGTGGTTTTAAACAATACCAGGAAGAGACATGGTGAGCGAGCATGCAAATTATCATCTCGCTTTATCCAATGCACTGCAGGGGAGAGGCACGAATTAAAATTTCCAACAGGTTTAATGAAAAGGTCCTTACTGGCAGCAGGGTGAAAACAGTGCCCAGACAGATCTGGTTTTAAAACAGGGTCTGGTGGTTAGGTTGATAGTGGATGCAGAATCCCTTTTGCACTGGATATGATCTGCCATATTTAATGTGTGCAAGTACACTGACCATATTCAGACTTCCCTAGGGTTTCAGCCTTGCCTTGTGGGTAATGTTTTGTCAATTGGTGGACACACCTTCCTGTAAACTAGTCAGTCACACAGAGGTTTCTGGAACAAGACTTTGTACCTTCACTGACTTTGTACCTCACTGGAGAGTAAACAGTTGATGGTTTACATTTCTAGCTTTTTTTTTTCTGTCATTAAACACACACAAACTCATGACCTGCATGACTAAGCTACATGATGCAAGAAGGCACTGTGGATAGACAGAAATATCTCAAAGCAAAGGGGTGTAGTTTAGTGATAATGTGTTGAGAACTGGCCTAGAGTCCAGAAAGCTGTGTTTTGTAAAGCCCGGTGGGTCACAGATTGGACAATGACAGGAAGGACTGTTTTAGAGGGTTGTAAACAGGAGTTTTAGCCTGTCCCGCTTTAGGAGGCATGTTCTCCCCACATTGTTTTAAGTGCAGGAAGTAAAATTTCACAAGAAGCTTTGTTACACATGCAGGATGTTCTTTTGGATTGTTTTCAGGTTCCTACCAAACAGATTTTCTTCATCTGTGTTTGCCATCCATTAATAGGTTACTTATATGGAGATATGAAATGTCGAAGAAGCATAAGTTGTGCGCCTGTGGCTGCTAAGCCTAGCCACACAGATACTGACCAACAAACTCACGCTGACATTACTATTAAAAAAGCTCCCAGGTTCATCTCCGATACAGCTGTAAAGACCCATGTGCCACTTTCTTGATCCTTGAGCTTTGACCAGGGCCTGTAAACTTATACATTTCCTCGTGTGGGCAGGAATGACATTTCAAAAAATGCTTCACAGTACGAAGCAGCCTGTCTCACATGTTGTAATGTTAACACGACAGAAGAAGCAGCCATCTGTATCCTCCACCTTATAATATGCTGAAGAATAGCAGAACTCTGCGTGCATGATCTACACTGTCAGCTGACATAATTTGGTCACATGGATGCTGTAATCCTCAAGGTGCCTAAGTCACACACACCACTGGGTTTTTGTGTTGACAGTGCATAGTTTGTTGTGGTTGTCCTTAATGTGCTGACATGTATTTTAGCACTCTGGTTCCTTTGTGCACCCACACAACCTTAATTAACCTAAACAAGGTGTCTGTGGGCATGGATGTGGGAGGAAAGGCTTTATTGCTCTACGAAGGCCGGAGTTGCTAGTAGGACTGAAACCCATAAATGAAACATAAGCATGTTAAATTACTGAGCACTACACAAATGATCTATTCAGTTGTAGGATGGTGAGTAACAGGATTACAACTTTAGCATTTTTTTTTTGTTTTGCTGTGAAACCACCAGGACAGAGGTGCAACTATAGCAGTACATACAATGTCACTTCCACACAGCAGGATAATGTGTAACAGATTTCTGGAGTCGCAGTGCTCACAAATCATTCACTAGCTCTTTGGAATGGATTTTTCCTAATATCTTTGGGAATAGTCTGGCAGACTGCTGCTCTGAAGCCACTATCCAGCTTTAAAGGGAAATTACATCAGTTTGAAAGCAGGTCATTTTTTTACAAACTGAATTTTCTTTAATCAGTTTTTAGTTTCTAGCTTTTTTTCAAATGTTTCTGGTCATCTCTTATAATAATTCTTTTTTTTCCCCCTCAAGGTTACACACTGTTGATTTGCATATGTAGAACTCTTCATTAGTGATCAGTTTGGGTGTTAGACTAATTGACAGTATTCCATTTTTCTTTCTCACTCGTTACTCCTTTAACTTCACATGGTGCCTAGTAACTAACCTTCAAATGGACTCAACGCTCAAACTGCAAATCCATCCACAGCCCCCTTCCTAAAGCATGCTGGATTCTGTGGGCGTTGTCTGTAACAGTGCCCAGATCTCTGGGGCCGACAGATTTCTTTGTTCCTCTGCTTAAAAACTTTTCAGTTAATTATTGCAACAATGATACTGCAGCCATGACAGTGACGTGTGTGTACAAATATTTAACATCTGGAATGTAGCCGGATGTTTTTTTTTTCCTGTTACGATTAATTGAATGTTTGTGTTTTTTAAAAAAAAAAAAAAAAGAAAAAAAGTGTGCTCTGATTGTCTGATTTTGTTACCCAGCAGACAGTGTACACAAATTTAAGCTGAGAGAAAGATTTTTCCTACTCTATAGTTTCTAGTTAGGATTTAGATTTCAATAAATCAAAATTTTCTTCTGTCGTTAGTTTTTCCTAAAAGAAAAACTAAAGACACATGTCCCAAGAAGGGAAACATGTGCAGGAAAAACCAATATTGACTTGCTGACTACATGCAGACATTTAGCCACCTAATAACTTTGTACTGTGCTCTGTCGGTCTCAGGTGGCAGGATAAACAGACTAGTCTGCTGTTTAGTTATAATCTAGGTATTCATGATTCTAGAAAAGTCAATATACTTACATTTTAGTGCTCCAGGAGATGTAATAAGATGTAATAATAATGTTTCTTCTCTTCTTTATTATGATCACCCCAGTTAGTGTGTTTGCCAGCTTTCACTTTAAGCCACGAAAATGTTCATTTACATTTGAATTTATTTAGAAATTTGGAAAAACTTCCTGAAAAGCACATTTCTTCTTTGGTGAAGACAAAAATATAAACAAATGCTTATGAAAAACCTTGATGTGTTCTAAGGTCAGTATCTGTATATTTACAGGTGGATGGAGGCCTGCCTAGAAGAGGACTTGCCCCCCACCACAGAACTAGAAGGGGGACTGAGGAATGGTGTCTACCTTGGCAAACTTGCCAACTTTTTCGCCCCCAAAATGGTGTCTGAGAAAAGGATCTATGACAAAGACCAGGCCCGTTATAAGGTAGAGCTTCCCTCTTACACATTTAAATTCCTTACATCGTCATCCTTTAGGTGAGACCATAGCTGCATTCTGTTTCCCATAGACTAATGGTACATGCCGCTTTGTTTACGTTGCACTGAAAGTCCAGTTCTCACCACTACATGATTGTGACAAGTTTATATGTAATTCTCTACAACCTCATGTTTCATTAAGTAACTTGACTCATATTCTAACTTAGTTGTTGTATTACCTTTACTTGGGTGTGCAAAGCTGGGTGTTGATCCCACAGGTGCTGCATCAAATTTGTCCATGGTGGCTGAATGGTTGCACTGTTGCCTCACAGCAAGAAGGTTGTGGGTTCACAACCCGGCCTTTCTGTGTGGAGTTTGCATGTTCTCTCTGTGCTTGTGTGGGTTTTCTCCAGGTACTCTGGTTTCCTCCCACAGTCCAAAAACATGTATGTCAGGTTGACTGGTGACTCTAAATTGCCCATAGGAGTGAGTGTGAGTGTGTGAGGTTGTTTGTCTCTATGTGGCCCTGTGATGGACTGGTGACCTGTCCAGGGTGTACCCCTGCCTTTCACCCAAACAGAGCTGGGATAGGCTCCAGCAGATCCCTGTGACCCTGGTTAAGGAATAAGCGGGTATAGAAAATGGATGGATGGCTCCATTAACAGAAACTTTGTAACTTTGCAAACAGGTGATCCATCATCTTCAGTGATGCCCTGGCCATTCTTGGTGTACCCAAAATGCTCCCACAGTGTCACTTTTTCATTTTGTGCGAGTTGCAACAGTTCTGTTCAATGCAACAGAAACACTCGATGTGGCAAAGCCTTTCCGATTCATTAAACACGACGTGTTAAAGCATTATTGTCATATGGCTATCTGTATTTCTGTCTTTTTATTCCAGAGCAAAGGACTGCACTTCAGACATACTGACAACACAGTGCAGTGGCTTAGAGCTATGGAGTCAGTAGGTCTTCCCAAGGTAAGGCTCGCACCTTGCTCCAAGATTTGTTACAGGCAGTGACTCGTGGAGATGAATTAAAAGTTATACAGAACTGATAGTGTGTAAGGGTGTTTGCTAAGTAAACATAAAAAAATATAACAATACAATGTGACAGAACTGAGGACATGGCATCACGTTAGGTTAATGGAATAGTTGTCATCAACAGCATGTTTTTGAAGAAATATGTTTGCTTGGAGTTATTGAGGTGTTTGTTTGCAGCGTAATGCTTTACAGAAGAAGCTGCTTTCTTCTCTGACAAATGTTGTTTCACCACTTAACTGTTATAATACAGTAGCTCTCTTGCAAACCCATAAGTGTTGGTGACCTGCATGCATATAATGCAAAAGATGAACAAACATTCAGGGAGATTTGTTTGTTATGCTTTATGCTGTGAACTATGGCTTTTTGCTCAGCATTGTACACACACGTCATGGATCTGTAAAAATGAACTCTGATGAAATTTTAATGAGGGTGTGGCAATTCTCACACAATATTAATCTCATTACATAATTTATGAGATGACACCACAGACTTCACCACCGTGCATTCGCAACATTAAGATGAGGTCAAATTGAAAAAACATATGTCTGTGATCCCCTTTGGAATTATTTTTCTAGTAGTATAATGAGAAATTTTTGGAATAGTCTGTTCAGGATTAGCTGCTCTGATAACCTTTTCCTATGGCATAGTACTTTATAATACTCTATAATGGAATCAAATGCAAATGCACTGTGGTAAATATACCATTGTGAAGCTTGTAACACTGAGTGTGCTAGAAAAAAAGTGACTGGTGTTGCTTTAGATAGTATTTTGGCTAGTATTACAATGGTAGTATTTATTGCACTAGCATTGCATTATGTGTTACAAGTGTTTCTATTATTCCCAAACTTTGCAACTTCTCATGGCGTACAGGTTAAAGTGTGAAGCAACGAAGTGATGGATAGTGTGCTTCTGTTTGATTGCAGCAATAAAAGGAGACACTTTTACACACTTAATAAAAGAAGAGTGACTGATACTGCTTGTGGTTTCTACTTTCAGATATTCTATCCTGAAACAACAGATGTGTACGATCGAAAAAACATGCCTAAGGTGGTATACTGCATACATGCACTGAGGTAAGACCAAAAGGATAGAAACTTTTTTTTTTCCCACTTTGCTGCACAAATATATTTTTCTCTTTCTGATTTCAAACTTGCTCACTCATAACTAAAATCTTTTGTTTGCACATGGTACCCAGTTTTCTTTCCCCACCTAACTGATTCATATTCATATCTCCAAAGTGATTTCACTTCTAAGAATTTTAAACCACTGGACTAAGCAGCTATAGTTACAGATGACGTCAAGGCCAAGTGCTGGTGTCAAATCATGATCTGTGAGGGAGATTTACATTTACGAGCATTTCATGTAAAAGTTGACCTTTTCTCTTATTTCTGTATGTAGCAGTACTCTGCTCATATTGTCACCAACAGGTTATTTACTATGTTATTTATTTAGATTCTTTTCCTTTCACTTGATAGCTATAGCAGGCAATGTCAAACACTGGTTTGACTTTGACATGTAGTGGTTGTTTTGCCATCCACCCAATTCACCATCCACCGTGTACTCAAGTTACAGAATTTGAGCACAGCTTGTATGTAGATTGCCAAATATACAATACAAAACTGCTCACACAGTATATATATGTGTGTGTGTGTGTGTGTGTGTGTGTGTGTATATATATATATATATTTTTTTTTTTTTTTTTTTTTTACACTGAGTCTCTCAGGTGTGGTATCTTTCAGTTTCTGTTGAATTCAACCTCTACTTTGTGTGTGAGCAGTGGATTTAGTGATATGAAACAGGAACTGGAAATGTTAATCATACTTAGGTAGGCCAGTGAGGGTGCTTCTTGTCAAACGTAGACTGTTTTATGATTTGTGTCAAATAGGTCAAGCCTATATTATACAGCAGTACTGAGCTACAGGTGCAGTAGCTTTTTCTAAAATGTTTTGCAAGTTCACATGCTTTTTTGTTTAACTCTACTAAATGTTTGTTTTCACTGCACATCCACTGTAGCAACAGTGCTTATATAAACAGTATGTAAACTGGGGCTCTTTTGAGAATCAAATGTGGTGTTTCGGTGTTCAACTCTTTACTTACACCCTTACCACAAAAGGAAAACTGAAAACTGTTGCAGGTTTTTGGAAGATTTTATGATAATGTTGGTTATCTTACAGTAGCACAGGGGGCTTGAGCATTTTTAGGTTCTTGTTTAGGTTCTTGTTTTTTTTTTTTTAATTTTTTTTAGTTTTTTTTTTTTTTTTGTTGGGATGACTGAATGAACTGAAGTGTCATTTTTACCAGTCTGATCCATCCAGTCAGCAAAACACAGATTTAGGGAGTGGCTATGTGAGCTGCTTAAGTTGTTTTCTCTGTTGTGGTGTTTTGGCGAGGTCCTGAGAGAATTGATTTCCTTCCCTCCTCATGCACGCACGTGCTCTTCCTTCCTGCAAGTCCAGCTTATGTCCCACAAGGACCTAGTGAATACTATGCTTCCCAACATACAAACACATGTGGCCATGGAGGCAAAGCCGTGTTCGCTCCTGCACATTTAACGCAAATGAAAATTGAAAGGAAACACTTTTGACAAACTGGTAGAGATGGCTAAATTTGTTGTCCAAAAGAAGGGGAAGACATGGAAATAAACAACAGGGATCCACATTCTGGAGAGAGCTAGTTGCCCCATGCTAGTCAGCTGATTGTCTGTGACCCCTGTGGTTGATAATCAGCCACCTTTATTAAGCCCAGTCAGCTGTTACAGTTTGTATCTCATACTGAATCAGCTGCCTGCATGTTAAAACATTGCCCCCAGAGTTTAGATAGCTGTCCAAAGGCCCCCTGTGTACCAGCGTCATGTTTACATGCACACACTAAGCAAAGGCAAAGTAACTAGGTACCACAACTCCATTCGGAGCTGTGGTGGTGCAAGACCTGCTCCACATATCTATAATTCATTATCACTATCGGTTTACCTGTGGTAAAATGAAAGTTTTATGAAGTTTCCAGACACCTGTAGGCTGAATTCATTGCTGTGTTTGATTGGCTACTGTCAGGGAGGGCCTGTAATCTGAGCCAACACTACCCCCCTGTGGTGTGAGTGTGACACTACAGGGAGGCAAACAGGAGTAATCACAATCTGGATGGAAAAATAAAAATAAAATACAGATTTTCAGTTTCATGATGAGGAACAGAATTAACAGAAATGATTACATGCTTCTTTATTTCTTTATTTATTAATAGTATTTTTTGCATATATTTTTTTGTATAAATTTTATACCTTGCATCATTTATTTCAGCTTGTACTTGTACAAACTGGGAATTGCACCACAGATCCAAGACCTGCTTGGTAAAGTGGCCTTTACAGGTAAGACTCATGGAAACCAGCTTCACCTGAAACCAAAATATAGAAGAAAAGAAACGAAAAGTACATAAAATTTTAAAAGCACAAGTCAAAATGTGTTTTGCTTTTACAGTGAAAGATAACTGTTGCCCTAGGACTTTTTGAAATGTGCACATGTACTTGTTCATGCATTCATTTAATAGGAATCTTCACTGTGGGAGATAATTTTATTCACTGATGTATTTGGGATTTTAATTGAAAAACATGAATGATGTCATGTGCTCTGGATCATGTTAAGTGTCATAAGGATTTGTTTAAACATCGTCTCTAATTTAGATGTTCTGATTAACCGAACTGTGATCATCCAAATATCCCCTGCAGCCATTCAAGTAATAGTCACCAGGACACACAAACCAACAAGATTTTAAAGCTTTTGACATTGGATTGTCCTGAACAAGCCTCAGGCCTTACCTGAATGGGATTCTTCACACCTTCTCTGTAGTTTTTCTTTTTTTCTAGTTTCAATTTAAAACGAGCTTTGGAAACATTCAGTGTCAGTGTTGATTTGGTTTACTGTGCGTTATTACATTTTCCTCAAGCACATTTTCTGAATCACTTGTATTTCTCAACACCGAGATCAATTGCCACATCATTTTACACTCTGCAGCACAAACCTTCATTTGTCCTGCAGAGGAACATGGACCACTTAAAGCCAAATTATATCAAAAGTAACAGTCAACACAATGCACCTTTTGATTAGTTGAAGATATTTGACTTGTATATAGGCAACAGAAAATGTATATTATTTGAGAAAATTAAGATTTTAGGATGTAGGCGTTTTGAAAATTAGTATTTGCATTTGGTGATGATTTTAAAGGGAGTTGTAAAACTGTAAAAAGAAAATACTTAATTCAAACAATATTTTTTTCTATGTCATACTCACCACAATATTTCTATGAAATTTCCAGAGGAAGAGATCAGTAACATGAGGCGTGAGCTGGAGAAATATGGCATTCAAATGCCGGTGTTCAGTAAGATCGGAGGTATCCTGGCCAATGAGCTCTCAGTGGATGAAGCTGCCTGTAAGACCTCTGACTATTTAATTAGGTTTTTATTGATGCTTTTTAAATCTTAGCATCATAGCACAGGCATAGTTGACAAATGTTTCCTGTGTTGTCCCATGTCTTTAGTGCATGCCGCTGTGATTGCCATTAATGAGGCAATAGACAAAGGTCAAGCACCTGTGACGATGGGAGCCCTGAATAATCCGAACGCGATGCTGAGGAACACCCAGGAAGCTCTGGCCCAAGATTACCAGGATACACTGAGCCAGGCCAAGGCTCGTAAGCAGGACCAGTCCTCAGGGAGGGTAAGAAGCCCAAAAAACACTTTAGTGTCCTCTTAAGTGTCAGTGTCCTTGTTTATTTGTATAATAATGTTCGGTTCATTACTGGCAACCCCTGTAAAGGAGACTTGATTAGCTCTGTGCAACTTTAACTGAGTTTATAACAACGTTAAATTAGTTTCTGTCTTGCTTTCTTCTACACAGTCTTTATCATTCTCTGGTTGACTTGTTTTTTAGACTAAGCATGTGTTCAGTGACGTAAATATCACTTAAACAACAGTGATATTAAATAAGATTGCCAGCACAAGAACATTTCCACTAAAGCTTCTTTATGTAACATCTACATTATGTTCACCTCAGGTTGGGTTGGAGATGGTCTAAGACTGAGACACACCAGCAACAGATGTGAAGCCTTCTGTGTTGGTTTAAAAGTAGTGTCACTGAACTGAAAATACAAAAAGAGAAGTGTGTAAATCATAAGTTATGAGCAACCTTCAGATCAAATTTAAGGAATGTAAAAAATGTAAGCTTGAATGAACCGAGGATTATGACTGCAGTGTCTCGTACTCAGAACTGTAGTAATGACTGAATTGGGTTGAGTGCACTGACTCACTCCACAGGCCCTGGCAGCACGTTCCAGCAGCTGCAGTGTCAGCTGTACTTCAGCGAACACTGACCCCTCCTCTTTACCAATACTGCAAAAACAAGAACCATCCATTTTTAACAAATGGCTGAAATGTATTCTGCAAAATATGCACATACATGGATATGAAAAAAATGGAGTACAAATTTAATATGCTATATGAAATAAATGTCTCTCTCCATTAGCGCTCCTCAGTTGCTGCTGAAGAAAGAGATGTTTATGAGGAGCTGCTGACTCAGCAAGAGATCCAGGGCTGCATTAACTTTGTCAACAGTAAGTACTTTCCCCCCATATATACACTACCAGTTACATGCATCTCTATTTTGAAGAGTAAATATGTTATCCTTTGTCTGGGATTTCCCTGTATCCAGTCGTGGAAGCAGTAAGGCAGGTGAATCAAGCAGTGTCGACCCAGAATGAGGCCGCTCTGCTGGCTGCACTAAGGCTTGAAGCTCTGGCTCTGCTCGGTGTTCAGGAATCAAACTGCCGCTGGTACCTGGAACATTTTACCACCTACTGCCAACATAAATCCAAGGTATACTGAATCAGATTTTGTCTGCTCATCAGCTGTCAGCTCAGGGCCTGAGGTGCCAAAGAGGTGCTGCTTTTCTTTTGAAGCTGTTAATTGCGAACCAGAATTTAAAAGACAGTGCATATGAATTTGCTCACTGAAAGCTGATTTCGTATTAGGAAGCAATCATATATGTTTAAATAAAAACACAGTTATAGCATTTTCTTTGGCCCCATTTTAAAACTGAACAAATTTCTCATGAAGTTTTAGTTGTTCATGTAACAAAAGTGTGATCTGTAGCTGCCTCTCTTGTACCGTTTCATTACTGAGCCAGTGAACACATTTGTTATATAAGTCTAATCACATCTTCAGGGAATAAAAAAGTAATCAGCTACAGTACCCTCAGTTGGAATGGACACTCCCAGGCACTTTATCCTTTATGGCCCTGCATTAAAGCATGCTGAATAAACATGAGCTCTTAGTGGCATTTCTCTAATCTAATCTTTGTGCCGCAGGATGGAGGGAGGGCCGTGGTCACGGACAAAGAAGAGGTTCAAAGAGTTGTCAGCTCCTGTAATGACTTTGCGGAAGCAGAAAAACGAAGTATGCAACTTTTGTTACTCACATGAATGTGTATTTTACAGTATGCAGGGTAACACTAATTACTGGTCAGTTGAAAGTCATATATGTACCTACTAATTAGTTTCTTAACACTCGACATAAATATTTGTCTTATTCAAGTACAGTTCATAATAAATATTTAATCTGCATGTGATTTTAAGGGAAAAAATCTTTTTCATATGTGTTGCAGTAACATGAATCCAGTGTTTTTCCTAAAGCATCTCAATGCCAGTTTGTGATTATTTTCCTGACCAGAACTTGAAGCAGTAGCGGCGATCAATACTGCAATTCGTCTTGGTAATGCAGCAGCAACGGTGGAGGAGTTGATGAATCCTGAGGCGCAGTTGCCAATTGTCTACCAAACTGCTGCAAGCCTCTATCAGGCTGAGCTTTTCAGTCTGCAGCTGCAAGGAGGGCGGGTGAGATATCATTTTAAAATGTTTGGCTCTTACATGTTGACCCGCATACTGATACAGAAACAGGGGAAAGTAGTGCTAGATACAGTCTGTAATGCAGTTAAATGTCACTTCATGCTTGTGATCCAGACCTATATGTTTCTTAGTCTGGACTGAGCCATGAGGAGCTGAGTGTAGCTGTGGAGATGCTGTCAGCTGTTGCTGTGCTGAATGAGGTGCTGGATACCAAAGACCCCCAGGCTGTGATTGAGCAGCTGACAGACTCTCCTCTGGGCTTCACCAACATGGACCAAGACAACCTCAACAGGTTTACTGATTTTTGTTTTGTTGGTGTTGCTGCAGTTCTGGCACTCATGGAAGCTAATTAATAGTAGTTTGGTTTCAGGAGAAACTGATTGTATGACTACATAAAAGATATAGGAAAAGTGTGTTGATATTGCATTTCACTGCACTCGTCTGCAGGTCCACAGTCTCTGTCACCGACATGGAGGGGTACTGATTTATTGAAATGAATGAAACTTTTCAAACTCTTTATGACACTCTCCTTCAGGTATGCTGACACTCTTATTAGACAGCGAGCTGAAACTCTTGCCAGTGGCCAAGAGTTTCTCACCTGGAATGATGTTCAGAAATGCATTGACACAGTCAACATTCAGGTCCAGGAAGAACACGAACGTAAGGAAGATTTCTGGTATATGTAATGTACATAGTGTGTCTTGCACAAATACATTTGACAGTTTGAATCTTTGAAAAGCTTTATTTTTTAATAACATAGTATAAATTAAACACACTGGGTTATTGATTTTTTTTTTTTTTTTTTCTTCCCCTATGCCTTCAGGCATCATAGCTATAGCTGAGATCAATGAGGCTTTGAACTCCGGTGATCATCAGCAGACACTTGTAGCTCTGTGCCTCCCTACAGCCAAGTTGACAGGGGTGAACCCAGCCACAGCCAAACACTACCATGACGTCCTACAGTACACCAAGCAGCGTCTCTGCCAGGTAATTTGACATGTGCAAAATATGCAAAAATCTATATAGTGGTATAAAACCAGTGTTGTAACCACATCTTCATCTCATTCTCACTTGTTTTATCGGGTTATGCAGCAGCTGATTCCCTCATGTTGATTTTAAAACGTTTGTGTCACTGTTTTGTAAGTGATGAAGACCTGGAAGGTTAATAGTAAATATCTAAAATTGTTGCGTTCTGTGTATTTAATTCTCATCTAACAAGGCAAAATGGAGGGCAGACTGTAGCTATCAACATATGGTGCCTCTGTGTCACCACTAAGTTTCCCAAGCTGAGAATTGGTAAGACATACATAAAAGCCTTCTGCAGGTTGCACAGTTTCCATATTTATTTTGTGATACCATCCAAAGACTACTTTGTCACAAATACTGGTGCTTTGTACCTAACAGCAGTTGACGAAATGCGCTGCTAAATTCACAGTGTCCAGTGTTCTTGTGCTTCCCTGCTGTGTCCTAACATCAATCCATCAAGGCAATGTTTTCTTTGTTCATCCAGTCTTACATCATAACTGCTGGTCTCTGAGGTATCCCGCGGAGGGAGATGAATTGTAGTTCTGAGGCCGCCGTCTTGGAAATGAGCAAACACAGGAAGGGGTCCAGACAACTGTGGAAGCAGCAGAGACAAACCGCTACTTTGTAATGTCCATACAGTCCGTCATCCCCACTGTAAATTAGGCGAATGTAGTGGGTGATATGCAGGATGCCGCTGGGCAAGAAACACACCACAAAGATGACGAAGACCATAGTGCTGACCCTGATAAAAGGTTTCCAGTCACAACCAGACTGACCTAGGTGGTAGACCACTGCCACATGGGCACAGATGCAAATAAGGAATGGGACTATAAAGCCCAGACAAATCAGGATCAGCCTGTATAGCATTAGAGGAAAATGTGATTTTTCTTCTAGAGGAAGTACATCATGACAGGTGGTGACTCCCAGCTGGGTGACCTGGTAGCTTTGCCTGACAAAGAGTTCAGGCACAACTGCAGCTCCGAACAGGAACCATAAAACAAAGCATGTCCAAACTGCCAGTGTAGTCTTAGCCAACCTTCTGTACAAAAATGGTCTGACCACAGCCAGGTAGCGCTTCAGACTGATACATGCTATAGCTTGAGCTGAACAGTAAACATTGCCATAAAACAGGGCTGTAATAAGCCGGCAGGAGATTTCTCCAAATATCCAGTTATTTCTATTGAAGTGGTAGTGAACACGCAGTGTGAGGGAAAGCAGGAGCAGTAAGTCAGACAGGGCTAGGTTCAGGTAAAGAACTACTGTGGACAAGGACTTTGCTTTGAGTCTGACTCTGAGGAAGGCCAGTATGTAGGCATTGGAGGGAATGCCCACCAGCATGGCCAGGATGTATGATAACGGTATGACCCAGGTGCTGAGGATCCCTGTGATGTAGGCTGTCACTGGGTCTTCTGGGTTCACATGCAGACTGGGCTTTGTGCTGGGATGCAACACGTCCGGCAGCTGGTTTTTGTGAGTAAGTTTATGCATCCTCCCTCTGAAAGTTTTTGGTATCAAAGCAGTTGAAGCATTAATGCTGGTTGTGTTTCCTAAGAATGAGTAGAAAAGTGTTTATGGCTTTAGATCAAATTTATGTTTATAACAAAAGTACATTCCAAGCAATATTTTAACATGAAACAGAAAATCAGAATCAGACAGAAAACCTGTAATAGGCATTACTAACATAAAACTATGCACTTTGAAATATCGTTTTGGCATTTTGTTTTGTGTTTACAGCTTTACAAAAATATTTGTTTGTGACAAAGTGTAAATCTCTCATTTTAGATCCTGACTTAAAAATATGTGCCTTGATCCTTTTGGTAAAATCTTAGAGCCTTTTGATAAACTTACCGTCTTGCTGAATGGTCTGCACTGCCATCAGACAAATCAGGAGTCCTGGGACAAAGTCAGCCATATCTCTCCCAGAGTTTTTAAAGATTTCTTGTCTTCAGTGCTCTTGCTGAGGCTTCTTTTCAGTAAATGTAGGAGTTTTCCACCAATTAAATTTGCAGTTTTTCATCTCTGCTATTCAACAGCAGAACAGTGTGTACTCTGGCTGAGCTTCCAGCCAGACTGTGTTTCCTGTCCTGGCTTGAAAGCTGAATTCCCCTATGTGTGTGTCAGTGACTGCCCACTGACTCACTGGTGGTGGGAGGTCACTGCTAAGTGGTCTGTGATCTATAAACAATGCATACCCTTTTTATTGTGCTTTTGGTTATTTGATTTTCTGGGATATTATTTTGTAACCTTTTATCTGAATGGAAATGTTTGCTGCCTCAAACTGAAATGACATCACACACAAAAATGGAGAAATGCTTTTTTGTAATTAACAATTATAAAGGAAATGGTTTAAGGACTTTTGGATTTTTTTCAGGTCATTATTTGGAGAAGGAATGAGGCTGAACCTGCTCTTAGCGCATGAGTTGGCTGGGAAGTTCTTAATTTCGATGCTGATATAAACAGCAAAGCTACTTTTAGCCTGTTCAGTGTGTTTGAATTAGGACTTCCTTCCTTTTGACCTTGAGGTCAGAGATCCACCGCACAGTTCTCTAAAATTAGTCTGAGCTCAAAATACAAAAGTCAGCAGGAATAAACAAATATACATTGTTTGTTTGTAGTGATGTTTAACTCTTAGGGTCTTGTGTTATTACAAAGTGGTTGTTGACAATTAACAATTATTCTTTCCCCTTTTTCCTTTTTGTTTTTAGATGTTGCCTGTTGTAAACTTAAATTATGCATATAGAGGGAACAACAAAACAATCCTAAATTGATTTGCATACTGTAGCTGCATGAATCTCTAACCTTGACTTTTAATATTTTGACCAAAGTTACTTAAAAAGATTTCTAACCTGATGTCAAGTTAGTACTGTGTGGCTAAGCATGTACAGTGCCCTGGTGTGCCAGGAGTTAGTTGGGCTCTCCCTTATGAAACAAAGAGGACTGACCTTGTACTGTCTCCTCTGACTACAGAGCTCTGGAGATGAGTCTGCAGTACTGTGGCTGGACCAAATCCAAGAGGCCATCCTGACAGCCAACCAGGATGAAGAGGAGGCTCTCAAATGTATGTGCACATACAATTAAATTCATACTTGCAGCTTGTTCGAGTATGTGCCATAAATTATAATACAGTTTGTAATACGTTGTTTAACTAAATAAAGGTTGTCTTAGTTTACATGTAAGTGTGAATTATACATGACACTTACATGCTATTTCTACTGGTCAATCTTGTTTACTTTGATAGTGGCTGTTGCAGTAGCTGATATTAACAAGGAGGTTGCTGAGGGGGATTCCCAGAATACATTGCAGGCTTTGCAGGCTCCTGGTGCTGGACTCAGGGCAGTGCTCCCTGAATGTGCTGACATATACCAGGCTGAACTGGCGCAGAGACAAATAAACAAGGCCACTGAAGGTATCGCCCAAAAGGATGCTCTGTGTTTTAGGAAACTGTATTTCAGAGTTTGTATTCAAGGCAACGTTAACTGGATCTAATGGGGCACGGTCTGCTTTCCTCCAGGCAGCACAGATGGTTTATGGGTAAAACACTGTTTCAAAGACAGATATGACCACTACTATAACCTGGAGACTGGACAGGGCACCTGGGAGGAACCTGAAGGATTTGAACACAATAGTAGCCAGCTCAGTAAAGAGGAAATCCAGGTACCCTCTGCTGTGCCTTGTAATTTCACTACTCCGTTATGTGATGTTGAGTGTTCATACTTAGTACATCTCCACAAAGGGATTGATTTAATACTTTCTATAATTCAAAATTGCACTATTTTTTTTATTTCAGTAATCACTGAAGCTATAGCTGAAAACATGTCTTTTTCGTTCAGAGTGTTGTGAGCTGTGTGACTGCAGAATATAACAGGGAACAGTTGTGGTTGGCCAACGAATCCTTGGTGACCCAGCTGCAGGCGAGGGTCAGAGGCTACCTGGTCAGGAAAAAGCATGCCCAGAGAATGGACTATCTACGTCAACAAGAACCTCATGTTGTCAAATTGCAGGTAGTGTATGGCTGCATTATGAACTGTGAACAGTGAGTGATTACAGTGATTCCTGATGCAGCTGTGGACTATTCCAGCAGTAATAGGTCATCAGAGATACACAAGTTCACTGTAGCTTGTAAACAGTACACCATGACACTATTTTTATGCTGGCATTATTCATAAATGAATATTCAAAACCACATTGACGTTTATTTAGACAATAATGCGACCTTGGAGCTTGTATTCGGTAGAATTATTGATTATCCAAATTTAATAATCAGCACTGTGCCACAATTAATCAAACTCACAACTTTCAGCGTATTTTCCACATATATTTTTGATTTGCTTTGTACAGGCCTGCTGGAAAGGTTACAAACAAAGGAAAATGTATAAAGACAGGATGAATCTGCTTCAGAAAAATGTTGCTTCTATTGTTAAGGTGAGAAATGGTCTTTTAGAAAATCTTTAAAAATACACATTAAATTATGTAAAGCTATGCACCCTTTCTTGTCACTGCTGTTTTTAGATCCAGTCCTTGGTTAAAATGTGGAAAGCTAAACATACGTACAATGAGAGGTTGCAGTACTTCAAGAAGCATGTGAGTAGCACTCTTATTGGTCAGCATTATAGGGCAGCATCCTTTGGTTTGGTTTTGTGCTGTGTACTGTAAGACTTATTGTTCACTGTGTTTCAGGAAAAAGAGATTGTGAAAATACAGGCTTTCCTAAAAGCCAACAAAGCCAGAGATGACTACAGAACCCTAAGTGAGTACAGATGTATTGATACACTGATACTACTTCCAGAGTTATATTAGTATTTAGGCACGTGTATGTTGATATTGAGATATTTAGGTAAAAATATTTAGATGTCAGATTTGCGTCGCCTTCTTCCCAGTAAAAACACAATACTTGGTCCAGAGTTAGGGAAATATTGTTATGTCTGTGTGTATAAAAGACCGGTAATTTTGCTAATGTTCTTATGTGCCAAATCTTAGCGGGAGCCAAAGATCCCCCTCTGTCAGTGGTGCGTAAGTTTGTTCACTTGCTGGAGCAGAGCACCCTGGATCTACAAGAAGAGCAGGAAGTGACACGGCTCAGGGAAGAAGTGGTCACAAAGATTCGCTCTAATCAGCAGATGGAGAAAGACCTAAATCTGATGGACATAAAGATTGGACTGCTGGTGAAGAACCGGATCACTCTGCAGGTTGGCAGCCTTGTTTTTTTTTTTTTGTTTCGTTTTTTTTTTTGTATGGCTACAAAGAAAGACATTTCACACCATGATAATGAGATTTGGTAGTATTCTTAGCCTGATAATACCAAGTTAAATGTGATCCTTATTTGTTAAATGTTCCACAGTCTAATGTCCAATAAAATCAACAGATTTTTCAAGTAGGTTTTTCTAGTCCACCTTGGGTTCCCTGTTTGCTTATTTGGTGTTTGTTTGTTTGGGAAGGATGTTGTGTCCCATAATAAGAAAATGAAGAACAAGAAAAATAAGACGACTAAAGATGACCTGAATGTGGGAGACAGACTGGGTATCAAGGGCCTTAGTAAAGGCAAAAGACGGAAACTGGAGGCCTATCAACATCTCTTTTACTTGCTACAGGTGATTTAAAAAAAAAAAAAAGAATCTGTACCTTCACTTTATTTATTCCCACAAATATTGACACCGATCCAGTTTAAAAAGTTAAAAAACATATCTAAGTCAAGTTGCTGAAACACATTTTACCCTGCTCCCACTCTCTTCCCTCCTTCTTAGACTAATCCATCCTACCTGGCCAAGCTGATCTTCCAGATGCCCCAAAACAAGTCCACTAAATTTATGGACACTGTGATCTTCACTTTATACAACTATGCATCTAACCAGAGAGAAGAATACCTGCTGCTCAAACTCTTCAAGACTGCCCTGGAGGAGGAAATCAAGTGAGAACTGCTGTTCTAAACAACACTGTGTCAAAATCTAGTGCGCACATAACAACTCAGTTCCCTGTTCCCTGCTACACTGTTTTTTCTGTACCTGCTCTACTGTGAAATTTCTTTTTCTATATGTTTTAGTTCTAAGGTGGACCAGATCCAGGACATAGTGACAGGGAACCCAACAGTCATCAAGATGGTCGTGAGCTTCAACAGAGGTGCACGTGGTCATAACACACTGAGGCAGCTGCTGGCTCCAGTGGTCAAAGACATCATTGAGGACAAGCGTTTAGGCATCAACACCAACCCTGTGGATGTGTACAAAGCCTGGGTCAACCAGCTGGAGACTGCAACTGGGGAGGCCAGGTAGGGCCACATTAATCAAATATGAGATGTACATTTATTCTGTTTACTGGTTACTTGAGGTTTGAGCCAATCTCAGACATGCTGTTAGATTTTCCATTGTTTGTGTCTACAGGCTTGTTTTTGTTTATATTTGTTATATGTTTAAGTCCATTTGTGTGGTTATCTTACAAAAAGTAGTTTTGTACTCCTTTAGCCCTTTAACTCACATTATCCTGCATGTACTTCAAATATTCACAACTTCTGTGTTAAATCGACCATCTAGGAAGCCGCTGTTACACTTATTTCATGTATGTATTTGAATTTTCAACAGTCATGCAGTTTTTAATAAAACATTAATAAAGATGTAATGAAATGTTACTTGGTTGATTAGAAATCTCAACAGAAGTTTGAGTTAATAGAAGTTTTTTTTTTTTTTTTTTTTGCCTGCTTGCCTGCTGTTGTCGTCCCTCAGCAAGCTGCCATATGAAGTGACTCCGGAGCAGGCCATGTCACACGAGGAAGTACGCAACAGGCTGGAGGCATCAAGCCTGGCCCTGCGCTCTGCTACAGATAAGGTCCTCAACTCCATTGTGTCCTCACTGGATAATATCCCGTAAGTTTTGGGACCTGCTAAGTGTCACTGCCCAACTGTCCTTTTGTGTTTTCAGTAATAGTTACATTTTTCAGTGCTATAGCAGACTGGTCAGCATCATTCTGACTATTCTTGGTCAGCATTTTCTGCTTTTTTTTTTTACTTGAACGTTTGCCATTGAGAGTTTTAGTTACTCAAACCTGATGAAATTCAGTCTCTTTCTGTTCCACAGGTTTGCACAAAATTATACAAACACGTAACACTATAAGGCTATCTAATACACATATCTAAACTTAGATATGTGTTGACTGTGTGAGGGAGGTGCTGATACAAGTCTTGGGATGGTTATGTTTTGTTGTGCTGTACTGGAGACATTATATTTTAAGCTGTTCCTGGTATTTTGTCCATCTCCTTCATTGTATCTCAGTATTGTCTCACAGGAAATGCCTTAAGTGAAGGAAGCAAAGTGCAAATGCAGTTACTTTAAATCTAAGTGTCTTATGCTTCTGTGACGACAGTAATTAGGATATGAAAAATAGTTTCCTGTTTGTACACATTTTCTGTTATGTCTAACATTATTTTTTGCATATTTAAATGTCCCTTTTCATGTTATTCTTATATCTATTTTTCTGTTTTTACATCCCCCTATTAAGTATTTGTCTCAACATTATGTATTATAATGAGGGCAATGTGGCAAAAATAGGACTAGACAGCATTATATTATTACATTTGATTACATGTTTTGGCATGTCATTTGCCACTCATTCTAGTTGTTAAGGGTGCACGTCAGGACATGATCATTACTTGATAATCACTATTATGGTGCAAGGAGTCATCTGGTGTGTTGCTCAAGACCAAAAACAGAACTTTGCTTTGTGCAGCATGAGCCGCCCCCAGTGAGTTTTGTGACTGGGACATAAATGCTCGTCTTTTCATTATTTCTTTAATTTACAAATAAAAAAATCACACAGAAATCATTTGAAAAAAGAGAAGAATAAATATGTGCCTCTGGGTGGTGCTAATGTTTCATGATGTTCATTGCAAAAAAAGTAGAAATCCATACTGTATAATGAGACACTGAAACCAAGCAGTACTTGCAGTCATTGGTGCAAGTATTGATGCTTCAAATGCATCATTTGTTTTTTTCCCGTCATGTGTTTGCTATGTCTGTTGTTGTACAGTATGTCAATGCATGTTTTTTTTTTTTTCTTTGATGTTCCATTATTGCTTTGTTTTGCATGTAGTTATGGCATGAGATACATAGCAAAAGTTCTGAAGAACAGCCTCCATAAGAAGTTTCCAGAGGCCTCAGAAGATGAGCTATTGAAGGTAGAGGCACTGAAATGTATTGTGTTTTTTTTTTCCCCATTCACAGTAAAGTATATTTAGATTATGCTTATACGGTCCTTCCTGCATGTTGTAAAGGTTAGAGCAGTATAATTTTACCAAAAGTTTTAATAATGCTTTCTTTTGTTTTCATGGCAGGTTGTCGGAAACCTTCTGTATTACCGCTACATGAACCCAGCCATCGTGGCCCCAGATGGCTTCGACATCATTGACATGTCGGCCGGAGGTCAGCTTCACCTGGACCAGCGTCGTAACCTGGGATCTGTTGCAAAAATGCTCCAGCATGCTGCTGCCAATAAGCTGTTTGAGGGCGAGAATGCACATATGACACCAATGAACAACTACATATCCCAGACATATGAGAAGTTTAGGTAAGAAAGGGGAATTGTATGTTGACAGAAAACTTATTTTGTGGAGAATAGTTTGCATAAATGGTGTGTAATGACTTGGATGTGCAATAAATCCATGACATCTTAACAATATGCAATATGCTTTTTGTTATGTTGGGGGGGGGGGAAACACAATATTGTAGAAATATTTTTTTAAAAACTGTTCATAAAGAAAGGAAAAGAAGGAAATCAAGAAACACATCAAAGACAATTTAGCATTTTAACCAAACCATACCACATTATTTCCTCATTATTTTGTTAATGTTGGATGCATTTGAGGCTCAGTGACTGCGAATCACTAACTACTGTTGTCATCCTTTTTTCTCAGGGTGTTTTTTCATTCAGCATGTGATGTCCCTGAACCTGAGGAGAAGTTTAATATTGACGAATACTCAGATATGGTGACCTTGAGCAAACCAATCATCTATATCTCAATAGAGGAGATCATCAATACACACTCGGTAAAACCAAGCAAAATAAAGCTCCTGTATGTCTACTGTAGCCTAGATCGGACTCAGCCTTAGAGTCTTTGAAGCTGAATGAACCACTGAAACTGTACCTCTTATTCTAATATGATTTTTTACTCTTAACTAAACATCTCAAGCAAATCCTGAAAGTGTAAATACAACTAGGCCCATACAGGCACTCAGCTGCTCCACTGTTAGGATATATCACAATCTCTTGTCCCATATTAAATCTTTTTTTTATCACTTATTTCTCACTATTTTCTTTCCACCATCATCCTGTTTCCTTTGTTTATGTTTCCACACCACTTCCTTGGAAAGGGGGAGGTCAGGGGCTTTAAACCATCTGTGTCCATTGTCACCAGTTTCACTCTACATTACACACAGAGTCCAAGAATAGAGATGACACACATTTAGGTTCATCACGACCTTGATTTTGCACATGAAGATAGTGTTATAATTTCCTGCCTAATATGTGAAGGAGAGCAAAAGCTTAGTTTAAATAGGAAAAGGATACATTTTACCTTTTAAAGAGATAATACCTGACAGATAATAAATGTAGCCTTCTGCATCCAGAGTGATTACATGTATCTGTATGCACTATATGTATGCATTTATATAAGTACTAATTTGATGTTTTTAGAATATGTAGTTGACCCGAATAGGTTTATGTTGTAAGACAACTATCAGCACATCTGATGATAAATAGTTTTGGTTGTTTCTGTGAATAAACAAAGATTCAACACATTATAAGAATATTTTCAATGACTAATTACAGTTTAAGTATTTAAGTATTTATTTACAGGACTAATCACATCTTATTTGTTTAGCTGCTTTTGGAACATCTGGAGGCCATTTCTCCAGACCCCAATGACTTGCTGCATGAGCTGCTGCAGGACCTGGGAGACGTCCCTGATGTGGAGGCATTGCTCGGTACCATCAAACATACTTTTATTTATATGAAGAACTAGTTAATCGCAACTTGGCTACAGTGTGTTTATCAGTTTTATATGCGGTGGTGCTTTATTTCAGGTGAAGGAGCATTAGACCCAAATGACCCAAATAGAGAAAGTGCTCTGAGCCAGCTGGGGAAGACAGAGATCTCCCTCACCCTAACCAGCAAGTTTGAGCTGCTGGAGGGGGATGACAAAGACTTGAAGACTCTCATGACAAAGTAAGTTTATTTTTGGAGGATGAAGAGACAAAATGCTTCATGCAGAGTCTGTTGTTAAGCTTGTCCTATATTGCAAATTGATGTTACATTTCTTTGAGTTCTTGAGATATGAGAGTTATTAAATAATCTTAATGCACATGCAGTCATGATCCATTCTTAGAGGTGTCTTTACCCTGATTGCTGTGACGCACTCTACTAAACATTTCTTAACACAGTGTGTTTCTTTGTGACTATCACTCAATAGCACATCTTTGTTGTGTTTGTCGTCTCTGTTTCCTGGTCTACTATCATTTCCTGTCTGAAAAGGAAGGGGTTTGGTGGTCAGGGTTATCTAGCCTAAAAAAATATCCGTCTGTTTGCTGAAAGAGAGTTGGTCTTTTCCTTATGTTGTAGCATGCATATTTTTAACTAACAAGTAAATGTGAGTGTAGAATTTCTCTTCTCTGAGTTGCTATGTGATAAAATAGTTTGTACTTGCATAATGTGTTTTAGGCCAACCAATTGAGTACCATATGGAAAATAATTTATTTATTTTTTTAAAACAACTTGTTGGGATTTTCCAAATGTTTAATGAAATGGTTTGTCATCTTATAAATATATATGAATGGACTTTATTAATTAAGGAGATCTTATGATTGAAGGTGGGGAATGATTATTCAGTTTTACTTAAATTGATTTTATGACACATGTTAAAGCTTGAAAACTAACACCACTTTTCACAGCAAGCTTTTTTTTTTCTACTAGTGGTTAACAACTTCATTTTTTGTTTTGACGTCTGTAAAATATAAAAAAAAAAAGAGTTCTCGATGATTTATTATTTTTTTTCATGTGTCATTAGGACAAAAAAACTAATAGTGGATGTGATTCGGATTCAAGCTGGAGAGACTTTGCCTGAAATTCTTGAAACCCCAGCCACTGCACCACAGGTGATATTGTTTTTTACTGTTTTCTGACCAATGTTCAACTGTTTTTTTTTTTTTTTTTTTTTTTTTTTTTTTTAATGAATGTATCAAAAACAATTATGGTGTTTGTTTGCACCCTAATGACTTATTATTATTTATGCACTTACATTCCATTCACGAAGGAGTCGGAGCATGCTAAGATTGCAGCACACCGGGCAGTCCAGGATGCTCAGATGCCAGAGGGTCTGAAGAGCAGCCCAGCAGTACTGGAGGACAGCCAGCTGCCTCTCGAGCAGAAGAAAAGGAAGATTCTGAGGAATCTCCGTAACCTGGAGCAGGCTGGCCTTGTCACTGCCAATAACAAATACCAAGACCTCATCAACGACATATCAAAGGTTCATAAGCAGCACTTTCTCTCCCCACATAGAAAGACCTTCATCTCTAACTTGTAAGAATTATAGTGTTTTAGCTTCTGAGTTTATAAAATACTTTAAATGACAGGACATTCGCTACCAAAGACGCTACAGGCATAGGAGGAAGGCCGAGCTCGTGAAGCTCCAGCAGACCCTGACAGCACTCAACTCAAAAACTGCCTTCTACCAGGAGCAGATGAACTATTACGATACCTACATCAAGACCTGCCTGGATAACCTCAACCGGAAGTGAGTTGTCCCTTCAGTTTTTATAACGTGTTAGAAGGAAGGCTTTACAAAGTTCTTGGGATTGTTTGTATAAAATCTTCTGGTTACCTGTCCTGGATGGGGCAAAGTAAATAATAGTATATACGTTATAATCTATTAATGTGTTTTGTGTGTCCAGAAATTCACGCAGGTCTATAAAACTGGACAGCAAAGGAGATGATAAGGGTAGTAAGAAGTGGAAGCCCCAGTCTCTGAAGTACACCGCAGCGAGGCTGCATGAGAAGGGAGTCATCCTGGAGATAGAAGGACTTCAGACCAACCAGTGAGTTGAGCTGTCCGCCACTTTAGACGACTAACAAAAAGGCCTGGGGCATTAAATGTTACTCTTAACCACTGGTCAGATATTGCACGTATGCTATGTGTAGTGACATTTTTAAAAAGTAACTGATTAAGTAAAATATAAAATCACTTCCTGAATCATTTTATATTGATTAACTTATGATCAACTGGCTAATTGCTGCAGCTCTATTCACAAGTTTTCAGTTCAGTGAATTAAACCTGAGAGGAAATGTGGGGCCTTTGTATATATAGTAAATCAAAGGGCAAAAATCTGGAAATGGGAATGACTGTTGCTAAACTGGCAAACAGATACACAGCTCAGATCTGAAAAACAGACAAAAGGAGCTGATTTGAGTTCTGAGTTTCTCCAAAGTAATGTGTGTACATTATATTGTTTTTTTCCTGTGGTGTGTTATCACTTTTGTTATTATTAAGCCCATTTGACTCATCTCTCTCTTAGGTTCAAGAATGTCATGTTTGACATTTCACCCACTGAGGAAGTTGGGGATTTTGAAGTGAAGGCCAAGTTTATGGGAGTTGAGATGGAAAAAGTCCAGCTTCATTTCCAGGTAATCATTTCCCAAATGTGTCAGAATTTCATAAAAGCAGCTCACTGGTCAGCACTAAAACGTGATGACAGATGGTTCCATCCCGTTTCCATCTCCTTCCTTGGACAACTAACAGGAACTATTATGGAAATGGAGCAAATATTTTCCAATAAAGAGCTAATGCAACCAGACAGACACTACAGTAATTGATTAATAAGTTATGTTGCACATAAACCTGGCAAATTTCTACCACAACTGCTTCAATAAGTTTATTTGAGCTCCTCATTGTATGTGTTGTACGTTTTGTCTAGGACCTCCTTCAGCTGCAGTACGAAGGCGTGGCCGTCATGAAGATGTTTGACAAAGCCAAAGTGAACGTCAACTTGCTCATTTTCCTCCTAAACAAAAAATTTTATGGAAAGTAAAGAACAAGAGGAGGATTGTAACAGGCTTGCAGGAGGAACCGTATTTTGCCTTCTGATAGTTGTTTGTAAAAGAAAATGAATGTTGTCAAACACATCGGACTGTGCAGGATAGTGTGTAATTATAATTCGATGGATCACACCAAAATGAAATGTTCAGTTAAATGCATCTTCTGTATTTTCCCACGTGGTGATTGTAAATTTAATGTATTTTTAAAGCCATAAATTGTTATGGTTAAAAAAGTAAAAAACACTGTTATTGTTACATTGTATGTTGGAAAAACTTTAAGGTTTTGGGAATATCAGACAAAGCAGTAATGTCTGGCTGCATGGCTAAATGAAATACTGTAGTGCCTTTTAATGAAACTGTTTAAAGTCAGGCTTTAATAAAACATTTTAAAAAGCTACAACTGATGTATTTTAATATGTATTAGCAGTAAATAAGTAATTTTTAATTCTTGAACATTGCATAATAAATTACAAATTCAAAATATTAACTTTTTTGTCATCTCATCATCTCATGTATCACTTTTTTCATTTGTTTTTGTTTGTTTGTTTTTTGTTTTTTCTAGTAGCATCTACTTTGAGGGAAAATATTTTTCTCTGGGTGACTTTTCTCTGTGATGGGGAGGAGACGCTGTTGAGGGAGGATGAGGAGGCGGAGTATCCACGCTGCTTTGTTAATGACATGTTTGATGTTAGAAAAAAAAAAGAAAAAAAAAAAAGAAGTGAGTCTTCTGACAAACAGATGATTTCAACGAACTTGGAGGTGAATAGTACTTAGAAGCTAAAGCCTGCACTAAAACCATGGCTCACCTGCCGGTAGGGTTGTTCATACTGTTTTCTCTCCAGAGCTCAGCACTCGCCTCCCAAAATGGTAAGCTGCTTTCTTCTAGCATGATTGTGTATAACCTGTAAACTATTACAGAGTATGGGATGTGAGTACAGTTTGTGTTTTGCTGAGCTTTACAAATGCAACATAAGGCAATGTTTAGACTATTCCTATCACCCTTTGATTGATAAAATGTGGAGTCTTTAAATTTAAACAGCTGCTTTAACTTAAGGACACTATATCCCATAAGTTCCCTGATGTTGAGCTATAGCCAGAAACTGTGTAAATTGCATTTTATGTAGCAATAGCCCTACAGGTTAAAGTGTAGTGTATAGAACATACCCAGTTGGTAACCTTAGATGAACTGCTACACCAACGCTATAGTCTTTAAAATAGTTCAAATCAGCTCTGCTCAGACATTCAATGTGCAATGTTAAAGCCTCAGTAATCCAAAAATATAAGTTAAATAGAGATAAATGAAAGTAAAGTTTGATGATAATGATGCTTACCATACGGTAAGTAATATTTTAATAGCAGGAGTATTGTATTTATTTAAGCACAAATACTTCCAATGCAAGTCATCATGGAAGATTATTAAAGGTCACCAGTTTTTTTTTTTTTTTTTTTTTTTTTTTTTTTTTTTTTTACTTCTGCTGCGGCTCCTGATTATCTCTCTGCTGCCTGGGAAGCTTAAGATAAACTAAAATAACATCCAACACTACAAACTTTATTAAAACTTTCTCACTTGTTTTTGGACTAAAGTAACAGTCTCTAAAAAAAACCGTACTAGACATAAGTGTAATTGTAACCCTATAAATAGTTTGAGAATTTGATGTTCTGCTGTTTTTCCTCTGTGTTCCCTTTAAAGTTTCAGTGTTCCTCCCGCGCACGTTTGCTGGTCACTTTGTGGTAGTCACTGAGGAGCCTGCAGACTACCTCGACCTGTCTATGTTGGACAGCTTGTGGGATGACATGGAGTCAGGCTCAGGGTCAGAGCAGGAGCCGGTGAAAAGACATGGCCACCACGGGCCACACCGTCATCCCCGTAAGCAGTATTTCGTCTCAGAGGAAGCTAAAGTTTTTCTCCAGGGACCCCTGACAACAAGCTTTGTCCCGTCTGTTTACACCCTTGTCTTCATAATCGGCGTCCCTCTCAACCTTGTTGCCATGGTGATGTTTGTCCATCACATTCGGCCCAGAAAACCAGCAGTGATCTACATGCTGAACCTGGCCTGCTCTGACCTGCTTTTCGGTCTGCTCCTTCCCTTCAAGATTGCCTACCATTACCATGGCAACAACTGGATCTATGGCCCTTTAATGTGCAGAGTCGTCACTGCGGCCTTCTACTGCAACATGTACTGCTCTGTCCTGCTCATGACGTGCATCAGCATCGACCGTTTCCTGGCTGTGGTTTACCCCATGAACTCGCTGACGTGGCGCAGCCCTCAGACAGCCTCAGCTGCGTGCGCTGCCATGTGGCTGTTAGCCCTCGGAGGAGTGTCCCCTCTGCTGATCTCAGGACAGACCGTTTATTTGCCAGACCTCGGCATCACCACCTGCCATGATGTGCAGGACGTAGAAAAGCTACAGGCCTACTATCTTTACTTCTTCCCCATCTATTCTGCAGCTTTCTTCTTCATCCCTCTTCTCTTCACTGTTGTCTGTTACGTACGTATCATCCAGGCCCTGGCAGCAGCCAATGTAGAGAACCGCTCCAGGAAGACTCGGGCCGTGGTGATGGCCATGATTGTGCTGGTGGTGTTCGTGGTCTGCTTTACCCCCACCAACATCATCCTGATGATCCACTATATTCAACACTCCCACGGTTCCAGTGACCATTCCTACCAGGCCTACCTGCTCTCCATGTGTGTGGGCAGCCTCAGCTGCTGTCTGGACCCAGTCCTGTATTACTTTGCCTCCTCTCAGTGCCAGAAGCAGGTGTCAGCGCTGCTCAAATGTAGGCGGCTGGCACGGGCAGAGAGCAGCTCGGCAACACAAAGTATGAAAACCAGCGGGCGGACGGACAGCAGCAGGTTGTGCAAGATGGAGAGTGCTCAGACTGGCCTGGGAGGCCATTACAGCAGGCTGGTGGCTGAAGTACATGAACATGAGGAGACTTTGCGCACACCAACAGTATAATACATCACTGTGTATTTGAGTCATTACTAAGGAAAGGTTTTGAAAGGATCAATGAAATTTGAAAGTTTTTGTTGGGTGTGGCCATGGTGCTTCGTAATTCTGCATTTATTTACACTGAGGTTAAATTAGCTTAATGGATGTATCCTTATCCTTGTTTACATTAAAAGCTCACATTTCGCTATTTTGTATCATAAAACACGTCCACCACTGTGTCATGCCAGTGTGTGATATGTTGAATTAATTTCACCTTGACATCGGTAACAAAAAACTTTCTCAGCCATTCTTTTGTTTCATATTCTTGTTTTCAATGAATCATAGGAAATAAACAGTGAATAATAGTTTTAATCAGAAACACATTGCGTGTGATGAAGACAGCACATGACTGTAAGAAAAAAATTGCAGTTTTCTCAAAGCGGTTTTTGTTATTAAATTCAGTAATATCATCTGATAAAGGTTTTTTTAACTAAACACGAAAAATCACCCATGGAATCATAACCAATGCATGAATAGCAAAGACTGTGGTAAAGCACGTACAAGTCAAACTACATTATACATGTTTCTTAATATAAAAGTGTAGTACATCTTGTTTTTTTTTTTTTGTTTGTTTGTTTTTTTATTGCTGCTCACTCTGTATTCTCCTTGTCGTCTGGGCACAGCTCTGAAACACAAGACAACAGAAACACAATAATGTTCACTGCATAAGGCTGTAATCTATTAACATACAACATCTCCACCTTGTGGCAGCTTATGTAAGTTGACATGACCAGTAAAGACCTAGATTCACAGGTCCAGGTTTTTTCCTTTTAGGGACAGTCAGTCCAGATTACTAAAAAGTCACTGACCTATTTTGTCATTGTAGACATGGAAGTTCTCTGGAAAGTTCAGACACCCAAGTTGTTTCTTGAAAACTTCAACGTCTTTGGGAACTGTTTTCCCTGTCCTCGCTGAAGAGAAGGGAGCATTAAAAAGAAGTACGCACATTTGAAACTGGGTGGGTCGATGAGGACTGGACTTACTGAACTGCAGGATGTATCGACCAGTGACATCCCCATTTCGAAAGGTGTCGGTCCACAGCAGGCAATCGGGGCAGGTCTGTAGAATATGACCTTTATGGTCTGACAGATTCTCTTTAAAAAATCAAGCGGAAAGCAGAGGAACTAATCATTATGTGTTATTATTTATATGTAGAACTGTTGGTGTGAAAATTCATGCTGAAGACCCATGCTACTTCTCTTCTTCCTGTGTTATTTACATTCTATACATCTGCTATTCACTTACTGCAAAATGTGGTGGAAACTCCTGAGACTGTAGCATTTACCTCCCCAAAGATACACCGATTACTACGAAAAAAGTTGTCACAGATGAGATTTTGACAAAATAAAAATTGAACAAACAATCTGAAAAGTTAGAGCTGTTTAAGAAATTCTTTTTTTCAAAATCCCCAAACCTACAAGCAGTAATCCCCCCATCTCAATGTCACAGCTTGACTGTCAGAGGTGGGGGACAAGTCTATCCACGAGCTTTTCAGAGACTCCAGTGCCTTGTGGTAGGGCTTAGGGTCACCAGCTCCCATCACATACACCCATTTCCCAAACACCTGCATGTAAAAAAAAAAAAAAACATATAAACATATATATATAAATTGTATTTAACAAACAAAAGAGCTAAAACAGAAAAAAGCAACCTACCAGTTTAGGGTCCTCTGGCATAAAAGGTTTGACCAGGTCCTTACAGTCAGGAGCAGATGCAGCACTGAGACATGTGAGACACAATAAAACTACAAGAACAAGCAGAGCCATGTTCACACAGAGAGATGAGGACGAAATAGAGAGACAGCAGCACTGTGGAGGATGTTCCCGAACCTGCAACAAAAATCTACTGAAAGAGCTGATTCATTTTCCCTCTGGAGTTTCACAAAAAAAAAAAAAAAAAAAAAAAGTCCTAATGTGGGGGAGGAGAGGGTTTCTCCATGCTCAAATGCACCTCTGAGGGTTTTCTAATGACCCTGCAGAGGCATGCAGGTTTCTTTTGCTCAGCAATGAATGGTCAATGTAGAAGTCCTCTGTTGCCCATGAAAGAACTCAGGCAAAGTGCCACGACTTGTCTTGGACTGTAGAGACATTTAAAAGAACCTGAAACAGCTTTTCAGCAGTAGAGCGAAGGTTATTTCCGTGTTGAGTCCTTGTGGCGACAGTTTAAACATCTGATGTCTTCTTTCTCCCCCTAACTGCGGTGTTTCCCAGCAACGGTCTTTGCTGGTGTTTGTGGGAACAGTGGTGCATTTTAGAAAAACAGTTTTATGAAGCTTAAAATCTCAACATATGGGGCAGAAGAGTGTTAGGCAACTCTTATTGCATTTAAAAAAGGATGAAAGAAATGCCCCCCCCCCCGGCCTTTTCTGAATAAGTGTAGAAATAAATGACTCAGACACCATAGAAAGGGGAAACTGAAGGCGGTTTTTATTTACCAGTGGAGGCATTAAAGGAGACATTTAAGACTACACATTACTGAACGCAGACGTGACGCCAGCAGGCCTTGAACGACAAATAAAAAGTTATTTCACAACACTAGACTACTTCATTCTGATCAACACTTTTTAGTGGATGTTAATCTGGATGTGTTTGGGTGCGGAAAGGCTGGTCGCAGAGGCTACGTCACCTCTGTGCTCCGCTCAACTATTCCGTCTCATTTTCTGTGTTCTCTACAGCAGGTGAAGCCGTTTCTCTGCTGTCTGGACACAGATCTGAAATCACGAGAAACAAAGAATCGCAGAATGAAGACAGTTTTACTTTGATATTTGAATTGGGTACCAGCTGAGACGATGGCTGACCTGTGCCTACAAAATGGTACTCTGGGGGGAATTTAAGACATGCCGCCTGCTTCTTGAAGGTCTCTAATTCAGATGGCTCCAGATTGCCGGTCCGTGCTTTAAAAGAGAAGTCAGATAAACAAAAGAGGAGGGTGAAGAGGTGTGGGAGAGAGGATGAAAAATAGAGACAAGGAGTAGAATTCCAAAATGCTGACAAGGATATTGTAACTCAAATAGGCCACGAGGAAAAACAGCAAACTTACTAAAGAGGAAAAGGTATCGGCCCTTGGACTCGCCATCCGGGAGGAGGGTGGTGTCTTCAGACAGGAGGCAGTCGGAGCAGGTCTCATAGAACTTCCCATCATGATAAGAAGTATGACCATTGATGTTAACTGTGGAACAGTGATTTTTATATTACCCCCCCCAAAAAAAAGAAAGAAAAGAAAAAAGTGCAACATTAATATAAAGTCATTCTTCAGGCAGTATATCTGGAGGCTTGTGTGACTGTTTTCTTTTAAAACCAACCCACTCATGTTATGTGATTAGCCCCCAAGTAACATTACACAGTCCTAGAGAAAGTCAGTCAGGATATAAAAATATGAATATTTCTAAATGCATACAAGTGGTGTGACTGGTTATTCCTGAGACGGTGGCATTGGCTAAACCTTGAAGGCATGTATTGTTTCTGTAACGAGAGAAAACAAGAAAAAGGAGCAAGAATCTGCATCAGCCTTTCAATATAGACTGTAACTGTAAACAATCAGCTCTAGATAATTTTATCACTTGCATGCGAGAGAAAATGGAACATAATATGATATACAGTGGAGATGGATTAAGAGGGTCCTTACAGGCGGTCGGCCCAGTACAGGGTGATGACTCCACTGTCTGAGGAAGCCGTCAGTTCCACCCAGGAGCTGCTCACCAACACCAGGTCATTCTTGAGGCCAGACTCATCCCATGACCCCACATGTAGCACCCACTTTCCATAGATCTACCCGTCAAGGAGGAAAAGAAACCACACACCTCAGTTATTGGGCTGCTTTTCTACATTAGGGTGTGATCACACTATATTATCCTATATAACATTTGCCCTAAAGTCTGTGATGAAGAATAATGGTATTTAAAGATCAAGCTTCGTCATTTGTTTTGCCTGACATCAATGATCATCTACTGAAAATGGTCATGGAAACACATTTGGAAGGAGGTAAAAAAAAAAGAAAAAAAAAAGAATGGACATTTGAACATAGTGTACTTGGCACTGGGCAACTGAGTCTAATTCAATACCAGGGTGAACAGCCCAATATTGGTACATCATTAGCAAAGAACTGATATTGAATTAAAATTTACATAGCATCACAGTTGTTTTTCTGACCAGACTGCTATACAGGACAGTTGATAACCAAAGGCACGTTTTTAGACCTTGAAGCCAACTTGCCAAAAACAACATCAAAAAATAACAAATACAGTTTCAGTTCCTTCCTATCACACTGTAGCACACTTTAATGAAAGTCAAGTTAACTCCAAAATAAAACTCTAGTTGATTATAGTAACACATAGTACTGCACTGCAGAGCCTCATGACATACGACCGGCTCAAAACAAATGACCACTGATACTCACAGGACTGTGGCTGTCCAGCACCAGAGGCTTAACCAGCTCTTTACAGTCTGGTTCAGATGCGGCACCCAGGGAGGCGAGAGCCAGCAGAGCAACAAGCAGCTGGGCAGCCATGGCTCGAAACAGCAGGCAGCCAGATATCAGCACTAATGTCAGGGATCCTGCCAGCTAGAGCCTCCTCAAACGAACCAGGGGAGGTGCTCTGTAACAGTGGGCTGGACCACACACACACACACACACACACACACACACACACACACATACACACACACACACACACACACCTGTTTTTTATTACATGGTGGGTCCCCACGACTGGGATAGTCCTCGTGGGATACATCCTTTGGTTTAGTGATGTGATTTTAACTGCTAAATTCATTTAATTATTTCCATGATGAAACTGACTTAAAAAATGGAAACACTCACCATAAATTTTTGACCTGACTTCTGCTGACCCATGGGTACCATACCTGACTTTTGGCCCTTGCAGGGGACCAGACATATTATGGATATATGGATGTATTCTGGACCAGATTTCTCATGACAAGCATCTACAGTGGGTACGGAAAGTATTCAGACCCCTTTAAATTTTTCACTCTTTGTGTCATTGCAGCCATTTGCCAAAATCAAAAAAGTTCATTTTATTTCTCATTAATGTACACTCAGCACCCCATCTTGACAGAAAAAACCAGAAATGTAGAAATTTTTGCAAATTTATTAAAAAAGAAAAACTGAAATATCACATGGTCATAAGTATTCAGACCCTGTGCTCAGTATTGAGTAGAAGCACCCTTTTGAGCTAGTACAGCCATGAGTCTTCTTGGGAATGATGCAACAAGTTTTTCACACCTGGATTTGGGGATCCTCTGCCATTCTTCCTTGCAGATCCTCTCCAGTTCTGTCAGGTTGGATGGTGAACGTTGGTGGACAGCCATTTTCAGGTCTCTCCAGAGATGCTCAGTTGGGTTTAGGTCAGGGCTCTGGCTGGGCTAGTCAAGAACGGTCACAGAGTTGTTCCGAAGCCACTCCTTTGTTATTTTAGCTGTGTGCTTAGGGTCATTGTCCTGTTGAAAGGTGAACCTTCGGCCCAGTCTGAGTCCTGAGCAGTCCTGAGCACTCTGGAAGAGGTTTTCTTCCAGGATATCTCTGTACTTGGCCGCATTCATCTTTACTTCAATTGCAACCAGTCGTCCTGTCCCTGCAGCTGAAAAACACCCCCACAACATGATGCTCCCACCACCATGTTTCACTGTAGGGATTGTATTGGGCAGGTGATGAGCAGTGCCTGGTTTTCTCCACACATACCGCTTAGAATTAACGCCAAAAAGTTCAATCTTGGTCTCATCAGACCAGAGAATCTTATTTCTCATAGTCTGAGAGTCCTTCATGTGTTTTTTGGCAAACTCTATGCGGGCTTTCATGTGTCTTGCACTGAGGAGAGGCTTCCGTCGGGCCTCTCTGCCATAAAGCCCCAACTGGTGGAGGGCTGCAGTGATAGTTGACTTTGTGGAACTTTCTCCCATCTCCCTACTGCATCTCTGGAGCTCAGCCACAGTGATCTTTGGGTTCTTCTTTACCTCTCTCACCAAGGTTCTTCTCCCACGATTGCTCAGTTTGGCTGGACGGCCAGGTCTAGGAAGAGTTCTGGTCGTCCCAAACTTTTTCCATTTGAGGATTATGGAGGCCACTGTGCTCTTAGGAACCTTGAGTGCTGCAGAAATTCTTTTGTAACCTTGGCCAGATCTGTGACTTGCCACAATTCTGTCTCTGAGCTCCTTGGGCAGTTCATTCAACCTCATGATTCTCATTTGCTCTGACATGCACTGTGAGCTGTAAGGTCTTATATAGACAGGTGTGTGCCTTTCCTAATCAAGTCCAATCAGTTTAATTAAACACAGCTGGACTCCAATGAAGGCGCAGAACCATCTCAAGGAGGATCAGAAGAAATGTGGACAGCATGTGAGTCAAATATGAGTGTCACTGCAAAGGGTCTGAATACTTATGACCATGTGATATTTCAGTTTTTCTTTTTTAATAAATTTGCAAAAATTTCTACATTTCTGGTTTTTTCTGTCAAGATGGGGTGCTGAGTGTACATTAATGAGAAATAAAATGAACTTTTTTGATTTTGGCAAATGGCTGCAATGACACAAAGAGTGAAAAATTTAAAGGGGTCTGAATACTTTCCGTACCCACTGTACATAACCTATGTTGTATTGAAAGATTAATAATGGATTGTATTAGCACTGAATCATATGATCCAAACTGCCAGCATTAATCTTTTGTCCAAAATACAATTGGATCTATATAGTATTACATTAATGTTGGGCAAACAAAATTAATTAGGTAATAGGTAATAGTAATAAAAATAATGGTTGATTTCTCTGGTCTCTGTAAAAGTTAAGATTCGTAGATGAGACATGTTTAACATTATTTCCAAAATGTAATGTGATTATATAGTCTAAATGTCAATTTATTTCTCATTTTGCATTTTTATTTTCTGTTGCTTCACTTTTATATTTGTTTTTCTTAATTTGATTGTATGCATATTTTAAATAAAATTATTTCAAAATTGAATTCAATGATTGTTTTGAGTCTACAGTTTGGGGGGAAAAAAAATTTTGACTGTGTCTTGCTTTCAGATAATAGCCGGTGCATTTTGTTCCCATTGATGAAACTTTACGATTACACACATGAAGGGAGGACTCGAAGGGAGAATTAAGTTTAGGAGGCATGCTAAAATATTAAATGAAGCGTTCTGCAGCATTGTTAATTCAGACACTGGATACAGAATACTTGCGAGCATTTAAGAGTTATTTGCAACCCAGAACATGTTAGTCTTCGCAGAGGACACCAATGATTATACAATGATGCCTTTTGCAGCAGTACAGTACAGTTACCAGCAGAGAGAATATTTACAACCACAGAAAAATCAACTGTGTACATTTAATTTAATTACAGTAACTTACCGTGACTTAGCTCTGCTTAATATTTAGCAACAAAGAAACAATAACATTAAATCCTCCCTAAACTTCTGAAAAATATATAAGCAGAAACTGTGATTCATCCTTAAAAAATGCATAGCTGTTATGGATGCTATACTGAGTTAGAGCCTAAGCTTTAAAACTAACATGAAAATTAATATATATAGACAGCTCTGTGGTTTTCATGTTGGTTATACCTCTAACTATAAATGCAGTCTGCACAGGCAAAACACAAATCTGAAACTGAACATAGACATTCAGCACTATTTATTGTTTGAATGGTCAATGACACACCTGTCAGTCACATGTTCTTTGGACTTTGGCTCATGAAAAATGGGTGGGTTCAAACAAAAGGTGAAATCTTCTAAGTTGTGTATCAGACCCAGATGTAAATACCTGGAAATGTAAGCTGAAATGTCTCATATTCATCTTTTGATGTCAATTATCATGTTATTTTAAATGTTAATTGTTTAAATTAATAAATAGTAAGTACAATAGTAAGTACAATAGTACAATAGTAAGTAAATTTAACAATTACATCCATACATCTCCTAGAATTATAATTTTTTTATTTCTAATTTTAAAATGTGTGGTTTTAATCTGCTATAAAATGAAATAATAGTGATTACATGGGTCCCCTTGCTGATTTTATGCAAATTAATTTTATGTCACAAAAAAAAAAAGTGAGCAAACTATAATATTCATTAAATATAAAGTTTTCTCATATGCTCACTTTCACACTTTGTCAGGAAAATAGGCCACACTTGCAATACCATCCATGACCAGTAAGAGCGAAACACAAATGTCTGGAAAATCTATCCTCTGGGGTCCAATGTTCTTTTCTAAAATAAACTGCACTAGGCATACCAGGAGGCTGTTTTCTGTTGTTGCAATGCTTGTGCCCGTGGGGACCGAGACTTGGTCAACTGGTTCCCACAGTGTGAGTCATATGTCAGGTGGTCCCCACCTGAATAGAAAAACGAAAGCACACACACACACACACACACACACACAGACACACCTAGAGAGGAAGAGCAGTTCATTCTTCACATCTTGTGGCTTGTGTCCTATATGTTGTTACGTAACAGGTAGCTGAAATTTGTTACATAACAGCCAGTCTAAATAGCAGGACCCCTGCATCTTTCACCATGTCAACACCCCCTTTGCACAGTCACTCACATAGTCTGAAGCCTTTGTTACGTATTGTAACCCAAGGCACTATGAACTGGTCCTAATGGGTTGTCACTTCTTCGTGCCTGCGCACTGAAGAGAAATTCGTCTATGCCCACCTGGTGTAGGCTCCCTTGCCTGAACCGAGTGTCTCAATGACGTCCACAGCTCTCAGATATAAGCGCCGGTTCGCACAAGTCTGGAGGGACCAGACGGCCCCGCAGCCCAGAGGGCTGCGCTCAATTCAAAGAACATTGGGTATACGTAACCAACACTGTTCCCTCTGGACTGCCGCTAATGGGTCATGGCAATAGCCAGAGATACATGCCTCACTGGGCCCTGCAACCCACGAGTCAGAAACAGGAATTGCAACAGACCCGAGGCGAAGCAAGCGCCAGGTGCCATTTACAAGCACCGGCATAATAAAGAACTGAGCCTTAAACCAAGTCACTCCTCTAACACAGATAACGGACGGATGGCTGCCCCCACTAAGGATCACGGTGAGGCCTGTGAGAAGAGGGAGTGTGCTGCTTAGCATGTTCGCTGATTCTCGGCGGCATCTGCGCTGCTCTGTGTGGGGAAGGCATGTGAGACATATCTGGCTGCTTTATGATTGGAAGGGGTTGGCTGAGCTACAAAGGAATACCTGGCCGACAAGGGGATGTAAACATGTTTATTTAACACTGCACCATAAACATGATACACACATTCCTCAGACCATATATCACACACATTCCCCACGCACCGTCAAAGCCTCCGCTGCTTGCGGGGAGGTTCGGGTGGACCATGAGCAGGCTAGTCTAGGCGCCTTTGACCTGAACAGTGATACCAGGCTCTGTTCCCATGCCGGACCAGACAAGGGTGACAAGGTCGACACCGGTGCCTTTGGCGGGCTCTGACGCCACAGGGAGATCATGGCCAGACCAGTACACGGCATGGCGCCTACAGAGGATTGTACTGGCCAAACCTGGCATCCTGGAGCAGGCTGTGCCTGCTCAGGAAGGTCAGGGAGCTTTCATCTGTTAAGTGCCATCATGATGATGTCAGGAGGGTCCTGTTGGAGCTGGGCCGTAGAGGCGTAGGCCACTCTGCTAGCATCCTAGTGGCAGACCATTACACTGGCTTCCCACTGGGGAGAGGACAGAGTGAGGGGCTCTTCAGTGAGAGGTCAAGCAAGGAAGCCAGGTCGACTAAGAGGTCCAAGGCCAGTTCCAAAATGGGCTGAAAATCATCATCCCAGCCGGGGGGGGGGGGGGGGGGGGGACCGTAGGAGCGAAGGCATAGCCAACACTCTTCAGCGCCAATAATGAAGAAATCTAATCTGGTGAAGCTTCGTGGGCCATAGCTGCTCCCATTAGCGATAGCCCAGAGGGCTGAGCCCCAATGAGACAGAACACACACGTAAACACACTGATGTCCACTCTCCTTATCACTTATTTCAACAGCCTGAACTACTTTTTGAACACACTCAGTATGGACCCTAGTCCCTTTGACATCGAGTAGCTTTTTGTTTTCTCCGGACATACATAACACATACTCCCTCTCTTCTTCCTGTGAAACAGTTCATACAGTACATTCATAATTCAGATTTATTTTTGCAAAAAAACACACCAAAATGGTAACTGTCATCACTGGGTGAATTTAAAGCCTGCGTACAAAATTATATGTTTGGTCTTCAAAATAAGTTACTGGAGTAAAATTATGTAGCCAATAGGTAAAATTATATAACATATAAGATTAATACTGTGGTAATGTTAATATTTTTTTAATCTAAGCAGTTATTTGTAATATGATTGTGGTTAAAAGTAGCCAATACAACATAAGTGATTAAATACTACTGGTTGATGAAATGATAATGGTTAAAAAATATAAAATTTTTTATAAATAAATGCAGTAGTGACTACTCATACATTCATACAGAAGAGCTGTTTGATGCTTTGGTTGGAGTAGATGATGATGAATAAGGCAATGAATATAAGTGATAATACATAAGATCTAAATAACTGTTCATATATTTTTCTAAATTCTACTTAGTATGGTTCTCGTGCATAGTGTGAATTTTATGTGGCCGACCATCCAAAGCATGTGAAACAAGTGACCTTGTATAACCTGCTTGTGTTTGTGCAGTAAACTTAAGAAACCTTTGTGAGTCTGTGTGCACTGTGGTTGTGTGAAAAGTACTTTGTGTGTCTGCCGGCAAGATCCTTTGGCAAAAACCAGGGGACAGCGAGCTGACAGCCATAGCTGTGGGAACCAGGTTGGCTCGAAAGAATGAGCAGAATGAAACAGTAAACACAGATAACTCTGGACAAAATTATTGGGAAATTGTATGTGGCACCAACAGGTTGCGCCAAAACCACAACAGGCCTTATAGGGACAAATGTTTTGATTCAAACAGGTTTGGGGAATGCACTTGTGAGCAAAACATTTGCCACAATTATTTTTGGCCAGCAAGAAAAACAGCATGAATTACAGACCACAGTCAAATTTGCAATCAGAAATGAAACTATTGCTATTCTAATTAGGATAGCAATGAAGCTTCTGTGTCAAGACTCTGCCAAATCCTAAGAAGACCTCTGCTTGAGTATAGAGAAGCTATTTTGTTCAGTGAGATGGTGAAACATGGTGCATTCAAGGTCAGGGTCCCATCCTCAACAAGTTTGCAAATTTGATTTCTTCAAAGCAAATTTAGTAGTGGAATACACTGGGTATGTGGATATCTTTTTCTGTAGATTACATGAAAACACTGGTGTTGCGGGAGAATAGGAATAAAATGGGGATAAATATTTGATATATACATGCTGTTTATTGCAGACAGCATAGCGGTGCTCCGGTTAGCACTGTTGCCTCACAGCAAAAACATTCCCGGTTCAACCCTGGGGTCTGTGTGGGATTTCTCCAAGTACCTTTAAAGACATGCAGGTTGGGATTAGGTTAATTGGTGATTCTAAATTGGCCGCAGGTATGTGTGTGATTGTGATTGTCTCCGACTCGTGATCTGCCCAGGGTGTACCCCACCACTCACCCAATGTCAGCTGAGATTGGTTCTAGCCCATTGCGACCCATGAGTTGTACTAAGTGGTATAAAGAATGAAAAGATGAATGTTTGTATGCAATAAAGACTATTTGTGATGGTACATCATTATATGGTACAAGAGAAATATTGTGTTCTTTGCGGTTCTGCGACTATATCTGATGAATTACTGCTTATGTAAGTGATACATGGTTGTTTTATGACAGACAGAGATACATGTAGACACACAATATGCAGACATCACACTGTCTGACAGAAACAGTGTTGTGAAAACAGTGATCCTCCCGGTGACCTACCTGTTACGAGCCAGCTCCTCTAACCTGACGCTACTACTTCCTGTCATAAGGTGGATGCCAGCAAACCTGGAATTAGGCTCAGTTGCAAAAACATCTTCTTCTTGTCTTACAGTAACTTCGACAATCACGCAGTACAATACAGGCTGAACAACTTAGAGCCATGACTTCCTTCCTTGTCTATATATATATAGTTCTCACTAATGAAAAGAGAGGAGACTTTGACTAAGGGAAGAGAAGCTTTATACCAGCATATTCAAAACCCATGAAATACTTCTCTGTGTATTTACAAAAACATAATACAAGAATAAAAAAGAGAAAATGAACACGTCACAAATGGAATCCCACATACTGCCACAAAACAGAAAACATGAGCCAATTTACAAATGCATCTTCTTGTACTCCCAGTTATGGCTTCAATCTAACACGAAAACAAAATAAAACATCTCTGTTCAGTTAGGATGGTGCATCATCAGTCCATTGCTCCCTTTTGTGATAATTCTCTCCAGATTGTTCTTTAAATAATAATAATGACAATAATATCAAATACACATACAAGACAGAGGAGCTACATTTGTGAGCTGTACATTTTGCAGTAATGGAGGGGAGAGGATAAGGTTCTCAGGCATATTGACCTTTTGTACATGGTGATAATATATCTTGGGCAGTGAAAAAAAAGTTTAAAACATTGCTTAAAAACAAGCTTATTCTAGCTTTCTGTACCAACCAACCTTTCATATCCCACTGAGATCACAGTTTATCCGGATGACAATTAAGCAGGAGTGACCAAAGTGACTTTATAAGCTTGTGTCTTACAGTTTACCATCCATTTTCTTGTTTTCTTTCACTGTAGCATTGTATTGTCCAGAAATGTGGGCCATTGGAAACTAATAAATCCTTTATCTGGAACCATGAAGAACGGCATTAGCACACAGAAGCAACAAATGATAAAACAACAGGTTGTGTCCCCTATTGTTAGATAATGTTGTGTTAATGATTCAGATCAATTATGTTTTGCTGTCGCCGTCTTAAACTTTGGTCCATCCAATGCAGTCACCAGAAGGTAAAATTCTCCAAAAGGAGAAACCAGTCAAATTGCAACAAAGTTTCTCTGACAAAACAATAAAATGCACAAATTCAATGTGCTCTGGCGTTTTGTTTCTTCAATCTCAGTTGGTCTGATATGACCAGCAGCTTTTGATTGCTAAATGTTAGCTAATGTAATGCTAATACAAACCTTAGCAATACAATGGGCATTAGTAAGTCAGTTTGACTGACTTCATGACTCTTTTTACTTTTGTTGCTGTGGCATCATGTTGTAGCATGTACCATTATCCTGTAATTGTCACTTGTAGCAACAGTGTCTACTGCTCAACAAGTTACACAGTCTCGTTTTGTCCTGTAACAAAACTCTTTTTGACTCTTCCAAATGCAGATATTTCAGTTTTTGCTGGAGCTTTTCTGTATAATTTGATTAAAGTCTGAACCAGGAGTTGAATTTGACCTGCACATCCTTTGCCTCACCAGCTCCTGCAAACATGTGATCGATGTAAAGCAAAATGAAAAGATCTTCCATTATCCATGTGTGCGGCTGACATTAGGAATGGAATTTAAAATAAAAACCTAGATTCATAGTATAAAACATAAAAGAAATTGTAATGCGAGTGGTCCTAGTGATTTACATAACCACAAAAAGACTTTACAAATATCTGCACAAGCCTCAAATATACCCAATGGCAATATGATTGTAATGTCTCTTCAATTCTCTTACAGCAACAATTTGTCAATAAAAGACAAAATATATTTGATGTTACAACCAGTTAGATTCAATTTATCTCTTTAAATCCTTGGAAATTTAAGGTTAAGGATTAATAGGATATTGGCCTTTTGTTTTTTGGGCATCAGCTCCGTGACAGGATGCAAAAGGCAGAAACAGCTGTCTGTGACTGAAGTGTGTGCACAGTCTCATACGCACAGTATGCAAATATACAAAGAGTTCTCCTCTGGGTTGTTTCAATTTGGTTCCTTTGTACAGTGTCATCGTTGCAGAGGAAGAACTGATGAATGTAGCAGAGTCACCACTTAGAACAGAGAAACCATGGAGGGGGTTGGTGGGGGTAGTAGAAGGGTGGGGGTGGTAGAAGGACTGAGTCAGGGGCAACTGTCCTGTCCACTGTCCTAGATGGCATCACGTCCGATCTCTCTGCTTTTCACCAATCCACAAGAGCTTACTGAGTGACCGAAGGGACCTGCACCCCAAACCATCACACGCTCATTGTCATGTTTGGAGAATACTGCAGAGATAAGACGGAGACAAATAGGTAGGTGTGACTTTTTTTTTTGTGTGAGTTAACACTTTCTAAAACTACTATTCTGAATTAGAAATCCCTCAAAATGATAAGGATTATATCATATAAGTTCTGTGAATGTGGTCACCTCTCAAGTGTTAAAGGTGCAGTAAGATTTTTTGGGAAATATGTTCATCTGGCAGTTGCTTAACTCTCATAAGATCACTAATTCAAACATTATACCTTGTTTGTTTCATCTTAAATTACTTCCTGGAGTACTGCTGTCACAATAAAGTTGCCAGACAAACACTGGAAAGTCACTGCTCCTGGCCACCAGCACAACCCCTGTAAAGCTACAGTTTCATCTTTACACACTTCTCTTTCTGTACAGAATAGAAAAACCAGATATAATGTCTTTAGTGGACTTAAGATATGCTACTAAATGTTCCCCTGCTTTCCTATCTTTATCCTAAGTGGCCGCTGACTGTAGCTTCATATTTACTACACATATTTACTACAAAAGCCTTACTATTTTTGGAACCTACTCTCCAACTTAATTCGATGGCTGTTCTCAGTACAAGACACATAAGATCCCTCTAATGATTTTATATAGCAGAGGAAAATTGACTTACACTTTCATTTTGAAAGGGGTTAAGGAAGTTTCCTCCCATCTCTCCATCCTCCCTGGGGGTTCCTGGCTGGTTACTCATACTTAAGTTACCAGGAGAGTTCTGTACAAGAGTTAAGTAAAACACAGCTTATTAGGAACTGAACGCTACTAAAGCTGCAAACACCAGGCGTGCGATTGTAAACTGGAGATTCAAAGTAGATAAATATATTCTCTTACTTTAGGGAGACTGTCCATATCACCTGACCCTGACAGAGGGAACACAAGTGCAAAAATAACACACATCAAAATGATGAATTACATTTGTGTTTTTATTGGACAATGGAACAAATAACATAACCAGAAATGTAGTGTCACTAAAAGCTACTTGTTCCTGTACCTAATGATCCATTCATGTGATGGGGTTCCATACCAGCCATTCCCCCTAATGGACCGTCGCCACCTGCACCCATAGGGAACTGAGCCGAGCACACACAAGAGGCAATGATATATCAGTAACAACATTTGCCATCAACAAAATAACAAAAAGCACAAACAGAAAGAGATATATCCCCTTAACACTAACCCGCCCACACACTTAAGCTCACAGAGGGAAAAACTGTCTCACATTTGGTCGGCTTCCACCTGGAGGGACTGTGTTTATCATAGTGTACATGTTGTCGCCAGAGTTGGTTGAATCTGACATAACAAACAGAGAAACAATAACAGGATAAAAAGGCCAAACAAATGCATACACGTATGCACACAAATGGACAAACACACATATACAGAGCTTACCTGCTGGACTTGGCATTATCGGGGTCCCCGGTGGACCCCCTCCTCCTGGAGGTCCCTGAAATTACAGTTCTGGTTTAGATTCATTCAGGAATGAATCATTTACAGCATGCACAACCTGAGCAAAAGTTTAAACTCATGCATGCTGCACCTACCACATAACTTCCTGGAGATGCAGAAGAATAAGGAGTCTGCAGAAACGCAAAAAGGAAATCATGAAAGAAAGGAAGTAACTGTTAAACCTTCTGTTGGGTGTCTTTGTTAGTGTACTTACTGAATTGGAGTTGGGAGGATTTGGCCAGGGTCTACCCCCACCAGGTCCCCTGCAATACACAAACACACGCTTTAGTTGCCTGCTTTTGGAAAGCTTCTTTGTTTCCGGTTCATTTGGGCAGAGTTGGCAACAACAAGCTCTTTTAATGCCAGAGAGAGGTGATGGGAACAAGTAAAAAACACACAAAAAGAAGCCAAAATTGGGGAAATCCAACTCTCAGCTCTACTTCCAGACTTTTTAAGAGTCAAGAACATACAGTGAAGTTGTAATTAAAAGCTACATAAAAATGGCTGAGAGCATCCACTGTAGTGAGAGTAAAGTACATTTAGTTTAATGTTGTCTGTGTGAGTGAACAAAGTCTGGGGATGTTATTTACATCTTAAGGAAGAGAACGCACAACAGGCACTCTGAATGCCTGTCTCTGCAGGTGTGTGCGTGGAGATTATATTACTCACATGTTCATGCCAGGCATCCCAGGACCTACCAGGGCATTCAGTGGTGGTCGCATCCCACCTCCATAGTTCTTAAAAAAAAACCATAAAGACAGCAAACCATCCTCACCATAGTATCTATCACAACCAACATTTTCTAAATATCTCCACAAATCACCTGGTTCCATACCTGCGGCCCCAGCGGTACCATGCCTCTCGGTGGAGTCATCCGCTGCATTGGTCCGCCCATATTTGGATGTCCTGAGGGAAACAGAAAACAGGCCAAACTATAATCAGCCAGGGTGCAGTTTCTGAGATGATGAGGCCAGTGTGTCTAGCACCAAACATTATGTAACATCTCCATGATTTTCTCATTCTAATGTTGATCTGAACAGTAACTGAACATCCTGAATCTTTTATCCTATGCATAATTTATACATTGTCTGGAGAAGTGCGTAGTTTGTGTAAATGGAGTTATACTTAAAGCAAAAAAAGAGATATTTTATTATCAACAAATCCCACAGAAAGACTAAAATAACAATGAATTCCTCCTAACCTCATTGTAACCACAAACGGATATACAGTAGCTTATGCCTCCATATCAATTAACTTCACAATCTTTCACTGTATATCTTTTTATTTACACTAATGCTGTGGTGTAACAAACAGCAATGCCAGCCTGTTCACAACTTTAATTCACATTGAAAAAATGTGAAATTCACATGAAGAAATTCACATTATTTGATTTATTTCATAATGTTTTGGTTTCATGGTCCCCAGAGAATAATCCTACTGATTTTGGTGACCCTCCGACCAATCTTCTCCTGCCAAAGTGAAATGTCTTGATGGCTACCACACAGATTCCCATGAAATTTGGCACAGATCAACCATAGACCTCAGCTAATGAATCCTAATGGACTTTTCCTCAAGTGCACCCATGATCACATGCCTGTGATTTTGAATGAATTCATCTTCTTAACACCTGCTAGATGGACTGACAAATTTTAGTGCAGATACGTTCCTCCGCAAGATATAGTGGAATATAATGATGATGCCTTGGCTTTTCATGCAGTGCCATCATGAGGACAAAATATGAATTAGTCCAATAATTGCAGAACTAAAGTCCCATCTGCTTCATCGGTACTTTGAGTTTAGTCATACAAACATTAACAGCAAGACACTAAAATAAGACAATAAATAAAATGTTAAAATCAGCATTTTGGTGTGGTCATTATGAGCATGTTGACATGCCAAACTCAGCATTTCACTCACTGCTGTGGCTCAGTTCCAGCGTACAGAATCACTAATGTGTATGTGGACTTTTGGGATGAACTGAGATTAGATAAGATAAACCCTATGACAGTAACTCTATCAGCATGCAGCTCCACAGGAAATACCTTTAGATAATATCACAACACTAATATAATTCTTTAATAAATGGGTTGCTCACTGCACATGTGCTATAATATGTCATGTCTCTGTTCGTGAATACCAATGTATCTGTGTGTACCTTGCTGTCTTGTGGGGTCCATTCCGCTGGGTAACATAGGCTGGCTACCTGGGACTCCTCCAAGTCCCTACAGAAGAAAGAGGATCACTGTTACACAGACACTGTCCATTTCTTACATCCACACTTCTGTTTTCTGCCTGCAGGGGTCAGTGCGGCTCCTACCTGATTGGGTAATCTGAGGGGTGGTCTTGGTCCTCCAGGGTAACGAGGTGACATGAATGGCTGGGAAAAAAAAAAAAAAAAGTATAACTGCAGGTTAAATCATTTGGGGTTAAACACTGTGCTTTAAAAACATTTTAAAGCACAGTATCTACATATTTCAAATTTTGATTAAGTTAAGAGAAGGATCTTCAAGACAACTCAAAAATCATGACAAAATATCTGGTCAAAGCCAAATTATAGTCCCGATTTTATAACCCTTTTCACATAGACAAAATTGGTGTAAAAACTGTGTGGAGCACTATGGGAAGTTTTTTTTTTCACTTTCTGAAACAGGAAACCAACCAGTACTACTGCATATGTCTTCTAACCACAGTTCCATGACAGCACTGTGGGGAAGTCAACCACATTTTCATTGGATTGGGTTTTTTGGAAAAAGACAGAATAAAGGATGAGGGTTTGTTAATAATGATGCCAGCGTGTGTGTTAACTGTGTGGAGTCTGGCAGTGTGTGTGTCAGAAGCGCTTTTGCAGCTGTAAATGGGTTCTCACTTGTCATCGCCACAGACAGCAGCAATGCTTTTGCTATGTTTGCTGAACTGATGCTACAGTGGGGAGAAAAGGCCCGCAATGCTGGGGAGGCAATAATTCAGCATGCCACTAGAGAGCAATGGTCCACTTGATTTGATCAGGGTCTTCTCCTTAATCACCCCTCTTCTCATCTCACAGTTGTGTCAAAGGTGATCAAAGGAAATCAGATACAGCATTATAAGCCTTTATTTTTACTATAATTATTTCAAGCTTTGCAACAAAGGCAACAATTGAGTGTTCATGAACAAGTGAGTCAGTAAATGACTAAATTCATGAAGTGATTCAAAAAGTAAATCAAATGTAAAAGTAAAAGTACTCCACATGTAAAAGTACTTGTGGATAAGGCAATGAATTTTCTGGAACCTGTCTTGACAAGCTCCTGCCATCAAAGAACAAGTGATGCTCAGAAGGAGATGGAAAAGGCTGTTCAGACTCAGGTCGGAGTTTTTTGAGAGCGGTGCTGAGAAACGCATATGAAGGCTATTGATCTGTGTGTCAGATGTGGGCATCGGACTTTGGCTGATAATGACAGTTAATCGATGTAAAAGTGGCAGAGTCCTTCTGAAGGAGAACAGAGATGATCTGAGATGTGTTTGTTTTGTTTGCAATATATTTATTTCTCATGTCAGACATTTTTCTCTCTGCTTTACCAAATATACAGTGGTGCTTCCACACACAGATACATGAAGATTGTAGAGGTACTGTACAATAGAACATACAGCACAGGTAGGTTGAAAAAATGAAATAATCATATATGAAAGGAACAGTAACACACCAAGGGTCATAGTAAGACAGGAGAACAATCGTCCATAATTTACCCAGCACCTGTGTGTGTGTGTGTGTGTGTGTGTGTACAGTATACCTGAAAGAATCCTGGAGGGACTGGCCCCACTGGCATGCCCTCCCCTGGGGGAAGGTTCCCAAGGACGGGGCTGGGAGCTGCTGCAGCACTCTGAAACACACACGCACGCACGCACGCACGCACAAACGCACGCACGCACACACAAGAAGGAAATTTAAACTCACAACTCAATCTGCAGAAACTCAATGTCACTTGGCTCGGCTATGGTGGAAGTACATTTAGTTAAGTAGTATACTTAAGTACAAATTTGAGGTACTTTACGTGAGTATTTCTTTAAACTTTCATTACTTACACTTAAATTTACTCTTCTACATTTGCTTGACTTTATTTACATCAAGATTAGTGTTTTATGGACAAAAGGAACACACTTAGAAAATATAATGATGAAAATACCCAACACATAAAATATAAAACAGGTAAAACTAGCTGCACCTAAACAACAGTAAAATATTATATGAATGCATTAGTAATAATGATTCATTGGCATATCACAGAGGCAAATTTTCTGCATTACCTTTACATTTAATACTTTAAGCACATTTTTTCTAAAAATATTGAAATAATCAGCATAGAATAGATCTTTTCTGCCACTGCATAACAAAACTGAATGTAACCCTTGTGTTCAATAACAAAAATGAATATAAAAGAGCTTCTAAAAAGAAATCTATTTACAATACAAAGGAAAATAAAAGCACAACATATCCCACACAAACACACATTTTTCACATTCTACACAGTGCCATTAATGGCACGATTCTTTTCAGTGGGTGTCGATGTTGCACAAAAATGTCTTATAAGGTAAATATCACTAACCAATAGTGATATTTTTAATGCAGGGTATTTTACATTAGTATTTATACTACAGTACAGCTATTTTTAGTTAATAGGCGTCAACATCTACAATACAAACCCTCAACTGAACTTCCCAACAATGAAACAATACATCAGTCATAACAACAAAAAATGAAAATAGCAATCCAAGGGTCTTCCCCAACTATCGCTCTCTTGCTGTCTCTCCCTCACTGGGATGTTTCCTGTATCTGCAGTTGCCCTGCCATGCAGGCCCAGGTTTATTTTTATACCATGTGTTTTTTTGTTGTGCTTGTCCCAGACGGGCGGTGCTGGCACATTTCAGCACTGCCTCTGTCTGCTTCCTGTGGTATTGTACTACTAACTAACTTGGAGTTACCACCCAGCACCGGTCGCTTCCTGAACCTCATTAGGAATACAGAGCAGGCAACATGCAGTGTGTGTTGAGGGTGTACATCTATATATATGATAATGTGTGAACAGTGAGCATATAAAGCCACCATGTGTGTATTTTTTTTTTTTTTTTTGGTATCTGCCCACTTTCTGTTCTGTTTCTCTGATCTCCCTTCTTGCTTTCTCTCTGTCTCTGCAGGCATCAGTTGGGTGTAAAGAGCTCTGGTGAAATTCACCCACAGTCTCTGAAGTTTCCGCCAGCTGACTTTTTAGGTCAGGCAGGAACAAGGTTTAATCAGAGCTGAGATAAAAGCAGACTGACGACACTCCTGTATCCTCCTCTGCTCCACCCCACCACCCTCACTATTCCCTCATCCTCCCTCATTCCCCTCCATATCTCCCAATCGTTAATGTACAACAACAAGGAGCAGGACGCTGTGAAGATTTTTGATTCCATATTCTGCTGCAAACACAGTCTGTATTTGTCTCAGCAGATGAATGTACAGATGGACACAGATGGATATTGTATCTCTATGGTTCATTGGTGAGAGACAGGATTTTGTTTGTTCGTGTGTATAATATCATGCATGCACAGCATCAAGTGTGTGTTATAGTCCCCCCCCCCCATTTCGTTCCCTCTTTTCTCTAGCACCTTGGATTACCCAGAATGCCTTTACTCCCTGGCAGCCTGCAGGTCTGCTGAGTTTGCCTTCACGTAGAGAGAGAGGGAGGGAAAGAGGAGAAAAGAGGACAAAGCTGAGATTATGAGTGTGCATGTATGTGTGTGTGTGTGTGTGCACGCAGTGACTCTGTGTGTGTGTGTGTGTGTGTGTGTGTGTGTGTGCGCGCACTTCGTGTTTGTTTGTGTGGGAAAAGAAGAACTCAGGGAGGGGAAAAAAAATGTACCTGACCTGCTGACAAAGCAGCATTTTTCAAATACAGCAATAAGAAAAAAACAAAACAAAAACATTGCGTTAGGATATTTCCATGCTCCAAGACCAGCACCAACCTCCATTTACAAAAAAAAAAACAAAAACACTAGGAACACTAACTCCTCTGGTACTGACTGTCTCTCTTGATTTTAACAGATCAGATTGAGTCAAATGACATTAGAGAATCAGAATGAATCACGCTGAGAAGGAGCCACAAAGCCTCTTTAGAAGAGAAGCTATGAATCTTTTTTCCAGTTTGTTCTTAAGACGCCACTAAGCAGGGGGAGTCACATGGTTTGCATAGAGATGCTGTCTTGGCCTGCCATAGAAACTGGAGTCTAAAAACTTTGCGCAGACTCGCTTGTTGTTTCAACTTTCTCTGCTAACTCCCCTCAAGAAAAACAATAAGCACATTCCTCAAAATGTCAATTTATTCATTTATGTCTGCAGTGTTTCAATAGGATACTGGCAGAAACGTTCATAGCAGCGATCTGCAGGCAGTGGTAGAAATACTGTAAGGAATGAGACTAAATGATAGCATCCAATGCTACATATCTGACATTAAGGCAGCCTTCAATAATAAGGGTAAAAATTAAAACTTGGACCAATTTAATTCCAATCCACTGTTCATCAGGCATCCCATAAATGAAACTAAATATTGTTTGTCATGATGCAAGGTTAACATAAGGGTAACAATGCTCCATTTGGGTTACCTAAAAATTACAGCTAGAGCAATTAGCTGGGCTAATATATGGCCTGACATTAACTTATTGCACCACAGTGATGGTAATAGAAACATTATTGCTGTTCCACAGTTTGACAACCAGAGGGCATTGACAAGTCTATCTAAAGTAAATCTATTGTTCTAAGAGTACACGTCACAGTTCTTTAAAAACTAATTTAATGGGATTGTCAATGTTCTGTGTTTATGTAAAAAAAAAAAAAAAAAAAAAAAAGCTATAACCTGTACATCAGATCCTGTACATCAGATTTGTTTACCTGTAAAATATCAGGTTGGTATCAGTTGTGTAGTATATATTGGGGTATAGGAGGCAGCTGATAAGTTTAATACTTTCTAATTAATGTCAGTGTTAAATTCAACATTAAAAAATGTTCTCAGATCTGTGACTGGTAGTAGAGAATTATTTGAGCAACATTTAATCTTTACTCCATTGTTGATGATTTAGTGTAACTAAGATAACTGCTGATAGCAGATAGATTAAACATGCTCATGCGCTTAGACCTTTACCTTACTGTACTGCCGCCTTTAAAATACTTTGCAGTCAATTCATGGCTGTTGATAACTGTGTTGACAGTGAGATTGCAGGGTTTCATTTGATGTAATGTGTCACATCAATGTGGTGCACCTGGCTCACATCAGTTACAACAGTGTAGAGGCCAGGAAGTTACTCTTTATGCCATTTTACGCTGAATTTGACTTGCTAGGTTCCTGGTAGCCAGTTCTGTTTAAATACTGATTCACAGCCAAGCTCAACACACTCCAGCACTTAACCTTTGTAAACATGAAAGGCACACAGAGTGTTACACACTGTTAATGAGTCTATCATTTGCACTTCTAACACATCAGTGTTTAAACTTTTCTGACCACGCTCAAAGAGGAACGATGAGATACTGAGCTGGTGACTTTACAACATTGACGCATGGTATCATAGTGTACTGGATGTTGTTGTGTGAAGGTAACTGTCAACAATGTCTTGACCTATTTTAAGACCCAGACTATCTCAGCTGGCAAATGAAAGCTGACTCCTTCTTGTTGAACTCTATTAGTTTTAACAGAATACTTTACTTTCAAGCTGGTTAAGGAAAGAGTCCACACCTTTGCATCCTGTCAAAGTCCCTCAAAATCATCTGACCTCTTTTTTTTTTTTTTTGTACCACCACAATTCTGCTTGTCTGTTTCAGTTTTGCTTCCTTTCCCTGGATTCGTCTCCTTCTCTGTCTCTGCTGTCTGCTATCTTTACAGAGATCCCAGGAAGACATTATTCATTCTTTAGAATCTGAAAACAAATAATCAGTTCAGTCATCTTTCCATTCATCAGTCTCATTACATTCAGCCTTTTGATCTAATGAGATTATTCAACAATTTGCTCTTTGTCTCCAGATGTATAATCTGATCCCTACATTTGTAGATGCTGGCAAAAGTGTTTGTGATGAAACTTGAGGCAGTGGAACGGCCCCCGCAAGTTCTCCAATGAACACCTGCATCTCCTGACAAAAGCATTTGTTGCATAAATTATTCAAACCACCACCCTCCAGGAGAACGCTACAATATACCAGACATACACAACAAGACAACACACTACAACATCACTGCATGTGCCTTGAAAAACACCAGCTTCCACAAAGACTAAATGTCCAAACACAGGGTAAAACCAGATCGATGCCTTAAAAAGAGCATAAACAAAAACAGATTCTGAGGTCCAGGATTTAAAAACAGGTAAAGACTAGAGTCTCATTTCCCATGTGGACTGCAGAGTCAGGGTTATGTTGAGAGAATTTGTCTGCAGCGTTTTGTAAATCACCGAAAGAAATATAAAGGCAACTAAAGGAAAACGGTGAAAAGCAACAATCAAGAAAAAGTTTAGATCTGTGAGGACTAAAACAAAGAAAGGGAAGACCATAGCCAGCCTGCTGCCATCATAGCGCTACACACACGGTAATCTGTACCCTTTCTCCATCCAAAATGACGTACTTTACTGATATACAACCACACTGTTTAATCTTATCAAGCATCTTTTGCTTTACAGGGCTGTGGAATGGATGTTGAAATTAGAGTTGACTCATTATGAACAAACAAACGCAAAACATGTAGATTGAAAACATTTTATGTGAAGTGATCAAAACATGCTGTGCTTTCATGTAGAAAATACAGAAATCTGCTCAAGGAACTGTAGACGTTTAAATGTAGTGCAATTACACTACAGTTCACTACCTTGCAACCTAATCAGACTTTCTCTATACTACATTCACACTACACTAATCCCATCAGACTAAAGGGCTCAGTAATACTTAATGAGATAACTCGCAAACTCTTTTATCCCTATATGTTTACCGATTATACTCCTCGCTAATGTGTGTGCGTAATACACGCAGACTTTTGTGTGTACATGTGTGTGTGAAGGTGGGGAGTCGTTTTCATTCAATACTTCTGAGACTGAGAGACACTCAGAGACGCGTGAGTGGAATCTCAAAAGGCAGTCTGTGTCCATCTCCTCTCTCTCTCTCTCTGCCTCTTTCTGTCGCTGCCTCAACCTGCATCGGTCGCTGTCTGCTTTCTCCACCTCTCCGTCTATCAGGGACACTCTTTGCTTCTCAGACAAACCAGCTCTGTCTTGTTTTTAAAAAAAAGAATAGGGATGGTGATATTTTTTACTTCAACACAGAATTGATCCCACAAACAAGCATTCATGGTTTATCAAAAATCTAATATGACATATTCCTCCATGGTTAACCAAACAAATTATATTCGTTGGGTCTATAAGACAAATTACTGGTTCTGCTTATTTAATGGGACATATGCAGTATATATACAGTACTCTTATTCTTTAAAGTACGCCTGTCACTCAATATTGAGTAGAGTTGCAACTACCCAGTCTTTTCACTGATGACAAGATGACAAATAAATGCTTGTCAGTTTCCATCGTCAAATTACTTGTTTTGCCTCTTCTCAACCCCACAAATATTCTGTTTAATACGATATAAAAAACAAACAAAAAAAATCCTCATAATTAAGAAGTTAGAACCACAGAATGTGTGGAAATTTTGCTGAAAATGTAATAATGCTAACTAATAACTAAGTTCATGGACGAACTAGTGAATGGCCAGTGGGTTAACATATTAAAAAATGAAAAATGACAGCTAGAGGAAACAGTGAGAGTATAAGACAGAAAAGTAAAAATTACAGGTGAGTGAAGCTTGAGGAACAAGGTCCCAAATCCCTCATTGTGTATGCTGGCTGTCTTTGGCACGCCCTTGGGTGGGTGGGTGGGGTTTTGGTGGGGTGTGGAAGGGTTACCACTGAGTCTCAAGGCCACTCGCTGTAAAACAGGATCTACAAATGACACGCCACACAGGAAGGAAGTCTGTCCCTCCTCCCTCTCCCTCTTTCCTGCTCCCTCCATCCTCTCAAATTCCATTAGTCCACTTCCTGAAGAGGGGATTGGGGTTGAGGGGGGTTGGAAAAAAAAGATGCTACTAGTGCATGACACCCACATACACACATGCATGTATGTACACGGTCACATGCAAAACACATTCACATACACAAAGTGTCAGAGCGGAAATAGATTGATTTCTGCGTAAGTGTATATGGACAGAATAAAACTTACGGACAAAACTATACTAAGTTGCAACTAAGGGTTTTAACTAAGAGAGAGGCAGCACAAAAGTAAGGGAGACAGAAACAGAGATACAGCATAGAGATGAGAATGGGTGCGACCATGTATTATTCACAGTCTCCTGTGGCGACCAGCAACAGATCAACATGCTCTACTGTCCAATCCTGAGCCAAACACACTTTGCAATTTCAAAGCAATTAGGCTTAAAATTGCCCTCTGGCATTCAAAGCTGCCTTTCTTAACCAAAAAATGCCATATGCTACACCAGTAAAACACAGCAGTGAGTGGAAAAAAGTGTTCTCGCGGTACATTTCATTCCAGATCTCTGCTGTTTAGCAACAAAATCTGGCTGAGTTCAAGCTGCCAAGAGAAAAAAAAAAAAAACTAATTGGATTCATTGTATGTTGAACATGAGACACATGCAGGTTGCTTTGGCTGATATTCCAGTACCATACAAACAGGGTCTTGTTTTGAAATGATTGCTTTTGGTTAGTTAACAAGATATTTGACGAATACCTTCCTTATGGTCAACAAATTCCAAGTAAAGGCCAAAATCGGCGAGAAATTGATTCTACTAACAAGTGCTTCATTTTTGCAGAACTGTTTGCCTCTACCATCTAGTGACACCTAAATAAAAGGTCCTATCAAGTATGTTGACCACAGCACAATGGTGTGTTATATCAGGAGTCTCATATAGCTTTATTCCTCGATACCATTAAATCTCTGTTATTGGCCAAGAACTATTTAAAACACATCAATGAGTCACATCAATCCCACATACACCGTCCTGGAGCTGTAAATACCCACTGGAGCATTAAATGTGTTAATCCACAAGAGAAACATTCGCCCAAAACTATACTGGCCAGCTGTTTTTAGGAAAATACTGAGCCTTAATAAAAATATAAATATATTTAAATATGGGACCTATTTTTTAAGCTTTTTCTCTTCTGTAGAAACCAGGGCTGAGAGATAAGAAAATCAGAGAGTATGTGTTTTTCGTTTTGGTCAGAAAAATGTAGATTAACGCTGGCACACCGTCCTTGGCTCTCACTGCTCACCCTCTCCGTTCCTCTACATCTTTTCGATCTTTGTCACCGCACAACAGAATTCCTCACCAGCACCCAGAGACTCTCTAGTTTAACATTACATATGATTACCAGGTAAAATGGCAGCACACCGCTCATCTGCTTGGCCTCACTGCGTGATTAAAGGTAGGGTGATATCAGCTGCACCAGGGGTTTCCAGCGAAGGTGGGGCACTGGCCGTGTTTCCTTTATCACTGATGTCATTATCGACCCTTGTAAACATCTCTGGAGCTGTATAATATGTGAGGTGGAGCCTGGGCCTGATGCACTGTCAGATACACATGCACATAGCTGAAAATGATAGTCACTTTGGAGCTGGGGATCCACACTCCACACTCCACACTCCCCCCCCCCCACACTATCTCACTTGGTTCAACAACTGTGGGGGAGATAAGGGAGAGGGACTGAACACAGAGGAGATTAAAGCCTAGAGAAACACAGAGAGATTTGAAAGTCATGGCAGGAGATGAAGAGTAGAATATGTCATGGTCTTTGAATTGGAAAACTGATGCAGAGATGATTGATTCACCTGACGTCCACAGATTCAGTGATCTTTAACAATGAATATATTCACTTGTTTTAAATGATACTGTTATATACATACAGCATACTGCAACTGTAGAGGATGAACAGTGGATTGGAATTAGAAAATGGGTAGAGCTGACACAAATTCAAGCACAGAAAGAGGTGGTTAGAAGTCACTTGCTGCATGTCACAGTCCTACTATTGCTAGAAAGTCAGAGACAAGAGTCAGAAGAAGATAAGGATCTGGGTGTAGCAAAAATACTCTGGGGTTAGTTGGGGTCAAAGTGATAACATGACGATCAGATTGGGTCAGCATTCTCACTTTGCCCTCCTGCTCTCCCTCTGCAGACCTGTCACTACTTTTGTAGCTCTGGACTGTTCACTAAAATCCTTTATACAACCTGTTGGGCATCTGTATAACTTTCTTCTCAGATGGGTCAGGGAAAGTACAGTGTTCACTGTGCAAAAAAAATGCCCTCACTTCGATTTCAAAACTGAAATATTTCATTCCAGTCTTCTGTGATTACTAACTCCAACATCCACTGGAATTAAACAGAAATATCCTTGAAGACCTCGGCGTGAAGCTGCTGCACGTGCGAAAGCTCATATAGCACTGTTCCTCAGACAGCCACAGACACATACAGTAAAATAAACCCTTCAGCAAGCTCCTTATTTTCATACTCAATAATAATAATACCACCTGCAGTCAAACTAGAAATTACTTTCCGGTAGCCCACAGCACTGTTAGAGCTTGTTCTCATTCTTGCACCATCTTGTGTTCCCCTGCCCTCAGTTAACCTCTCCCCTCCACACTGCACCATGCCCTCGTGTTTGCCCCTGCCCGCTGCAGAGCAGCAAGGCGTACATATGTCAACATCACATAAACACTCCACCTCAGCATGTCCAAACATGCATGTGACATGACTCAGCGTAACACACTAGTGGAAAACACACTCCTCTGAGACCAGAAGGCTGAGGGAAACAGGCCAACGAAAAAGGGAGATAATAAGAGACATAAAGAGGAATGCAGAGGGACAGATATAACAAGACGAAAAACTGTTCATTTGAAAGAGAGAGGGCAAGGCAGTGTAGAAATATTATGCATAAACAGCTCAGCATAGGTGTTCATCATTGAAATTTCTCATGTTTGTTTTAAACTGCTGGACACTGTGACAACCATTTCTCTGATCAACCTACGGAAAATCCCCGTTCTTTTTCTCCTTTCACTCCCGCTTCACTCGGCTCACTCTTCATTGCCATGGCGATGATGTTACAGTGAGTCACCTCCACATCTCCCTCCTCCTTAACATCGCCAAGAAGGAACATGCGAGTGTGTGATAGAGAGAGAGAGAGAGAGAGAGAGAGGAGAGAGAGAGAGAGGAGATAGACAGAGGAGGAGAGAGGGCTCTGTTTCCCTGGAAACAGACTGGGGGTCTCCCCAGCCCCCATTGGTTCTCAACTGGTTGGAATCAGCTTGTTACCCATAATGCTTGGAGCCAACAGAGTCTCTGTTTCTAGGTTGTCTCTGTCCTCCCTGTTTTGCTCTGTCTCTACGTATGTATCCACACACACACAAACACTGGTCACAATTCAGGTTTGCATTTCATGCTATTGAATCAAGCTGCTATTCTCAGGTTAGGCTCTCAGATAATGAAAACAGATCTTACTGAGTTGTTTTTTTTTTGTAATTACTGCAGTCAGGAATGACTCAATTTTCAGCTGTTTCTCTGAACAAAATATGATGCTGTTTGCAGCATTTTTCTATGATATCCTGATACTTAACAGTAATGTTCAAAAAGTACAGGCCTATGGGAAAAACTGAAAGCATTTAAGGACCTAACTAGTAATTAGCTTATAATTTGTTCCAGTAAGAGGCAAAATTATCTGCAAAAGAGTTAATGCAGCTGGTGGTAATTAGAAAAATATGCAACAAAGCCTACAAAAAAACAAGTTATAGATGGATTAGGCTGAGGAATAGAAAAATTTTGCTGAGATTTCGATTGGTGGACATACGTTTCAGGAGGCGGCTCTGCCTGTGAAGACGACTTCAGGGGAAAGAAATCCCACAGTCAATAATGGAGCTGCAATGAAGTCAGATTGTTAAGGTGGAATATTTATTTTTGATCTGCACTCATAAAAGTGGTTCTCAATGGGAATATTTAGGTAGAAATTGCAAGAATTCTTTCAATTTGACCATTCCTTGTAAATGAGATTGGAATGAAACGAGCACATTAGACCTGATAACTACATAATAATTAGATTACCTTGTGCACGTAGTGCATCTGAACTGTTACAAATGGACAGGGTCTATCCTCTGCCAAATATAAACATGCTCAGTAAATTTCCTGGCAATCTGTGAAATTTTAGACAGAAAAGGCAAACACATATTGCTAACTTTGCAGGGCTAAAGGACTACAGAACATCAGGGGGGATAAAGATTCATTTTATAACTAAAAAAGCTTGTTCCAAGACAACCACAGAAACCAGAAAACATGCCCATGGTCAAATGTGTGTAGTGTTTAGTGTAGCAGCTCACATTTATACGCTGCATGTTTGTCATTTTCAGTTAAACCCACGGTCACCGCCCCTTCCTGTCCTTCAGCCTCACACAAACAGCACAGTACAGTGTGTGCACTTGTGTTTCCAGCTATATCAAACACTGAGTATCAGGCTGTAAATGAATAAAAGGGTCCTGTGTGTTATACATTTACCAATGTGTGTATCCTTTCGCTGTACAATAAAGCCAGAATATGTATGCTGCTGTTAAATTGAGCGGTATGAATACATTTCCACGCACGAGTGAGAGTATGAATGTAAGATCTGTCAGCGTGAGACGGAGCATTTTTATCAAAGGGGGTTGCTCTTGGCGCTGCCTCTCGATCTCTTCTTCCCCTCTAACTGCTGTGTGTCTGCTATCTCCCACAGTGATGCCACACAATGATACCAGGCTCCCCCTGCTATAACATTTGCCTTTAACACTGCTGACTGTCAATTGTGCATTTTATGCTGCTTTTCCATCTGGCATCCTCTATGTTCATTTTAAGTAATTTCAGTAAGTTTAGTGCCACATTTAAGGACTAAATAATGAATTTCAAAAATAATTAAATAAAACATTTCTTGCATCATTTGTCAAATGTGAGAATTTTGTGGGATGTTTATTAGTCGAAAATAGTCACCAACTTGTCCGCTACTTTAAATTCAAGTTTGACGAATTTAACACCCATCCTCTAGCCAGGCTGATTCTGCATGTGTGACCTAGTTCTCTAGTATTTGTCTCTTCTGGTCGACTTAATAGCATTTTTGTTCTTACTCTAGGAACCCATCACATATTCATACATTGATGAGACAAACAGATACTACTAAAAGCCCAACCACAGGGTGATCATGATAACCGCAAATGTTCAGGTCAAGGAATTTCTATACACCTTGTGAGTTCACAGCATATTTTCAGTCGCAATAGAAAATCCTGATTCCTCCATGAAGACTCCAACCAACAACTCGCTTCAGTTAATAAGCACATTCTTATCTGGGGCTGCACAGGACAACCAGTACAACTGTTCATCACTGATAATCTACTGAAATCAGGAGTCAGGCATCTCTCTTATTATGGACTTTTTCATCTGTTCTTTCAAACCGTCCAAATTTTTTTGTCCGCCCACCTAACACCGGTCTGTAGACAAACTCTCTCCTCCAGAACTCGCAAGAATAATCCAGAGTGAAATTTAAACATGTATCGAGTGTGTGTATAATTATTCTGCAACCTCAACGTGTCACCCACAAACACGCAAACATGCACCAATGCGCTTAACAAAATTTATATGCAGGCGTTTGTGTTTCAATTAAATGGACCACTTTTCAGTAGAGCAAACATTTTAAAGGCTCTAAATGTCATAATGTAATAGACGAGATGCTGCTAATATGCTTAATATTGTTTGCACGGGTCTTTGAATCAATTTCATGCTGGCTCGATTCTTTCTCACTCTACTTTTGAGTTTCTCATATTATAATAGAAATTAGTTGGGGCAAAAGTTTGTTGTAAGAATTCTTAAAAAAAAATAATTTTACTTAAAAAAAAAAGTCTGATTTATTTGTTTTTCATTACAATATATTTGGTTTATAAATCTACTCGTGGTGCATAACTTCTGTTAATATTTTACAGCTTATGTGACATCGGTCAATTTTCAATTTGCACGATCAGGAAAAGCCTGAACTCACATGCAGGGATTGATGCCTGACTCTTCAAAGGCAGAAAAGCAAAAGCGACTGACTTTTGTTCCTAATAAGGCCACTTCCTGACCAAGCATAAGAATTTAAAAATAACTTGTTTTTATGACTTCATGGCCCCTTGCAAATGGAAACCACTCATTTAGCATTGAGAACACAATTTACAAAGCACTTAACAGAACTGTAAACGGCGGTTCTGATGCCTGAAAAGCTTTGTCTGAGGATGGGAATCGATAACACTGCATCATTCTTCACTTTGTTCATCAGCCTTTTCTTTTTTTTCTCCTTTATCATTAGATGACTATATTAATGTTGCAGAAGACCATTCTCACACATTCAAGTCTACCAATATACAGCAATATAACATGCACATAAAATATCATGCACATGTAAACAGCCTTTTAAAAATCACAGCTAAAACTGTTGCTTCCAATCATATTTACTCAAAGGCATTTGTACTAGTAGGTAGATCAAACTGGGATAATGATACAAATCAAGCAAAAAGCCTTCTGAAAATCCCAACAGTTATGAAAGAAAAGGGACAGAAAGATGATGTGATTGAGCCCCTACATCTCCTCAGCATTAATTAGGACTTCATTCTGTAATTAGCTAACTGAAAATAATTATCATTAAAATGTCTGATTAAAATCTCTATCAGTCTGAAAGTCAGGACACTGAAAGAGAGACACCAGCATGAAATTAAGACCTGTTACTTTTGGCGACGTCCACCGCAGTTGTAGCCCTCATTTGCTTTTAATTGAGAGGCAGATTTGTTTGTAGCACCTCTGATTTGATCTGAGAAGCAGCAAAGCATTGGAACAGTTGATTGAAAGTGACCCTGGTCTAATTACAATTGGTCTCATTATAATTATTTGATTACATCCCTCCAGGAAATGTAAGAATAAGATGTTGGTGGTGGTCTCTGCTAATGACGTTAAGTTATATTCTCAGCGATTTCTGAATTGAATTGACTCTGATCAGATAAGAAGAAACAACAAGATATAATTGTTGCCACCTTGAGAACAATTACGATTTCATTTCTGTAAATGTGACTTGGTACTGAGATGTGTTTCAGACTAATAAATCAGAAATATCTGTCAGTTCATCCCTCTTTGTGATTTTTTTCCTCTCTTTCAATCCATCTTAATGTTCCCTGTTTCTCTCCACCTCTCTCTGTCCTGTCTGCCTCTCAGGGCTGAGGTCATGCTGCCCTCCAGCTCCCTTCCTCAGAGCCAGAATGACATCATCACATAGCTGCCTCGTCCTCGGAGTGCCTATTCATCACCCTGATCATCATCGCCAGCATCAGCAGCCTCACCTGCGCATACACACACACACACACACACACACACGCACACACACACACACACACACACACACACACACACACACACGCACACTACTGCCAATAGAGGAAAGAGAAGAAAGCCCCGACCAGTTCTGCAGGATTGCAAGCCTGCCACAGACAGGGAGAGAGAGAAAAGGAGGGAGGATCCTGCTGGGCTAGGCAGAAACCCCTGACCTGTGCACTTCCAACAATACATCTCAATAAACCACGGTACAGACAAATCTGATGAGTCAGACTTCAGGCTACAGAGGAAAAACAACAACATAAAACGCAAGAGAGAAAAGACCACCCACCCCTCCTCCACTTTGCAACTTCCCGTGTAGAGAGGCACTCTTCCTCTCTTTTAGTCACCGGTTAATCTAAAACTTCAAGAGCTTGGGCGCTGCTCGTTGTGTTCCGTGCACTGAATGGTGCATTAATGAATCAACCCATGCCTTCATGTGTGGGAACTGCAGCAGTGAACTGGGAGTCACACTGAGAAAACACAGCAATAAACAATGTTTCCACCACACAAACCACTGTCTGCCTGACTAGTCTGCTCTTCAGCATAATGTGTTCACAATACAGTACTTCAGCTCGATATGTGTGTTTGCAGCATTTTAGATTTGCTGTGCTCTGTGAGAACACAAGTACCATAAACCCTAAGCAGTATGCTCTCCATGCTTTTTTATCGCACACTTTGAACATCACAAGCGTTCAATTAACTTCAGATCAAAAATTTGTAACATGATAAAACCATTTTACAAGGTTGTAAAGACAAGTTGCAGCCATATGATAACCAAACAGTATAGATGTAAGGATCTTGGTGTCTGGCTCTAAATCCTTGTCAGTTTGTCAGTTTATTCTATAATGAAAACAAACAACAATAACAATAATAGAAAAAAATTCTCCCTACAGTTTTTATTTTCCAAAGTCTATTTTTACTTTGCCTATATTTCACAATGCTGCTATCCATCAAATAGTCTTTGTCTGTCAATCAAGACAAGTAGGAAGGAGTTGCACTCATATCAAAGCAAATAAGTTGATGTAATAACTTAATTTTACAAATTCTGATGGATTATTTCACAGTGTCACAGATATATTAATGTGTGAATTATACTGATTCCTGAGTTATGTGAAAGTGCCATAGTGTCAAAAAGAGCAAGCAAAGCTACATTAGACATTAGACCAAACTCACATAGTCATGGAAGGCCTTGGCCTCACTGGAGTGTTCACACGTGTCTCTTCTCTCTGGAGCTGCACAGTACAGGTCCCAGAAAACACTATAACAAAAAGAGAGAAGACTGAGAAACAGCAAAGAAAACAGCAAAACTGCAGCCTGACAGATAAAAATAACAGTCCATTTTAGATGCAGGGTAGTTCAACATTAAGGCATTAAGTGTGACTCTATTATCAACATTGCGGTAAATGGCTTTAGGTGATGGTTTTACAATTTGCAAGCAACAACAATCCAAGGAGGAGCTTTTGGGAGAGTGACCATTTTAATGAATAATGTCAGGGGGAAAAAAAAGACAGCATGCAACTTTAGACACCCGAACACTCACCACCACCACGAGTGCAGGAACCCCGGAGGTTCTCCTAATGTGATGTTCTTCTCCCATCGGATCTAGACAGACAGAGACACGGGGAGAGAATGAGGTGCTTCAGAAGCATATTATGTGTAAAAACATGCCTGACATCTGAATTACCTGCTTTACAAAGCTGGAAAGGGTGCGAGGGAATTCTTATATCACATGCCATTATGTAATTATGTTATGATTCTCATGCCACGGATTCATAAGTGGATAAGTGAGTCTCTGTGTGCCTGAAAGCTTGTGAAAGTGTATGTGTGCGAGTATGTGTGTGTTTCCAGAGTCAGGAGGTGTACAGTCTGAGGTCATAGACATGTACCAGCCTGAGATGCCAGATTAAACCTCTGTCCAACCCACACACCTTTCAGTCTGCTCCTCACCCACATTAACTGTCATTCCGTCTCCAATGCATTTCATTCACACTTCGTTTATTTATGGACTTCTTTATAATTGATATCCACCCTGTATTGATTCTTTTCGTCTTTTTTTTCCTTTATAGTTACAAGGTTTTGTCTTTTCTTTTCCGTCTGTTCACAAACATGATTTGTATCCAACCATGTCTGACAGTAAAAAAGTGTTTATGGCTGTTACTAACTACCACGCTTGAAGGCGGGGTAAAGAGCTGGCTGTTGCAGAGGGTGGGGAGACATGATAATTGCTATAATGAATGCAAAATGAGACCTTGAATGAGAAAATTCTTCCTATTTTCTCACTTGCCAGACTGTTGGTTTTCTCCACAAGTTGACATGGTGTTCATGAGCTTGAAGTATGAGCAATAGTCCACATATAAGAGCTTTATTATGCTGAGGATATCTCCCATTTGGTAAAAAAATAAACTACAGACTTGTCAACAAACTGGCCACAGATGTATTATCACTAGCAGTTACACCAAAATAAAATCCTATATTTTAACACTAACTCATTTTGGGTCATTTTGTAGGAGCGACTGGATCTAGGCTACTCTCTGTTTGAATCTAGTGCCTCTTGGTAACAAACTTGCTCCTGATTTGTAGCACAACAAAAGTATCTCATTTAGGTTGTTTATCTGGTGTGGCTGCAGGTTAGGCCTAGAGCTAACCACCTTGGAATAATGCATGAACACTCCTAAGTTGTAAAAAAGTGTTTTCCTGTTCTTCCTTTTCTCCCAACATGGAAATACAGTAGTTGGTCTTCATACAAAAAGTCTTTTCTCTTGTAGTGTTGAAAGGAAAAGCTTATATTATTAGACTCCTTGTCAAATAATAAAAGCTAAACATTTGAACAGGGAATTGATGGCAGTCTGACCAACACAAGGAGCTAAGGCCGATGTTAAGTTAATTGGCTAACAAGCAGGGTCTGCCAGCAACGATAATAATTTCAGCTTGAATTTCAAGTAGTAAATCTGCATCTTTCATCACTGTCAACAACTTATGTGTTGTTTAGTCAAATCAAACTCTGGGCATGGCCACACCATCCTGTGAGTGCCCGAACCTGTCGGATCTCAGAAGCCAAGCAGGGCTGGGCCTTGTTACTACTCGGATGGGAGACCACCTTGGAAGACCAGGGGCCATTAGCCTCAGCCACTGAGGTTGCACAAGCCAGTGCAGCTTCAGTGTCGTCCCAAGCCTGAGTAATGAGGAGGGTTACGTCGGGAACATTTCTCATGTTCGTCTTTTTAATTTTCCTCCCTGAAAACTTTCATGTGAGTAAAAGAGTAAGAACTGTTGTGCCATCAGCTAAAATAAGAGGAAAAACTGAATCACTGCACTTTAAATCAGACCGTCGTGACCTCAGCTGCAGATCAGACACAGTGACGTTGAGAGAGAATGCTTTCCTTCATGTTTTCTGTGGGTGGGTCTGGAACTGCCTCTTTTTGTTTATCCCACATGTTTTTAGTCTGAGCTCTAGTAGTTCTAGTAAAGCTAACTTGAAACATTAGAGGTAGCTAACAATTTCCCTACACAACATTACAAAGAAGGATTTATCATAACTCATAACTGTTCAAATAGTACAAGAGATGCCAACTGGACATTTCTCACATTTAATTGCCTGTAGCTCAGTCCAAACATGATTGCAGACAGTTCAGGTCAGGACACTTTTTAGCGCTGTCTTTTATGTCCCCTTTCATCTGGAAAGCATAGGAAAAAAAAAAACTAGCACTCCCTGTGCCCACATATCCTGTCTTCTTTGTGGTCTCCTGGGAGGTTCATTCATTTACCTACATCATGCTACAGTGAGATGCCTTCAGCATGATTGCTGGCAGATGTAGACTGTGTGCAGGGACTGAGCCCTTCAGAGTTTTCTTTCTACCTATATAAATAAACTTTTAACCTTTTTTATTTTTGGAGTTTATTCTTTTTCTCCCTTAGGTATTCCGCTAAGGCTTCAGTGTATTTTTGTAATTATTGTTTATGCCATCATTTTAATTTGACAAGGTTTCTCGTCGTCTGCTCTTCTGAGCTGCCTGCCTTGATAATGCGCTTGCATTTAGGTATTTGGGTCTGATTCGTGACTAGTTATTCCGCGCTCTTGTTTCCTAAGCATGAGGTTACACTATAACCAGATGTGGATGATAAAAAGTGAATAACAGGCCTTTAAAGCCATGTTTTACTCCACCCAGCAAGAGCTACATTATGGTGCAATGTTTACTCTTTGTGCGTGCATATGTGTGCATGTGTATTGTATACAAGCTGTGTTTATACTTGTTGCACTCTTAGCTAATGCGTTCCCACACTTGAATATGACACCGCCTATCCTTTTTATCTCTCACATCTGCGGAAGAGAGAGCAAGTGATATGGCAGAGGAAAGGGTGTCAGAGAGACAGAAGTGTGTGTATGCGCATATGCACGAACACACACCAAGTCAGAGTGATGAGAATTGGTGCCAGCTGATGATGTAACCTTTTCCATCCCCCTCTCTTTTGTTCTCCTCTTCCTCTGGCTGCTGTACAACAAGCCTCTAGCCACTGTCTTCTACACTGTAATTTACCGTCACTTACGACGAAGCACCAGAATCAACTGACCTCGTTTTCACCCCTTCACCTTTTTACCTCAGCAGAATTAAAGTGAAGTCAAGCTTGCGTCTTAGGGAGTGTGTGTGTTAGAAAGATCAAAAAGAGAGCAGGCAGATACAGAAGAATAAAAAAGGACAAGAGTGAGACTGAAAGAGATCAACAAAGAGCTGCTGTGCAGACCAGAGAATGATGTCAGTCGAATACGTCAGCTCCAGTCTAAAAACTGGAACTCTCTATGTGCACTAGCTCCAGCCCAGTAAATTCAACACTAATGTTAAAAAGCCCGTCTGCTGCTACTAACCTGTCGGCTCAGCACTGGAAGCCCAGGCTAATTTAATTAGCTACTACACTTACTGGGCACACAGTAAGAGGGTCAGAGCACCCTTAAGAGTGGACACATAAAGTACCCTAGCCGTTCTCTCTGACACACAAACACATACAATATGACTTACCTCTGAGAGAAAGGTCTGTGCTGACTTCTGTGCTCCTACATGCAGCAGGTATTCATACACATACAGAGCTAACCTGCACAGAAAAACACAGTAGGAAAGCATGGGTCAGTTTGTTCAGCAATTAGTAAAAAAAAAAAAAACTGGTTAAATGTACAGTATTCATTCATTCTTCCATTCATCCATTCATTTCTATGTCTGAACGTCTTTGAGTGTCAAGTCGCTCTCATATATGTTTATGGACCATCTCCATCTTACTTTGGGGCCAGAAAATTTAGGCCCTAAGACAATTATGCTTCCTACTCCATATTTAAGATAGAGCCAAACCTAACATTCTTTCAGGATCATAGAAAAATAAAGATACGAACTGTAGATACGAACTGCCAAGCAGCTCTAGAATCCAATGTGTGGTGATGTGTGAGGGTGTCACAGACTGTAATAAATCTCATGAGAAACTGAAAGACACACACCGGCATAATAAGAAATTCACTCAGTGCCATTCTAAATCTGAAAAGCCAGATCTCTGAAGAACAAACAATACTACAATAAGAGCACACTTGGTGGGACCACAGTGTGGGACACGTCACCCTGGTACCCTGTGCTCTCCATGGACTTCCTCCCATGCCTTTGATCACAGTTAGAATTAATTAAAGTCTTGATTTGTTAAACAATTCTCCTCTTTGTGTGTCCGTGCTAGTACCCACTTAGAGAAGGAGGTAGGGTAATGATCTACACAGGAGATCAATAGTACATCACAATGACTCTGAATAGCACCCCGCGAGAACAAAGTGTGACATACATGTTGGGAGTTTATGCTTGAAAAACCTGGATAAATGATTAGTAATGTACCAAAATATTTGATCTGTTTTCTGTTGATCACCTAACTGATTGAATGAGCAGTTGTGTCAGCTATACATACTAATACAACATGCACACATAAAACCAGCATAAACCCAGTCAAGCTTTGATCTGGAGCTCGATGTGTCTCTGTGTGTACAAGTGTAGGATCATGTATTGTCAGGTGTGAAATATGGTCATACTGGAACACTAAACTGTCCTAGACCCCCCCCAAAAAGGTGCTACAAGAACTACTGCAGCCTATCCAGACTCCTTCAATATCGAGGTAAAAATAAACTCCCCAGACAGCCGTGTCTGCCTGTCTGAAGATGATGGACTGCACACCTTTCTGCTCTGCACACAGGTATGCCGTGTCTTCGGCCCAGCCACCCTCCCTCTCGCTTCATCCCCCTTCTCCATTTCCATCTTTCTTTGCCATCACTTTCATCCTCATTCTCCCCTCTTCCTCCTCCTCTTTCACTGAGCCTTTTCTCTCTTGCTTGCGCTGCTTTCCTCTTGCACTCTTTTTGGTAAGAGGCCATGTTTGTTTAATACTGAAAGGATGAAGGGAATCTTTTCTTCTCTATCCTTCTCTCCCTCTTTTCATCCCTTTCCCTTCTCTGATTCCCTCTTAGCCAGGCTATGTTTAACCAAAGAGACGGCGACAGAACATTTCACAGGGACAAGGTTAACGTTACAATGTGAGGCTTGACAAAACTCTTGACACCTCGACAACTTAACATGAATAAAAGATGTGCCCTTTTTTTTTTTCAAAGCACTGTACAATTCTGAACATTTCTAGGAACAAACTTGTTCAGTCGCTGTATTCTGCATTGTTTTTCTGTCGACCTGTCTAAATCTGTCACTCTCCGCTATGAACCCTAATGTCGGCTACAGCAGCGTCAGTATAGAACAACTTATTAATACTGAAAGATCTCATGTATCTGGGATGAATACATTCACAGTGATGACAATAAGCCTGGCAGCTGCGTGACTGAATTCATTGTATCAGTAAGAATAAATAAAGAAATGAAAGCTTGTGTTCAGCATGCACTGGCCTGTATCCAGTTTCTGTCTACTATCACACAGAAATACAGCCTTGCCTGAGAGACGGAGAGGTTTGACCTATGATTGATCTCGCAGGAGAAGATGTGACCTGTGGCCTCAATGTAGAAAAAAGGGTCAAAGAAAGTGTGGAAATAGAGGAGGGGCGGACGGATGAGGGCAGCAGTGGAGAGAAAGGAGAAAAACATTACAGGGTATCAGAGGTAAAGGGGTAATGCAAGTTTTAGAGAATAGACAAAAGGAAATGAAATATAAAGGATGTCCTTATTCATTCACTGCTGATGACCTTAAACACAATATGCATTGATGCAAAAATGCACACATAAATCAGACTTTCACCACACCTCTACCTCCCTCCCTCCTATCTCCTTTTATTTAACACACCCCAACAACAGGCGGAATTAAAACAGGACTGAGACGCAGACAGCAAAGCAGCAGATGGAGGCTCTCTGTTAGCATTCAATATCTATTGAACTTTAACTCAAAACTACTAATTTTCTCAAAGACGAGTGAAAGGCTTTGAAAACACTAAACCCCCGCTCACACTGCTTTCTCATTGTTCAGTTACCACTTGTTCAGCCGAGCCTCGCGCTGATAAAAAGCACCCAGCTATGTGGAAGTCAGCTGACTGACAGAGTCAAAATACTGAGAGGAGATAAGGCTGGAGGATTAGAGGACGAGGGGATGTTCAAGGTTAAGAATCCTCTAAATTTGACATATTAAAGTGAAAGCATTACAAAGACGCACTCATCATTAAATAAACTGTCACTTTAAATAATCTCTGCATTAGAGTTTTAGGTAAAAGTTCTCAAAGCGAGGCAGTCAATGCATTAATAATAGTTTCTGACTCCACATTAGTCCATTTCCCATTAAAGCTCTTTTGGTGTTTGCCCTTGCTGTCAGACATACACCAGAAAATTTAGTACATTTTTTCTTTTTTATTTCCGAGCTGTCTACCCTGGCAATTTGTGTTGTAAATAAGAGCCACTTTACATTAATCAAAGCTGCAACCAGGATGATTGAAGAGATCAGGTGCCTCCCACTTTGCTTGGTCTTCCTACTAAACCATGTGTCATGTGAGGAAGTGTTGGTGAGTGGGTGCAACTGAAGAAGGTGAGGCAGTGAAGCGGGGGGGGGCTTTGAGATCTACGCCTGACCCCTTTGTCCTTCAGCTTTAAGTGGTTTTGTCTTCTGTGAGTCACATTTAATTAAATTCATATTTAGAGCAGACCCCACTCTCTGGCTGCTCCTGTAAACCTGCACAAGATGAACCAGCCATGAAGCCTGAAGAGTCAGAAACTGAACACAGCTTAATGAAGGCGGCGAGCAGAAACAGCCACCGGCTCCTCTTCCTCTTCTACCTGTTACTGAGCCACATTGAGAAGAGTATCAACCTCTTTTCCCAGGATCAGCATTTAGGAAGGACCAGTAGATCACTGCTAATCAATTTACTGCCATGGTGATCAAAGTCTGGGGAGCTTAAAATCACAACAGACAACAGCATTAGTGATTGGTTTTGCCATGTATAGATTAGCTCCAGATTATTTCATCCTTGTTAGGGATGAAATGGAAAAGTGATTATACTTCTGATCTGAATCGGCATGTTAATCGGCATGTTTACAATACTTGCTAGTCTGCTGACACATACAGTGTTTAACCAGGAACATCAGTTCAAATGTTAGGATATATATGTGGGGAAAAGTAATAAAATCCTATACACATGTTGTGCCACTGAAAACGCCAAAAAAGCAATTCCTGTTCCAACAGTATGTTAGGTAATATTTAGGGAGTCACAAATTTTCTTTCGTAGCTGCACATATTTTTCAGATAAAGCTGCACCTACAGATATTTTTTTCTCTAAAAACTACTTTTTTGTCTGCCTCAATACAGAACTACATCAGAGACTGTGTTTGTCTTATCGCCTCTGAGTAAGAAGCTATAAATTTACCTTCTTTGCCCAAATTAAATTGTAGCATTGGGTGTGGGCAGTGGTAGGAAATCATCTCTACCCACAGGAAACGATGAATAAATGTCTCCTATAGTCGTGAGAAAGCGATGTGGTCAGAGAAAGATGTCTTGTCCCTTTGTTCTCTGTATGTGATGATCAGAGGATTTAAGCTGCACAGTGATGAGTACGCTTTGTGCAGTTTAGTCAAGTCAAATGAAATGAGTTCTGGGTATTTAAACCTGCCACTTCAAGGTTGAATAACTGTCACATTCTCAACTTATGAAGTTCACATGATCAAACAGGTTAGAAATCAGTGGCTTATTTTCACCACCAATAGATACAGATTAGCATTTAGCATTTGCATTAATTTGAAGTCATGTTTCTTGCCACCTGATGAAACAGCTCCTTTTAGCTCACTCTCGTACCCACTTAGGCCTATTACACGCCTTTCAGTGACGTGAGCTACACTCACAATGGTGTTTAATCCGGATGGGGCAACAGGTCGTCTGGTCTCGTAACCTCGGTTTAATGGTTCAAACTTTGCTCTAGCAAAATGGCATTTCTCATAGGGTTGGAAATATTAATAAATGTTATTGACAAAGATTTAAATCTATTTAAATCACTACCTGAGTTGCCTACAAGAGAGTGGGAATAAAGAGAGGGTACTGCATGACAGGGAAAAACAAAATTAAGTTCTGTGCAGTGGTTTAGAAATTATACATATTACTTGACAGTTTCAAAGTGTGTTATATTTTGATTTACTGAAATGAACAATAGTGTACGATGCATTATATGTTTCTATTTTGGTTCAAATTAACAAGTGATTTCTGAAACCTATAACTTGATAGACAAATGAATAAAAGAAAAAAACTAAAACTAAAAAAACTAAACAAAAAAATATACAGTCAGAGACTGAAATATAGCCCCCTCTCCATCTCCATCCTGGAAAAAAAATATTGCTGGGGTGACAGGAGCAGAGCAGAAAGAGATGAAAGGTTCTGGTAAAGAGAGCAGAGTAAAGACAGGGGATTAGAAAGAGAGAAAAAAAAGGCAGATGGGGAGGATGGAGGTGATGGGTGCTAGCGAATGAGTCCCAAGATGAATACTCGTGAGATCTGTAAACTTTCATATTCTAATGCTGAGGACTCTCACTGAGCAGTGTCTCCGTTAGCCAGGCACCCTGCTGTGACCTCCTTCTGCAAATTAACACAAAACCCTGCAACAAAAACAGCTAGGCTAAAGTAGACTCGATTCCAAGCCTTCTCTAAGAGAAAAAGCAAATGACTGCACGCTGTGCTGAAAACAAAACCTACAGAAAGGACCAGATTAAAGATACGCAAGCCTACTATATCTATTGCAATGGATATCATTATATTTTTATAAATGAATTCCAACGAGTTCTGTGTGAGAGGTAATAACAATAGAAAAGTAATCCTAGATTGAACTGTGAAGTTGAAATACTGTAATTATCTCCTGGATATGCTTACCTACTACAAAAGACTAAATTACCATCTTAAATCTCTGCTGTGTGTTCACAGAAAAGAATAATGTTAGTAAAAGTGACACTGTGAAGTATCTACTGAGAGCTATAGTGTCTTTGAAGCACTTTGCTTTCAAGCAAATTGAACACTTTACAGAATAATAAAGCAATAAGGAGAAATAATGTAACTCCCTCAAATTTCTCATAGATGAAATATAGTAACACCTTACAATAAATTAAAACAGCACGAAGCTCCTGTTAGTAAAATCACAATGTTTAGCTACAGCACCGTTTTTAATACTATGCTTTCGTTTTAACTGACCATCATTCAGTCAGTGTTGATGAGGATCAACTTGTGTTTCATGTTGTCATAGTGGGACAGCAGTAACCTCATGTAAAAAGGCAGAATACCGTGCAAAATGTTAAAACGTTCATCAGCTTTATTAGAGGTTAATCGTGATTATAGATGTCTTTAAGTGCAGATAGAATATAAAAAGTCTGACACTGGCCAATATTGGTATCAATATTTGCCAGTTTTTAAAAATCCAAAAACAATGTAGGTAACTATCTATTTTTTATCTAACCTGTTGTTATTGGTTCCTTATAAATATAAAAAGTATATAAAATAAATATAATAAATCTAAAAAGTATATAAATATAAATATAAAAAGTCTGACACTGGCCAATATTGGTATCAATATTTGCCAGTTTTTAATAATCCAAAAACAATGTAGGTAACTATCTATTTTTTATCTAACCTGTTGTTATTGGTTCCTTTTTGTTACTTACCCTGACTGCACTTCTCTCTCATAATACAGAGCTGCAGACTTCAAGAGGAACACGAAACAAAGACACCTGTTTTTGACTCTGAGGTAGGATCATCAATTTTATTATTATCTTCAATAACATGCCAAGGCTACAGTGAAGCTAAAGAATCTCAAATTAAGTCCCACCTAAAGGACCACCATCAAAAGAGCTCCACCAGTGGATGAGAAGAGTGTTGGTAGGTTTGGGTTTTGACAACTCTGGCGAGGATAGAGAAGGACCCAGCCATAAAGGGTAGCACTGCGATGAAGCTGCTGCCCCTGCTGAGGACAGCCCTGTGTGTGACAGCCAAACACTTTCCCTGATTAATCAAGCCTAGCAGCAGGGCTTTATGTGCCATTAAGAGTCTTGCTAAATGACTTCACTTCATTCATTAAAGTGGAGCATCCTCTACGGGTAGAGCAGCTCTGCTTGCCAGACAGACAGACAGACAAATGAAAGCTGGGAGAGAGATGGTGGTGGGGCAGCGATGAGGGTGGCAGGGGCATTGAGGCAAGATAAACAACGACAAATATAGACCCATTACAATGCTGAATTATTCATCTTGTACGAAGGGCTTCAGGAAAACAACAGAGGCAGGAAAAAAAAAAACAACAAAAAAAAAAAAAAACAATGGCCTAAACAACCATGAGGATTGAGCCTTTATACAGAGTACAGCATCTTCAAAAGAGGTCTATTTATGAACACACCTTGTCTGGGAAAAGTATAGTGACCAGATCACAGCCAAATCACTTTATTTGGAAAATCAGTTTCCAGCGGACTAATCTCATATGCATTTTCATTGTGCAACAGTATAGTTTTAATGAATCTGTGCAAGCGAACTGAACAGATAGGTGCAAGTGAATTAATTGTTTGAAAGCACTGCAAACTGTTTGTTTGAGCTATTCTTTTAACTCCTCTGCAAGCACACACATACACAATATGTGCAGAAATATGTGCAACAAAGCCAAGAAACAAAAAGAAATACATTGATGATACTGAGGGAAGGACAATGGGCAATTTACCAGTCAACAGAGAGATAAAGACAGTGATGGAAAGAAAGATAAAAAAATAAAGATTAGCAGCAACAAGAGAAGTAGAAGGTATAGAGAGGATGAAAAAGAGTGAGGAGAGAGAAGTAGATGGGGACAGAAAGAAAGACAGATGTGGAGAGAGGGAGAGAATAAATGATTAATGAAAGGAGCTGGGAAGAGCAACAAGGGGAGGTCAGGACGGTGCAGAAGAGGAGTGATGCTGCAGCCTGGGAGTAAAGCTGAAAAGGACAACATTATGAACACGCCTGCTGCTGTCATGCACCTTAATCCAGGAGGATCTCTGAGGGAGATTGAGCTGGTATTAGGCTTTAAGACGCATCCCTTTAACACTAGATTTGCACAAGTGGAACAGACCCTGACTTCAAAACATTTCAAGGCAAAATTTTAGCCAGTAAATACATTTCTCTCATTTTGATTTATAAAGATAAACACTAGTTGGTCATTATGCTTCTAAAAGGTTCGGTGTTCATTGACACAACAGAATGCATTTATAGCACAAGGCAGCTATTGCACAAGCATCATAAGAAAGTCTGCACGTGTACTATATCATAATGTAGAGGAAAACAACTACCAACATAGAGATGATTTACTGTATTACTTAAATATTGTAAGACTGTACAAAGATTTCCATTAGACTCCTTCAACTCCTCAGTCAAATACATGCCTTCAATTAATCCCCGACCGGTGGTGTGCTGTGGCTCTATCACTGGCTACTTGCTGATGCATTTCTAATTGGTATTTTTGCTGATGGTCACAAGTTAAATCTATATTCTCCATTACCCTTCCATGGAATCCCATGGGGTCTGTCTAATGGCTCCTACTAAAGGCAGAGCACTTGAATAGAGATATTCATATAAAGTATATTCTCTCAGATGCTGACTGGCTTCCGCGTAGACTTCAGCTGCAGGTCCGGTGCATAATTTAAAGTTGGGAGGAGCAGTGAAAAAGTTCTCTCCAGCTTTGAAGATTAACAAAACACGTGTCATAATCCTACATGGAAGCAGACCTGAGGAGAGACACTCACAGTCAAATAAACTGTGTTTTATCTGCTCATGTTCTCTGTTTTGTCTCCACTGAGATGGTCTCACATGCTGCCTTGCTGAGCAAATGTTTGTCCTAGCCTTTATCCCTCTCACTTCCACAACACATAGTAAAGCCCTTAGTGGAGCTTTGGCTGGGTGACAGGCCTGAACGCTCCAGCACCAACTTGGCAAAGAGCAGCGTAGCCTGTGCTGGCTAAGGACAGCCGGGTTGAACTGAGCTGGTCGACTTCAGAAGTGTGTGAGCAGTTGACCAGCAGCACATATAAAATCTCTATGACAATACGCAGGTGGCTGATAAAATGCAGTCACGTGATTTAAAGGTACTTGAGGGACAATGATGTTGACATGCAGCATTGTACTGTATGTTCCGCAATCATCTGAATAAAAAAAAAAATTAAGAGAAAACGTTTCTTATATTTGTCACATAACAAGGAGCTGTAACTGAATGTGCAGCTGTAAAAAGTGAAGCTGATCTCACTTCTCTCCTCCTACAAAGAAAGGAATTTGCCAGTAGAGAAAGGTGAAATGTCATGCGTAAAAGCATAAGTTAAAAGAATGAAGCTCATATCCTGACAGAGAGGAAGAGTCCCGTGTTCTTTGGCCCACCTCACTGTAAACCTTGTGTTTACCTTTCATTAACTGGTCCCAGAATCCTCTCCTCCCCCTCCCCACCCTTGAGATAGCCCAGTACAAGGTTCAAATAAATGAAATAAAATGGCTAGTTGACAAATATTAAAACAACAAAAAATATGCTTGAGTTAGAAGCTGGGTGCTCAGAAAAAAAAAAAGTTTATTTTGTGTTTATTTATATTAATACAGTGTATGTAGGTATTTTATCAATTTTTCCTCTGTAATATGCATGTACAGGTGAAGGCTTATAATTGCTTATTTGATCATATAGTGATACCTTAACTACTCTGTTAAACAACTATAATGCACTACAATGCTGCAGAATATGGACCAGTATTGAATGTTCTGTTTGGATCCTAAATGACAAAGAATAATGTGTGAGAAAAAAAATCTCATAAATATATATATATATATATACATACATACACACACACACATATATATATATACATACATACATACATTATATATATATATATATATATATATATATATATATATATACGCTCAAATTTGTAGTAGAAGTAAAAATTGTAGTAACCAAGGCTCCTTGGTTAACAGGACTAAAACAGATAACAGTGAATTTATCAAGACACTGTGACTGCAGGTCCAACTGCAGCAAACCTCCACCCTGTCTTGTAAGGACACAGCCTTATCTGCTTTGGGTGCAGACTATTACAGAGCTGCCAAAATTATCTTCAGTATCAATTAATGTGCGACTTATTTACTTTTAAAAACATGCAATTCCTAATTTAAATGCTGTAACTAGGCAATTCATTTAGTGCTTAATCAATAAGTCAATAAATTATTTTACTATACTGTCAATCAGCTAATGAATTTATAACTAACCATTTCAGCTCTGTTCATTAGATACAGTCCAACAATTTATTCTACTCATAGCCGACATGACTGTTCGCATCAATTGGATTTTTTTCTGTTATAGATCATATTCCTACTTCATGTCACTGAAATGTTTGCAGTCAAATAAAACTGTGAGGTCAATGATGGCATACGAATATTGATAAATTTATCCTTTTTCCTTTGTGTTTGGCTGTGAGTTCAGTGGGTGGTATGAAACAGAGAACATTGACTGAATCCTGGCAGGATACACTCCCCCCTTTTGCATCTTGGAAACAGCAAATTAGTGCAGCTGCAATTAAGACGTGAACAGACAATACAATAAAAAGGAAGGACCCCCCCTCCCCTCCCCCCGCCCCCACCAACACATGCACAATCAGACAACATGGAACAGTTCTTGTTCTGTCAGCAGTGCAGAGACTCTACTGTCTCACAGTGCAGACAACAATGCCAAGGGCTGAGATAACAGGAAGTGCCAGCTTATCGGAAAAAAAAAAAAGAAAAATGAGAGCGCTGGTGAGAGAGGATGATGAGCAAGCTCGCTGTTTACCAACACTTAACGAGCAAAAATCCACTTCTGCCATTTCTATAAAAATATGTCATTTACACGTTGGCTTCAACCATTAAGATTTTTCTACAAGTAAAATTTGTTTGCAGAACATGTAAAGTGGATAAATCAAATAAAAGTGCAGGCAAATCCATCACTTTCTTAATTTGAGTTCCATTTCATTGGCTTTGATTTGTTTAGATTGAGTCACCTCTCGTGGGGAGTTTGTTTAATTTCACAGCTGAAAGAACACCAATGATTTTTAGGAGTGTTTTCCTTGTTCAACTTTCTCTACAAGCTATTACAGTAAATCTTGAATGCAATGTAGCCATAAAGCCCAGAATATCAAACTGCTGTTTACAGAGAGGACTTAGAGTTTGATGACAACATTTAGTGATCATACAAGGTTAATTACTGTATTCTTTCAAAGTCTATTTTTACAGTTTCTTAGGAACAGGGACCTTTAATGGATTATAAGTACGCAGGCTTCAATGTAACAAAAAATTCCCAGCTCAGTAACAATTCACTTTGCAGTTCAATAGCACTCATTTCAATTCAATAACTCTGTGTTGTCGTCATAGTTAATAAATGCCGTATATCAATATATATATATATATATATATATCTCAATGGGTTGTAAAATAATGAGAAATTCCTTTCAAAATTCCCCAGATCCTAGTTAAATGTCTTTAAAGTTCTTGTTTTTTCTGACCAACAATCCAAAATTAGAGATTAATTATTTATTAATTCATTACTATGATTTTAAATAAAACCTCTCTCTTCAACACCTCTCTACCTCTCTAACTTTGAATCAGGGAAAATTGCATATGAATATGTGGGCCCTTTAAAAAGAAAATACACACACACACACACACACACACACACACACACACACACACACACACACAAACACAAAATTAGCTCTTCACTAAACCCAGCCTCCATTTTGTTTCTGTTGCTTCAAGCTTTACATTTCTGCACAGATCATTATGTAGTTACAGTGGTAAAAGTGGCAGATTTCCCACTAGAAGCTGTGGTAAGACAGGTAGACACAAACAAGCTTCCACATAACTACATGGTGTGAGACGAGACTCAAAATCACACAAGTCAGAGCCACAATCATGTCGCTGTGCACAAATTTATTTTCTAGTCGAATGAGTTATTTTAACTTGACCATCTTTCTTTTTATCCAGTTAGCTTAGTTTGTGGAACATGGGACTCAATCTCAGGGTTATGGGTTTGAACCCCACATTGGGCAACAAATCTGTAATAGCTGGTCCAGAGCCTGGGTGAAAAAGGGGGAGGGTTGAGTGTTGTGCTAGCAAGCTGTCCCCATAAAATGCCCCACTGCTACAGAAATGATGAGTATCTCTTCTGCTGCTATTTACACTGTGAGTGAGTTGGACTGTGCTCACAGCAGTGGAGAGATCTCATCAGCACAGGAGGAACTAAGACTAAGATCTTTCTTCCTCTGTTACACACTCATGCAACAGGGCTAGGGTGTTTTCCTTGCTGCAATCCCTTGCACTGTGCCTCGCCAACGCCTCCCTGTCTTACAATAGCATGCAGGACCTGGAATGTGACAGCCTGGGATGTGCTCCTCTCCCACCAGGTCCACCATCCATGCAGCAGCACGCCGTCATTGTTCAGCTCACACAACACAACATTCCACAATCAGCAGCAACTCTAACAAAATCCAGAGGGAGAAGGAGACGACTCGGAGGACTCCATTGCACTAATCTTATAAGATTAGAATTCCTTTCTATGGGGCTCTATTCTTTTGAACAACAAAGCTTCGAGAGGAGATAAAAAAAACTGATACAGATGAAGGCAATCTAGAGCAATTTGGGGAGAATGTGAGGGCTATTAAGGCCTGCACAGAGGCTCTGGAGGAAGTATAAATAAATGACTAACTATTCAGGGAAATAAATCTTGCTGCAACATGAGGCTGTATAAATTAGCAGTAAAATGTACGCACCAAGATGTCTGTGAATAAATAACACCATTTAATAACAAGAAAAATAACACTCAACACAGAAAACTTGTACTAGTTGTATACATTTCAGCACTAGAGCCCAAAGTTGCCCTGCTCCTGCACCGACACTCATTTATCATTCCTGCTTCTCTATGGTATGACATTAAGTAGACCTTAAAAAGTCAAGAACTCTATGTCAGCGATTTAAATCCTAAACGAGAGGATATACTGCCGTGCATTGAGAGGGGAGAAAATGTCATTGTGGACTTTATAAGGATCAGTGGACAGACAACCTGTATGTGGTCATGTAAGGATGGTACATTTATGGAGAATTACAGTGAAGAACTCTGTGGCTTAACTTGACACAACAGACAAGAGGCAACTAAAAGGAATACAGAAACAAAACTGAAAGCTGTGCAGAAAGAAGGCACAGTAAGAAAAATGTGTGTGTGTGTGTGTGTATGTGTGTATATGTGTGTGCAGGAGAGAGAGGGATACAGAATGAATGAGAGAGTGTCTGAAGCAGTTCCTAAGCCTGGCCGTCACGCATGCTTAACCTTGCGCTAGCGCCTGTGCAGTGCAGCTTGCATATCAATGATGGAGGAATATCAGCAGAGAGGCCTCTAACCAACCTCCACTATGCTCGACAGGCAGGGGAGGCAGAGCAGCATCTGCAGTTACACTATGACACGTACAAAAGCAATGCAAGTTACACTGCTGAGCAGCTGTCATACAGTAAAGTCAATCTGACACAGCACACACACTTTGATAAAAACTAGGGAAAGATGATAAGTATACATGTCTGGACAGGTGGAATAAATAAACAGGGATGCTACCTTAATTTCTGTTTTATATTGGGCTTCAAATATAAAAATAATAGTGAGCTCAGCCTGTAGACGGTAAGTGTTGATTGTACCAACAACATTTACTTTCAAGGCTCTCAGGTTAAAGGAAGTGCTTTGAGAGGGAGTGTCCCTGCTGGGCTGTGGTTTGGAGCAAAGCTGTGCATATCTGGTGTCACCAAGGGCAACAAAAAAAACTGTCCTGACAAAACCACAAGTGCGACCAGCAACACCATGAACAAAACCTGACAGCATGGGTTGTACTTTCCAATCATGGTCAGCAAAGCATAGTATGAATTGCACCTCCACCTCCAACCCTCCGCTCCATGTCTCATACTCATCCACAGTGCACTGATCTGAATCCTCCACTCCCCAAATGTCAGTATCTCAATCCCAAAGACAAACCTGATACACAGAAGAGGAGAGGAGAGGAGAGGAGAGGAGAGGAGAGGAGAGGAGAGGAGAGGAGAGGAGAGGAGAGGAGAGGAGAGGAGAGGAGAGGAGAGGAGAGGAGAGAAAGATATGACGTGATGGCGTGTTTCTAATTAAAACAGAAGCATTCAGGGACACCCATAGGGTCCTAAGGGACCGGCACCGGGTGATAAACTCACTCATCCATACCCTCCGTCTTTTGGAGTGGAGTGATAAAAGACTTTCAGGATGCTGTGCCCTCTCCTCCTCTCTTCTCCTTCTTTCACACATGCTATCTGATGCAGACGGAGGCCTTTCTGTCACGTCAATCCTTCCCAAGGACCCCAAGGTGTCCTGTGAGGGTGCCTTCTACAGGGTCCTGTCTGCTGATTGACATGTCACCCCTTTTTTGCCTGCGTCGATCAGAGGCTGTCCCCCTCGTTACGTGGCCCCCACCCCCTGCTTCCCCGCCTCACACAGCTCAATGAGAGGCCGCTGCTTTGATAGCAGTTCGGTGGCAAGTTTCATCTCTGGCAGCAGGGATAAGAGAGAGACTAGGAGGGATGCCAGCAGATAAAAGAGAACTTTTAACAGCCTCTATGTGTTGAGCAGGTTAAAAAGTGTTTTCTATCAGAGCCTTGTCAAACTGTCATCACCAGTTTCGTTTGAACACAGCTCTATAAACCCAGCAAAAAGGAAAACATATCACAGCCCCATTTCTTCTTTGGTTTTCTTATAATCCCAGATTGATGCTAATCTAAAAGGCTGTGAGGATTAAATACACTGGCAGCAGTTTTAAGTCGATGTCTTAAGTCGATATCTTTCACTGCCCGTCAGCGTTGGTGAAAGACAACAATAAAGAGTGGTGACAGCTCTCTGTGTTCTCATAGTTGTTCACAAGCATCCCGTGAGAGCTGGAGAGGCTATTAGCTGTGTAATGATCACTGGATGTTTTAGTTTACATTCACACAGGCAGTGTGACAAGTTGATTTTGAGGCATAAAACATATGGGCAAAGCGCTGTAAGCAGACAGCCCAGAGCGGCTGACAGACTTCTGTCACACAGCCGTTATGGAGCATTAGAACATAAGGTCCTTCAGGATATCACCTGACCTTGTCTGACCTAGACACAAAGACTCTTTTTTTTCATTTTTTTAGTTCAATCTACTTTTCATTTTTAAACTATTAACTGATGTTCAATTTTAAAGTTTTTTTCAACTATTTAAGTTTGATGTTCATTTTACATAGTCTACCCAGCAACATATGTTTACCCTCAGGCTACGTTCTTTTGTTCATGAACGTAACAGATGATCTTCTTTTCTCTGTCCTCTAATGAGTTCATCCCTGTCATTTCTCAAGGACACACAAATTTAGCAAACAAACAAAAAACTATTTGGTTACAGTCATCAGGTGTCAGCTGGCACAGACAAAATCAGATTCCCTGCACAGCTGACGCAAGGCCATCATGAGTGTTTGTGTGTGTGTGTGTGTGTGTCTGTGAGCTGTTGCTGTATTTATATTGTACTTCTCCTGTAATGCGACTCACCGTCAGAGCCAGAGTGGCAGCCTGAATTGCTTCTGTAGCATAAACACTCCCAGCATGCATTGCTTGCCTCAGTCTACGCAATGCCGCATTGGCAGCCTCCTGGCAGAATTCTGAGGTGCCTCGGTTCAGAAGTACGTGTGTGTGTGTGTGTGTGTGTGTGTGTGTGTGTACAATAATGATCCTTACAACACCAGATTGATGGCTGCTATCTGAACTACAAACACAAATGACAAAGTTGGACTTTTCACAGGTGTGAGTTACAGTGCTTATTATTATGAGATCTGAAAAAAATGAACAAATAAAGCTTCTGCTTTCTTATAAGTAGTCCACAAAAACAGATATGTGGTCTATGTCTGCCAGAGCAAAAGGAATGGAGAGAAGTGCAAAGACTTGCAAACATGTGTGTGTGTTTAGGCAGAGTTTGTTCCATGATTAACCACACACACAGAAAGGGGAAAAAAGGAATGCGTACTATGTGCTGCAATGCGAATCACTTAGGACCACAATCCCAGAACTATGTGGAATGTGTCCTCTAACTGCCAGTGACTTAAACCTACACTCGTTGAACAACTGCAGTACACAGTCAGTGGTCGTGTACTGTCACTCTGAATTAAAATCAAGCGCAGACCGTAACACAGGTACAGCTAGAGAGAGAGAAAAGAGACCTGAACAGTGCTGCTGTCTGAGCCCCAGAGAGAGTGTTCACTACACACAGTAGATGTAAAAACTGCTACCTGATTCCTAACATCCTCATACACACACACAGATATGGACTATAAGCATCAAGACATGTGTGCATCAGGTATTTATTGAAAAACCCTGAGTATGATGCTATAAAATATTACTTTTCTGATTTTGACTTGCAGCCACTCTTACGCAATTCACATCTTTGTAATCTTAATACAGGATCATTTCACTCAAGTCATATATTTCTTTTCTCTCTTATTTTTTTTCCCCTTCACTTACCAATTGTGATACATAAAGGCAAACCGATCTTTTAAAACAACATTTTTATTATTCATCTGTTTCTCTTTATCTCATATCCTCCTGTGAGATTAAATGAAGGAAATCAATAAGTGATAACAGATTTAGCCACAGATTCAGGATACCTCACGAGATGTATTTATCATATTTTGTGCAGTTAGCATTTGCTAAGAAAGTACCACATGAGTGAAAGGATGTACAACATGAAAAATGGGGCCTAACCCTGATGATTTAAAGAAACGTAAAAGTGGTATGGTGTATAATACAGAGCAGAAGGTTTACTAACATAGAAAATAGATAGTAATCTAAGAGTGTGGTCACACAGACTGTAAGTGTCCATAGAGTTTGTAATTAGAGACTTTTATAGACTATTTGGAAAATTTACAAAATGTGCCGGATTTTATGATCCTCCCAAAACAAGATTTTTATGACCCAATATTATATTTAATCTGCATGTACACAAATTGCAAAACCACCAGATAAACATTTGGAAATCTATGATATATTAACCACTGAAGAGGCAGAAAAGTATAGTTGTAAACTGTATATGCAGCATGGACATACCACACCAATCAGAAGCATACTGCGCGCACACACACACACACACACACACACACACAGACACACACACACAGTAGTGAGCAGAGCTGCATAGAGGTCAGATGCATTTAGAGCTCCTCTACGTCTACATGGGCGAGACACCAGAGTCCTGTGTCTGCGGGGGTCCATTCTGAGGTCAATACTACAACACTGTAAACTAATGATCCAGCAAATTCCCTCAGTCCTGCTCTCTCCCCTCCTCCTTCTTCTTTCCCTCAATCTGTTGTTGCCCTCTGGCTCTCCCACTCTCTGATCCCCTGCTGCGCTGCAGAAATAAGAAACAACTGAAGGCTCGGCAAAGCTGGGCCTGCTCTGCTTCTCTGATACACACTACTGATAAACAAGGCTGCTTGTTAGGAGACAAATGAAACTCGGCCCTGCTTGATTTTTGCCTTGCACTGTCTTTTCATCTGGTGTTTTCTTGCCACCCGGCCCTTTCTTTTGTCATGGCCTTGACAGTCATGCCCAATCAAACACTATTCTTGCCTCAAAGTCTACACAGATAACAAAATGATCTGCACCCACATGAAAATATAAATTAAATGTGAAACAAAACAGTGACATAATAAACACCTTAATCTAGACCAGCACCCAAAGACAATTGGCTCATGTGTGAATATTTTTGACAAAATGCTCTATTGAACAGAAATCACATGTATGTGGTTAAAAAAAAAAAAAAAGAAGACTTAGCACCAATAAAATCAAGGACTAGTTTCAGAAAGACAATCTTAGATTGGTTGGTCTCAATTTTGCTGAGACTTAAGAGCAAGTTAGACAGTTTATTAAAAACAAAAACAGACTTATTTTGAGCCTAAAAAGTTATCAGCCTTACACCCAGGCTTACATTTAACTACGACTGATGTTTCCATGGTAACAACCATTGACACTTGCAGACATGGCTGATATTCGGGGGTTTGGTGATAATGTGGGGCGAGCGGTGGGGAGGCAAAGGGTATTTCTTATGTACGATTAGATTCTTGTCCTGAAAATTTCCCGTAAAATATCCATGCTACATTTTTGCAAGAGATGTAGGGTTTCTGCTAAGTGAAGGGAGCTGATCAGTTCAATGCTTTTGTTCGGGTGGCAACATGCTTTAGGTCTTAATCTAAAAAAGTCTTAATTTTCTCAGAATTTATGACAAATAAGTCTTACTTATGGTAAAACCTCAAGAACAAAAAATAGCTTTGAGCAACAGATAAATTTAGTTACATATCTGAAGTTTGACTCTTAGTTAAAACTCAACCATAGTCAAAGTCTGTCTTTGTGAAACCAGTCCCAGAAAACAAAACCATGAATTAGTTTATTAATAAATAAGCTGCATTCATGGCAGAAACTAAAATTCATGAATAATGCAAAACTTATTTCATAATCTTAAGAAAATGTGAACTGAAGTTTCTTCATTAAAGGTGAACTAAGTTGCTTTTTGCAAACTGTCGGGTGGTGTCTGAAAACAGAATAAGTTAGCAGCTCTATTTTATCAACAGAAATACTTATCACATACATGCTTACACACACACACACAGACACACACACTTACATGTGCTCAAACAGAGTATCTTTCAGGCCTGAAGGAAGCTTTCCATCTCTGCCTCTGTCGGAGCGTGCGATAAGGCAGCGATAGAGCCACACTGTTCAGTCCTATCCTTTTCATATCGATTGGGGATAAAGAATGGGACTCAAGGGATGGAGCTGAACACTCAATCACACTGTTGACCAACATGAGTGAAATGGATTCGAAAGATACACAAAATGAGGAGCATTAGCTGAGAGTAAGTGTGAGATGATTAATCTTGTCTTTTATGGACATATTCCCAGGACTGCCACAGGTACCAACAAATAAAAGGTTGCATGAAAACCATGTGTAAGTGCTGTTCCTTTTCTTTATTCCTTCTACAGTTACATGAGACTGTAACTCCTATCAGTTGTAGAGGTTCTCATCGCAGAGTCAAAGGATAGTAAATGTTTTTTTGTTTGTTCACAATTGAATAAATATCATCAATATGCTCCTCGTTCCCAGCCGGTGCTGATCTATGATCCGTGCTCACTGACTGTCTGACCCTGAGCGCCCTGGTTTTCCTGGTTGAATGCACCTGGCCAGGGGCGCCAACTCTCAGAGCATCTGAATTGAGTGTTGATGTTTACAGAATTACAGCAGATATCATGTAAGAATAACAGGCTGCACAGATGACGTACCAAACTGCAATATTTTTTATAGCATTAATTCATAAAAACCTGAATGCATGTGGTACCATGTGGTTGGCTACTTCTATTAAAATGCTCATCACTGGCCTGTCAACATTAAAAACTATCTTCCACAATGTAAAAACCTCCTGTCTGATAAGAAAACAGACTTAGTCTCATTTCCTGCTCTCCTTTAGTGAACCCTATCAGAAAGTACAATGTTTAATGTCGAGCTTTTCCATCTCTGTCTGCTAAACAGAGATCAGTGAAGGCTACATCTCCCTCTATATGGCCAACTGTTTAAAAAAAAAAAAAAAAAAAAAAAAAGAGAAAGTCGGACCGACTGTCTCTGTCGCTCCAAATGTTGAGACAAGATAAGTGTCTGCGGTCACAAACCTCATCTGTTGTAGCGGTGACTGGACTCATGGAGCATGGCATTCAACGCAAGGCACACTGATCTATCTGAATAAGCGACACCTCGAAAACACACAGCGGTTTGCGAGCAGCCAAATGCGTTGGACTTTGTTGCCTCTTCCAAACGACAAACCACCGTAAATGTCTACTTTCGTTCCTCACGTCTACAAAACTGCGACATATGCTCGCACAGTCTGAACAGACACACACACACGTGTAAAACACAGACAAACCTGTGTAAAATCACGAATTATTATCGAAACAGCTCCAAAAAAAATGGACAACAAGCACAGAAATGCCAAGACACCACAAGAGAAGGATGTTGCTGGATTCAGCATAAAAAGCTGAAAATATGAGTGCAGCAGCGGTTGTGTGTTATATACCACCCTCCTTTGTCTAATAACAGTAAAAGCCCGCTGACAAAATGTCTAGCTTTCTACAAATAAATGAAACAGTCAACTTTCCAAGCCTTGCAGAGCGCTGAGCGGAGAGCCCCATGCCGCTGATTGTAGCGCCGTGTGCCCTCCCCTACCGCAGCTCGGTGTGTGACTGCCCCTGGCCGCTCATGAACTTCCCTCACAGCCGCGGTTTCCTCCCCCATAAATAAAACTTACTTTTCTCTGGCTTGGCTGTCGGACGGCACGTTGCTACTCTTGCCTTTGGCGTACATGCTTGCAGAGAGCTCCGATTGTCACGCACCTGTCAACCCATCACAACCTCCCTGGGCACAGCCCCGTCACCATGGTGACACAAGCAGCGTCGTCTCCCATTGGATGTCCCGCTGTTCAGGACCGCCCGCTCGCCATGGCAACCGCCAGTGAGTGACAGCAAAGTGGTCACGCCCATCACGGCTTAGCCCCACCCCCGTCTCTCTCTCTCTCTCTCTCTCTTACTGCTCTGTCTTTCCCTTTGCTTTCCCAGTCTGTCTGTCTTAAGTCGGTCTGTCCGTCAGCATCTCTTCTATCCCTCCCTGATTGGAAAGGCTCTCCTGACATGCAGACTGTCACACACACACACACACACACACACACACACACACACACACACACACACACACACACACACACACACACTCACTCCCTCCTTCTATTCTCCTCTCTCAGTGTAAGGGGGGGATTTGAAACCGTCCAACTAGGATTTTAAACAACTGGCTTTGGTTGTTCCTTTTATAGGCAATCACACCCTCTACCGACGCACATATAGCACACTGCGCAAACACCTCTCGCAAAAATGAACTGTTTTTGCATTGGTGTTTATTTACATAGGTGTCAAGCTATCCAAACTTGCATGGAGCAGAGCATGTTGGAAACATAGAGGAACTACAGATGGTCTGTGAACAACACACCCAGCATGCACAGGGAGGGTGTGCAGTGGGAAGATGTGGGCCAGTGAGGAGCCTTTGCTATACATACAGTACATGCTTGAAGCACTGCTCCTGTGCAGCTGCCACCAAGAGGAAATGTCGGAGAAAACCACTGATGCTTCAGTGTAAACGATGAATAACTGAAACTCATGGGTGTTTAATCTACAGCCAATAACCTCCAAAGGCCTCACAGACTGTATGAATGAATCATGGGAATGATGCTGTTTGGTGCATTTATAGTCTCACTTTACAAGAAGAAGAAGTCGTGATAGCTGTTTTTGTTTTTGGATATGCAGCAGGGAAGAAGTGCTATGTCATGCTGCTGTCCAGCCTGGCAGCTACCAGAGAGGAGGGTTCACTCCACTGTCATGATGTACTTATCACAAATCCACTGAGAGAAAGAACACAAGGGAAAAGAGAAGGGCCACAGCTTGGTGCCATTCGGGATGAAACAGAGAAAAAAAACAGCTGATTTCCAGACAGTAGTAAGCTCTGAAAAGACAGTGTGTGTGTGTGTGTGTGTGTGTGTGCGTGCGTGTGCGTGTGTGTGGCTGTGTGTGTGCGTGTGTGTGTGTGTGTTAAGGGCATAGCACAGGGGCAGCAGTGTTTATGCTTACGCAATGCTCCCGCGATGTGACCCAGTTGGAATGGATGCATGCTGCCTCATTCTCTCGCTCCCTCTCTCTCTATTCCTGCCTCCCCTCATGTGCAAAATGAACCCCCTTCCCCCTGAAGGGAGGCGGAGGTTCTATTTCAGACAAGCAGAACTTTTGGTTTTGGGATGAGTCCCTCAGGGTCCATCACCATGACAACCACTCACAGGCGATAACCACGTGTTCCAGAGGATAGAGGAGTAGGAGCAGGAGGATGAGGAGGAGGAGGAAGTGAGAAAGGACGAGGAAGGGAGAGAAAGAAAGTGAGAGGGAGAGACAGAGAGAGAGAGAGAGAGAGAGAGAGAGAGAGAAAACAAAGGTTAAAAGGTTATGTTAAGTAAAAATCAAATCAAATATAATCTGACAGGCTCACCTGTTTGTTACATTCGCAGACAGTTCAGGTAGGCTAATATGTAGCACAGTGTCCAATGTCATCATATCATATCATTGTCTGCCACTGAAAGTAAAGGACAGCTAAAAATGACAGCATGTAATAGGAAGGATGAAGGGAGATGCAGTGTGACACTGATCAATAGATAGATAGGTAGATAGATAGATAGATAGATAGATAGATAGATAGATAGATAGATAGATAGATAGATAGATAGATAGATAGATAGATAACAGGGGAGTAGTAAAGGGAGGAGATAAAGCTCATGGCACAGCCCACTCTGTGCTGAGTTGACCTCTGTTAACAACATGGTGCTCTGATCCTCACAGTGGTAATGAACAGTTTGCCTCTGCTGAATTCAGAGATTAACTTCTCTTGCCTCTTCTCTTTCGTGTCTCCTTAGTTTTTTCGTATCCCCTTATTCACTAATTTCCTGTCAGGCTATTTGTATTTAAAATTTTCATTACAACGATATTTAACATTATCTGTTGACAATAATAGCTATGCAAATATCAGTAAATATCACGAGTCCTTAAAGTACTTACTTTCCTTGGATACAATGTTGACAATGACTTCAAGCATTTGTCAAGCTGGAACAATAAACCTTCACTATTTTTAGTTTTACAAATGGGAGGATTTGCCGCTTTTCTTTGTTTCTCCTGGGTAATGTTAGAAACTGTAAATAATGGGCATAAAGGATATATTCTATTCTATTCTATTCTATGTAAAAATTCTTTCTACTCTCCTCCCATTTGTTTTCACTTTCTCACTATTTCAACTTCCTCTTACAGGAAGCTGCAGGTGGGAGCCTGGTGCAGTGACCTCTGTCGTACTCTGGAGGAGCCACAGTCTGAGCTCCACCTTCATTTATTCCCCTCCAAGGAAAGGAAACAGCACAGAAGTGGAATTAATGGTGTGAAACCTGTCTTTCTGACTGATAAACTGACTGACTGACTGATGGATTAGCAGGTTTTCTAACTGGCTGGCTACCTAGGAGGCAGGCTGGCAGAAGAGTGTAGATGTACTCCATCATGGGGTACTCAGCTCCTTTTCCCATTGACCCCAGTGTAATCTGTGAGCCTGTGGTGACAATCCAAACTAATCCCCAGCATGTTACACTCTATCACTGAAAAGCACAACTGCAGTCAGGAGAGCAAAGTATCTGATCCAAAGAAAGAGAGACAGAGAAAAATGAGCAGAATCCAGAAGGCACATATGATCCTATTCATTTTTCAAATGTTATTTCAGATTTGTCATTATTATTATTTTTTTTTAGAATTAGTTCTACCACTTCACAGTTTTTCTCCAGCTCGATCTGTGATTCACATGAATCATTTTCCTTGCTCTCTTATCTCATTAGCCTTGGTGCCTTAAAATTCCACAGACTGGAGTACCAAGTGATATAACAGGAGGTGGAACTGGAATGAAAAGATACACAGAAAAAGTTCTGGTTATTGTAGCTCTCTTTAGCAGTAAAAATACTGGCATATCCAGTGGTTGAAGTACTCACATCCTTCACTGCAGTAAAAGTCTAGCATTTAATACGTAATACCTCTGACCCTAAATGAAACCATCTGAGAAGTTTGGTAGAACCGCTACTGTTTCTTTTTGAGGACTCCAAGTAAAAAATATTGGAAATGACTAAAATGCATGTTTTTGGCTTAGCATGTTTTAAAACTTTGAAATGAAAGGTAAGCATTTGCAACAGCTGTCAGATATATGTAGTATATGAAGTAAAGCATCAGTAACTCAAATTTGCTAAGCACAATGGTTGTGTGTATGTCCTTGGTTACTCTCTGCCACTCATCATCTCATAAAAACACCTAATTTCCATGTCTTTTCCTTTTGTCTCTGTCTTTTTGTTTCTCCATCCATCCACCACATCCTTCTTCTCAGTTTTGCAGCACCAATCCCTCTGTCTGAGGTCATCTATTCCAGGCCGTCTAGCCAATGGACTTTCAATAACATGCAATGACTAGAGTCAAACTCTTTGTTTCTCCTCTTTATTTCTTTCTTTCAGTCGCACACATTCCCATACAATAGTCTGCACACGCATACAAAATGACAGATCTGCCCCTCTCCAGCTTTACAACAACTGCTTTGGTGTTTTGGCAAACAGCCATTGTTTACTGAGCCTGTGGATGGGCTATGTAATCGTATATTTCCACTGAGAGTGTCTGTTAGCAAGGACTCTAATTAGCAAACGATTAAGCTCCCACACAAAAGAGGTTCTTGAGATTAATTGCTGCTGAAGTTTACAAAAGCTTGTGGCTCAGTAAATAAGTTAGCATGAACAATAGTACACCTTGTCACACTTTGTTATTGTTTTCAGATGAGTAACTGCAAGTATTAACACTAAGGATATATCACCTCTCAACAGTGGCTGAGCAACGTGTCTTCAAAGTGGACAGTGGAGATAAAATGGCAGCATGCTGACAATAATCCATATTGTATTACTTAATATATTTCAGTTTTTGGATGTTTAAATAAAGTCCTAACCCAGCACATGCTCATTATATAATCATAGGATGAACAACAAATAGGTGTTATCTTAGAGCTAGAATGCTGTGTAAAATCTGGGTTATTCTAGTTCTCATACAGTACCGTATCTATACGCTATCCTCTGCACCTATGAGATCTTTACATAACCTCACCATCCACACCAGCCTGAGCTGCGGTGAAAGGGAGTAAGTCTGTTCCCTTGCTGAAAATGCTCACCCTTGCAAAAAACGGGAAGAAGCTGTTTTTCAGTCTTATCAGCTCTGCAAGTGACACATACTGTACACACAGAAACAACAACACAGACGCAGATTCATCATATGCAATATAGACATGTCAAGGAGTAATTGTGTCTACGGTGGGCTACAAATGTGCTCATGCAGGCTGACACGAGTAAACACAAACGAATGCATATACATCACACAGGTAAAAAGAAAGAGAACTCTACAGTCCCAGTCTCCTCTGGTTTTGGGGGCGTCTTGAAACTGCCTGCTCCAAACAACATTTGCTGTTGCCTCCTCCCCTTCCTCTCTGCTGATGAAGAGTGTGTCCCAATCTGGGGTTTTGTTAACACTGGAAAAAGTTACAAATCCTACTCTGCTACTGGATAAAAAGCTAGAAAAAAACTTAGAAATATCCTTCACTAGCACAATGGCGTTTTCAATATGGCCTATACATCCAACTTGCCTCTGGGTGTAATTTGATCAGCAATGTAAACATAACAAAAGTTATTATGCAGTTTATCTAACAAAAATCAACATGGAAATGCTGCATAACATCATCCAGGCTGTGAAATAAACTTGGATTTTAAGGGAGAAGGTTTGTGCTTAACAGCTGATGCAACAGGAAAGCAAGAGAAGAAAAACCCTAATAAGCATGTCGAGTAACATTTTACATCCCACTAATTTAACAGACATCCAAAGTTAAACATGGGCAATGCTATGCTTACTCTTCAGTCCTGATGCTAGTTGATTCAAAGGATTAATGCCTGTTTGCAAAACAGGCTGTCAGTTGATTTTTTTGCAGGGAATCAACTAACCAATATGTGTTTAACTGCAATTCAATAAAGCATATTTTATAGATGCAGTGGTGCGTACCTTAGGCATTTTTTTTCACAGATTATCAAATTCCAGCTTGTTGATCTGTTTTAAAGGAGTGTTTGAAGATCAACAAATATTTAATAACCAAAAAAACACAGGCATAATAGCAGGGTCTACAGTGGCGCTGACAGTTCAAAATAGGAATAAATAACATCATCCATGCATCTGGCTCTGATATAACCACATTTGTTTCCAATTTGGCCAAAAGATGCAGGACACATGGACACATAAAAAACTGGTAATGTAGTGTTCACATGCAGATTTTAAGATTAAACTTTTGCACAAGATAGAAAAGTAGACATTGTATTTGTTATATGATTTTACTAACTTGTGATGCTGATTAATACAACAATTAGGCAGCTGGTAAATGGTTTATTACTAAAAGGGCCTCTGGTGTTTCTACTCAACAGATGTTCAGAAATAGCACAGATGATATTCCTTTATTTTGATGACTGAGCTGAATGCAGTAATGGCTGCTATACATAAAATGAGATATGATGTTAATGGTTATGATGCAGGTGTAAATATAAACCCTGTAGTCATTGTAATCATCACAAAATTATTGCACTGAGGACTCAAATAGTCCCAATTTGTCATGATGATTGGACTGATTGGATTATACCTAAGAGGGCAGAAAATCCACCCATCTTCATTTGGTAATGCAAAATACACTTCTCTTACGTATTGCAGATTTCATTTCTTTAGTTAATTACACTGGTGAGGTGAGACGACATTTCATCGTGGGACTAAGCAGAGTAAAAGAGCAGTTGAGCCAGCCTGGAAAACTCCATCACAATTAGATGTATGCACAGCCTTCTTCTGAATTCTGAGCAGGTTTTCCATCGGTGAAATTCCTGATGATCTGAGCTGGGTTGAGCGTGCACTGGATGCTGATGTGACTAACAGAACACTCCAGCAGCGGAGTGCTGGTTGGGCTGCCGCAGAGGTTTCTGGGTAATAAGGCTGCAGATGAGAGAGACCCAAAAAACAAAATGGTAGAGTGGGGATTGGATGAATGTGTATGTGTATGTGTATGTGTGTGTGTGCGCGTATGTGTGCTAGAAAAAGAAACAACACTTCTCATGCTGCCAGCCAAGAGAACACTCTCTGATCTGCAATACTGACATGACCCCAAGCCAGACTTCTCCAAAGAGTACAACATGCTTAAGTGAAAGAACAGACAGTACTGTGGGCATTCTTCAGGTGGTACACACACACACACACACACAGTCCCACAAAGTGAGTGTATAAACAAGTTTTAGTGGGCACAACATGAGTAATACCAATTGTGTGCACATATGCACACACAATAAGTGTATATGGATAAAAATAAAATAGTAAAACATTCTGTATGTTCTGCAACATGTATTATTGCATGCATTCTTAAAGGGCCAGTTGTGCACCATGTATGTACAATTTACTAATTTTGGAATTCAACACTCCCTCTCACCCCTTCCTATATCCCTAGAATTAAAAAAGGAAAGAGCTAATGCAATTTCATATATTACAATTTAAGTAAGGAAGAGCTTATAACTTTGTCAGCTCACTTGACAGTATTGTGACAGACACACAACAGGCCATGACATATAACAAATGAGCTGAAAAGTTGATTTTAATTGATTGTAGGATGCTGCAAATGGGTTTTATGGCATTGCAAATTCCTCTTTGTTTTCAGTGCTTCATTTGCAGTATGCCCACTACAACCACTGGGGGATGCCAAAGTCCAACATTTTCAAAACCCACACATCGTGAAATTATTATTTATAGCTGGGACTGCATTGATATTTTTGGTCTGATGTTTTTTTTTCCTGAACACTTCAGCTTTTATAAAACTCTACAAAGCTTTTTTGCCTTTGTTGGACAAAGCGGATATTGTAGTTTTTATTGTGCAATGTATAAAATATGTAACTTTTGACAACCTCTAGTGTTGTGATTACAGAATGCAACCTTCAGTGCACCCCCTTACACCCCACCCACTTGTTTCCTGACATGAGGGATGCTATAGTAGCTGTAACCTTTAAAACAATATGCAATTCTCTGTCTAGAGCTAGTCTTGTGTTTGTCCATTCTGGGCTACTGTAGAGACATACCAATGCAACATGGCAGCTTCTGCGAAAGGAGACCCGCTCTCTGTGTAGATTTTAAAGGCTCATTCAAAGTTTAAGAAAATGAAATGGTCAGTATTTCCCAGGGACTACACACTAATGACAATATATGAATACAATATTCCATTTCTGCTAATAGATTGATCTAAATATTACACATTGACCCTTTAATTTTGTCTTGTACTTGCAAACCTATCTCAGTTAACATTAATAGCATTATCCACAGAAAATCTAAAATTACACATTTAAATTTAAATTTTACATTAATTTCTGACTTTACAGTAATAGTATCAGCAGCGGTTTTGTGCATTTCCCAACAAATTCTTACTCCGCTTTCCTTTCAGGAATGTCCGGACAGCAGCTGTGTACTGGTTAGGACGTAGAGGTTCTAACCTGGGTTAAAGTGCCCTCCATCTGGGTACACTTCACAACCTCATCCCTTATCTAAGCCTAGATGATGGATAGCCCGGCATCCAGGTCAGGACAAAGGTTGTGTGCCCATATTAACTACCTTCTTCGACTGATAGACTGTCAGACCCTTTGCGTCTAGAAGCCTCCCATTGGCCCCGATGTAAACAACTGCAGCAACAGTAGCTGTGTTTGGAGACAGGAGGTGTGAGAAGTCCCAAATGTACATTCTTTGGGCAAAATATATATCGCCGTTAGGTTCAATAAGAACATTTTCATTTTTATATTACAACCTGTCTTTTATTGTGTTTTAGTGCCCCATAATACTACCCAGCAGCATTCTGCTTTAACAGGAAATGAGAACAAGTTGAGTAAAAGTCAGGACTACAGTGATTTGTGTGATGGTGTCTCTTTCTTCACCCACTCATAAAGTGGAGTTTAGAGGGGAGTTCAACTGGATTTGATTTCAAGGATTTGTCATACTTGGACAGCTCAAGGCAAATATTTGACCCAGCTTTGACAGACAACTGTAATTCTCCAGTAACAATGCTTCGCGTGGTGATTTTGGTGTGATTTCAGATTATCGCGTGCATGTTTATTGCACCTGCATTGTTATGCATGTAGGGAAACAAGAAAACATAAACTACACCAAATATAGCCATTCAGTGCAGTCTGGGAGGTTTGGCTGTGATTTAAAGTGAACCAAAAACATAAAATCCATGTTTACTTTATAGCTTTTCTAACTCCTCACATAGACTGCCATATGTGCAATATTCTTAAAACACATAGAATCATACTTTTACTTACATCTATCGGGTAAAACAACTAATTATATAATTTCTGAGGAAAATAATGCATTTTTAAGCCATGCTAGTAGCATGTCTTGTCTTCCTGAATGGTTGGTTGGCCCAGACTATTAAATGGATTACCAAGACATTGACAGGCTGCCGTGATGAATCCTGAGTGGCTGGTGATCATTGTCCTTTTCCCCCTGGGAAACCAACATTTGCAGTTTTGTGTTTTTAATGTCTTTACAACTATTAGATGGAACATATGGCTCTCACATGTTGGATGCTATGACTTTGCCTCTAGTCCCACCATGAGATTAACAGTTTTAAGTGAAATTAAAAAAAAAAAAAAAATGCTGGATCATTTGCCATAAAATGTGATACACATATTCATGGTAATATCAGGATCAATAGACTCACTTGGCAATCACATAATCAAATAAAAAATTCAGCTTGTCCAGTTTTGCTTTATGGCCAAATCTCTACAAACTAACTAATGACCTGTCCATCAGCCTGAGTTCTACTTTATATATATTCCTATTTATCAGATTTAATTATGATGTTGAACCTGATAATTATTACCTGTTAAACATCATATTCTTAGCGTATTTTATTTTGCTTCATGCTATAATTTGATGCCACTTTAATTTGAACAATACGATGAAAATACGATGCAAATACGATGAAATTCTGAAGATAGTGAAATACAGATCTGTCTATTACTATCAATTAGTGCTCACAAAAATGTAAGTATTTTAAATATACATTTGCTTTACGAGGACACCTGCTGCGGACACCAACAGAGATGCAGTAGCATAACATTTTGTTGAAAGCTTACAGTACAGCCAGCTGCGAAAGAAGTGATCTGGCCTGGCCTGCAGAGCGCCTGTGTCTTCATGCTTCACTGCCTGGTTTAAAAGAAGGAGTGCTGCTCTGCTCCTCGCCGAGGTCTTTGGAAGGTGAACGGTAATTGCTGAGGGAGGATTTAGCCTGACAATGGAACAAAGCACCTCTTTTGTTTTACTGAAGTAACTCTGAGATGAAGCGCTACTTTAGACATGAACTTTAGACATGAATACAGCATGTGGGTTGGTGGTTCCAGCAGCCAGTCCTAGTGTGTCGAGGTGTTTATCACAGGGAGGGAGAGACAGACAGCGACCACTTTATGCATTTGTTCTGATTTGTAGGCTGCATTATGAGTCTCTTCACTGCTCCTGGCTCATTCGCTACAGCATTGCCCTGTGGTAATGACATCATAGCGGCAGTAGTAGCTTATAAAGCCTGACCACAGTGAGCAAACTCTTCTAAAACAGGCATTATTTCTCTATCTGACTTCATAGTGTGGTAAACTCTCAGGAAACAGGTCTACTTCCATTGTTTTTGAGTATAGCAGCTATAGGGTGGGCAGACATCATTCAGACAGACTAAAAGGGACTATTTCTCTTTCAGACAGAGCAGATCATAGTTAGAGCTCACATGTAGTCTGTCCTTTGGAAGAGAAACAGAGGAAATGTTTTCATGTTACATGCTATACTACAAGCAAAATGCATGAAGTGGCAAAAAAAAAAAAAAAAATCAAGGATGTGAAACATTAGGAGACGTGACTGTTTGGAAGTGACTAAACATTATCTTTTCCTGGTACAACAGGACCATGTCTGGGTGTTGATCAGTCAGAGGCTGACAAAGAGCTTGGCTCTGCCTGGTTGTCGGGTCTTTCAACACTCCTCCAGAGCCTCCTCAGCCCTGACCGGCATTGTTTGTGAAGAAGAAAGCTATCAGAGGATCTGCACAAGCTTAGGGTTGCCAACTGTTCCCTCTGCGGCTTCCTGTTTTGCCGCAGGAATTCTTTTGGCGGTGCAAAAAAAAAAAAAAAAGTACATAACTGTACAAATCTGACATTCTTAACCCTTTCCTCTCAATGTACTGTTACTGAAAAGGTAAAATATTTAAACACAAGATTTATAGTATTTTAGTTTGAGCACCATCTGAGATGCTTTATTCTGAGATGTTAAAGTGCATATATCCATACCTGTACCTTTTGGTTTTACAGGCAATTTGGGAACTACACTTTGAACACCACTTCCTTCTTAAATGAGAAGACTGAAACTACATTTTAATGTGTGCTTGGTAATTTGTGAGAGATCTGACATGATGTATCACCTCAAACCTCTTGCTAAAATTCTCACACCCTCTGATTCCAATCAACCTACTCTATTTGCTGTTACATTTGCTGTATCCCACTTCCTTGTCTTTTCCTTTTATCCATCATCTTTGCCCTCCATTCCCGTTTCCCTTCTCCTTCACTTTCCCTCTTCATTTTCACCCTCCCACACCACCTCCTCCTCCTCTACTCCTTTCCCTCCATCTAAATTGCAAATGGTAGCGGTGCCGACTGCCAGAGGAGCTCCTCAATGTCATTAGAGCTGACCCTGTGGATTAACTAGAGGAGAGAGGCGGTGTGTAGAAACTGCAGATCAATAACGCAGCTTATCCTCTGGGTTCTTTTACTTCACTTTGGATTTAGATCTGACTAACAGAAATGCCTGGTCCATTCCTGTTCAGTGAACAATAGGGTTATAGCAGGTTAGTACACTAGACATTCTAACACAAAAATAGTGAAATAGGGATAGATAAATGGGGTGAAATCACGGCAGGGAAAAACACCAATTCAAGTAATTTGAGTTCACATGAAAACTGGTCAGGTATACAGAAACACATGCTGTACACACCTGCTGCATCGTCTCATATAGAGAATTAAAATGGACAATGTCAGTGGTGATATTGTGTTTCCAAATCTGGAATCAAGTCAGTCAACATCATCTGCATCAGTTTTGCTCATTTATTCTACAACAGCTAAACCATGCTATTCCAGAGAATGATTTTTAAGAAGCCAAGGACAGAAAAACGCCCAAAGGACCATGACATTCTACTTTCCAAAAAGTATAAAAGGTAAACAGACCTTTGTAAAAAAAACAATGTATTATTTTAAATTGTTAAATGTTCCTTTTCTCTGCCTTCTTAGATGGGAAAAAGTAAATAAAAACTTGAGAAGAAATTGATAATTGTGCTTGATATAATAGCTGATCCATTAGCTAAACTTTCCAGGAGTGTTACAAGTGATCCTTAGCAACATCAGCGTGGCTCTCCTGCAGAACAGCTGGGCCTGTAATTTTATGTGAATGCCATTTTACACAAGTCACCGTCTGAGTCTTTAGTGCCACTGCAACAATAAAATTCTTTCCGCTGTTTAAGTCTGTGAGTGGCTAATGGAGACTTAGTTTTAATAACAGAGATTATAAAAGTTTGACTGAAGCACTTTCTGCTTCTCGGCTCTTGATGATGTGGTGGAGATAACGTGCTGAGATTTTGATCTAAAGATCACAAACTGTCTTGTCAAACATTGGACTTGCACTAGCAGAAACACTTTGCAAACAGAAACCAAAAAAAATAGATAAGGGTTTACAAATATGACACTAAAAGATTGGTTTAATGGAAATATAGAGTTAAAAACTTAACAGTTTTAAACTGAATTCCTTAAAAAAAGAAGAAAGAAAACATACATTAATGATAGTGCTGTTATTCTCCTGACAGTGAGTAATTGTGGGTTGGTGGTTCCCTCATGTGACAGCTATCTGTGCGTTAACTGGTTCAACATAGCAGATACACAGCCAAAGGGCAGGTTTCATACAGTACATCTTCCATATATCTGTAAAAGCTCCGACATAATCTCTGACAAGCCATTAGTACAATATGTTGTGCCTCACTACACTCCAAAGAAAATCTGATACTTAAGAAGAGCCTGCTGTCAGGTCTATTCTCTTCTCAAACAGGGAAAGACAGCAAGAATGAAAAGATATGTTGTGAAGTTAAATTGTGCCAGGAGTTTTTATATGTCTTGTGCTGTCAGTTTTAATGGCTCATTATCAACATTTTATGGCCGTACTGTGTACCATAAAGTCAGCAAAGGGCAGTTAAACTACTTGTTATTAAAGCATAACACAACATTATGTTTAAAACACCACTGTGCGGATTATTCCAAGACTACTTCTGAAATGATGGATTTGCATCTTGATGAAATATGGCATTTGGGTTTATAATGAAAAGTTATGTTGTCGGTAAGTTGTCTGTAGTCATATTATACAATGCATATTTCACATCACAGTAAAGTATTTGGTGCCATCTAGTGGTTAAATGATTAGAGCCTGATAAAGGGTTAGTTTCAACAAATTGTAAAATAATCATTAGCCCATAGCCCAAGTCATGTCAATTGCCTTATTTGATCTTTAACATTTATGCCTTGAGGTCAGTAAAATGTAAATGAACAGAATTTGTTTAGGGATCATTCAGATATTTATGTAAGAGTTAAATTCCAATAAAGTCCACTCCGCATAAGAAGAAAGAGAAATTTCAGAGATGAGTATCTCAGAACTCAGCCAAAGACAACATAATTCCTGCACAGGTAAGAGGAATATAGAAGAAAATATGTTTTGGGGAAATTAACCTTTTCAAAACAAAAACTTTTCCAAACCATAAAACACAATGCGAACTAATTTCTATCAATAGCAAACGGCTCCCTTGGCTCACTCCAGGGACCACTCAAACTAAATGGACAAAGGTGAAACAGAGTTGATGGCTACTGGATACTGACTGGCTACACAGCATCCTGCTGTTTTTGCATATTTTAAGTAAGAATACTGAAGTGGAGGCATCAGTAAGCCCCCAGCAGCACGGTCTAAACCCACATTTCAATTTACATCTCTAAGGCCTGCATTTTGATCAGGATCATTTATAGCCATTTTAGCCATATGGGTAAGAAATACATTAGTGCTCTTTCATGATTACTTGAAAAATAGTTAGTTAGTCAAGTCCTATACATTTGAAATATGTTAATTAGTTTGAACAAATATAATACAACAAATATATATGAATACAATTAACAACAAATTATATTTAAAGATTGATTGTGTATTTGTGTCCATTGCTAACTTACTAAGCTCCAACCCCAACACACTGTGCTATAATATCATGACCCTGCGCCGACAGACTGTAATTGCAATGACAAAATGAATTTGGAAGGTGTCATTGTAAGCAAATTTTTTTTCATCTCAACTTACATAATGTCTTTTAACATAATAACTTTTATACTGTGCAAACCATTTTGTCAGTGGACTCTGCAGAGAAGTATTTTACTCTGTAATCTGACTAAATTAGACATTTGGGGTCGGTAAGGGTAAATGTGCTCTAAATGATGATGATGATGACGATGATGATGATGATGACAAACCTGCCACCATGCAGACAGCTGAATGCTCGGCTGAGCTGATTCAATAGCATGCACCAAATTACTTTTTACTCCCTTCAGCTGAGAAAACACTGCAATTACTGTGTAAACTAAATTAATTCTTTTTAGCCTAATTATGTATCGTTGCGAACACCATCAGCTTAATATCCTGGAGGAAAGCCACCTCCTCTCTGCTATTCAGCCAGCACTGTGTCGAAACGAGCCAGTATGTTAATATGCACTAACTTCAGAAGCCTGGATTTGTTTTTCTTTTTTCTTTTGGTTAATAGCTGAGAGCAACTCTGCACATCCAACCTTTTGCAGAACTTTGTTTATAGTTTTATCATCTCAGGCCACTTTCATATTGTTACTAAAATATCTGAAACTAACAGTATTTGAACTGAACTATCCACAGTGTAGACTTTGCTGTTGCTGTGTTTGAACCTCAGTGCCTCTTGTTTTGGACAAGGTGTTTGAACTCGGTGTCAATAATTTCAGGTTGAAGGTACATGTAAAGTTACATAGAGCTCTTTTAAGTCACTGTATTATTATTATTATTATTATTATTGTTGTTGTTGTTGTTGTTGTTGTCACTATCAGGCTTATACAATATGCCATTTTTTTGGTCTTGGTTGCTGTCCATATGCTTTCCTACAGGGGTCAGCAACACACAGGGGCACACCATGCAAGTCTGTCTATGTTCCTTGTTTGCTTTCAGTATCAAATCATATTTCCCTTTTTTTTTTTTTTTTTTTTTTTACTGCAGACTGGTCACATGAATGCTGAAAACCTGTTAGTATAGATAAAACCGCTAAGGAAATCACTGTCAAAGGTGAAGAAAGTAACACAATCATTATAAATTAAAAAGATAAAAAGATAAATTCTGGACTAAAAAGCAACTTGTCAGCTAATGTGACCAGGACAGCTTTCAGGACTGTCTGATATAACTATGACTACTAAGCATTTCACATTAAATCATTTGTTGTGTCAAAAAGGGTAATATGGCACAATGTTACAAAAAATTGTCTTTTAGCCTTGGTTTACATAAAGTGCTATACAAAGAGACGTATTTACCCAGCAGAACAGCATTTCTATTAAATATACACGTCGTTGTTTTCTAAGCTTCTTATCCCCCTTCTGTTAACTTACACACACATTGATTATATGGTGTTGTTTAACTTAAGGGTTGATATAAGAAAGAACCACAATACAATATTAGACCCACCTATTTCCTTTCCCCATAGCCATATTTCATATTCATACAGTCAATAATTATTTATTTAGCATCTATGTCTGAATCTAGCAAGTAAGCAAAATGTGTTCTGTGGTTTAATTATTACCAAAACCAAGGTGTCTGTCTGTATGCAGAATGCAGAGATAGAGCTCACAATATACAGTACTTCATGATATCTCTGTCTTCACTATCTCACTTGGCCATGGTACTTACAACTTTGCTTATCAGTCAGAAAGTATATTATGTCAAATAGGGTTAAGAGCTTTTCAGTGGGCTATAATCCCATGAACAAAAGAAATATTTTCACCACTGGTGATGGTCTTACATTTTACAGGACAGATTACATTAGGTGTGGTGAAAGACAAATGTTAAATAGACTGAAAATAGTGGGGTAACAGTTGTAATATATGATGCTAAGGAGAAATAGGTATTATTATTATTATTATAAACATAAAAATAAACACATTTTGAGATAATTTTATAGTTTTCTCTGCTAAGTCAGTACAGTCAGTAGTTTCCTGTTGATGCTTTGTAATTATCAATAGTAGACAGTATTACAGTTTGTACATTGTGGTGTCACGTCAGAGCTGTCATCCTCTCTCAGTGGCTCAAAGGGAAAGAGCTTGTACACACTGGAAGCAAATTTAAGTAGGTCAGTAAGAACAGACACCAAAGCAGGCAGTTCACCCTCATCCACAAAGGAAACCTAAACAGTGATTGCTGATGGTACATGCACACACAAACACTCACACACAATGCCACATCTGAAGTGTTTGCTGCTTGATTCAGGCACTGCTCTAGTAATGAGAAGCAACAATGTTTCTAACACATGTAATTTTCCTCTCCATAGCATAGTATCACTAATAAGAAAAAACTTTTTTTTCCCCAAGTCATGAACAGGTGGCCCAGTGGTTGGTGCTGCCCCTCAACACAAGAAGGTTCTCAGTTTGAATCCAAGTTTATCCAAGTCGTGGAATTTGTGTGGAATTTGTGTGGGATCTTCTCATGTCTACATATGTTTTCTCCAGGTAGTCCGGCTTCCTCTCACCATCCACAGGCATGCAGGCTTGGTTAATTGGGGTGTTTGTCCCTACGCTCAGCCGTGTGATGGACTGGTGATCAATGCAGGGTGTACTCCTCCTGTCGCAGTGTCAGCTGGGAACATCTTCAAAATAAGCAGCACAAAATGCATAAATGGACATTACAACCCTTGGGAATTAGGTGTTTCTATGTTTTTCAGGGGAAGACATAAAGGTTGCGGCCTCCATTCAGAACAAATCATCTTATTGAAGGCCAGGAAGTACAGTTATTTTGCAAATGGGAAGTGAACAGCCAAAACTACAGACTTCTTGAAAGAAGTGGGCAAAGCCATCTCCCCTACTATTGTTCTGTCACCAGGATCATCAGATGCACCAAATGTACATTTATCTTAAACTGCAACATCACCAAAGGGTGTGTAGCTCTATCCAAAATCATGCTTTTATGACTAATGCCAACAGGGCTTGATGAGCATCACAATAAACACTAATACTCCAAAAGAGGTTTCTCTCTATGTTAAGTATGTTTCAGACCCTGAGATCAAATTTTCCCATATTCACCCTGCCTGCTTTACAGGGGGCTGAGCAGTCTGCTTATCTCACCTATGGATAAGAAGCACTTGCAGATTCATGCCAGGAGGCACCAGCCACTCTACAAAAGCCTTCTTCCACCCTCAGGCCTTTCTGTGCCATCTCTATTATATGGTACATATGGGATGTACCACTCCTTGGCTGGTTTTGATGGAAAATTTGAAAATCATAAAAATGCAAATACAGATTTGAAAGGAACACAGCAGGTCCTTATTTCCTGCTCTATACAGGAACTTCTATATTGTCCAGAACAAAGTCAAGAAAAACACAGGTAAAAAACATCTTTCAAAGGTCAATCAAAAAAATCCTCAAATAAAAACACAAGACATTATTAGGCAAAAGTTTTAAATGATCAGTCCTTTGGCAGTAGTTTATGTTTGAATGTTTCCTCTCTTTTTTTTGCTCATATGCCAAGTCAGTGACACTTTCATTGCTCTCAGTGAAGTGAGCTGGGATTTCTTCTGCTGTGATTACTGGATTGATCATTAAAATATTATGATATTATATTATGGTCAGTATTATGATCACTTTGTTTTTCATAAATAGCGGTCTGAATTGTACCAATTCTAAATATTGAAATCTGTTTGCATTGCTTTCTATTGTAAATTTGAATGTGTTCATAATTACTGTTCAATTTAATTCAAGTTATCCGACTTACTAGAACTGACGTTTGTGTGCAGATGAATGAAGAGGGATTGGTAAAAAGGTGATTATTGCTTGGGGCATTAGTTTCAGATAGCGGCCATCAATTTTATCATCTGTGGTTATATGTTGAGTAGTCTACCTATTTAATAGTCATAAAAAGCACTTGAGATGAATCAGCCAATTACAAGAACAGTTGGAGCAGGGGTTAGGGATGTTTTAGAAATACTTATGATCAGTAGATCTGTCTTTCTTACATGTCTGCTTTTTTTTTTCTTTGTCCTTTGTTATCTATCAAAAATTCTTCCAATGGTTTGGATGCTGATCATAATCGTGTATTAATCAGCAGTGGAAATCTTTAGCCATGTAGCTTCACATGTGTTCTGTGTGATAAGGGCCTTTTTGGAGCTGGAATGTGGACGTCAGCTACAGATTTTGTCTGCTCAGATAGTCACGTACGTCTCAGTTGCTTTGTACAATAACACTAGCGAGGAGTCCTGAAATGAATATGACTTTGGGAATATTTACTTCATGGGTACTAAATAGGATTAAGATAATTTATAGTTCCTTAACAAAGCCACTTCTTCCAAAATCTGATAAGCATAAATAAAATGTAGTTTTCATCATTGCTGGAAGATGAAGTACCCCAAATTGCGACAATACTGCATTCATATCCTGCTTAAGTAAAAGTGTGCAAGTATTTTCAACCTCTGAGGGACCGAGCTAATGTAGTTCTTGTATTGCAACAGTAAAAGTTCTCATTGAGACAAATTTTAATGTCATACAGGCCTATGATGTATCTGGATGACTATTCCTGCTGAATTATTGTATATGTTGAACTTTACTATTGTAGTTTTTAAATACTTTATAACTTGTGGATAGGCTCATCTGCAGAAAGGCATCCTAATTTACTAAATATGTTTGAAATTTTCACTGAACTGGAAAATGGACTAGGTGAAAAATCATAACTCATGGTAACTACTAACTACAGCTGTCAGACAGATGTAGTGGAGTAATAAGTACAATATCTGCCTCTGGAATGGAGTGATGAAGTGGAGTAAACATATAAAGTTGGATGGAAATAAAAAATATAGTTTTGTAGATATAGTTTCTAGATGTACTGAACTGTATTCCACCACTATTTTCCATCTCCATTATTAGTCTGGCAACAGAAGACTCACAGGACCAATATAAAAAGCTATGATAACTTTATACCAGGTTGAAACCCAAATATAGACCCTGTCTATTCATTGTCCAGAAAAAGAGGATCTAGCAAACAGTAGCTTAGAGACATAGAGAGAATCAGGCTATTTAGAATTGACAAACTAAAGGACACTGGAGCCACAAAGTCTCACACTTTTGATTAGGATTTCATGTCATTTAATAAAGACCTGGCCATTAGCGTGTTGGTTTAGGAATACAGACCGCATTCAACTATTAAAAACCATCAAATAGTTTTTGAGACAGGGAATCTCTGAAACAGTGATTTATCTTTTTGAGAGGGCAACTCATAATCAAGGGGAGGAGGCAAACATGAGGAAATACAGCGGGTTTGAGAGCTCCTATGTCGGCTAAGATCCTGGTTTATTGCGCATTATGTTGACCACCGCATTCAAATATTAAAAACCATTACATTGTTTTTGAGCCCGGGAAACAAGGGAGAAGTGATTTATTATGAGAGGGCAACTCAAGGGGAGGAGGCAAACATGAGGAAATACCTGGTTCCTCCTTTTGTCTGAGACACACCTCTTCGGATAGCAGCGAGTTTGAGAGCTCCTTTCTCAGTTTGTCTCTCGGCTAAGATCCTGGTTTATTGCTCATTATGTTGACCACCGTGAAGAGCCTGAAAATCAGCTATAACCCTATTAACGAGACAAACACTTTTACAAATGGCGACTGGATTTCAGGTCAGGTTACTCTAGAACTGGCCAAAGACTGCCAAATAGAGAACCTGTTAGTGAAATTCAAGGGGAAAGCCGATGTGTTGTGGACCGAGCGGTACGGGAAAACTACTGTTGTTTACCACGCCAAGGAAAAGTACTTCAGCCTAAAACATTACTTTGTTCAAGACCAAAATCAGAGAGGTAAGTGTCCTTTCAGACTTTTAAGTTGAAAATAATAGTTATAAAATCTGCATTTATTTTGATAACTGACAGTTTAAGTAATTTGTCAGGCAATAAGGCTAAATTGTCTCTGGTTCAAGGTTCTGAATTGGTAGACTTTACTTTCATTTTTGATTCACTCCGAATAGATTTTTAAAAACAAAATAATATTTAGGTTATTAATCAACAGTGATATTTTATTTCTATAGGCCTAAATGATAACATGATGTTTTTGGTAAGCCATACATGCACGTGTGCTTTTCCCTCAGGAGATGACCAACAAGGACTTTTGAGAAACCAGAATGGAGAAACATGTACGTATTTTGCAGTTCATCCTTGTCTTTTTATAAAACCATGTTGAAAGGGGCCTGTAATGTGGTTTTACTTCAGTCACCAAATAATTGATCATCAGGTGCCAAGACCATACTGACCACCCACTCTGTTGTTTCATAGCCGTGATCCCAGCCCTCAGTTGTAGAATGAAGAGATGTCTGAACATCTTGATCACTAGTACATTAATAACATTCTCTTGTTGCTTTTTCAGACAGCAGTGTTGTTGCTCCAGGAATCCATGTTTATCCGTTCACATTTCAGATGCCTTTCCAGTAAGTAATCATTGTTTTAATGCTTCCATAATGAGATAGATCAGATAGATGGATAGCTTCACCAGACTCTTTTACACAACCAAAATGTGGTGCTTGCATCTTATCTTCAGAAATGTCTCCACAGATAAATCTCTGGTTAGAGTAGATTTAATTAAATCATTGAGAAATTTGTAGATCTAGTTCTTGCCTGCTTTCTTTGTACGTACAGTGTATAAAACAGTGTCCAGACAAATGTTCTGGTCTTCTGATCATCTGGTTTTTGTTTTAGGAATGCACCGTCATCCTTTGCTGGTTCCGTCGGTAAAATCGTGTACACGCTAGAAACCAAGCTGAGCAGATCAATGAGGATTTCCAAGAAAGATTCGACTAAGATCAACTTTGTCTCAAAAGCAGACCTGAACCATGACCCTGGGCTTATGGTGTGTGCTGAATTACATCTTTATTCCTGTCATTACAACAGGGAATAAAATCTTCAGGGTAGCAGTGACTAAAACTCAGAACTTCTTTATTACCTGCATCAATCAGTGTTTGTTGTATGTTGTATTAAACAAACCCAACTTATAAAAACACTTGTTTTAAAAATGTACACAGTATTTCAGTCTTCTCTGTGATACTGATCAAACAAAAGATTTGGTCATATACCAGAATTGATCTGCCTAATATGATTATTTGAGTCTTTGGTAGAGATATTATCTAATAGTCATTTTAGCAGTACTCCTGTTGAATTAGCTCTGTTAAAGTGTTTTCTTTCTCTGTTGTTGTTTTAGTGTGCTGCATTAATGAGTCGGATCTTCTTTCAGGCACCACAGCATGAGCATAAGGATAAGAAAATGAAAATGTTCTCCTCAGGAGCAGTAGCCATGGATGTGAATCTTGAAAAAGCAGGTTTCTTCCAAGGTGAGAACCCTCAAAATAAAAGTCTTAGACCAGTTTTCTTGTTTGTTTCTTTCTGGTTTTACGGTCATAAAATGGGTCAGTTGTGGTTCCTGTCTCTTATTAGTGTCTAATAAACATTTGCATTAATTTTTTATGGTCTCTGTGACACAGGAGAAGGACTGAAAGTCATGGCCTTCATTCAGAACAAGTCATCTCGTGAGATCAGGCCCAAGTACTGTGTGTACAGAAAACACAGCTTTTTTGCAAACGGGAAGAGAAAGCTCAGTACTAAAGACCTCCTTAAAGAGGTGGGAGAGCCCATCCAGCCTTCTGCTAGTGAAAACGTCACAAGGGTCCTCACCATACCCCATGATGTGGAGCCCTCAATCCTCAACTGCAGCATCATCAAAGCAGAGTACAGACTCAGGGTAAGCAGCTCTGTGACCAGGAGACTGGCTACAGAGACGTGTGACTGTACACACAAACTATCATGTGTTAATTTCTATAGAAGTTTATTATTTTTTTACTTAGCAGTATAGGATTTACCACAGTGCTCACCGGTCACTCTCACAGTGCTGGCTAACAGGAGCTGGTTATGCCCAGAGCATGTGAATGATTGTAACAGACAATATGCAAAACTTTTAAGTCAAGATTTCCATAGATTCTTCAGTCATTTGATTAAAAATAATGGGAATCAAAAGCACTCACACTGTGATTAAAGTGATGAATCCAGTAATAATTATAATTTTTAGGTAAATGACACTCTAACTCCACACCCAGCATTAATTTTATGTTTGACAGAGAAGTTTGTCAAAGTAAGAATTGAAAATAATTGAAAAAATAAAAGCTTATAGAAGCAGGTGCATGTTGTCAGACGTATTATAGGATGCATGTGTACAAAATCAACTACTGTCAAATATTTACACCAGGGGTGGCAAAGCCTGGTTCCTGAGAACTATTGCCCTGCTTGTTTTCCAACAATCCCTGCTCCACCCAACTTTAATTACCTGGATCAGTTTGATCAGGCTTCAGCCAATCAGAAACTGGAAGGGCAGGGATAATTTGAAAACAACCACCAGTAGTTCCTGATGATCAGGCTTGGCCATCTTTACACTTAAACTTAAAGTGCTCACATTACTACAACAATATCTGGAAATATAAAGAAACAATAAAACTTTTGTCCACAGGTCTATCTTGATGTCAAATATGCTTCAGACCCGGAGGTCAAATTTCCCATAGTCATCCTGCCGGCCTCTGGGGTTGCTGCTATGGCACCATCACCTCCTGCTTTTGGATTTGGATTTGAGCCATCTGCTAACCCAAACCTGCCCACCTGGGGCATTGGACCACCGCAGCCACCAGCAGCACCCCAGCCTTCTGATCCCCCTCCTCCGTATGGAGCACATGGAGTGTACCCTCCTTTGACCGATTTTGACACTAAATATCAGTAATAGGACTGAACATACTTTTCAGCAACCAGGAGTATGAGTTTTATCAATATGAGTGCACAATTTAGAAATGGACTGTGAAGCTTCTTTTATAAATAGTAATAGTAAAAGAGGTATATTATTTATTTACAATTTAATGGTGATTTTTATGAGACATGTACTGTTATTGAAATATTGTTTGGCTCAACTGAAAAAATAATCACACATTGACGTACATTTCTGCACTTTGCTTAGACATCTTTTATACAATTACATAATAACAATGTGACATTGGAAAAACATGTTTCAGGTTTTATTGATATTATATAAGTCTATTTTTCTAAATGACCAAAGAAAGTAACCAAATATATAAAATTAGTTGTGGAATATAAATACTGTTTTGTTGATCTGTGAAAAACTGATGTGTGATCTGACTGAATATAGTCATTACATTTCACTGACCTATTTCCTCATTTGCTCTTATGAAGTAATGTTGTTAAAGGATCACAAATATACTTGAGTATTTCAACTTGCTCATCTGCATTCTTTCATACATGAGTGAAGGGGACTTTAGTGTTTTAGTAAGTTTTTCCTCTCATGAACTCCTGACTGTGACTGGAAAACTGGAAAAGTACACAAAATGCAGGTTAAGCTAATTTATTGTAGCCTCCAGACAACTCGACCTATTTTAATTAAAATATTTTAAAGGATTGAACATACTTGACTTACAAGCTGAACCCAAACATAAAGTTGGCCCCATTAATATATAAGGCTAGCTTTGACTGATCAGGTAGGAAATCAGATTTTGGAAATCACTGTGATTTTTTTTCAGACATCAAAACTAATTGCACTGCGACCTCCTTTGGACTGAAATTCCATTATGTCAAACAGCACATGCACAGTGTATCATTGGAAACCATGTTGTGACACGTAGAAAGTGTAGTATGTGACAATCATATACTTACATAGATTAAAAGAGATGATACTGTCTAACCACTGAGGTAATTGTTAAAGAGATCACGCTCATTCTCAACAGCAGTGAGTGCCTTATTTTGACAATGGCCAACCTATACCTGTCTTTCATTTTTAATTAAACTGTGGTGAGTTTGCATCTCTGAATGCTTTTTTCATGTCACTGCACATGACTGTCTCACAACTGTAGGCTCAGGTATGATACAAGAAAAACAGGTTCAACAAGATATGTATGTTTGATAGCTGGTATAAACAGTGTGGCGCAGCTGTGCAGGGTTTAAAAGGCTTGTGTTTCTTCTTGGTTTTACAAACGAATTAACAGTATTTTCTGCAGAAGATGACAATCAAACATTTCTCAATTGAATATGATGCCATCAACAGCAAAAACACCTTCACAAATGGAGATACCATAAACGGACGAATCATTGTGGAGGTTTCAAAACAAACGAGAATCCAGTCGCTTGTTTTAATAGCAACAGGAAAAGCTCGGGTTTGCTGGCAGGAACAGTACGGGGACAATCATCATGTTTACTGGGCTGATGAGAAATATTATAGTGTCCAACATCATATTTTGAGAGAAGCAAGACAAGATGGTAATGTATTCATTTAATACAATAATAGATATGTGACACATGTGATGTGACTTTTACTTTAAAATATCAATACATGCTGTTTTAAAGATAAGATGCTTTAGACTTCTAATGAGTGATTTTATTTCCCAGGCACTGAAGTTATTGCTAAAGGACGACACATATTTCCTTTTTCCTTCAAGATCCCTGACAGGTGCCTATTCTTTGCTTATTTGTTTTTAAGGAGATGGATGTTTTGACTATTTTTAAGTCATTCACATATTGTATGAATGTACTTCACAGAAAACTCCCATCGTCTTTCAAAAGCTCAGTAGGAAAGATTGTTCATAAGTTTAGGGCAGAACTTAAACGATCACTAAAGTTGACAAAAAGGCCAAAGCTCACTTCACATTTGTGTCCAAAGCAGACATGGATATTCCTGGACTTATGGTAAGAAACTATATAAACAATGTTGTCTCATCTAAAGGCGCAACTACTATCTACTATCTTATCTATTTGCAATAATCCAAGATTGGGGGCTGTTGTTTTAGGACCCTCAGTATGGCTGCAAGGATAAAGCGATCAAACTTTTTGGCTCTGGAACCATTTCAATGGATGTTTACACCAAGAAAATGGGTTACGAGCAAGGTAATAATCTGTTCTTCAGAAGGTAATCCTGCACCTGCCTCAGGGTTTTGTTTCACTGACTAAGCGTGCCTTTCTTGTTTATTTTTGGGAGCAAAAGCTTGGTTGCGTAAAAATACAAAAAATATAATCTCTTCCCTAATAACACTGTACTCCTCTCATCATGAGGCCATGATGTGATCATAACATTTGCAACTAATGTGCACTGGACGTGTTGGGAAACCTAAGCCATACTGTATCAGCACCAGGGTGTTCGGTCATACAGACAGATGGAAAATCTTGTTAATAACATGTTTCTTTATTTAACTTGTGTCTGTTTATTCTTTTCAACCATGGATATTAAAGATAACATCCTAGGTCACTTCCAGTCTTGAGTTTAGTGGAATGTGTTAACTTTCATTTTTTATCTAAACCACTTTACCTACATGACGTTAATGCTGATTAAACGGGATCTTAAGGGATTTGAGCTGCTGCATGGCAAAGTGATGATGGGCTGTGACTTTCACAAGTTGAATTTTCATTTTGTGGAATTAGAATTGGTAACTTTTAGCAGTTTTTGTTATTTTGTGGAGTGTATTGTGCAATAACCCTTCCCTCATACTAGACGGAACTCTAGGGAACTCTTCCCTCATACAGAACAGCAACTATCATCAGCAACCATCATCCCCATCCTTGGGGAACTGACTAGTTTTCTTTCCTCCATTTTACAGGTGAGGCTCTCCAAATCATACTTAAAATCAGCAACCACTCAACTCGTTCAGTGAAGCCCAAATTCATACTGTATGAGAAGAGGAGTTTCTTTGCCCAGGGACACAGGAAACTTTGGACAAATGAGATCCTTAAGCAGAAGACTGAGGCGGTTGCACCCTCTACCAGTGAGACTGTGACCAAGGTGATCACCATCCCTAGAGACCTACCTCCCTCCATCCTAAACTGTGCAATCATCAAGATGGAGTACAGGCTGAAGGTAAACTACACAATGTAGTCTGCACAACATGGTCTGCACAACATAGTCTGCACAATAGAATGTGGGTTTGACTTCCTTTGTTCACATGCTTGGTTATTGTTTTATCAGAAAAGTCAAGATTGCAAGGTGGTAGGACTAGTCCGTATTGTTTTCATTGTTTAAAATGTTGAATATGTACTTTTATTTAGTGATTTAATGTTTTTTACTGGTCACATAAACATTTTATTCAGATATTACAAACAAAATCCTTTTTATGGATTTTTGTTAATATTTTTTGCCATAATATAACACATGTAAACAGTGACGGACTTAGCAATGTGGGGGCCCAAGGTGAACATGGGTATGGGGCCCTCCACAACCACGGGCTTTTTTAGTCATACCTTTACCTCACATCATTTTAATGTCTTTCCTCGTTTTCTCCTCTTTTGTCTCTGTATCCCTACAGCTTTCATCTCTTTATTTATCCACATTTATTGTTTTGGTTGTGATATTTACACTCCTCTGTTTCATCGTTGTAACTGTCTCCCGCTCCTCACGCGCTCAAAACAAGCTGCAGCAAATCACTGTCGCGTTCGGCACTTGGAATAGTCCATTTTAGCATGTGTCACAAATTGGCACTCAGATGCAATTTTAGAATGCGGATTCAAGTAAAGACTAAGTTAGTTTTAAGTGATTGATGAAAAATACCTTAATCATAAATTATGGGGCCCTGGTAGTTTGTGGCCCTAGGCGACTGCCTACCTTAGCCTAATGGTAAGCACGCCCCTGCGTGTAAAAGGCCAAAAGCCGAAATAAGTGTTTCCCTCAGTGAATGATCATAAAAACAAATACTGAAAGGGCCTAAAATACTTTACTGAAATGATCTTACATAAACATATGCAACAGAGGAAATTACACATACTATACTACAAGACCTACTGTAAACCACAGGAGACCTCTAGTGATAAAACAAAGGAATAAATGATGCAGTTAATAAAACACAGAAACAGTGACTTAAAATAGATCGATACTAAAGTTCTACTTTTATTAATGCCAACGTTAAGTTGGAGATTTACTAAGAAATAATAAAATTAAATAATAAAATAAACACCATTGTGTGTGTGTGTGTGTGTGTTGTTGTTTTTTGTTTGTTTTTTTACAGATCCGTCTGAATGTGAAATGTGCTTCAGACCCCAAGATCAAGCTGCCTATAGTCATACTACCTGAGGCTCGGCCTGTAACACAAACACCTCCCTCTGCTTCTTTTGGATTTCAAACAGTTGGAAACTCAAACCAATCGACCTGGAGCGCCACACCACAACAAACAGCATCCCAACCTCTGGGTCCCCCGCCTTCATATGAAGAAAATGCATTGTATCCCCCCTTACCTGAATCTAGCAAACAGACTGCATTCTAATAACTTTTTTTTAAAGACTGTCATTTATTTAGCATTGCAAATTAGCAAATAATGGACAATTTTAAAGAACATCAGAATTGATGTAAAAGCATCAGAGAGGTCATGTAGTCCATGCATTTCTCATATCCCCGAAGCCTGTCACCTATATTACCCACAGTTTGTGGGTAATATAGGTGACAGGCTGTTTAACTACTTTGTTTATCTACTTTGAGTTTTCTACTATTGTAAGTGTTGTACAGATTTAATTTCAATGCACATAAATTCAGATCATTGGAAATAACTACATATACACTTTTTATTGAGTCAAATTGTTCAATTAGAAAATTAGGATTTGCAACTCAATTAATAAATTGTGTAAGTTACATATAAACAAAACCATATATTTTAAAACAGTTCTGAAATGTTATTTTAACATGAAAACCGTATTGATGTTTGTTTCAAATCATTACTTCCCACAGCATAACCTGGAAAACTCAACAGATGTTACCAGATGTAACCGGTGAACTCCTGTTAGCAAATACACCAACAATGTCAAAGTAACTCTGATACAGTGCTGACACAGCCTTTCCTGTTATTCAGCTAAACAAGGCAACACATGCTTCCCTAGCTGGCCGACTAGCTGGGTTGTGAGATTGTTTTATTAGAATAAAATAAAAAGAGACAATTTTTATGGAATCAACAAACTTGTGAATTTTGAGTTGGTTGTTCAGAGAAAGACACAGCTCTGACAGACAGATGGTCTAAGGGGTTCCCAGCAGGATACTGACCTTTATTTTCCAATGAATTTTTAAAACCCAGGTTACCGTATTGTAATTTCACCACATTCATCTTTTGCAGTCAGCGGACAAAGTGGGAGTGCAGTTAGCAGTTGAGTTTGTTAGTGTATTCAACAACTTATTCCAGAGGAGCAAGTCTCAATACTTGATTTCCCAGCTCCCCGGAGGATGATTCTGATTGTTATTGCCATCCTCCTCTTGTACAGCCACCAGATCCAATTCCTGCTCCCCAGAGGACCATCCCATTGATTTTGGTTACTATGTGACCTTTCCTCTGGCAACACATTCATAAAAAACTTGATGGTAAGGATTGTAAGAATCAGACTGTCCACTTTCATATTTTGACTATAGAAAAAAAAACCTGTATAACATATATCTGTGAAAGTTAACTTAATGTTCAATTAAAGCGGGTCAGTAATGAGCACCTAGAAAAAGCCCATGTGAACAGACAGAAAGGGAGAAAGAGAGAGCTTCTCTCTACTTGGGAGTGGAGTTAGTTCCAATACAGTTCAAATGCCTCTAGACGACTGTGACTGGAGACTGAACAATACTGGGTAAACATATGGGAGAAGGAGGCATCACATAACACCAATGCCCAGTGGCTGGTGGACCTGAAAGCAGACCACAGCAACCGCCCATCACAATGCCAGATATCCAAGAAAGGGTCTCAAGCATGAAGAACTGGACAGCACCAGGACCTGACATGATCCACACCTTCTGGCTAAAGAAGCTTACATGAGCACCTAGCAGCTCAAAATAATCAGCTGATAATGGATGGGACTCACCCTGAATGGCTGACTGAAGGCAGGAGAGTCCTGATCCTGAAGGACCCCCAAAAGGGAGCAGTCCCATCCAACTACCACCCAATAACCTGTCTCTGCACAACATGGAAGCTCCTGTCAGGCATCATAGCAGCTAAGATGAGTAAGCACATGGCTCAATACATGAGCGGGGCCCAGAAAGGAATGGGCAAGAACACGGGGGGAGCAAAACATCAACTACTGGCAGATAAAGCAGTCAATCGAGCCTGTAAAACCAGACAAACCAAACTGTGCACCGTCTGGATTGACTACAAGAAAGTTTACGACTCAATGCCTCACACATGGATCCTGGAATGCTTGGAGCTGTACAATATCAATAGGACTCTAAGAACCTTCATAAGGAATTCAATGGGACTGTGGAAAATAACCCTAATGGCCAACCTCAAGCCAATTGCACAAGTTTCTATCAAGTGCAGCATCTACCAAGGAGAGTCTCTGGACCTGCTGCTGTTCTGCATAGGCCTGAACCCTCTCAGCCAGATCATCACTAGACTGGCTTCGGATACTGACTACGAAATGGAGCAACCGTCAGTCACCTCCTGTACATGGATGACATCAAGCTGTATGCCAGGAATGAGCGAGACATCGACTCACTGATCCACACCACCAGGATATACAGCAATGACATTGGAATGTCATTCGGACTGGACAAGTGTGGTCAGATGATAACAAAGAGAGGGAAGGTTGTCAGGACTGAAGGAGTTGAACTTCCGCCCTGCCAGTTGTCAGATACCCTGCTGACATAATAAGCTGGCCAAAAGAGGAGATAGAGGACACCAATGTCAAGACAAGGAAGCTCCTCACAATGCAGGGAGGGTTTCACCCCAAATCCAGCATCCTAAGACTGTACACTAAGAGGAAGGAAGGAGGCCGAGGACTGAAAGTGAAAGTGAAAGTGACTTATATGGCCAAGTATGGTGACCCATACTCAGAATTTGTGCTCTGCATTGGTGAGCTTCAGAGCCACCATCTGAGATGAAACAGCAAAGATCCATAAGTACAAGTGGTGGAGAATGACCAAGCTAAGATCCTGTGGGGCTTCCAGATACAGACTGACAACAGGTGATGGCTAACCAACCAGACATAGCAGTGGTGGACAAACAGCAGAAGGAGGCAATCCCAAGTGACAGCAACATCAGAAAGAAGGAACATGAGAAGCTTGAGAAATACCAAGGGCTGAATGCAGAGCTAGAAAAGATGTGGCAGGTGAAGGCAACAGTGGTCCCTGTGGTAATCAGCACCCACGGGGCTGTGACCCCCAAACTGGGAGAGTGGCTCTAACAGATCCCAGTAACAGCATCAGGGCTCTCGGTTCAGAAGAGTGCAGTGCCCGGAACAGCTAAGATACTCTGAAGTAGAGGTTGACCGATCTATCGGCAGAGCCGATTAATCGGCCGATTTTTTACACATTTTAATTAATCGGCATTGGCCGATTTCACTGCAAATTTGGCCGATTTATAGGCAGGCACATCTGCGACCAGTTAAGCGTTGTTGTGGAACACCTGAAGACGTGTTGCGACAAGCAGGTTGTTTAGTGAGCTGAAAAGCGTCCAAAAACGGTAAGAAAGTACTTATCTTTCATTTTTAATTTAGCCTTATACATTTCGTTGGTTGAATATGAAGCTACTTTTGGAGAGCGATCGTCTGGTCTGTATTGTTAGCGAGCTGTAGTTTAGGCTGTAGGCACGGGTACCAAAACATGCTAACAAGCCCAGCGGCTAAATTATTATAGTCGCACACACACGGCTTCAGCTAATGATGGCCGTTGAAAACCATTCGTTTCCAACACGTAATTACATTGTAGCGTATTAGAATTGACGCTGACCGTCATGTGTGCAACAAATGTGAAAGTAGAAACCCGTGAAATTCAGACGAATATTCTCGTGAAAAACACGTAGGATGACGTTCCCCAATAAATGTGTCTGTGCGTCCGACACACGCAACACGGGCATGATGTTCCCACCAAAAAATACACTTTTATTGAGGAAGTTAATGTGCACGTTTTAGCCAGAAGTTTTGTCTGAACTGCGCGCGTTTGTACTTTCACATGCAAATGACTTGTTACACATATGATTTGTTTACGCATATTCTTAGACTATGGCCCTTTGAATTATAGCAGTGTCTGTCAACAAACATAAGGATCATGACAGGTACCCTGCAATAAATCAATCCTGTTTTTTTCCAAAACATATTAGGATTGTGATGTGCATGGAATAATGTAATTATAGAAAAGGTGAGTTTAAAATGACAAATCTTGTTTAGTTTTTTTTTATAATTATAGTCTGATGACTGAAAAGAAATTTAACCCAGTATGGCAGTATTTCACTCAGCCAACATCAGGGAAGTCCAAGTGCAATATCTGCCAGAAGTTGCTGAGCATGGGAGCAGAAAAAGTACTGTGACCAGTACTGTGAAGAATCCTCAAACTCCCAGGCCTCTGGTAGAGGACCCGAGACTGAGGAAGACATACACACGCACACGCTACCCGTAGGGGGGAGAAGGAAATGTTTTTTGTTTTTTTATATATTATAATAATAATAATAATACATTTTATTTCATGGCGCCTTTCAAAGTCTCAAGGTCACCTTACAGATAGAAAAGGAAGCATACAGCATGATATACATAGAGTGCATTAAAACAACAGTAACAAGAATACATAAACGGCGGGAGAGAATGTAAAGGCAAAAGCGTGGATTATCTAGGAAGTGGGCGAAGTACAGTAAAAGTAAATTGAAATACAGAAACCCAGATGACAGAACAACAAATATGAAACAGTATGAGACAATATGAAATAGGCAGAGGGTGGTAGGACATCACGGGCTGCTTTGAGAAGTTAAGAGAGTTAGGTGGAAAACGCTATACGGAACAGATATGTTTTGAGTGATGATTTAAAAGTTGATAAGTCCGGAGACGACCGGATGCGATGAGGGAGAATGTTCCAAAGGCGGGGCGCAGTGTGGCTGAAGGATCTAGCGCCCATGGTGGCCAGGCGCACTGTAGGGGTGCAGAGGAGAGTGGAACTGGAGGAGCGGAGAGTACGAAGCGGAGAATAGATGTGAAGTAGATCAGTGATGTATGGTGGGGCAATAGAGTGGAGGGCTTTGTAGGTGAGAAGGAGGATTTTATAGTTTATACGGAAGGACACAGGGAGCCAGTGAAGTTGTTTAAGGACAGGGGTGATATGATGTGAGGATGGAGTTCTGGTGATGATGCGGGCAGCATAGTTCTGGACAAGTTGAAGTTTGCGAAGTGATTTGAGAGGTAGACCAGTGAGGAGTGAGTTACAGTAATCCAAACGAGAGGTGACAAAGGCGTTAATGAGTATTGCCGTGCTATCGGTGGTGAGTGAGGAACGGATGCGGTTTATGTTACGGAGATGGGAGTAGGCCGACCGGGTAGTGGTATTGATATGCTGAGTGAAGGAGAGAGTACCGTCTAGGATGACACCCAGGCTTTTAACTTGAGGGGAGGGGGGGACAGTATTGTTGTCAATTTGAATGGAGAAGGTGCTGGTTTTAGAAAGGGTGGATCTGGTGCCCACGAGGAGAATTTCAGTTTTGTCAGGGTTGAGTTTCAAAAAGTTATGGGTGAACCAGGATTTGATATTATGTAAGCAGGTAAGGAGGGAGGGAGGGGGGAGGGTAGAAGATGGAGCAGCAGAGAGGTAGAGCTGGGTGTCGTCTGCATAACAGTGGAAATTGATGTTATGTTGCCTAAGGATATTCCGAGAGGAAGGAGATAAATAATAAAGAGAGGGGCCCCAGGACAGAGCCCTGAGGCACGCCACAACTGACAGTAGAGGGCTGGGAGTGGAAGTTCTGGAGATGGACGGACTGGGTGCGGTCAGATAGGTAGGAGGTGAACCATGAGAAATAGTTTTTATTTTGCGTGTAAGTGTCACTGTTGAGAATAACATAATATGTAAAGTCAGACAGTACAACATGCTGTGGAATTAAGCTACCAGTGATGGATCAATAAACTCATTTCTAATCATTATGAAATATGACATGAAGTGAACAGTGTGAGGACAGACATATAACTGTCTTATGACAATATGCCAATATCATCTTACTGACAGATTTGAACAGTATGGCCCAGAAGACCAGGCTAAGCTGTCAGGTGTCAGGTATCAGGCTTCAGCACATTAAATCCTCCACTGCATCGTTTGGCCAACTTTGTTCACGTGATCAAAAGTCATTAAATTATAATGCCTTTGAACATTTGTATCATTTGGATTAGGATTTCATGTCATTTAATATAGATCTGGCTTTTAGCAGGTTGGTTTAGGAATACAGACCGCATTCAAATATTAAAAACCATTACATTGTTTTTGAGCCCGGGAAACAAGGGAGAAGTGATTTATTATGAGAGGGCAACTCAAGGGGAGGAGGCAAACATGAGGAAATACCTGGTTCCTCCTTTTGTCTGAGACACACCTCTTCGGATAGCAGCGAGTTTGAGAGCTCCTTTCTCAGTTTTGTCTCTCGGCTAAGATCCTGGTTTATTGCTCATTATGTTGACCACCGTGAAGAGCCTGAAAATCAGCTATAACCCTATTAACGAGACAAACACTTTTACAAATGGCGACTGGATTTCAGGTCAGGTTACTCTAGAACTGGCCAAAGACTGCCAAATAGAGAACCTGTTAGTGAAATTCAAGGGGAAAGCCGATGTGTTGTGGACCGAGCGGTACGGGAAAACTACTGTTGTTTACCACGCCAAGGAAAAGTACTTCAGCCTAAAAGCTGTAAAACACAGCTTCAGCTGTAAAACATTACTTTGTTCAAGACCAAAATCAGAGAGGTAAGTGTCCTTTCAGATTCATTGTTTAAACTGTGATCTGAACAGACCTTTAAGTTGAAAATTAAAGTTATAAAAAGACTTTGCGTGACTCGACTCCTGTGTCGCATCTCATTCAGCTGCTGATTGTTGAACCTAGGTGGCGCACTATTTACAGACTTTTATATTACACAGAGAAATGGAAATATTAACATAAGAAGGATATAATCTTATATAATGGTGCAAAACTCCAGGTGAAGATTTTTTTTAAGTGCAGTGATCTGAACTGGAAGGATCCATCAGTGAACTGATGAGGGATAGTCAGAAAATGAATCTGCATTTATTTTGATAACTGACATTTTATTTGTCAGGCAATAAGGCTAAATTGTCTCAGTTTCAAGGATGATCTGTAGATTATTAATAAAAAGTGATATTTTATTTCTATAGGCCTAAATGATAACATGATGTTTTTGGTAAGCCATACATGCACGTGTGCTTTTCCCTCAGGAGATGACCAACAAGGACTTTTGAGAAACCAGAATGGAGAAACATGTACGTATTTTGCAGTTCATCCTTGTCTTTTTATAAAACCATGTTGAAAGGGGCCTGTAATGTGGTTTTACTTCAGTCACCAAATAATTGATCATCAGGTGCCAAGACCATACTGACCACCCACTCTGTTGTTTCATAGCCGTGATCCCAGCCCTCAGTTGTAGAATGAAGAGATGTCTGAACATCTTGATCACTAGTACATTAATAACATTCTCTTGTTGCTTTTCAGACAGCAGTGTTGTTGCTCCAGGAATCCATGTTTATCCGTTCACATTTCAGATGCCTTTCCAGTAAGTAATCATTGTTTTAATGCTTCCATAATGAGATAGATCAGATAGATGGATAGCTTCACCAGACTCTTTTACACAACCAAAATGTGGTGCTTGCATCTTATCTTCAGAAATGTCTCCACAGATAAATCTCTGGTTAGAGTAGATTTAATTAAATCATTGAGAAATTTGTAGATCTAGTTCTTGCCTGCTTTCTTTGTACGTACAGTGTATAAAACAGTGTCCAGACAAATGTTCTGGTCTTCTGATCATCTGGTTTTTGTTTTAGGAATGCACCGTCATCCTTTGCTGGTTCCGTCGGTAAAATCGTGTACACGCTAGAAACCAAGCTGAGCAGATCAATGAGGATTTCCAAGAAAGATTCGACTAAGATCAACTTTGTCTCAAAAGCAGACCTGAACCATGACCCTGGGCTTATGGTGTGTGCTGAATTACATCTTTATTCCTGTCATTACAACAGGGAATAAAATCTTCAGGGTAGCAGTGACTAAAACTCAGAACTTCTTTATTACCTGCATCAATCAGTGTTTGTTGTATGTTGTATTAAACAAACCCAACTTATAAAAACACTTGTTTTAAAAATGTACACAGTATTTCAGTCTTCTCTGTGATACTGATCAAACAAAAGATTTGGTCATATACCAGAATTGATCTGCCTAATATGATTATTTGAGTCTTTGGTAGAGATATTATCTAATAGTCATTTTAGCAGTACTCCTGTTGAATTAGCTCTGTTAAAGTGTTTTCTTTCTCTGTTGTTGTTTTAGTGTGCTGCATTAATGAGTCGGATCTTCTTTCAGGCACCACAGCATGAGCATAAGGATAAGAAAATGAAAATGTTCTCCTCAGGAGCAGTAGCCATGGATGTGAATCTTGAAAAAGCAGGTTTCTTCCAAGGTGAGAACCCTCAAAATAAAAGTCTTAGACCAGTTTTCTTGTTGTTTCTTTCTGGTTTTACGGTCATAAAATGGGTCAGTTGTGGTTCCTGTCTCTTATTAGTGTCTAATAAACATTTGCATTAATTTTTTATGGTCTCTGTGACACAGGAGAAGGACTGAAAGTCATGGCCTTCATTCAGAACAAGTCATCTCGTGAGATCAGGCCCAAGTACTGTGTGTACAGAAAACACAGCTTTTTTGCAAACGGGAAGAGAAAGCTCAGTACTAAAGACCTCCTTAAAGAGGTGGGAGAGCCCATCCAGCCTTCTGCTAGTGAAAACGTCACAAGGGTCCTCACCATACCCCATGATGTGGAGCCCTCAATCCTCAACTGCAGCATCATCAAAGCAGAGTACAGACTCAGGGTAAGCAGCTCTGTGACCAGGAGACTGGCTACAGAGACGTGTGACTGTACACACAAACTATCATGTGTTAATTTCTATAGAAGTTTATTATTTTTTTACTTAGCAGTATAGGATTTACCACAGTGCTCACCGGTCACTCTCACAGTGCTGGCTAACAGGAGCTGGTTATGCCCAGAGCATGTGAATGATTGTAACAGACAATATGCAAAACTTTTAAGTCAAGATTTCCATAGATTCTTCAGTCATTTGATTAAAAATAATGGGAATCAAAAGCACTCACACTGTGATTAAAGTGATGAATCCAGTAATAATTATAATTTTTAGGTAAATGACACTCTAACTCCACACCCAGCATTAATTTTATGTTTGACAGAGAAGTTTGTCAAAGTAAGAATTGAAAATAATTGAAAAATAAAAGCTTATAGAAGCAGGTGCATGTTGTCAGACGTATTATAGGATGCATGTGTACAAAATCAACTACTGTCAAATATTTACACCAGGGGTGGCAAAGCCTGGTTCCTGAGAACTATTGCCCTGCTTGTTTTCCAACAATCCCTGCTCCACCCAACTTTAATTACCTGGATCAGTTTGATCAGGCTTCAGCCAATCAGAAACTGGAAGGGCAGGGATAATTTGAAAACAACCACCAGTAGTTCCTGATGATCAGGCTTGGCCATCTTTACACTTAAACTTAAAGTGCTCACATTACTACAACAATATCTGGAAATATAAAGAAACAATAAAACTTTTGTCCACAGGTCTATCTTGATGTCAAATATGCTTCAGACCCGGAGGTCAAATTTCCCATAGTCATCCTGCCGGCCTCTGGGGTTGCTGCTATGGCACCATCACCTCCTGCTTTTGGATTTGGATTTGAGCCATCTGCTAACCCAAACCTGCCCACCTGGGGCATTGGACCACCGCAGCCACCAGCAGCACCCCAGCCTTCTGATCCCCCTCCTCCGTATGGAGCACATGGAGTGTACCCTCCTTTGACCGATTTTGACACTAAATATCAGTAATAGGACTGAACATACTTTTCAGCAACCAGGAGTATGAGTTTTATCAATATGAGTGCACAATTTAGAAATGGACTGTGAAGCTTCTTTTATAAATAGTAATAGTAAAAGAGGTATATTATTTATTTACAATTTAATGGTGATTTTTATGAGACATGTACTGTTATTGAAATATTGTTTGGCTCAACTGAAAAAATAATCACACATTGACGTACATTTCTGCACTTTGCTTAGACATCTTTTATACAATTACATAATAACAATGTGACATTGGAAAAACATGTTTCAGGTTTTATTGATATTATATAAGTCTATTTTTCTAAATGACCAAAGAAAGTAACCAAATATATAAAATTAGTTGTGGAATATAAATACTGTTTTGTTGATCTGTGAAAAACTGATGTGTGATCTGACTGAATATAGTCATTACATTTCACTGACCTATTTCCTCATTTGCTCTTATGAAGTAATGTTGTTAAAGGATCACAAATATACTTGAGTATTTCAACTTGCTCATCTGCATTCTTTCATACATGAGTGAAGGGGACTTTAGTGTTTTAGTAAGTTTTTCCTCTCATGAACTCCTGACTGTGACTGGAAAACTGGAAAAGTACACAAAATGCAGGTTAAGCTAATTTATTGTAGCCTCCAGACAACTCGACCTATTTTAATTAAAATATTTTAAAGGATTGAACATACTTGACTTACAAGCTGAACCCAAACATAAAGTTGGCCCCATTAATATATAAGGCTAGCTTTGACTGATCAGGTAGGAAATCAGATTTTGGAAATCACTGTGATTTTTTTTCAGACATCAAAACTAATTGCACTGCGACCTCCTTTGGACTGAAATTCCATTATGTCAAACAGCACATGCACAGTGTATCATTGGAAACCATGTTGTGACACGTAGAAAGTGTAGTATGTGACAATCATATACTTACATAGATTAAAAAGAGATGATACTGTCTAACCACTGAGGTAATTGTTAAAGAGATCACGCTCATTCTCAACAGCAGTGAGTGCCTTATTTTGACAATGGCCAACCTATACCTGTCTTTCATTTTTAATTAAACTGTGGTGAGTTTGCATCTCTGAATGCTTTTTTCATGTCACTGCACATGACTGTCTCACAACTGTAGGCTCAGGTATGATACAAGAAAAACAGGTTCAACAAGATATGTATGTTTGATAGCTGGTATAAACAGTGTGGCGCAGCTGTGCAGGGTTTAAAAGGCTTGTGTTTCTTCTTGGTTTTACAAACGAATTAACAGTATTTTTCTGCAGAAGATGACAATCAAACATTTCTCAATTGAATATGATGCCATCAACAGCAAAAACACCTTCACAAATGGAGATACCATAAACGGACGAATCATTGTGGAGGTTTCAAAACAAACGAGAATCCAGTCGCTTGTTTTAATAGCAACAGGAAAAGCTCGGGTTTGCTGGCAGGAACAGTACGGGGACAATCATCATGTTTACTGGGCTGATGAGAAATATTATAGTGTCCAACATCATATTTTGAGAGAAGCAAGACAAGATGGTAATGTATTCATTTAATACAATAATAGATATGTGACACATGTGATGTGACTTTTACTTTAAAATATCAATACATGCTGTTTTAAAGATAAGATGCTTTAGACTTCTAATGAGTGATTTTATTTCCCAGGCACTGAAGTTATTGCTAAAGGACGACACATATTTCCTTTTTCCTTCAAGATCCCTGACAGGTGCCTATTCTTTGCTTATTTGTTTTTAAGGAGATGGATGTTTTGACTATTTTTAAGTCATTCACATATTGTATGAATGTACTTCACAGAAAACTCCCATCGTCTTTCAAAAGCTCAGTAGGAAAGATTGTTCATAAGTTTAGGGCAGAACTTAAACGATCACTAAAGTTGACAAAAAAGGCCAAAGCTCACTTCACATTTGTGTCCAAAGCAGACATGGATATTCCTGGACTTATGGTAAGAAACTATATAAACAATGTTGTCTCATCTAAAGGCGCAACTACTATCTACTATCTTATCTATTTGCAATAATCCAAGATTGGGGGCTGTTGTTTTAGGACCCTCAGTATGGCTGCAAGGATAAAGCGATCAAACTTTTTGGCTCTGGAACCATTTCAATGGATGTTTACACCAAGAAAATGGGTTACGAGCAAGGTAATAATCTGTTCTTCAGAAGGTAATCCTGCACCTGCCTCAGGGTTTTGTTTCACTGACTAAGCGTGCCTTTCTTGTTTATTTTTGGGAGCAAAAGCTTGGTTGCGTAAAAATACAAAAAATATAATCTCTTCCCTAATAACACTGTACTCCTCTCATCATGAGGCCATGATGTGATCATAACATTTGCAACTAATGTGCACTGGACGTGTTGGGAAACCTAAGCCATACTGTATCAGCACCAGGGTGTTCGGTCATACAGACAGATGGAAAATCTTGTTAATAACATGTTTCTTTATTTAACTTGTGTCTGTTTATTCTTTTCAACCATGGATATTAAAGATAACATCCTAGGTCACTTCCAGTCTTGAGTTTAGTGGAATGTGTTAACTTTCATTTTTTATCTAAACCACTTTACCTACATGACGTTAATGCTGATTAAACGGGATCTTAAGGGATTTGAGCTGCTGCATGGCAAAGTGATGATGGGCTGTGACTTTCACAAGTTGAATTTTTCATTTTGTGGAATTAGAATTGGTAACTTTTAGCAGTTTTTGTTATTTTGTGGAGTGTATTGTGCAATAACCCTTCCCTCATACTAGACGGAACTCTAGGGAACTCTTCCCTCATACAGAACAGCAACTATCATCAGCAACCATCATCCCCATCCTTGGGGAACTGACTAGTTTTCTTTCCTCCATTTTACAGGTGAGGCTCTCCAAATCATACTTAAAATCAGCAACCACTCAACTCGTTCAGTGAAGCCCAAATTCATACTGTATGAGAAGAGGAGTTTCTTTGCCCAGGGACACAGGAAACTTTGGACAAATGAGATCCTTAAGCAGAAGACTGAGGCGGTTGCACCCTCTACCAGTGAGACTGTGACCAAGGTGATCACCATCCCTAGAGACCTACCTCCCTCCATCCTAAACTGTGCAATCATCAAGATGGAGTACAGGCTGAAGGTAAACTACACAATGTAGTCTGCACAACATGGTCTGCACAACATAGTCTGCACAATAGAATGTGGGTTTGACTTCCTTTTGTTCACATGCTTGGTTATTGTTTTATCAGAAAAGTCAAGATTGCAAGGTGGTAGGACTAGTCCGTATTGTTTTCATTGTTTAAAATGTTGAATATGTACTTTTATTTAGTGATTTAATGTTTTTTACTGGTCACATAAACATTTTATTCAGATATTACAAACAAAATCCTTTTTATGGATTTTTGTTAATATTTTTTGCCATAATATAACACATGTAAACAGTGACGGACTTAGCAATGTGGGGGCCCAAGGTGAACATGGGTATGGGGCCCTCCACAACCACGGGCTTTTTTAGTCATACCTTTACCTCACATCATTTTAATGTCTTTCCTCGTTTTCTCCTCTTTTGTCTCTGTATCCCTACAGCTTTCATCTCTTTATTTATCCACATTTATTGTTTTGGTTGTGATATTTACACTCCTCTGTTTCATCGTTGTAACTGTCTCCCGCTCCTCACGCGCTCAAAACAAGCTGCAGCAAATCACTGTCGCGTTCGGCACTTGGAATAGTCCATTTTAGCATGTGTCACAAATTGGCACTCAGATGCAATTTTAGAATGCGGATTCAAGTAAAGACTAAGTTAGTTTTAAGTGATTGATGAAAAATACCTTAATCATAAATTATGGGGCCCTGGTAGTTTGTGGCCCTAGGCGACTGCCTACCTTAGCCTAATGGTAAGCACGCCCCTGCGTGTAAAAGGCCAAAAGCCGAAATAAGTGTTTCCCTCAGTGAATGATCATAAAAACAAATACTGAAAGGGCCTAAAATACTTTACTGAAATGATCTTACATAAACATATGCAACAGAGGAAATTACACATACTATACTACAAGACCTACTGTAAACCACAGGAGACCTCTAGTGATAAAACAAAGGAATAAATGATGCAGTTAATAAAACACAGAAACAGTGACTTAAAATAGATCGATACTAAAGTTCTACTTTTATTAATGCCAACGTTAAGTTGGAGATTTACTAAGAAATAATAAAATTAAATAATAAAATAAACACCATTGTGTGTGTGTGTGTGTGTGTTGTTGTTTTTTGTTTGTTTTTTTACAGATCCGTCTGAATGTGAAATGTGCTTCAGACCCCAAGATCAAGCTGCCTATAGTCATACTACCTGAGGCTCGGCCTGTAACACAAACACCTCCCTCTGCTTCTTTTGGATTTCAAACAGTTGGAAACTCAAACCAATCGACCTGGAGCGCCACACCACAACAAACAGCATCCCAACCTCTGGGTCCCCCGCCTTCATATGAAGAAAATGCATTGTATCCCCCCTTACCTGAATCTAGCAAACAGACTGCATTCTAATAACTTTTTTTTAAAGACTGTCATTTATTTAGCATTGCAAATTAGCAAATAATGGACAATTTTAAAGAACATCAGAATTGATGTAAAAGCATCAGAGAGGTCATGTAGTCCATGCATTTCTCATATCCCCGAAGCCTGTCACCTATATTACCCACAGTTTGTGGGTAATATAGGTGACAGGCTGTTTAACTACTTTGTTTATCTACTTTGAGTTTTCTACTATTGTAAGTGTTGTACAGATTTAATTTCAATGCACATAAATTCAGATCATTGGAAATAACTACATATACACTTTTTATTGAGTCAAATTGTTCAATTAGAAAATTAGGATTTGCAACTCAATTAATAAATTGTGTAAGTTACATATAAACAAAACCATATATTTTAAAACAGTTCTGAAATGTTATTTTAACATGAAAACCGTATTGATGTTTGTTTCAAATCATTACTTCCCACAGCATAACCTGGAAAACTCAACAGATGTTACCAGATGTAACCGGTGAACTCCTGTTAGCAAATACACCAACAATGTCAAAGTAACTCTGATACAGTGCTGACACAGCCTTTCCTGTTATTCAGCTAAACAAGGCAACACATGCTTCCCTAGCTGGCCGACTAGCTGGGTTGTGAGATTGTTTTATTAGAATAAAATAAAAAGAGACAATTTTTATGGAATCAACAAACTTGTGAATTTTGAGTTGGTTGTTCAGAGAAAGACACAGCTCTGACAGACAGATGGTCTAAGGGGTTCCCAGCAGGATACTGACCTTTATTTTCCAATGAATTTTTAAAACCCAGGTTACCGTATTGTAATTTCACCACATTCATCTTTTGCAGTCAGCGGACAAAGTGGGAGTGCAGTTAGCAGTTGAGTTTGTTAGTGTATTCAACAACTTATTCCAGAGGAGCAAGTCTCAATACTTGATTTCCCAGCTCCCCGGAGGATGATTCTGATTGTTATTGCCATCCTCCTCTTGTACAGCCACCAGATCCAATTCCTGCTCCCCAGAGGACCATCCCATTGATTTTGGTTACTATGTGACCTTTCCTCTGGCAACACATTCATAAAAAACTTGATGGTAAGGATTGTAAGAATCAGACTGTCCACTTTCATATTTTGACTATAGAAAAAAAAACCTGTATAACATATATCTGTGAAAGTTAACTTAATGTTCAATTAAAGCGGGTCAGTAATGAGCACCTAGAAAAAGCCCATGTGAACAGACAGAAAGGGAGAAAGAGAGAGCTTCTCTCTACTTGGGAGTGGAGTTAGTTCCAATACAGTTCAAATGCCTCTAGACGACTGTGACTGGAGACTGAACAATACTGGGTAAACATATGGGAGAAGGAGGCATCACATAACACCAATGCCCAGTGGCTGGTGGACCTGAAAGCAGACCACAGCAACCGCCCATCACAATGCCAGATATCCAAGAAAGGGTCTCAAGCATGAAGAACTGGACAGCACCAGGACCTGACATGATCCACACCTTCTGGCTAAAGAAGCTTACATGAGCACCTAGCAGCTCAAAATAATCAGCTGATAATGGATGGGACTCACCCTGAATGGCTGACTGAAGGCAGGAGAGTCCTGATCCTGAAGGACCCCCAAAAGGGAGCAGTCCCATCCAACTACCACCCAATAACCTGTCTCTGCACAACATGGAAGCTCCTGTCAGGCATCATAGCAGCTAAGATGAGTAAGCACATGGCTCAATACATGAGCGGGGCCCAGAAAGGAATGGGCAAGAACACGGGGGGAGCAAAACATCAACTACTGGCAGATAAAGCAGTCAATCGAGCCTGTAAAACCAGACAAACCAAACTGTGCACCGTCTGGATTGACTACAAGAAAGTTTACGACTCAATGCCTCACACATGGATCCTGGAATGCTTGGAGCTGTACAATATCAATAGGACTCTAAGAACCTTCATAAGGAATTCAATGGGACTGTGGAAAATAACCCTAATGGCCAACCTCAAGCCAATTGCACAAGTTTCTATCAAGTGCAGCATCTACCAAGGAGAGTCTCTGGACCTGCTGCTGTTCTGCATAGGCCTGAACCCTCTCAGCCAGATCATCACTAGACTGGCTTCGGATACTGACTACGAAATGGAGCAACCGTCAGTCACCTCCTGTACATGGATGACATCAAGCTGTATGCCAGGAATGAGCGAGACATCGACTCACTGATCCACACCACCAGGATATACAGCAATGACATTGGAATGTCATTCGGACTGGACAAGTGTGGTCAGATGATAACAAAGAGAGGGAAGGTTGTCAGGACTGAAGGAGTTGAACTTCCGCCCTGCCAGTTGTCAGATACCCTGCTGACATAATAAGCTGGCCAAAAGAGGAGATAGAGGACACCAATGTCAAGACAAGGAAGCTCCTCACAATGCAGGGAGGGTTTCACCCCAAATCCAGCATCCTAAGACTGTACACTAAGAGGAAGGAAGGAGGCCGAGGACTGAAAGTGAAAGTGAAAGTGACTTATATGGCCAAGTATGGTGACCCATACTCAGAATTTGTGCTCTGCATTGGTGAGCTTCAGAGCCACCATCTGAGATGAAACAGCAAAGATCCATAAGTACAAGTGGTGGAGAATGACCAAGCTAAGATCCTGTGGGGCTTCCAGATACAGACTGACAAACAGGTGATGGCTAACCAACCAGACATAGCAGTGGTGGACAAACAGCAGAAGGAGGCAATCCCAAGTGACAGCAACATCAGAAAGAAGGAACATGAGAAGCTTGAGAAATACCAAGGGCTGAATGCAGAGCTAGAAAAGATGTGGCAGGTGAAGGCAACAGTGGTCCCTGTGGTAATCAGCACCCACGGGGCTGTGACCCCCAAACTGGGAGAGTGGCTCTAACAGATCCCAGTAACAGCATCAGGGCTCTCGGTTCAGAAGAGTGCAGTGCCCGGAACAGCTAAGATACTCTGAAGTAGAGGTTGACCGATCTATCGGCAGAGCCGATTAATCGGCCGATTTTTTACACATTTTAATTAATCGGCATTGGCCGATTTCACTGCAAATTTGGCCGATTTATAGGCAGGCACATCTGCGACCAGTTAAGCGTTGTTGTGGAACACCTGAAGACGTGTTGCGACAAGCAGGTTGTTTAGTGAGCTGAAAAGCGTCCAAAAACGGTAAGAAAGTACTTATCTTTCATTTTTAATTTAGCCTTATACATTTCGTTGGTTGAATATGAAGCTACTTTTGGAGAGCGATCGTCTGGTCTGTATTGTTAGCGAGCTGTAGTTTAGGCTGTAGGCACGGGTACCAAAACATGCTAACAAGCCCAGCGGCTAAATTATTATAGTCGCACACACACGGCTTCAGCTAATGATGGCCGTTGAAAACCATTCGTTTCCAACACGTAATTACATTGTAGCGTATTAGAATTGACGCTGACCGTCATGTGTGCAACAAATGTGAAAGTAGAAACCCGTGAAATTCAGACGAATATTCTCGTGAAAAACACGTAGGATGACGTTCCCCAATAAATGTGTCTGTGCGTCCGACACACGCAACACGGGCATGATGTTCCCACCAAAAAATACACTTTTATTGAGGAAAGTTAATGTGCACGTTTTAGCCAGAAGTTTTGTCTGAACTGCGCGCGTTTGTACTTTCACATGCAAATGACTTGTTACACATATGATTTGTTTACGCATATTCTTAGACTATGGCCCTTTGAATTATAGCAGTGTCTGTCAACAAACATAAGGATCATGACAGGTACCCTGCAATAAATCAATCCTGTTTTTTTCCAAAACATATTAGGATTGTGATGTGCATGGAATAATGTAATTATAGAAAAGGTGAGTTTAAAATGACAAATCTTGTTTAGTTTTTTTTTATAATTATAGTCTGATGACTGAAAAGAAATTTAACCCAGTATGGCAGTATTTCACTCAGCCAACATCAGGGAAGTCCAAGTGCAATATCTGCCAGAAGTTGCTGAGCATGGGAGCAGAAAAAGTACTGTGACCAGTACTGTGAAGAATCCTCAAACTCCCAGGCCTCTGGTAGAGGACCCGAGACTGAGGAAGACATACACACGCACACGCTACCCGTAGGGGGGAGAAGGAAATGTTTTTTGTTTTTTTATATATTATAATAATAATAATAATACATTTTATTTCATGGCGCCTTTCAAAGTCTCAAGGTCACCTTACAGATAGAAAAGGAAGCATACAGCATGATATACATAGAGTGCATTAAAACAACAGTAACAAGAATACATAAACGGCGGGAGAGAATGTAAAGGCAAAAGCGTGGATTATCTAGGAAGTGGGCGAAGTACAGTAAAAGTAAATTGAAATACAGAAACCCAGATGACAGAACAACAAATATGAAACAGTATGAGACAATATGAAATAGGCAGAGGGTGGTAGGACATCACGGGCTGCTTTGAGAAGTTAAGAGAGTTAGGTGGAAAACGCTATACGGAACAGATATGTTTTGAGTGATGATTTAAAAGTTGATAAGTCCGGAGACGACCGGATGCGATGAGGGAGAATGTTCCAAAGGCGGGGCGCAGTGTGGCTGAAGGATCTAGCGCCCATGGTGGCCAGGCGCACTGTAGGGGTGCAGAGGAGAGTGGAACTGGAGGAGCGGAGAGTACGAAGCGGAGAATAGATGTGAAGTAGATCAGTGATGTATGGTGGGGCAATAGAGTGGAGGGCTTTGTAGGTGAGAAGGAGGATTTTATAGTTTATACGGAAGGACACAGGGAGCCAGTGAAGTTGTTTAAGGACAGGGGTGATATGATGTGAGGATGGAGTTCTGGTGATGATGCGGGCAGCATAGTTCTGGACAAGTTGAAGTTTGCGAAGTGATTTGAGAGGTAGACCAGTGAGGAGTGAGTTACAGTAATCCAAACGAGAGGTGACAAAGGCGTTAATGAGTATTGCCGTGCTATCGGTGGTGAGTGAGGAACGGATGCGGTTTATGTTACGGAGATGGGAGTAGGCCGACCGGGTAGTGGTATTGATATGCTGAGTGAAGGAGAGAGTACCGTCTAGGATGACACCCAGGCTTTTAACTTGAGGGGAGGGGGGGACAGTATTGTTGTCAATTTGAATGGAGAAGGTGCTGGTTTTAGAAAGGGTGGATCTGGTGCCCACGAGGAGAATTTCAGTTTTGTCAGGGTTGAGTTTCAAAAAGTTATGGGTGAACCAGGATTTGATATTATGTAAGCAGGTAAGGAGGGAGGGAGGGGGGAGGGTAGAAGATGGAGCAGCAGAGAGGTAGAGCTGGGTGTCGTCTGCATAACAGTGGAAATTGATGTTATGTTGCCTAAGGATATTTCCGAGAGGAAGGAGATAAATAATAAAGAGGAGGGGCCCCAGGACAGAGCCCTGAGGCACGCCACAACTGACAGTAGAGGGCTGGGAGTGGAAGTTCTGGAGATGGACGGACTGGGTGCGGTCAGATAGGTAGGAGGTGAACCATGAGAAATAGTTTTTATTTTGCGTGTAAGTGTCACTGTTGAGAATAACATAATATGTAAAGTCAGACAGTACAACATGCTGTGGAATTAAGCTACCAGTGATGGATCAATAAACTCATTTCTAATCATTATGAAATATGACATGAAGTGAACAGTGTGAGGACAGACATATAACTGTCTTATGACAATATGCCAATATCATCTTACTGACAGATTTGAACAGTATGGCCCAGAAGACCAGGCTAAGCTGTCAGGTGTCAGGTATCAGGCTTCAGCACATTAAATCCTCCACTGCATCGTTTGGCCAACTTTGTTCACGTGATCAAAAGTCATTAAATTATAATGCCTTTGAACATTTGTATCATTTGGATTAGGATTTCATGTCATTTAATATAGATCTGGCTTTTAGCAGGTTGGTTTAGGAATACAGACCGCATTCAAATATTAAAAACCATTACATTGTTTTTGAGCCCGGGAAACAAGGGAGAAGTGATTTATTATGAGAGGGCAACTCAAGGGGAGGAGGCAAACATGAGGAAATACCTGGTTCCTCCTTTTGTCTGAGACACACCTCTTCGGATAGCAGCGAGTTTGAGAGCTCCTTTCTCAGTTTGTCTCTCGGCTAAGATCCTGGTTTATTGCTCATTATGTTGACCACCGTGAAGAGCCTGAAAATCAGCTATAACCCTATTAACGAGACAAACACTTTTACAAATGGCGACTGGATTTCAGGTCAGGTTACTCTAGAACTGGCCAAAGACTGCCAAATAGAGAACCTGTTAGTGAAATTCAAGGGGAAAGCCGATGTGTTGTGGACCGAGCGGTACGGGAAAACTACTGTTGTTTACCACGCCAAGGAAAAGTACTTCAGCCTAAAAGCTGTAAAACACAGCTTCAGCTGTAAAACATTACTTTGTTCAAGACCAAAATCAGAGAGGTAAGTGTCCTTTCAGATTCATTGTTTAAACTGTGATCTGAACAGACCTTTAAGTTGAAAATTAAAGTTATAAAAAGACTTTGCGTGACTCGACTCCTGTGTCGCATCTCATTCAGCTGCTGATTGTTGAACCTAGGTGGCGCACTATTTACAGACTTTTATATTACACAGAGAAATGGAAATATTAACATAAGAAGGATATAATCTTATATAATGGTGCAAAACTCCAGGTGAAGATTTTTTTTAAGTGCAGTGATCTGAACTGGAAGGATCCATCAGTGAACTGATGAGGGATAGTCAGAAAATGAATCTGCATTTATTTTGATAACTGACATTTTATTTGTCAGGCAATAAGGCTAAATTGTCTCAGTTTCAAGGATGATCTGTAGATTATTAATAAAAAGTGATATTTTATTTCTATAGGCCTAAATGATAACATGATGTTTTTGGTAAGCCATACATGCACGTGTGCTTTTCCCTCAGGAGATGACCAACAAGGACTTTTGAGAAACCAGAATGGAGAAACATGTACGTATTTTGCAGTTCATCCTTGTCTTTTTATAAAACCATGTTGAAAGGGGCCTGTAATGTGGTTTTACTTCAGTCACCAAATAATTGATCATCAGGTGCCAAGACCATACTGACCACCCACTCTGTTGTTTCATAGCCGTGATCCCAGCCCTCAGTTGTAGAATGAAGAGATGTCTGAACATCTTGATCACTAGTACATTAATAACATTCTCTTGTTGCTTTTTCAGACAGCAGTGTTGTTGCTCCAGGAATCCATGTTTATCCGTTCACATTTCAGATGCCTTTCCAGTAAGTAATCATTGTTTTAATGCTTCCATAATGAGATAGATCAGATAGATGGATAGCTTCACCAGACTCTTTTACACAACCAAAATGTGGTGCTTGCATCTTATCTTCAGAAATGTCTCCACAGATAAATCTCTGGTTAGAGTAGATTTAATTAAATCATTGAGAAATTTGTAGATCTAGTTCTTGCCTGCTTTCTTTGTACGTACAGTGTATAAAACAGTGTCCAGACAAATGTTCTGGTCTTCTGATCATCTGGTTTTTGTTTTAGGAATGCACCGTCATCCTTTGCTGGTTCCGTCGGTAAAATCGTGTACACGCTAGAAACCAAGCTGAGCAGATCAATGAGGATTTCCAAGAAAGATTCGACTAAGATCAACTTTGTCTCAAAAGCAGACCTGAACCATGACCCTGGGCTTATGGTGTGTGCTGAATTACATCTTTATTCCTGTCATTACAACAGGGAATAAAATCTTCAGGGTAGCAGTGACTAAAACTCAGAACTTCTTTATTACCTGCATCAATCAGTGTTTGTTGTATGTTGTATTAAACAAACCCAACTTATAAAAACACTTGTTTTAAAAATGTACACAGTATTTCAGTCTTCTCTGTGATACTGATCAAACAAAAGATTTGGTCATATACCAGAATTGATCTGCCTAATATGATTATTTGAGTCTTTGGTAGAGATATTATCTAATAGTCATTTTAGCAGTACTCCTGTTGAATTAGCTCTGTTAAAGTGTTTTCTTTCTCTGTTGTTGTTTTAGTGTGCTGCATTAATGAGTCGGATCTTCTTTCAGGCACCACAGCATGAGCATAAGGATAAGAAAATGAAAATGTTCTCCTCAGGAGCAGTAGCCATGGATGTGAATCTTGAAAAAGCAGGTTTCTTCCAAGGTGAGAACCCTCAAAATAAAAGTCTTAGACCAGTTTTCTTGTTTGTTTCTTTCTGGTTTTACGGTCATAAAATGGGTCAGTTGTGGTTCCTGTCTCTTATTAGTGTCTAATAAACATTTGCATTAATTTTTTATGGTCTCTGTGACACAGGAGAAGGACTGAAAGTCATGGCCTTCATTCAGAACAAGTCATCTCGTGAGATCAGGCCCAAGTACTGTGTGTACAGAAAACACAGCTTTTTTGCAAACGGGAAGAGAAAGCTCAGTACTAAAGACCTCCTTAAAGAGGTGGGAGAGCCCATCCAGCCTTCTGCTAGTGAAAACGTCACAAGGGTCCTCACCATACCCCATGATGTGGAGCCCTCAATCCTCAACTGCAGCATCATCAAAGCAGAGTACAGACTCAGGGTAAGCAGCTCTGTGACCAGGAGACTGGCTACAGAGACGTGTGACTGTACACACAAACTATCATGTGTTAATTTCTATAGAAGTTTATTATTTTTTTACTTAGCAGTATAGGATTTACCACAGTGCTCACCGGTCACTCTCACAGTGCTGGCTAACAGGAGCTGGTTATGCCCAGAGCATGTGAATGATTGTAACAGACAATATGCAAAACTTTTAAGTCAAGATTTCCATAGATTCTTCAGTCATTTGATTAAAAATAATGGGAATCAAAAGCACTCACACTGTGATTAAAGTGATGAATCCAGTAATAATTATAATTTTTAGGTAAATGACACTCTAACTCCACACCCAGCATTAATTTTATGTTTGACAGAGAAGTTTGTCAAAGTAAGAATTGAAAATAATTGAAAAAATAAAAGCTTATAGAAGCAGGTGCATGTTGTCAGACGTATTATAGGATGCATGTGTACAAAATCAACTAATGCCAAATATTTACACCAGGGGTGGCAAACCCTGGTTCCTGAGAACTATTGCCCTGCTTGTTTTCCAACAATCCCTGCTCCACCCACCTTTAATTACCTGGATCAGTTTGATCAGGCTTCAGCCAATCAGAAACAGGAAGGGCAGGGATAATTTGAAAACAACCACCAGTAGTTCCTGATGATCAGGCTTGGCCATCTTTACACCTACACTTAAAGTGTTCACATTACTACAACAATATCTGGAAATATAAAGAAACAATAAAACCTTTTCCACAGGTCTATCTTGATGTCAAATATGCTTCAGACCCGGAGGTCAAATTTCCCATAGTCATCCTGCCGGCCTCTGGGGTTGCTGCTATGGCACCATCACCTCCTGCTTTTGGATTTGGATTTGAGCCATCTGCTAACCCAAACCTGCCCGCCTGGGGCATTGGACCACCGCAGCCACCAGCAGCACCCCAGCCTTCTGATCCCCCTCCTCCGTATGGAGCACATGGAGTGTACCCTCCTTTGACCGATTTTGACACGAAATATCAGTAATGGAACTGAACATACTTTGTTACAACCTAAAATGGGTCATTTCCAATAGTGTTCCAATAGTGTATTTTGTTATGTCTAATAATATAATAATAACTTTCTGTCTGCTGCTTTGTCTCTGTCATGTTCCTGCATCTTCTTGTTTTGTCTCGCTTGGTCGTGGCTGTCTTGTGTCAAACCACTGTGCACTGGCCTCTGTTTAGTTGATCTCTTGCAAACTGCCTATTCTAAATCCCCCAGTAATGAGAAGTGATCCCCACTCATTTTCTTTTTTATGTTTATATTTTAGAAATAGACTTTGGCATTTTATAAATATCTGACCATAACCTTTTTACATTACACTCCTGACCTCAGAGCAGCCATGAATTAACTTTTCAGCAACCAGGAGTACGAGTTTTATCCATTAACAGTGAATATGAGTGCACAGTTTAGAAATGGACTGTCAAGCTTCTTTTATACATAGTAAAAGAGGTATATTAAAACATGTTTCAGTTTTTATTGATAAGTCTATTTTTCTAAATGACCAAAGAAAGTAACCAAATATATAAAATTAGTTGTGGAATATAAATACTGTTTTGTTGATCTGTGAAAAACTGATCTGCAATCTGACTGAATATAGTCATTACATTTCTCTGAGCTATTTTCTCATTTGCTCTTATGAAGTAATGTTGTTAAAGGATCACAAATATACTTGAGTATTTCAACTTGCTCATCTGCATTCTTTCATACATGACTGAAGGGGACTTTAGTGTTTTAGTAAGTTTTTCCTCTCATGAACTCCTGACTGTGACTGGAAAACTGGAAAAGTACACAAAATGCAGGTTAAGCTAATTTATTGTAGCCTTTAGACAACTCGACCTACTTTAATTGAAATATTTCAATTAAAAGCTAGAAAATGCTTTCCACACTATGTTGTGGTCACTAAATTCTGTCAGATGGTCTGAGGACAAGGACTTTATCAAAGTGACCTCCTGGCTAAGTGCATGACCCTGATGGAAGAAGAAAACTAAAGTCAAACACAAAAATTAGAACTAGATAACCTACTTTTCTGTGGAAAAATCAGTTTACATATTGCAGATAATAGTTTTAATTGCTCATATCATGTCGTGTTTCATGTTTTAACTTAGTATTGACCTTTTCATTATTTAAAAAGATGAAAATCTTTCCCTGTGTACCCAAAACATGCTGATCATGCTTCAGTTTCCATAAAGAAATATTATTTTGTAGGAGTGACTATTGTAGGAAACAACGTGAAAGTTGTCAAACGAAGATGAACAACATTTTGTGCATATGTTAATTAGTTTATGTTGATAAAATATGTAACGCTGCCCTCAACTGGTCACAATAAAAGTCACACTGACAATGAAGAAATATAATTTTGAAATTAAACATTTAAAATTTAAATATAAAAATAAAAATCATAAATAAATAATGAAATAAATATCTTCGTTCCTATGTTTGTTACAATTTGGAATTGTTTAGCAGCTTTCTTTTTTCTTTTTTTTTTTAATGGTAACAACTATGAACTGCTGGCATTTTGTTTGGATTACTCTGACTTGTTCTGCCCCATGATTACAGGCTGAAGTTAATCAACTATGTTATGGAAAAAAAGAGTAGTGGAAAGTGTCTTATTGAAATCAACTTATTCAAGATGCTTATGTTTCTTGCACTTACACTCCTGAAGTAAAACTGATTCTCAGCCATTTTCTATGGAGCAGAATCTTCTTAAGTATCAATGCATCAATAATTTCAGTTCAGTTCAATTTTATTCATATTACTTCCAATCACAATAAAAAATCATCTCATGGCACTTAACATAGTAAAGACGTCTTAGAGTATTATAATGTAAACACAACAAATAAATGTAAAATGTACACACACTAATGATGGTTAATTCCTGTCTGAATCGTCAATAGTGTGTTCCTAAATCACATTAACAATATAATCTATTACGTGACTCAGTAAGGATTTTGAATTAAGTTCCACTCTGTAAAGTAAAAAGATTATGCTGTGTTGTACTATGTGGTTTTGAGATGGAAATGCTAATAGATTTGCATGCAATCAATGAGGCAGTATTTTCTCTTAGTACATCCACAGTGTCAGTGTCAATTTATTTAGTCTAATTTAGTCTCTGAGGCTGTTGGCTAGAGTTACCTGTGTGAAAGTGACACCGGCGACGCTTCATCATGTGATCATGTGTGACACAGATACAGGTTCTGGAGAAGTCCACTGCCACGGTGCATTTGCCAGCCTCTTTGTTCATCAACGAAAAACCCCACTTCAATGCCACCATGGGACAATTCAATTCCAGTTAATTTACAGAATTTAGTTTGCACAGGAGGAGAACTGTCCTCATGCTTTCATTCTACAACCTTTGGGAAATTACTTGAGGTCGTCTTATCATGACCATAAAACGTCTCTCGGTGGAGTACAACAAGGTGAATCAACGAGGCGCCTTCTCTCCTGGGGATGTCCTTTCTGGAAGAGTGACAGTGGTGACCAGCAAGGAAACCAAAGTGCAGTGTTTTCTGGTCAAAGCCAAAGGAAAAGCTAAGGTGACCTGGTATACCCAAGAAGGAGAAACAACAGTGGTTCACAGCGACAAGAAGAAATACTTCTATTTTGAACATATCATTCTTCAGGATAAAAACAAAGGAGATGGTTAGTATGATCTTGCTCAATTTGATGATGATATATATTTCCTAATTTGTAAACACATCAAGGAATATACATTTAACACAAACATTTTATTTTGTTTAGGCTCAGAAATCATCCGCCCTGGGAGAAATGTGTATCCATTCACTTTTGTGATCCCCAGTTTGTACGTATACTGATCTATCCTAACCCTTTCATAATGAAATTTACATTTATCACAAAAACACTTCTTTAAATGAAATAATTTCAATCGTTTAACTGGTTTATTTCCTTACAGAGATATGCCTTCATCCTATGAGGGGAAATGGGGCAAGATTACATATAGTTTGCGAGCACGACTGACTCAGTCACTGTGGCTTGTTCACAAAACCAAGACTGAGTTCCCTTTTCTGACCAAGTCTGAGTTCCCCTTCGCCTCCAAATCAGAAATGATAATTATCGGACTTAAGGTATGGAATTGCTTCTCTCTTAAACTGTAATGAGTTTTTTTTTCTTTAACCTCCCACTTTCTAGTTAAGTTTGTAATGACTCTTTAATGGCCATCTCTAAAACATTTTAATCAACTATGCAGCTAATGGCTTTTAGAGAGTTGTCTTCCTGACATCTTATATCTTAACTTTGTAGGAGCAACAATGTGCAACAAGAATTTCATTTTATGGCCCTGGAAAGGTCACTATGAATGTTACCTCAGAGAAAATGGGAGTGAAACAAGGTAAAGAGATTTCACAAAAACCTGTTATCTTTTTCTTCCTTAACTACAACATTACTGATATTTTTCTCCTGAAAATCAACAGGCGAGGCCATGGGAGTCTCTGTAGAAGTAAGCAATGACTCTGCATGCACAGTTACACCCAAATTCTACCTGTGTGAGAAGCAGACCTTTGTTGCTCAGTCACAGAGGATAGTACACACAAATGAAATCCTCTTTGGTGCGGGAGACTCTGTTCCAGCTCAGACCAGCCAGACTGTAACCAAAGTTCTCAGTATTCCTCCCCAGCTCCCACCCACCTTCTTCAACTGCAGCTTGATGAAGCTTGAGTACAGGCTCAAGGTACATATAGTGTGTTCACAAATGTCCTATAATATAATTAATTCACTATTAATAAATGCCTCCTCACTCAACACTGTTATTAAATTGTGTTTTAATTATATATGAATCAATACAAATCACCACAGCCTTGCACACATGCAGTACAGGTTTACTTTTGTTATTTACTATTGACAGAAAGTTGATGCACAGAGAGAAAGTCATCTTGACTTTCATTTTTCATTTTTAAATGTCAGCACTGATTTACATTTTGAAAGAGACACTAGGATAAAGATTGGTTATAAAACATTTCTGTGTTGAGACTTCTTGCTTAGATGCATGATGACAACAGCGCCACTCAGTGGTTGTACGACAGAAGGGGTGGGGGTGTTGTGGAGGTGGAGTTTAAAGAGTCCTCATTGCTTGGCCACTCACTAATGAGGAGGCATGTAGGAAACAGTGTCATATAACAGCCCAACCTGTTGTGTCATGCCATCACTTCAAAAAGGTTTAGGTCAGTGTGTTCAGTAAACACTGGTACGGTGCTACTGTAGACACAGAGCAAAGTAGTCACTGTACAATTTAATACGCAAAAGGCTTTTATTTAAAATGCAGTGTTGGCACGCTTTATCTGACATCTTTATGGAATTTATATACAATTAAACAATTCCTATGAGTATGTTTGAATTTTTCACTTGTATTTGGTATCCATGGGCTAAAAATTAAAAAAAAACATTGTTAAAAGTTGTGTTTCTCTGATTGCAGGTCACTCTTTGTGTCACTCTGGCAAGAGACTCAGAGATCAAACTTCCTCTTGTCATTCTGTTGGGTTCACCTAAACCACATCAGCAAAAAGCAAGGAGATCTCTCTGGTTTAGAAAGCTTCGTGGTTAAAGGACGCCATAGATCAAGAAATAGCATGTTGCTATTGTCATGTCAAGCGGTGACAAGACTCCTAAGAACAACAGAGAATAACTTTCTGTTCTGATGTCTGCTTGATGGAAATGTGTGTCACTAAGTTGTCTATAAGTTATTAAGTGTATTTTATTAAAAAGCACCTGCATATTTTTATTGTGTAAGCTTTTTGCATAGTACTCAATATAACAGTACCAGTACTGTGGTGCAAGAATACACTATTGCAAGTGAAAGTGCTGCATTTAAAATCTCCGTGAGGGTCACATGGAGGACTCAGCTGGCAGAGGGTGGAAGGCAGGGTGCAGACATGCTACCGGAGTTGGTTACTCTCCACGGCTGTTCCAGAGTATGTAAAAAGCTGCAGTTTGATCTTGCGGTGAACTAATCCTTTAATAAAATGACCTTGTTTAGGTGAAGATTGCGCTAATTCATTTAAGCAGATATGGCAAATTTACATTTAAGAGGTTTTTCATTCTATTCCCAATCATGACTGCTGGGAATGAACAGTCATTGAAACAAACAATGAATCAGTAAAAGCTGAGAATGAGCTGTTAGGGCTTTCTCACGATCATTCTTGTGTATGGACTCATTTTGCAACAGAGAAAAGTATTGAACAAAGGCACATTCATGATTCTAACAGGACATGTGTTGCCCAGCCAGCGGTTCTTAAGTGAAACCAGGCCCATGTTCTTACCCTGCCCAGGAGGGGAAGCATGTTGAGAACTAAGCGTTTTATGGTTGGGATCCATCCTGGAAACATTAGATCTGGCTATTGTGACACCACATACAGCACACCCACCTACCCTCAGAGAGAGACAGAGAGAAGTGTTTGCTTCTGACTCAGCACAAACAGGGCCTCACGATTCCATGTTCAACCCACAGAACAGAGAAAAAATTAGCCGATCTTCTACTCTTAGCATTAATAATACAAAAGCGGAGTGACCATCAAAGGCTTTAGATTCCACTTGTCTGGTGCACATGTCTTTTCTACTGCTATTGTGGGAAGTGAAAAATTAAACTCATATTTCAGCTCACATCTGCTTCAATTGACTTGTAATTATGTGTCACTTGACTCTGCTAGAAAATGTATTAATATTTGAGTGGAAACATCAAATGTAATTCAATGTCAAGCATGTCTTAAACAGCTTTTAATGGATCAATTATTGTAAATGTAATAACTGACTGCATAATCACTGTTGGTAGAGGAAGACTGACAGCTACCGACATAGCTCAGCAAATGTTAGAAAAATGGAAAATGCAGGGTCCAAATGCTGTATATTTGAACAGAATAGACATTTGCAGTACGGCACAGTACAGAGTACAGATTTAGCAAATCTGTCCTCCTACACCTGCATGAAGAAATCTGCAAAGCAGCAGCCAGTTGTGGCTCGTGTTCTTCAACAAAGCAGAATAGAAAGTTTCATCACAGTTTTGGTGTGATGCAGAATGCAGTGTGACAGATTCCTCTAATCTGTGAATCCTACACCTGCATGAAGACGTCACAAGAGCAGCACTTTGGTTTGTTTTTGGCAGCATTTCTGATCATGGCTGTGCTGTAGCAGAGCCTGCCTGGTAACCGTTCTGGCTCCATGTACAGTGTGCAGGCTGTCAGCCAGTCACACACACACACACACACACACACACACACACACACACACACACGCACACAAACACACACACACACACACACACACACACACACACACACACACACACACACACACACACACCACAGCTTTGCCTAGTTTTGGAGAAGGGTTAGGGAGGTGTGGCCTCTGGCACCTCCCACCTCCGTAGCCAGAGCGACTGCCATGACAACCATGCAGGCCTGCTGGCGACTCCCTGTCTTCATCAGCCACAGTTGCCATGGTGACTCCCCACGGGGCTCCCACTGATCAGCAGGATGGGCGTCCAGTTGACTAACCCTCTCCCAGCTGGGGAACGTCTGAGGGAGTGGGAGGGGGAAGGTTGGTGAGGGGGAGGGGGGTGTGGATGTGTAGGATGGCAGAGCAGAGCCTGAGGACGAAGAGAGACATAGACAGCGTGCTAAGGAGAGAGAGAAAGGAGATACAGGAGTCGGCTAGTCTGACATGCTTAAACACCCTATCTCCGCCTCTATGCAGCCTTCAGCTTGCCATCCCAATAGCACCGATGAAAGTACACAAAATAACCTTTAATGATAGTCATAAATATTTCTCACTTCAATCGGAACAGCAGTAACAGCTCTGGTCCAGCATACCCTCTCTTACCTAATTGTGTACATGCTGATACACTAATCAAATGAATTTCCTCTTACTCTAACCCATCTGTCATAAAGATCCCTTTTCCCTAAAAAGTGTATTTCTGTCATCCTCCTTCCATTTTCCAATCGTGACAGTGACAAGTACCACTTTTTGGGTTTGGACTCAGTGTAATAGGGCCACAGATGGCTCTGTGTCTGTAGTGCGGTTGGAGAAAGAAATGGCATCACTAGGTCCGCTGGCTGTACACTACTGAGGGGCTTTTTCTGCTCTCTAATTGCTCCAAGCTGTGTCCCCTTGAAGGCCCAGAGACACACAGATTTTCATGTGAGAGAAAGAAGAGGAGCAGCCAAGGCTGAACATCTTTTAAACCAACGTGAATTCATTTAATACTTTAATACTTCCGTTAGCATTGTTTTTCCCTGTGTAATCATAAGTATGGTGAGGCTGTCTATGCTTAATTACCACATAATGAAAGAGGTGATTTACTCATTACAATGAAGTTTTTATTTTGGAAAAGAACAAAGATAAACTTCCCATAGTAAACATTTTCTGATCTATTGTAAGTGCAGAAAAGTTGGATTTCTTGTTTTGTTTTTTTTTTGTATAAAATCCTTAACATATTTTAAACATATAAAAAAGTGACACAAGGCAATTCTGTCAGTGTTACAGAAGGCAAGTTGCCAAAACATTCTATGCTATTTCAATTAATCTACAGTTTCTTCCTTTATTTTCTCTATTACACGTGCAATAATACTTCTATCCTAAAACTAGCTCTACATAAAGTGTGTGACTATATTGTGCACTCGTAGTGGTAACCTTTGGAATTACAAATTGTTTTACTGTTTAAAAAATCCCTTGACACATGTTTGATTACACAAAGGATATAAAACAAAACAAAACAAAACAAAAAAAAAACGGTTTATTTTTATTTATGAAACTCAGAAAAGCAGCCTCCCCTGCATAGGTGGACATTGCATATCTTGCAGCCAAACACACTTTCATGTCGCAGTCCCTTGTTGGTGCAGTTCCTGCAGCGACGAGAGCGCTCTGACATACGCTCCAGGCGGTGTCCGTACTCTATGGGTGAATCTGCGTGTCTCTTGCGTGCTGCCCGCTCCATGCCCCTTGCCCCTTGGTAGTCACCAATCAACTGCTGTGCCAGGCGCACCCGGAAGTGACGCTGGGTGAACTGCTTGCCATTGAAGCCTGTTGGTGGCGCGCCGCCTCGGCTCTCCCTCAAGACGATGTAGGCATTGACAATGCACAGGTTGACATAGAACCACAGGAAGTAGCGCCACCACTTCTTACATGGCCTGCCGACCTGGTAGCATTCCCTCAGCTGGTCACACAAGTCCACTCCCCTCATGTTCTCCTGGTACAACAGCAAGGGTAGAGGTCGAGGTACGCCGAAAGACATGCCTGAACTGTCCATGCTGTCACTCTCCCCCTCCCCATATGTCTCACGCTGCTGCCGGCCTGGACTGATACCCACAATCCCTGGGGCGGAGTTGGTTGACAGACAGCTAACCACCTTGACATCACGGGCCACCGTAGCGACCAGATTGCCACGCTGGCACTGGTAGAACTCACCTTGGGATAGCTTTCCAACATTACGGGGCCGGAGGACCTCGGGGTAACCTTTGCGCCCTGGTTGGGTGGGTCCACATGCATACAGCCCATCCCTCAGCAGCCTCTGGAGAAGGGGCACTGAGGTGAAGAAGCTGTCCATGAACAGATGGTGGTACTGACCTTCAAGGCCACGCACTAGGGAAGTCACCATCCTGTAGGCCAAGGAGGCCGTGGCTTCGTCTTCACTGGGCTTGCCTACGTAGATCTTGGCCCTGTGGCAGTAGCCTGACCGTGAGTCACAGAGCATCCACACTGTCAGCCCCTTCCTCAGGGGCTTGGAGGGCATGTACTGGGTGGGGGAAAAACGTCCCTTTGTGACAATGGAACACTTGTCTATGGTCAGACAGCGATTGGGTGTGTATGCATCCCACATGGTGTTCTCCACCACATCAAGGAGAGGCCTGATTTTGAAGAGGCCATCGTATCCTCGCTCTCCACGCACGGGCTCTGACTCACGGTCACACAGCTGGAGATACTGGGTGAGTTTCTCAAAGCGTCTGGCTGTCATTGTTTTTTTAAAGCCAGCATTGCCTATGAAAATGTCACTGGCCCAGTACATGCCTGTGTCCGGGAGCTGATTGATGCCCATAAGAATGTTCAGCCCCACATAAGCTTTCATCTCCCTGACATCAGTGGGGTGCCAGTGAGGGTCTGATTTTCCACTCCTTCTTTGCCGATAGAGGGCGTAATTGTTTGTTTGTTCTACCATGTGTTCAAAAAGAGAATCTGGGAAGAGTATCCGGAAATAGTCACGGGTGTCAGCATCGTCCCCCAGCGAGTGCTGAGGGCCGCTGGCGGCGGAGAACGGTTCGATTGAAATTACCTGGTCAGGTTCACCCCAGAAGTCGGGAGACGTGCAGTCCTCGTCCAAGTCATCTTCAAAGCTGAAAAAACTCCTGCGCTCCTCCTCCTCCAAATCGGAGAAATCAATATCCGAATCGTTTGAGGTGGTATCAGAGCAGTTAGTGGAGCTGGAATAATAACAGTCCTCTGCGTACTCCTCCTCGTCGTGCTTGATCCCATTACTACCAGTGACCAAAATTATGTTGCAGCCTCCTCCTGCGATGAAGCTGGCGGCGTCTGCAGTCTCCGCCGCGGCTGCTGTGCTCGTGGATCCATTCTCCCCCTCGCCGTCCTCCTCCTCCCGCACTTCGTCTTCCTCGTCCGAGTCTGGCTTTCTATACGGAATTTCAAACCACCTCACATCGGCTGAAAGATTAAGCGGAGAGTCTTGGCTGTCGCACACCGTGGTACTTTCTGTGTCCGCGCTAGTTTCCAAAATAGTAAAAAGCTCTCTCCTTTTTCTTGCCGTCGCCATGTCGGGGTATTAAAGTGCCCCTGCATGAGTCTTTTTATGTATATTTTTTCATTGTGGAAAAATAATCCTTCAAACCGGGCATCCGAAATGAACTGATGTGCACTTAAGGGCAGCCTCTTCTCAAAAACTTGCTGGTCGTGGACCTATGCGGCGTCTATAAGCTTGATTCTCATTGTTTCCGCTCCTGGTTTTTCTGGGCTTTGTAGCGCAGTGTGGCCGCAGACGTCAGAAGCTGCATGCATGTCCTGCTTTGTAGGGCGTTTTGCGACTGCAGCTGGTGGGGTTGCTAGTTCGCTAGGCTGGCAGATGGCCGCTCGCTGTTCTAATGCCCGCTGGCATTCACCGCTATCAATAAGCCGGATACCCATCTCTGAGGCCGCGGAGACAGAGAAACCACTGCATAATATCCAAACGTCAAAATCTGTCAATCAAGTGTCCAACCAAAGAGTTGGGGACGTGAAAACTTTCTACTGGCCACAATCCGCAGCTCAGAAACTGCAAATAGTGTCGTTACGCCCAAATCCCTGTTGTTTTAAAGTTTATTAAGGCATATATGTATATGTATATGTACCTATAAAAAGGAAATGCGTAAAAACGCACACAACACTTTTAAAACACAGTGTTTCCATATCACTCAGGTGTCCTTATTCACCAGTTTGTTACACAGACTACTCACTGAACTCTGGCAGAGCTGCAGCTTATTCATTCATAAACATGCTTCTTCCCTCTGACAGGTTCCTACATGAATCTGAAGCCCTATAGGCTATTGTGGAATTAGGGACCTCCCTCTATTTTATGAATGTGGGCAGAGACTTTTGTGTTTTACTCCAAGAGTGAGGTTGAAGAGCTCTCCCTGGTGAGATTGATTGATCATCTACAGGTTGTGCCTCCACACCTACATTATACATCCTTTTCCTATGTTGATAGTTAATTGTAATTATTATTATGTATAATTATTAACAACAAAAAGAGTCTATTATATTGCCAGGCACAGTGAAAACAACATAAAAGTTTTATCATTAGTTCCTATATGCACTTTTCAGTATAGCACTTTAGGTTTGCGTATGACTTGTAGTCATACCTGTGTAATTGGTAAAAAACGGGTCAATTATTAATCCATAATAACTGACCTGTTTTTTTATTCCCTGCCTTTATTTTGTAGTGTTCTCCCTCTAATTGGACACCCATGTAATAAGTAGAGGGAGCTCTAAATAGCCTTTGTTATATCTGATGTGAAGCAAGTTGGAGTGGATTTTCTTCTTGGAAATTCAGGCTGATTATTTTTCCACCACCACAGCATAATTGCAAATTAAATACAATGCAATATACTTTGTTTATTGATTGATAGACTGTTATAACCGCATGTAACAGCATATTCAATCAACTTCATTACAACAGTAGGCAGAAAATGTAAAACAAGACCTTTATGTTTGACTTAAAAACTAAATTCTGGTCATGGATTGCTTGCTCTCTTGGGATGAGACCAGTAAAATCATGTCATCTTGTATAGGGGGGTGGGTTACAGGAAGGGCCCTTTCCGAATTCTTTTAGCTGTGGCCTGAGTCTACATGGCTGGCTGAGCACTGGGCTGTTGCCTCTGGGCCCTGCAGTGGAGGCACGATTTATGTGTCCTTCCTCACTAGCTTATTGCACAGATTCTTGTTGTCTCAGTGGTATCATGTTTCCTCTCCAAGTTACAGATCGAAATGCTGTTTCTATCTCCAGAGAAGGGGCTGAAGCTGTACAAGCAGTCTTCACTGGGAACCAGTATGTTGAGAAACAGTGGAAAATGAGGGAGCCTGTGGACCTCTGATATCTAGCCCAAAATAGAAGTAAGGAAAAAAAAAAAAAAGGCTCACTCCAGCGTTTCCAGGCCCCTGGAGCAGAGTACTGCAGCAGACCCCTCAGAGACTCCCGCGGTGGGGTGGAGAGACGCCGACCAATGGGGGCTCAGACGTTCAGAGTGTGTGTGTCTGTCAGCATCTGTGTATGTGTGTCTGGGCGGCTAACTCAGCTCCTCCGCAGCTCAGATCCTTTTCTCATGGATGAGTTCAGAGATGGCTTCTGTGTTTGTGTGTGTGTGTGTGTGTGTGTGTGTGTGTGTGTGGGTGTGCATCTGCCAGTGTGTGAGCAAATGGTGCAACCACTGCAGCTCCTGCTGAAGACAGACCAACCCTTCTCTCTGTCATTCACTGACAGTGTATGCTGTGCATATGTGTATGTGTGTGTCAGTGAGGGGCTTATTAATAGTAATATCTTCTTCCGCTGCCAACGGCATCCTTAGTTTTTGCTGATGTGATTTGAATTAAAAGAAATTAGGAGCTGTGCGGTGGATTTGTTAGTAAGGGATTTTTTTGGCTCATTTAAAAAGAAAAGTAATTATAACCTTGGTTAGCCTTCTCAGTAATTATGATCTTGGTCAAAGTGATTTGTAGTAAACTAATATAATTTTCAGGACAACTATGTCTTTTATTGAACAGCAGCACCTCTCTGATACATTTGTATAACCCTTCCTTTCATCGTTTCTTCTTCACGTGTTGCCTGTTACCTGCTCAGATAATCAGTGTGATGTGTAACACTGACCTTATAAAGCACTCACCTGGTTGCCCCCATCCTTTTGGTCAATAGTTGCACACTGCCCTCTGGTGGTGGTTGAGAAGTAGTCATTTTTCCTGGAGTAAAGAATCACGGTTGGGATAATTCTTGTCATTAGGAAATAGATGACGTGCTCTATTTTTCTGCGAAGTAGGTTAAAAATCTAGTGTACCACAGCTGCCAACAATTTAGCTATTGTTTTTGCTCGTTAATGTTATGTGTATATTATGTATATAACATTTAATAACTCAAATGAATATGTGATGACAGTAAACATTCATTAAATGATAATAGATTCCACTCTGTGGTGTTCTTTATCATTTGGTTACTAAAAAAAGATATAAGTTACACTTACAGTCTTTCTCAGAGCTGGAGCAGTACTTTGTGGTAGGCAACAGGTTGTGCTACAGAGCAAATATATTTGCTGAAGGACTATCTTATTTTAACCACTAGATGGAAGTAGATGACAGAATACAGAGGAAAAGCAGTGATAGAGTAAAGTACAGTATTGAACACCTAAGATCTGACTTGGATCTTTGTTGTCAGATCATGTGTTCCTCATTATGCCTGTTGTGCTGGACCAGAACAGAGAGACATAGCCACTGAGGTCTTGGCTCTGGTCTTGGTGCACTCTGAAGACCTCTGCTAGTTCTGGCCAAATCCAAATTCAGCAGGTGATGTATCCAAAACATTAAAATAATTCTTTACCTTTAATTGTCCAGAATGCAAATATGCAAGCAGGGAATATTGGCATGAACTGCTCTGCCACTATTCCTAAAACATGTTTTATGAATCCATCACTGGATGGATGTACAGTTAAACCTCCATTATCACTGTGATGATATGGTCACATTAAGCTCTTGATTTGATAAAAATAAAACAAATACAGAGAAGAATGGAAACTCTTTTCAAAGTCCAGTTTCTCTGTGATAACTCTTACAGTAGGCCTCCAATTTTAAACCTCTGGTCACCCTTGTTTTTGCTCACAAATATGCTTTAAACCACTCATACTGAGAAAAATACATGGATGTTTGTCATTACTGATGTTACTTTGTGTTACTGAAGGTTTAACATTTCTTTTGATGGCTTATATTTTGATATTTTGCAATGTTAATACTTGTCTTTGTCGTCAAAGCAGTCTGCACGAGAAGTGCGCATCACGTGTTGGAGATACTTAAGAGCATACAGACTCTGGGGAGGACAAGTGGTTCATTTAATACTTTCCAGCTGATAATCATTGGTTGGAGAGTTATAAATTATTGTCCCTTGTGAAATGTCCCCCTGTGCAGTTGGATGACATACAATGGGAATCCCGTTTTGCCGTCTACTTCTGGCGCAGTATACAAAATGGTTGTTGTTACTGTTGTGATATAACACCCAGATACAGATTCCCACAATGATGCATAAAAGGACTCAAAACACCACACACTTGGGAATTATTCAAAAGTGTTTTGTCTGTTACATACAGAAAATGACCAGGGACCATTTCAGACAGCAATAAAAAGTAATAATAAATAATAAATGAAGAATGTGTCATTCATCTTCTAACATATGTCATTCTCACTATCATTTGAGAAACCAAGCATCAGTCTGAAATCTAATTAATGTTTTGAAGGTCAGTTGACGCAGAATTGATGCTGACCATTGGTTCATTCCCTCCAGTTTAATATTCTGCTGTAATTTTATTATTAACAATAAATTATCTTCTTGCGTCTGAGCCTCCCAGATTACAAGAGCTGTTTACATGTTGCCTTTAATTAGATCCAAATGGGCTGGATGGGAAAAATATCACCAAATGGATTTGTGGGTGTTGTGCACAATTTATCAGTTGGTAAGTAAGAAACAATGCATTAATTTTGTTTATTAGAAATCACATGGAAAATCCCCAGTGTGTTGTACTACAGTAACATCCAAAGATAATTCGTAGTTTGCCAACAACTCCAAATGACACAATACCAAGGCTGTAGGCGTAGTGTCTGTAAACCCAGAACAAGTGCCTGTTTCTTTATCATTTTTCTTTTGCCTGAACCTCCATGGGTTATTAATTCTCTCCTGCTCGCTCTGTATTTCAGCATCATGTGTGGACACAGGCCTTACAAGTAAGAAATCCATCTAAATCTTAATGCTAACCTGATATCTGGAATATTTGATAAAAATATACCCCCTGAACTTCAAATCCAGCATTTTAAGCCTGATGGCAAGTGCATTTCTCACCACTGGATCCACATGACTCAATATTCATTCAATATTCAATATTCTGCACAAGCCTTTGTTTCAAATCTTCTTTAATATCCTTTGCCTTAGGCCAAAATTTAATTTGTAGGAGCTTGACTGTACTTGTATATGACTCTGCAACAAGCATGTACTGGTGAAAGCAAGACATGATTTTTATTTTTTATCGGCCTCACTAAATGCCCAGTTGCTTGACTGATTTGTAATGGGAGGCCCTTTTCTCTTTGTGTCTTTCTCTGCAGAGTAAATACATGGATTCTGTAGTCCTGTTAATACTACCCCCTCATGTTAGGTCAGCTAAGGGAGGAAGTGACCACATATGGACCTTGTTACCATCCCTTGATGTGCACTTCAGGTTGCAGAACAAGGGGGTGCGTGGGGTGGACGTGGTGCATGCACGTGAAAGAGGAGGGACGCTCTACAAATTGTCTGATCTCAGCACAAAACCACCACCGGTCATCTGAAGTCATATCTGAAGGTACTAACCACTGGTGTGGCCACAGCTGCTGTGTTTAAAATAAATGAGCCACACCTATTTCTATATATGTTTTATACTAGAGCTGTTTATGCAATACTAAACTGGAGGGCTGTGAATGATGTCATGAGTTTCAACAAGAAGGGTGATGGTGAAAGATACAGAGTAAAAAACCTCAAAAGGTTTGTGTTCAGCTAATCTTCTGAAAATGGTGCCTTAAGATGAAGGAGACCACTCCTTTAAATAGAGATGACTAATGAACAGACGTCTTAATCTGAACCTAAACATTCTCACGGCTTCGGCAAACAAGAGAAGAAAAAGGAAAATATTTCAAAGTGAGGAACCTAACATCCCTCCACAAGTGTTTGGGTTTGACACAAACTATTTCCTGAACTCACTGTAAACTATAGTTGTTTTTTTTTTTTTAATTTTTTTTTTTTTCCACCAGTTATCATGAGTGCGATGTTTTAAGAGTGGGAGCGGTTAAGACAGTGAATAATACATCTGCATCTGGCACTGTTTGTTTCAAGCAATACGATGAGAGACAAATGGCAGTCTGTGGTGCATTTCATATGTTGCTGTTTCCTCCAAGTTACATTGTGAGCTAATAACCTGAGGGTTTAGAGTGTGGTTGTTTCTCACTGTATATCTTCATCAATTTACAGTCATATATTTTTTAGTAATTTGATGCTTTAATTCTACAACAGGGCTACAAAAAAATAATCTACTTGTTTATAATGTTGCTTCTTGTTACTATTTCAGTATATATGAGTGAAGTGATTTGTTCCCTTAATCCTGCTGTTTGGTGTCAAAGCACAGCACAGCTAGGCGTGTTACTACGAGACATCATCTCCGTCTCTCAGCCTGAGTCATGTCTGAGAGACCGGGACAGGGGACAGAGGAGCCTTTGTGGTGCTCTCAGTTCCCACATCTGAGAAACTTGTCTCATCTGTGCAGAAAATATTTTTCTCTTCACTCGAGCACATAGTTTTAGCTGAAGGATACTCCTAAATAGAAAGTGCTGGGATTATACTCATAAACAATGATGGCTTCTCAGCCACTGACATCCTGTCGATTGGAGACTACACAACACTGAGAATATGGAAAATAGTGTCGAAACGAACTCTTGGACAAAGTACACTGTCAGAAGGACTAAACTGGATCACAGTGTCTCCAAGGAACTGCTTTATCTATGAGCCCATGGTCACATTTCTTTGTGTAACATATCTTGTGATGGCTACATAATTTGCATGACAGAGTGAATTTAAGACTTATTCCAACCTTCGCTGCTGTTTCCTAATAAGTACATGCCTCTCTGACAGTCTGCTTTTGTTCCCAGTGTCTTTTCAGTGCTATTATCTGCATGAGGACTTAAACTTGCAACATCCTTATCGTGTTTCCAACACAAGCCATTCTGTGTCAGTGTTGCTTAGAGTACTGAAACACACAGACTGACCTATCACCCTGTGCACACAGTTTTTAATTTGTAGGTAAAGCATCAGTTCCCAGAGGAGAAATGTACAAACATATCTCTCTGAACCCAACAGGCTTCATTAATTATAATTTAGTCATTCTTCTTACGTTTTTGCCTAAAAATACTGCATTGTTTTAATACTATTAACAGCCTCTGGAGATGAAGATAAATAGGAAACCCAATGTTTCTTCAATGTGAATCACTTTTTTTCCCTCTCAGCAGCTGTATATTACTTATCCTTTCATGGCCATTTTCTGCAGCATTTCAGTGTTTACAACTCTGAACAGGAGACGTAGTCAGCTCTGTTGACATACGTGGCTTCGGATGAAGGCTAATACTTTCACCTTTCACTTTCACCTGTGATTGATTTAATCCTTGCCTTACATGTCATTCATTCATTCAAGTTTTTTAGGGACTGGAAGGAGATTATGGTCTGCATGGTATATGCATGTTAGGAAAATAACTGAATAAAAAAAAAAAGTTTACATTTTGACTAATTACTCATCCTTTTGCTTGTGTGATCTGACAAACACGCGTTAAAAGGTCCTGTGGATCATTTTTTCTGTGCAGACTAGCAGTTTGTAGAAATAAAGTTGCCAGAATGTCAGTGATATTTGGAAACTGAATTATTGTAGCGGTTGACAACATGTGATTTCTAGCACATTACGATATGTGTATTGTTTAATCTACAGTAAAAGCAAGTATTGTGAGTAGGCAATATGTTAAATAATAATAAATAATACTGTCAAGCTCCTACATCTGTCTGATCAAAAGGTTAGTTAGTAGTGAAGTGACTCATTTTAATTCTGAGACAATGAGAGCAACCAAATGATGAAGATAGCAAAATGGTCAACATTAGGCAGCACACTGCTTTTATTTTACCAGCCAAGAAATTACTGCATATCTGTTCTGTGTTCAAGCCACTTCATCACTGTGAGACTCAGTGCTCATGTGGTTTCTGCCTAATACTTTAATAACTCAAATCTGGAGCTCTCGTCTCATTTTACTAATTCATGAAGCATGTTAAGCTGAGTGGAAAACTGTTTGTGTTTCAGACTCAAAGGGACTGAGAAAAATGACTGGACTTCAGCTACAGTGCTGATTTTTGCAACTTTGCAGAAGTGATGCAGGAACTCTGGCATCATTATCTCTTTTATTACTTTCAGATAAAATGATCAAAACCCAGACATATATTTGAACAACATGAGTGATGTCATTGAAGCACTGAGGAAAATTCTACTTGTTAATCAGTCGCTAATTTTTCAGTGTTTGCAGAAAACTCCTACTGAGCCTAGTAGTAGATGGAGTAGGGCTCTGCTGAACCATAAGAATGGACCTCGTAACAGCTGATAACAGGCCATTGAATGGCATAATAACATCTGCACTGAGTGTATTTACATTACCAGTGCAGCTGGTAACGTCAGTGGAGAAGTTTGTCTCAATGGACCACAGAAGAACATGCTGACTGCACGATGGTGTAAGAAAGTTGTTACATATCATTTCTCCTGCATCACCCGCTCTGTGTTATTCAAAACATTTTCACAATTCTTCTATAAAAAACAAACAGCTCCAACAAAGCAGGACTACTGTTACTCAACAGACAAGAGTGTTGCAAACGCTGTGGTCAGTTGAGTGTGAAATGGTGTGTCTGTGGTACACATACAACATTACTGTTTTGTTGCATTACTGGTGTTTCCATCTTTCAGCCAAAGAACATTAAAATTGAACTAGTGCACTAAAATGTGACAGGACAATAAATAAAACGAATTACCCGTTCGCAGACTAATTAGAAACAATTATTTCCTATTACAGTTTTCATCAATCTTAAGAAGCTGTTTATGCTTTGAATCCGGACACATCACATGGTGCGTAGTCTTTGATACAACAAACGCTTCATGTTATTTTTGTCTATGTGAGGTTACACCCATGAGTGTAACTCTGAGATGGGCATCTGACAAACCCATGATTTCAAGCTAGTTACATTGGCAAGATGTGTCTCCCCACAGCTCTGTGAGTAGCGCTGCTGTCATACTTGTCCTTGTGCCAGGACGCCCCAGGTGATGTCAACTACCTAGGGTATGCCATGCATTACTCCAACGTCAGTGTAGGACAGTCACAGTCCAACATCAACTAATAATATTGTGTTGCCTCTGTTTTTATGGAGACCAAGGAAAGCAGGGAAAGGAGACCTGCAAAGAGAAATGAGTTATGGTTATGTGGGAGAGTCACCAAAAATGTTTACAAAGGGTCTTTTTGTGGAACAAGGCACAAGTTAATTGTACAGTACACGTGATATTCAACTGCCCTCCACATTGCGCTGTACATTTTCTAATCTTCAATACTCAGAGTTGAATTCATTAGGTTTTCTGTAGTGCAGAGGACAGGACTGAATGGCTTGAAGATTGTCAAAGAAAAAAAGTTGAAACATTTGTAAAAGGAACAGTAACTTCTTTATTTACTTATTTATTTACCACCCATCATGTTAAAATAAGAACTTGTGGCAGATTGGATCATGTGTAGCAATGCAAGAAATTCAGCATCCAGTCTTTAAAGTGCATTGTGCATGCAAAACAGTAGAATTAATGGTAGAATTAATGTTATTTTCACTGGGTTATTTTTACTTTGTACAGATTCTGCACAGCCCCCAGTGAGAAGCAAACACTGTTTTTCCTGGCAGCAGTGAGGAACGGGTTAATGGTTGTCACGGACAAGGGACAAATATGTGGTAAAACCCTTCAGCTCTGCAGAATGCCCATATATTAAATTTAATAGTTCATTACCATAATTTTTATTAGTGTCAGTGTCATGCCTGTCTGTTAATCTGAAATGTGAATAATGTGTTTTGTTACTCTGCTGAGTGTAATAAATTTTATTTTTAAACTGACAGATGTCTTCATTCCCACCAAACAACAATTAAGAATTTGAAGAAGGACCCAAAGGGATTCAACTTAGATAAAATTCTACTGAATCATCTATAAAAACCGTACTGCCTGACCAGTCGGGTGGGTTTAGGATTAATATGAATGTATTCTTAATCCAGTAGTTCATTAAACCTCACTTTTTGTGCTTACAGTACTCTACTTTAAGATTAGATCTCCAGTTGTATTTGCTCCTGTCTCTGAGGTGAATCCTGAGCTGGAGGCATGATGAAGCAGTCTGGGAAAGAAACACATGGTTGGGGAGAGACTAGCTATGAAGTGTAAATCATAAAACAACTGCACTGTATTTGACTGTGTATGTGTGTGTGTGTGTGTGTGTGTGTGTGTTGATAGGAGTAAGGATGTATGCGCTGATCACTGTGGTGTGTGTGAATTGTGTAACAGCTCTGACATTTACTCAGTGACTGGCTCTGCACCCCTGACGCCTGATATTAATGTGTTTCATCAGCACACTTCAGACTGCTGTACAAGTGCAAGTGGTTACTGTGTGTGTTGTTCTATTAAATGCAGAGTCCCTACAGCAGCTTCGAGGGATGAAGTGGAGGGGCGCATGTCCCAGCTCATGTCTGGAAACATGCCTGCTGGACCCCATCTCAGCAGCCAAAGTGGAAACAGTCCTTAGTCTTCCTGGAAATGATAGAGCAACTGAAAGCTCTGGCAGTAAGAGACACTTCACACTACAGACTTGCAGGGGGATTCTGGACTGTACAATCCTTACATGGGAAAAAGGTCTTTAACTGATAAGAAGATGATTCAGGCCAGTTTGAGTGCCACAGTTTCACATGGGTTTATGTGCCAATTATATGCGTGTTCACCAAAGTTAACTAGAAACTATGAATGTGCTCACAGAACCTGTGCAAACCCAGTGTGGCTTTGAAGACATTTGACAGTCAGAACACGCCCTGACACCTGGGGCCTAAACAGCTTTTCCTGCCATTTGAAGTCTTTCTTAATAAATTTAAAAGATGGTTGCTGATGGGCCTTGCACATCAGGTGGGCTGGTGTATGAAAATCAAAAAAACATCATAGATATAACAAGTAATTTGTAACTTCTGATGTGTGTGTTTCTTTCCTGCCTTACATCAATTTAGTGAGATGAAAATACATTTTTGTTTTCATCACAAGTTAATAACCCTACACTGAACTGCAAGGATCAAGGAACAATGGGAGAAAGAGCAGAAGACAAAGACACAGGTGTAAATAACAACATTTCTAATGTTTTTTTTGTTTTTGTTTTGGTGTGTTGGAAAATGAGCCAGCATAGTTGGGTTACTGGCTGAAAGGCCATTACAATTGTGTGACCGGCCTGCGTGTACTTCCTTCTGTTTCTACTCTGACCACTTTTCATCTACCACTTCTCCCATTTGCCTCTGTATGAAACTGAATTTCAGTGTCTTCATTTTAGCTCAGTGTCATTACTAACTCAGATCACAGTCACTTTTACCACTGACAACTCTCCAGTGGCACAGACCTTGGGCTCTCCAGCTTTGTGGAGCTGCTTTGTAACGCAGAGACAACTCCTGCCTGGAGCTAATGAGCATGGAGTGAGATGTCCTCTGAACAAACTGCGATTGCCACCTTCAAAGGAGACATGCAGAGCCCCAGTTTCTGTGGCCACAGGGAGCCGTCTCAGAGGAACAAGTTTTAAATTTTCTCTAGTTACCATAAAAACTGTGTTAGACGATTGCATGTGGAAGGAGTTAAAGTGACCTAGAAGGACTGGGTCTCAAGATGCGGTTACATAAACCAGTGTATAGTGTTTAAGCTATCCAGCCTCAATTACAAGGTAATTTAAACACATTGTCATCAGGCTCGTCAGTGACCCAGAGCTGCCCTACATAGAGGATATTGGTGTCTTTCAGCTGGTAACATTATTCTTGTCCTTTGTTCCCTCAAAGGCTGAAAACAAAGATTGCATATTCCTAATGAGAAAGTGAGGACAGAACAAAGGCTTTACAGTATGTATGTAATGTCAAGTATTTTTAATCTGTTTTACTGTAGCCTTTGTAATCCTCCATGTCTAAAAATGAATTTGGGTTTGTAGATGAAGCAGCCACAAGAAAGATCTTGCTGTTATAGGTATCAGCAAACCAGTAGATCATAAGTCTTTAAATAAATAAAAAAAACCAAGGAGCAAACACGAGGTCAGTGGGAAGTTGATAATTGAGATACAGCAGTGGTATAATAAAGAATAATCCCTCTCACAGTTTCACTATCCAGGTATCTGTTTTGTAGTTTTCCTTCCCTTCATTCATCTTTCATTCAAAATACAAGAAAATTCTAGTAATACTCTAATATTAATGTAACAGAGTGAACTGCAGTTCCCTGTTGGACACTGCGTCACAGGTAACTACAATGTCATACTCTTCTTATAAAGAAAACCTGTCAGAATAGTCTATTTAACGTAATGATGACAGTGATGTTGAGGGGGCAAATGGTAAAGCTGTTCCAATTTGGTGGTTCCTCTAGTCCCCGTTAAACAAAATGTAAAAGGGTTCAGAGTGAAGTAGCATCAAATCTTAAAGACACATTTAACTCTCCATGAAGACAAACCAACCTGCTTCAGACAATGCTGCCTTGCCAAGGGCTGGAGGAGTTGAAAAAGAAACAAGAACTTGATGAAGATGAAGGCAAAGAGGCTCAACGAATGAAAAGTAAAACAGAATTCAGACACACCGAAAAGAAAAGGGTGTGTGTTCTCTTGTCCTGAGCCATTTGGCATCAACTTGAATAAATGTCGAGGAGCCAACTCAAACAATGAAATCAGCACATGCATTAAATCACTTTTAGAAACAGCAGGAACAGTCCAAATGTTGTTTCAGGCAGCCAGTCACTGAATTACCTCCAGATAGTCTTCTTTGTTATTGTTTAGCGACTGTGCCCACAGTTTAATGGAGATTTAAGAATATTAATTCAGAGCCAAAACCTAAAATCAAATAAATTTTCAGTTTGATTGTGTCCTCAGATGGCCCCTAAGTAATGCCTATGGGTTTCTTTGCTTTCCTGATGCGTTTCATTTTGTGTGAACAACCATACACATCCTCCTTATGTGTAAAGGGATTGATGATAGTCGCTACTATGATTTCAGGTCTACCTTATTGTTTTTCTTTCATCATCACCAGCTCTGTTGATTGACCCAGTGATGTCCTATTCTAGCTGAACAGTATCTGTGCTCCCCAAGATAGAAGCAGATGACTGAGAGCTTCCTGCTTCTCAGTGTCTCCTGTATCTGCGTCACTGTCTGATAATCACGGCTTTACCAGCAGACTTCACTTGATGCTTTATCTCGAATGGGGAGTGCACACCAATATAGGATCCATGTTCCCTATCAAGGGAGTGTGTGTGGTTATGTTAAGACCAGGACATGCATCAGAGATCGAAATACCAAAAGCCAAGACTGTTCTATCCACTATAGCTTATAGTTTACACCTCTATGATTTAACCTTTATACCCTTAATTACAAACCCATGATGCAATTGTATTATTTCCTTGCACAACACCTGTCTGCATCTGTTAGGACTTTACAAGTTGATTAAACTGTGATGATGATGATATAAATTAAGTCAGATACTATGCTCTCAGGCTTTTTTAGAACGATTTCATAGGATTCACTAAATTTGATCTTCTTAGATGCAGTTTTTGACATTATGTAAAATTCTTTTATGCTGCCAATTTTAAAAGATGAAATGAAAATGAATCATTGAAATCAGCAGTTAAACATTATTTTAGATTTTCCACATCATGCCTATCCCTCAGTCTTCTGAAATTTGTCAAGTAGTTCAAGACATTACTTTTAAGGTTTTCTCAGAATGCATGAAAGAACCCTACTTTCAGTTCCAAGAGAGCTTACGCTGCTAAACATCTGGAACTAAATACTAGACAGATATCTGGCAATGTTAGGTTGCGTGGTACAGTCTGAGCTGGCAGCTCTTTGCGGTACACTGTGTGAAGATGATTGGTGACTGCAGGGTTATAAGGGAGGTTATCACAAACTCTTCATAGCCCATCTCAGTCCAAAAAGTACCCTGAGCACCACACTTCAGATGTGACCTAGTGCAGCAGCTTTTAAGGTCACTGGTTTCTCTCAAGGAAGTTTCTAATTCTGAAGTTGCTGCAGTTGTACATATATGAGTAATCAAGTTCATAAAGAAAGAAGATCGACAATAAGTTTACAGATTATTATCAACATGTATTTTGCATGTTTAAAGTAATTATTAATGACAGTTCATCTTAATGTGGCGTAATCCTGACAAACACTAATCAAAATGGTCACAAACTTTAGCCTTCCCAAACCAGAATTCACAAAAGGTCCTTTAATAAATAGCTGCAAATTGACTAACATTAAGAACATCATTAGCTCCTTCAGGCAAATATATGAAGAAGTCTAACACCATTGCATGTGCTGTTAACATTTATGAAGGTCCTTTTTGTGGAGAATTTCAAACAGCACAAACTCAAAAAGAGAAAAAAAACCATCTGTTTGAAATGTTTGGACAAACCATGTACCATTTGATCCCACAATGTGATGATTTTTTTTAAACTAAATGGCATATACCAGAAAGCACTGGCCCCCTAAACACACACTCTCTCACACTCACACACACACACACACACACATCCGGAGTAAACATTCCACATAATCAAACACAAGGACAGGCTGGGAAGTTCGTGGACAGATCTAGACACACTCTGAGGGCCATCAGCTCACCCCTCCTCCTACGGACACATTTTCTCTCTCTCTGGTGGTGAGTGGTGACTGGTCTCCATTCTTACATTATCTAAGTGACAACCAGTGGCAGTCCTGTTGTGTTTCTAGGATTGTACTGTCCATGCCTTGTTGTCTGTTCATTTTCCCGATGTTTCCATTTGCGGTATTCTTTAGACTGCTACTGCATAAACAATATACTAAACGCCATGATGACACAGCAACAGGCCACCCAGGGACTCTTCCTCTCACCTGGAAAAAAGGGGAAATGTGAAGTTCAAGCCAGCATCGCAACATCTTATGAGAAAAATGTAAAATCATGTAAAAAAAATATTAAAAATTAAAATCGAAGGATTACCTATCCTGGCACACTTCCAGAAAATTCCTAGGAGCCTAAAAGATAAAATATATAAATTACAGGCTGGTACAATGGCAGTACAACTGCTAGTCAGAGTGGCTCTCGGATGTCCATTTCCATGTAAGGAGTGTGCACAGACAGCAGGCAGGTTTTATTATCTCTGAGACAAATGTAGCATTTCAGGTCTTCAGTTTTCTGATGTGTTCGCTGGCCTGTGTGAGTGTGTGTATGCAAGTGAATCTGTGCCTGTTTAAAAGTCAGCTTTTTAAAAAAAACTTTTATACAGACCAGATGGTGTCAGTCATTTGTTAGAACTTAGAATACCCCTGGTGTGAGAAGTTACATTTCCTTCTTTTCACTTCTTTTAGTGTAGACATGGTTTTCTTTATAAACAGCAAACTCTTAGACTTTGTCTGAGGATGGTATTCCCCTAAGATTCTAGGTCTAACCCTAAAACACAAGACTAATTTGCTAAATGTGTGGCACCAAATCAACACAAACAATGGATCATTTTTTAGTCATCAAATCAATCAAGAAGGAAAAACACAAAATCATCCCATCTTCCACTCTCAGCCCTGCTCCTCCCTGCTCAAAATGGGTTTGTTTGCATGTGTGTGTGTGTGAGTGAGTGAGAGGTTGTAAGTGAATGTAGCTAATATATGTGTGGCTGTTCCTGGGCTGTGCCAGACCAATCAGAACTGACTCATGGAAAATGTACATCCAAGAATAATGATGATCTTGTAATGATAGAAATTTAAAGCTTTCTGCTTTTTTTTTTTTTTTTACTTGTCTCATCAATCATGGAGCTTTGTCCTTAGTAGCTATAGTGACTCACAGAGGGATGGATAATTTAAAATTGCATGCACTCATACACATTATGACATTAATCAGTCTTTCTACCACAGAAAGAAAACGATATAAATTGAAATACAACCATAAGCTATTTGTAACTGACCGCTGAAATTGGAAAGTGAATGGCAAAACACTTTCTAAAAATGCTGTTTGTGATGGTGGAAGCAACACATCATGTTTCCTGATGAAGTAATAAATGACTTGGTGAATTATGCAATTTTATACGACTAGATGCCTCATTCAACAAAACCAGGATGGGGATTTGACTGCTCAATTAATCACTGTGTAGATGCCAATAGCAAATGAATTATTTGATATCTCAAATAGCATCTGATCTTACCCGGTCTTGTTCTTGTCTAGCAGGCTGGGAGCCAGTGCTCTGATGTAGGCACAGGTACAGATCAGGAGGAGAATCACTGTTAGCAGTGACTGGAAGTTGAAAATGGCTGACTGCAAAATAAAAGAAAATTGTATATTTAGTGCAGACATCAAGTGCAGCTTATGAACAGAAACTCAGATAGATTAAAAAAATTCAGTGTGCCACTTGTAGCAAGAAATGTTGTTGCATCAGTTACACCATCTCATATTTTAACGTCAAAGGCAGACATAAGACTGCCAGGCCTGACCTATAGCTACGGATCTTCTGTGTAATTATAGTGTAACACACCAAGAACAATGGTTCCCTTATTTCTTCTCTGTTTGGAAATAAAATAGTGGGTCTGTCATTTACCAGACCTGTCATGTACAGTTAGAAAATACAAGTAAACGTCAAACCTACATCTCACAGTCAAAAACAAGGTTATTTATAAAGATGTATTCAACTGCATGTGTAGTTACTTCATGTCCTGCACAAGCACAGCACTTTACGGGGATTTTTGCAACCACTTCAGGGAATATGTTAGTCTCTTCCTAAACTTCCTAACTTGTTGTTTCTACAATGGAACAACAACATTATGCAGCTGACTCACACCCTCCCTGAGCTACGGTGCAGCTCAGTTCACGTTACGTGGCACATACAAACGCTGCGATGCTCGTATTCATCGTACCCGTTATTTAGATACACTTTAGTTTTAATACCGAACAACTAGCGTTCACACAAGACCGCAACCGAGATGATAAAATATGAACATGTATTAGAACAACCATACTGTAATAGTTAGACTGGCTAAACTTTCAGCCAATCTTAGCTAGCCAGTGCTAACCGGGGAGGTTAACACTTACTATATGTTCTGCTTTCCACTGAACACTAGCATTAGTCGCTACCAAAGTATATAACTCATATTTATTAAACCTAAACGTATGTTCCTTGAAGGTCGCTGCAGAAAAGTAGGATGACCCGTTTAATAAAACAAGCTTACCATTTTTGTTTGGAGTCAAAGCCACATCACATTTCCTGCTCTCAGGAATTTATGTTACGTAAACCAAAACGGTGCCCCAACGTCATTACGCACTGCGCCGTAGAAGGTCGTTTGCTGATTGGCTGAAGGCTGGAGAGGAAACTTGAGGCTGTATGTGTCAAGACAGCGAGCAGCAATGAGTTCAGTTTCATACAAAGGTTTTTTTCGTGTGGAATCCGCAGTAGTTTAACCACACAATACCGTAAGTCTGCTGAAGAAGGTTTGTACATGTACATGTTTTATCCACACCACAGTTACAGCGAATTAGGTCCGAGCGCCTGAAAACCACTGTAATATTCATGCAGCTCGGGTCCATTGCAGCATGACATTTCTCGGCGCCTTTGCGTTAATGGAGTTTTATCTGCAATCATATCTCCACACTTTGCTGTACCACGGTGCAGTGCGTAGTAAACTAGTTACAAATGTTAGAAAGCGCTTGCACAACCTGGATTTTAGAGTAACAGTGCAGTAGGCTGTTAATACTCCCAGAAGCTCATATATTATGAAAAGGAATGGGAAGTGAACACATACAACATAAGGCGTAACCATATATAATGTTCAAAAACTTAAATAATCCTTCACCACCACTACTAAAATGTAGCTAAGCATTTGCTTAAATGTGTTTGGTGAATTGTTTGGATTTTAGAAGATTGGTCAGAAAGAATTTACTTTTTCCCATTGGGCACAGGTGACTAAGTGGACATTTGTCTATTTATGACAAGCTGTGAACTTTCCAATGAAGCACTTATTTAAAAAAATACAAATCTTGGTTTTGATGCTGTAGAGAAATTTGATTAGTTTTCTTTCTTTATGCTGTAAGAGTAAAATGTTTGTGGCCTATTTTCCTCAAAGTTTTCACAATGAAGCCCCCACCCTTCAGACAGTCATGACAGCATCTTGATTGCGTTTAAACTGTGTTTCATAAATTCCTCACGACCCTTCGTTCTCAGACACTCCTGGAGTGCTCTTCATGTAACATGAAATCTGTCAGATGGTAAACCACACATAAATTACATTTTGCATATTGTACAACAGTGCCGATGCAAACTTGGTGTAGACGGGGACAAAGAAGTGTTCAAATGGAGAGTGTGGTCTCGAAGAGCAATTGTAAACCTTAAACAGAGACATTGATCCTAATGTGATTACGTTTTATAGTCTACAGTGCACCGACCAGTTTAGACTACATGCAGGCCTGTTTACTGCAATCAGATCCAAGCTTGATGTAGATTTTTGGGTTTGAATAAAAAGACATCAGGTTAAGCTCTTTGTTTGCCAAGAGTAAATATTTGAACAATTATTGTTTTTTTATTTTCATTTTTTCATTTGAAGGGATGTGATATTGCTCTGACACGAGTCATGTAGTTTCTATGGAGGTTTGACCCTCAAATTAATACAGTATGGTCTCTGCAAGGTGTTGAAATAAAGTCAGGCTAATTGCCCCACCAGTGTTGTAGTGTCTCAGGTTGTATTGTGTGACGGTCTCTACACTTTTAAGCATTTGTTCGTTGCAAAGCTTAACACGTGGGTACTTTACCAAACTGAGATGGGGTCTAGTCTCTTTGTAAGCAGCTAAAAGTATCTAGAGTTTAAATTATAGCATTAACCAGGGCTTCATATAAAAGCAGGCAAAACTCCTGTTAGAGTGAAACCATAACTAATTCTGCTTCTGACATGGCCATGGTGTAAACCAGTTCCGACAGATATTTATACACATGTTGTTGTGTAGCGCCTTTTCTGTTTGTCAAGTGGTTTAAGATACACAGTACCAGGGGAGAATAATAAACGAAAGGCTGTGGCACAGCCTGCTGCTGTTTAGGCAGCACTGCTTTAATCCCCGACTGTTTATGACAACAGTGCAGAGTTTTTTGTTTCATCTTGAAAGCATTGTATTGGAGAAAGGATGAGGTGAACATGCAGTGAAAGGACAGTGAGAGGATAGGTCTAATTGTCAGTGCTCATTAAAAGAGACAGTTATCTGCCTTGGCTTTTTCTACACTGTATGAACTCATTTGAGACACAAGATGCATAATTAGAGACTTCATTTGTGACTCATTTGCCGAATACTTCCTGCACACAGACTTATGGCTTACAGTTTTCAAATGTGGCAGTGCAGAAGAAATGACAATGAAAAGGTTGAGTAAAAAATTACAGAGGGAGTAAGAAAAGTTGCAGTGGAGCTTTGGGTTGATGATTTAAGCATTCCAGTGATTGGGTCTGCTGATCGAGTAACTGAACAGATGCTGAACAGGAAGACTTCAGGATTGACTTTGAAGACTTTGCGCGGCTCTCCATTCCTGACAGTGCTGTTTATTTAATTGGAGTGTCCTTCTGTCATTACCACAGGGTCATAGTCCCAGCATAACAGATGTTACAGTAACTAATGAGTAGCCGGGCTCAGTTTATGAGGTTAAAGTTGAACCCTTCAGCTGCCTCATCTTTTTCAGCCCCTTTGACCAGCCACACCCCTTCTTGGGGCGCAAAGGGTCAGCTTTAATCTGTTGCAAGGTTCTTTGTGCAGTGTGCACATATGCATGCACTGGTGCAAGTGCATGTCTCATTTTGAATAACCTTGACCACCTGCTTTGTCAGCATATATGATGGTGGACAGAGGGAAAGAATATAAAAAATGCGGGGTCACGTCATAACTTATAGTGCAGTGTCCGAAGGCGTTCATTTTCATTTTTGAAACATGTCCAGCTTGGCTAACTGGCAATTTAGCTGTCCTTTTCCCTCCATCTCCACACGCTTTGCCCTGTAGTTAAACAGGGAAGATAACTAACTCACCTCTCACTTCATGTGGAAGTGGTAATCACATGTTCTGGCCTGGACATCTGTAATCAAGTAAAAGTTTCTCAAACCTTTTTCAGAAGAAAACAATGCGCTGTCAGTAAATCAGGACAACAATAGCATGGGTCGTGTGGTAATCCTTAGAGCAACAACATTTGTAATTTGTTGAGCACAGGCTGTTTCTGGCATCCTACCTAACTTCAGCTGCAGTAGAGTCAGTTCACCCAGATATTTGCCTTAGGGCAAGTTGATGTTCCCAAGTACGTTTGCTCAATATAGTCACTGAACATTGCTAATGTTGGCAAGTAATGTTTTTTTGCCACTGTATGAAGTTCATGGATTCCAGGGTCCTTGCTTCGGTTATCTGTGATTTGGCATGTGACCATGGATGGATTAGCTTGAAGTGTGTTAGGCTGTAGCGATGTATGATTGAGAGATCTTTCCTTCACAGATATCATCCTCTACACGTGAGTGAATACATGACATGAAGGGCTCTTACTCGCTTTAAGATATCACATTTTTCCCAAACTGCCCATTGAAAGAAGTAGATTTTTACCCACAGTGTAATGTGTAAATATATTGGGCTTTGCAAGGCTTGCAGGTTTTAGAGCATAATCAGGTTTTATCAGTCCTTGAGAAGATGTTTTCAGATTAAAGCAGTTGTATATCTTACTATAAAAATATATGTACTGCATATCTTTGGATAAATGTATGCACTGAATTAATTTCACTTTGATGTAGCTTAGGGCTCTCACTCTAATTATTAGATGTGTGTGGTCTTGTGTAGTTTTGTGTTGTTTTATGTAGCACCATGATTCCTGGAGAAACATTATTTCGCTTCACTATATACTCTAACAACAATAAAAGCCAATTCACATTTGATCAGACAACAACTGGGGCTTTTTGGTAACATTGTTCTAAATGTTTAACAGCATGTGATTACCTTGCTGGTGGTCAGGGAGGCCACACTCTTAGAGCAAAACCTGCCAAAACTGGTTAATCTCTGTGTGGTTCCACTGACTCAGAAAGACCCCCACTGAAGACACATGCAGGGACTTTTATTACCAAATCTCAGTAGTGAAACAATGAGGTACACTGATGCAACTGGAAGATTAACACAACCTTACAACAACAAAAAGGACTGATTGGAGGCCTGTCTTCAAAGGAAGTCCTGGGACCAAATACTAACGGCAGTCCTACGAAATATCCCGAACACAGTGCTATGGGGTTGTTGCTGAATCATGATCTTGCTTTTTTAAGAATTCTTTGCTTCTCCACAGGTCTGAAGGCCATATGAGAGACATGAGCGGCACAGTCCGACAGATCACTGTAACTACCGATCCAGGTACCCCCTACTTTCTGCGAGTGGACTGGGCTGTAGACCTGGGTGCTGGGTTCACATTAGCTCTCACTGATGGCAACTCGGCTTGGATCGGAGAAGGTAAAGATTCAGTAAGACATTAAATGTTAAGGACCAGTCAAAGTATTTTACCCATAAACCAAGGCTTTTTATGACTGACTAGACTGGGTTGTCACCAGTCCTACTATTCATTAGACTCTCCCCACTATGTAAGCACCTGGCTGAACCCCACCTCTTAATATTGTAACTATTGGTCCTTTAAGAAGAGGGACAGCAAAGACCTTGTCTCATCATCCCAGTTCACTCCTGTGCTGCAGCTTACAGGTGTATAAAGTAGATTAAACTCTACAAGGCTTGTCTTTGTATGTGCAAGTCTACACATTAGTGTATGTGTGTGTGTGTGTGTGTGTGTGTGTGTGTGTCTGTGTCTGGTTTCATATGCACAAGGGTGCATATGGAAGGACACCTGGAACATAACTGCTCCCTACTTTTCTGTTGCTGTCCATCTGCAGAGTTGACAGGCAGAGACCAGGTTGTGACAGTGTTTGTGTTTGATGTGTTAATTGGGACCCTCAACCCCATGTGAGCAGCTGTGCAACAGCCAATGGAACTCCCTTTGGTTTCTCTGCATGCTCCCCTTCAAATAGGCTTTGACAAGTATCCATGCATTACTAGATAATTTATGTTTATAGTTTTGCTTCGCAAGTCTGCTGTCACCTCTTTTCTCTGTCCGGTTGCACTTAACTGTAGGACATGATGCAAAAATTCAAAAAATGTCTTTAAGAGAATACGTATGTTTGATCAACAGCTTTCTGTTCAGTTTCAGAGGAAGAGGTGACAAGGGAAGCCAGTGAAATGGGAGTCACAAGGGAAAGATATGTCAAGGATCTTCTTCAGGCACTAACAAGAGGTGAAGAAGGAAGAGGAGGGAGAAGGAAAGAAGGTGGCCAGGAGGTGTATTCTTTTCACCTCACTCCAGATCACTGTCATCTATCTTATCAGAAGATCTCTAATGACATCTTGGTGAGCCAAAGCCTTGGGCAGGTTCTGATTATCGAGCTCTTGCGTGTTGTGAAATCTTCATTGTTGTGTATTTGGAAGGAAATACAGTGCGGTATGGACTAATTGACAAAACAGTTTCATTTTTATATTAATAAAATCACGTTTAAGCAAAGAAGCACAAATAGAAGCTTAAGGCTGTTTCACAACAGCACTGCATAAAAAATAATTTAACTTATTTCAGTGGCACTGCTACGTTAACGCATCTGTAATGTGTGTAATGAAAAAAAAAAGCATGGTTTACTGGACAAAAATTCAACCTTCCCACAACTTTTGTTGCAGTGCAACACAACATCATCCAATATATTGTCCAATCAAATACACCTAAATCCATATTTCTGGAAGATGACTTTGCAGTGTGAGTGCAATATTTCTACTGTTTACTGTGCAATTGTTGTGGTTAAAGATAAATGCAATTTATTTTTTGGACTCAAGAAACTCCTGAACTTATTTCTTATATTAGTCTTTCTGAATGGCATTTTATCGTTTCCCCAGCACCTGAAACAAAAGCTTTTGCTTGCCTTACCTATATAGTAATGACAGATCTAACAGAGGTATAGCAGAGGTGTCAACAGAAGTAGATAGTTTGAAAGAAAAGAGTTGTGGAGAATCAATTAGAAGATCATTTTAAGAATGTCATCATTCTTGATTTTATAGCTCTATCATTCACTATCAGATGCTCAGCCTTGAATTCCACAACATCATGCAGTTCTCTCCTGTCACTGTTCCCTGGGGATAAATGCAACTAATGGCACACAACAAAATAGAAAGGAAGTCTTATTCTTTACAAGGGGCTATTAAAAAGATAAGGTTTATAGTCTTATAGTAGAATGGGAAAGGCTTGGTTACCTTCAGGCCACAGTGGAAAAAGCCACAGATAGGAATTATCCAATAGCGTTTGTATGAGGTAGTTGTCTTATGCCTACAGCTTGTAAAACCTTTGGAGAAAATGGTTTGTTGATTTGAGTTTGCATTAATGGTAACAGTTGCTTCCCCAAATGAAAGCATGTGTCTTGTGAAATAAAAATACAAAATAGTCAGAGAAAAGTATTATGTACTGTGCTAAGTTGGTCATTTTTTTGCTCATAGTGAATGACAGGTTTTATAGAAAAATGGCATCAAGCCTTCAGTGGTTTTTGGTGCTTTTCTACCACAATGTGCTGTGCAAGTCGAAGAAACCAGAGGGGGATGGCCAGGGGGTTAATAACACTGTGGAGACCATAAAACCCTGATTTATGGACTGAGCCATCCTGATCTAACAATGTTAAACAACAACTGATTAGAGCCGTTTTATTTTCTTTCTCCAACTCCCCTTGGCTTTCTTTGTCTCAGTGAGTGTGGGCCGTGTCCACAGATGTGTTTGTGCGTCCGTACCCATGTCTGGACATGCACAGGCACAGATGAGGCTGCCAGGCTAGGGCAGAGTTTGACTGCCATACTTAACGGGTTATTTCTACTGCATGTGACTTTATCTCATATAACTACAACCCATGTTTCAAAATCAGCAGCTTAAGATGAGCAAGAATAGATATTTTGCACACATTTGTAGTTTGTGTCTTTCAGACAGAATAAATAGAATAGCACAGAATTAATATTGACATTTTTCTGCAGTGCATTTCCGTTGAATGTTGAAATTTTTTTTTTGTACACAGGGAAAAGTTGCTGCCAAAAAGTACAGTTAGACCACACAAACTGATCAACATTGGCCCAGATCTGTCCAGTCTCATGTGTGCTTTAGAAAGAAACTAATTCATGCTCAGACTGTTGCTGACAGTAATCATCGCTGTGTGCAGTTTGTGTGTGGTAGACACAAATCAAAGAACCGCATGGGACTATTTGCATTAAGTGCAAACTACCACTCTTGTCTAACACCTGCTTCTTTTCTTTTTTCTTTTTTTTTTTGGGTCTCTATCGTTTACCTTTTTTTTGAACATGTCAGAGGTTAAACACTGGAACATATTTTCCCAGCCAGATAATTTGAAGCTGCAGAAATGACAGAAATGTGGCAAGTTCCCTTTGGGAATAGAGAAAAAATGAGGATAGAGACAAAACAGGTGGTGAACTCAACCTGACATTAATATTTATGAATATGACCCCAGAAGTTGTAATGATGAATGTTAATTGCATGTTTGGTGTTAAACTATCACCGTCTATGTATTTTACACAAGTTAGTCGTACATTATCTTCTCCTTGATGTCTGTTTAAGTACAGATCATTTGTTGGTAAGGAAAAAAAGTCTATACCAAAATTTACCGATTTAATATTTTTTCAGATCAAGAACTTTAGATCATTTAAGTGAAATTAACAGAGGTCTGTCTGTTTAGGTCTACCTAAACTGGTTCCCAGATATGGCACATAATGAACCCAAACTACATGTTTTTTTTTCAGTTTAGTGTTTTTCTAAAGGCCAAATTGTAAGTTTGATGACATAAATAGACAGTGGTACTATGGTACCAAACTTATAAGGCTTAGTTTTCTGTGTATTAGTTTATTTTCATCATTGCCTCCTTTTTGTTTAATGAAAAGTGCAGCATGATTGTTGCACAAATGTTTGATCAGTTATCAAGAGACTTCCTGTAATTTTATCAAAACTGTGTTTGACTCACAGTTACAGTTCAGCTCTTAATTCAGACCAGCTTCAGCCCAGAGAGACTGGGAGTCTTTAATTCTTGACAGTTGTGGTAATTGAAGCAACGGGGCTCTGGATGGGTCTGTGTGCTTGAATGCGACTCTGACTGTGTCATGTTTTATGTTTGTCAATTAGAACTTGTGGTATAGTTGACTGGGGATTCCAGCTGTGCAACATGATGCCATGTTCTCTTGTTCTGATCAAATAATCCCAAATGTAGTGTGACATTTGTTAGTGTGTTTGTATATTCACACCTTACATTAATTGCCAGTATTACAAATGCATAACCAATTCAAAGAATACCGTTGTATGAAATTCAGTCTGACAAACCACAAAACAATTGATATAATGAAACCAAAATAACAGTTTTTTTGTGTCATACCAAAAATCAAGCCATGTATTATACAGCAAATCACTCTAGTGTTTTTAAATGAGGATCTGTAGTTCATTTTGCATATACATGTAATTCACACTAATTGTAGGTTGTCAAAAGAAGAAGAAGAAGAAAGTACAAAATGACTGGATGAGAGATCCACCATCAGGATTTTCTCCTTGTTTTACAACAAAAATGAAGCAGTCCTATTCATTAACTGACTACTGGGAAATGTTTCAGTGCTACTGGTATAGCACATGGCCTTGCCTGTGCATCATCTGTATGCTTATGACAAACAGCACCATCTGCCCACATCAGCAGACTGATGTTTTTAGTGACCTGGATTTATTGAGTAATGGCCCCTGAATTCATTGTTGGTGATTTTCAATTCCTTGAAGTGGCGAACATACTTTTAATCTGCTAAAAAAAAAAAGTAATTAAAATCACCAAACCATCCAAAAATCAAAAATGCCTTTGTAGTCAAGTTTTCTGCCTGTGAAATTGTGGCACAGCTAGAAGCCAGATCCTGACCACATTGGAGAGATTGATCTGCTGATGCAACTCTCCTGCTCACAAGTAAAAGCCACAGCATTTTTTTTCACAATCTTAACATGAGCTAATGTCAAGAATGTGGTGCTCCAAACATCTATAGGAACCCAGCAGACACCTTAGTGAAATGAAGTTTCATTTCCCCCCACTATCTATTCTCAAGTCAGTACAACTCCGTAGCATGCCTGCTGTTTCTGAGAGCATTCGTGCTATCAGGGATGGCCTGACTGGTGTCGCCCCTCACTTCCTGCTCTTTATCTGGCCTAACGCCTCTGCTTGGCGGATTAGGGACAAGCTGATCTCTACTGTCTCTACTGAGTGCCCACACTTCCCATACTGTGTCCCTGTGCCCACCCTTGAACACTGTCTCTTTGTCATCATGCCTCACCCACTCACTTCCCTCGTCCCTCAGACACAATAGTTAGTTTGACATAGAAAAAGGAATAGAAAGGGGTTTGAAATGCTCAGTGTGTGTTTTAAATTATAGGGTATGGTGGCATTGTCCTGGTCTGGCATGGCACTGTGAACATTTTATTAAGAGGCAGACCTTTTGTTAGTAGATCACCACAGTTGGTATGTTTTAAACCTTTATGGTAATGTCGGTAATGTCATGTTAGTAGTAATAATTATTGTTAATTGGTTAAAAGGCGTTTTTGTCCCAGGAATAAATAGGCTCCAGCAGTTTGTTGGACGATGTGATAAGGAAAGCTTTATGTCCTCTGTGCCCACAGCATGCTATGGTATCATATTCACTGGGACTGTGTTCTTTTGCCTTTGTCCTCCACACCTACATCCCTCCTTCTCCACGGGTTTGACCTTATGGTCTGACTAGCCATCCAGAGTGTCACACACAAACAAACAGTTAGACCACACACACAAACACAAACACACACACAAAACTACACTTGATCACATTTTATTTGTTATATGGACAAATTCATCCTGAGATTTTGAAGTCACATATTTTGCTAAATGTGGTGTAATGGATGTTATGTACAGTAGATTTTTCAGGGTGAACTACTGCATGTCACATCAAGAAAAGCATCTTATTGTATTTTAGAAGTTTTCTCAATGTTGCTCTGATTTTAATGTTAACAGCATTGGTCTTGTGATCGTTTGAAACATCTGCTAAGAACCATTAACACATTTTAATGGCGTTTTATTGAGTAACACAGTAAAAGAAAATGTGGCAGTGGGGAGGGCATCACTTGACAATCAGTCTGACCTCCCACATCTTGGCAGAGTCTGGTAACAGTGTGAAAAGTGACCTTTAACTTTATCTTTCTCCCAAGAGAGAAATCAAAGCACAAGAAAATAAAGAGATGTTTTTTTAGTCTTTTTACATCTTTGTGAAAAAGAACCTTCATTCGTTGAAATTATATCGATGCTATGCAAAAACTTGGATATTACTTACCTGCATTTTCCAGTTTATATCTTATTTAGTGCATCCTTCTCCTTTCCTTGCAACTTAATGTTAATTTCTGGTGATGTGGAATTCACGTTTTAGAAAACATAATTTTTTTTCTTTGCAAGACAACCTTTGTTACTTCAAGGAAGGAGTAAAAATCTAAATAGCAGCTGAGAGCGATTTCAAATGTTAATCCGGTAAATAAAGGTTGTGCTTGCAGCAGTTTAGATTTCTGTATCTGGTGTCTTAAACTGGTAACACAATGTTAACAAGTTGCTCAGGAAGATTTATATTCTTCCACAGTTTCAGTGAATAAAGGTTTAATGACAGAGTAAGACAAAGTCGCAGTCATTATTTTAGCATGAGACATGTACAATAAATAAAGGACATAGGACAACATTCTTTAAAGTATGAAATATTAGTGTACTCAGCATGTTAGAGTACGAAGCCTTTACATTATCCTTTCTCATGACTGATTTATTGCCAGATGACTTGGTGACCTACAGCAGAAATGTATGTACAGGTAGCAAAAGGTTTGGGGTTTGAGGAGAGATCAGAGATTCCAAAAACTGTGCACCTTTTCATATGTAGATAGTAGATAGCTAGATAGTAACATGTAGTGTGCAAGTGGACATGATCACTTACACACTATTGAAATTCATAACCACTTAACACTGGGTGTCTATCTACACTTGTCTGTTTCTTATTAATGGTGGTCGGTGGTCCATCCTGCACAAACACTGAGCAGCTACATCAACTTGTTGATGACTTATGACACTCAGAGTCACACAAACTCTCTCTAAATCCCTGAGAGGAGCCTGCACCAGATCACTGTGACATCCTCATGTTGCTCTAGCTTTTTATGAGTTCTTGTGAACCTCATCCTCCTTTAGATCTTGGGTGGTCTCCCCCGTGTCCTGATCCTGTTACGTTTTTGTTTAATCACAGATTTTGTTGTTGTTGTTGAGCAGGGGGACAGAGGGCCCTGGCAGCATTAGCACTGAATAAGTTATGCAATTAGAGAAGACGTGAGAAGTTTTAGAAAATGCCATTTTTTCTTTGCAGAGAAAGACTGATGCCGTTCAAGCCTATAAAACAACACAATTGGGAATACAATTCATGGTACTTTTGAGCTAAATGTTTTAACATGCTAAGGTTTAGAAAGTGCAAACTCTAACATGTTTATCATCTCATTTCCATGTGTGAACATGCGGATGTTACAGCTCATGCTAATGTAAAGCTTTTTTTGGGTATGAGTTGTTTAAACAATTGATTAGATCTTGCTAGATGAACGAGAAGAGTGTTACACACTGAATGAAAATCCATCCAATCGATGTTCTGACCGTTGTGATGTGTGATTATTTGCTGGTGGCTTTTAGGAGAAATGTCAAAGGAACACAGAAAATTATTTTTTGGGATGTGATACATGGCTTAATAGTAGTTAATGTTCCTCTTGGTGTCATTTAGTCGTAGAATGTTTCTTGCACAAAAGGCTGCAGAAAGCTCTGTATTTCTAAGGGTGTGGGCAGGAGAAGAGAGAACAAAAATTGGAGGATAGACTAAAACAGACAGGCAGGCTAAGGGAGTATAGCTGTGAGAGAAATGCGTAGTGAATGTCCACTCATTCAAACATGTTCAGGTTCACAGGTGAAGGAGAAAACAGCTGTGTGGCCTGCCAGGACAGCTATAACCTCGGGCGAAAATGACAAGTATTTTAGGAAAGGTCTTGAAAATGGTGGCTTTATTACAGTGGGTCCGCGACCTTGACATGACCCATTGAAGATTTAGCACCTTGGTACCTCTCTCTCTCTCTCTGTGCGTCAAGGCGTGTGTGTTTGTGAATGGGTGTTTCTTCAGGGCAATGTGCAAACAAAGGTTGTGCTTCGGTTTGAAAATATCTTTCATGAGGCAGCTTCGATGAGCAGATGCTTACTCTAGGTTGAACAATGTTTCTCTGACGCTGTATTTATTTATAAAAATGAAGAAAGGTTTATATATCCACGATATGTAGGAAAATGTCTTCAGTCTTATTTGCTGCCAGCTGCAGTGCCTCAGCCTGTGACTTGTAGTGGTGCCAAAAGGCAAACCAAATGACGAATGCTTTATTACATCTAAAGCCTACTTGTGAAAGAACCACTGACATGAATCAACAGAGAGAAAACTGTTTCCTGGTGACCAGTGAATTCAATCTGTATTTCTCCCAGACATGCCAGCATCTTAAAAAGTCTCACACTTCAAACAAAATGTGATGTAATGGTTTGTGCCACTTCTATATTGCAAAGCTTTTTGAGATGACGGTAAGGTGCAAATGCTTACTCATGTTTGGGTTGAAGTTGCTTTTGATGTGACTATCAATCTAAGTGGTTTTCCCAGGTAACCATGCCCGGCTTCTCTTGTAGGATGCCCTGGGACTCCCGGTGCAGCTGGGAGATGTAGTCTTAAATCTGTTCTCTGTCTCTTCCCAGTTGTGCAAGTTCAAAAGTTGAGGACTGAGGTTTTCTCACATTACCTCATGTGATTTGTAACGTAATTTTCCAGTTTTTATTTGATTTCTAATTTTTCTTCTTTCCCACAATCCTTCAGGTGCACTTGGGTTCTGTGGAGCTGCAGCCAGCTCCAAATCCTCTAGAGCTGAACCGAGAGATGATTGGCCAGTCTCTCAAGTTAAGCACAGATCTGGAGTCAAAGAACTGCCAGCTGCTGGAGGAGAACCATCGACTGAAACAAGAGCAGCAGCGAATACTTGGAGAGTAAGGATGAGCAGGAAAACAGTTCTGCTAGAGACATAAAATGGGTGTTTTGTATGAAATGAGAAGTTCACATAAAAAAATACCCTGCCAGAATCTAATTCATTGCTTAAGATGCTCAGTGCTGATATTTGTTTGTTGATTGTGTTGTTTGGGACAGGTTTTCTTTGCTGTTTAATTCATGCCTCCAGCTGTTTATATCCACAACAATCACCCAGTATGACATCACCACTGGTCGCCCATTTGAGAGTATTGAGGGTTACACCCAGTGTTGGCTTGTGATTTCTGGGAACTGAATTCAAATTATTTATTTGTATGGCTTTCAATTTATAGATCAATGGTACTTGACTTATTTTGAAAGAGCATTTTTTGTGTAAATGTTTATTTACATACTCATTCTTAGGCCAGTATTACCAGACACAAAGGACGATGATGACTTAATGTCTGCACAGGGTGGAGGCATCGCCATCATTCCTCAGAAGGAACACAAACACTAATCCACAGCTTTTAAAACATGGATTTGTTTTTATGTGATGCACACGTGTACACATATAGCGCCATTATTGTTGTTTTTGTACGTATCCTGGTGTCTGTGCGGTTTTCTTACCAGGTTGAAGCAGCAGGTTCAGGACAAAGAGATGATGGAGAGGGAAATGCACTCCCATTTTGTCATGGTGCTGAACGAGAAGAAGGCCAAGATCCGAGGTCTGCAGGATGCTGTGCGACAGCTCCAACAGACCCCTGAGCGGCGGAGGCATAAGAAGGGGCAACATAGGTCAGGATACTAATTTTACATGCAAACTGATTCTGTAAAGCTCTCATATAACAGGCACACTTTGCTTCTTTAAAATGCAGGAACCAGTGACGTGTTTGATTCTTTATGCATGGGGTTTATCTGTTTATAAATATATGTGGTCATTACTTAAAACTGCTTTGTCTACTTAATGTTACTGTGCAGTATAGACATACATTGTACTTGTATATGTTCATTCCAGTGGGGGATTTACTGTATGTCAAATATTCAGAAGCACAGTGAATCAAACTAATTTACATTTCAACTCTAATGGTTCCAAAGGCAAGGTGTCTCCTGAAATAGTAAAAATGGCATATTAATTGATACTATCATTAGCAATTAAACTGCCAATTGTTTTATATAATCATCAATAGCTTAATATCCAAAATTGATATTCTTTATGTAAAACAAGAAAAAGCTGCAAATTCTCATTATGTCTCATTATGTTATGCTTTTATATTTAATGGCACAATCTTCAGCTGAAAGAAACAAATACCCTATGTTTCTATGTTATAACTGCATAGAATTATCCTCACTTTTCATAAAAATGTTGACATTTTATTGTTTAAAACTAGTTTCTCTTTCTCAGGCGTTACAGCACCATTGGGTGTTTCTGAGGGATTAACATTTTATGAAAAGCAATTTGCTGTGTGACAGTTATTTTAGTATTTGATAGAATTTAAAATGAATTATCGTGCTATTGCTTTAGTTACAAATTTGAAAATTTTGTTCCCAGGCAGGAAACAAATCTTGCTGTCAGATTTGGTTTGCCACACCTCTGGATTCTGCAACCCAGACAGTGGCTAATTTGGTCTTTTGCAAGCCTGTGTTAGATCTTGTATCATTTATTGCCACAGAGACTCATAATGTCTGCTCATATGTATGGCTTTATATCGTTTGCCATGCTCCCCTTCATGTAATGATATGTATTAAACACAGCCTGTCTAATTTGTGTACATTTTTTCAGTAACAATGACACCACTCAGGACAGAAGAGAGGAGACAGTTCACAGCTTCCATCCATCTCAGGAGTCAACTATCCTCATCACAGGTGTGTTTGCAAGTGGATTTGTGTGTGTGCGTGCGTGCGTGCGTGCGTGCGTGTGTGTGTGTGTGTGTGTGTGTATGTGTGTGTGCGCACGTTTTTTGAAGAAAAACTGGCCCTAAGGCCCTTAAATAAACCACCACAAATCAGTAATATTGGGAAAAGTGATTTCATCTTTGCCTGCGTCACACTGTGTTGCAATAGCAACACTGATGATAATGACTTGATTGAAACATTTCATATTTGCATCAGCACAGTTTAGGTTCAGGGATATGATTCTTTAAAGGGAAATACAAAGATACCAGGTAATTAATGCATTGGTCAGGAGGTTAGGGCTGTTTAGGTAAAGGCTTAATGCTCATGTATATATTAGGTTTCAGGAATGTCATTTATAATTTTAGACAGTAACTCATTTTGGATTTCTGCATGGGACATGTTTACTGTTACAGTCATTGTGCCATAATATTCCATGCATATTATGTATGGATGCCACATGTCTTGGTGGCGCAAGATGTGCCCGTATTGACCCATTCCTGCGACTCCTTATGATGTCATAGGTCAGGATGAAGCATAAGAATGATGCCAACTAAGTGAAACTCTCAGGTTTTAGCTTTGATTACATAAGCAGGGGGCTTGAATATAAACTTGAAAGCACACACAGGCAGAGAATATACCCTAGGGTAGCTGGGTTCTAGGAAACACTTTTCAGTGAGTCATAAACCCACCCAGCGAATTTTGCTGTGATTGCTCCAGCACAACTGGCCATGAGGTAGTCTTCCCCTTCCTGCATCGTAGACCATCAGCTGAGTCATACCCCCTCTTACTGCAGCACTGCAATCTGATGGGATAACCCACTGATCGCTCTCTCAATGGCCATGTTTGTGTTCAGAGCCAAGCTTAAGCCACCCTGAGAGGATAATACATTTGCAAAACACAGTGTTACAGTGACATCAGCAGTTTCTGTCGTTGCCCTCATTTTGCACTTTTTTATCAAACACACATGTGCATCAGATCACATCCTGGCCTCAGTGGCAATGGATGGAGGTTGTCGATCACACAGCAGGGACCTTGGCTTACACACTTTGATGTTTGCAGCCCAGAAGCGTTTTACAATGTTGCCTTGTGTTTTCAGATTGTTAATGAAAATCGCCTGGTTCTTGTCTTTCATCTACATGCCTCAATAGGTTTGTCTCCCAGTTCTCTATATATTATGTACTTTTTAGTCATTATGGGTGTGTATCTCAACTTGTTTGTGAGGTTGTGTGTGATGTCATATTCACACTAATCCAGTTGTCCAACAGACCAGCCTTGTCTCTGCCTGGCTTTCTTGATGTTTTATTTGCATTTAGAAATATAAATAAAATTTACCATCATTTGACATTCTTGGCCCTGTTAAGCCTCAGGCTCGGGCGGTGCATCAAGCTGTGTTTTCATATTGTAGAGGCCTGATAAGAGAGAGTAATGGCAGCGCAGAATTGGAGACAAAAGAAGTAAGTCTCTCTGTGACTTGTTCCCTCCAGGTTTAGCATCTGATAGTGACTACATAGTCACTCACAGTGGGGTGGCGGAAGATAAAAGAGATAAGAGGTGCAATAGGGAGAATAAAAGGAGAGGAGAGTCGCAGTGTGATTTTCAGAATGAGGATATGGCAGTTCTCAGAAAAGGAAAGGGGTAGTGTAAAAGAAATAAAGTGTTTGCTTTTAAGTGTGTGTGCTATTTATTGCACTGTGAATATCTACTGTAGTATTAATTTTATCTTTTAATCAGTTTAGTTCAAGTCTTTTAAGTATTACCTTTTATCTGTCAATTAATCAGTGAATACAAATGGGCTAGCAACAGTGTTAAAGGGCAAACAGGTGTGTTTGTATGTCTGTATATAAACTTTTGTTTCTGAGTGTGACTGGGCTTGTGTGGAATGCCAGATCTCTATTCCTGATAGGTCTACAGGAGTTCAGGTGTAGAGTTGCCCAGGGTTAACAAAGGTTATCTGACGTTGATCGAAGATGCCCTGAACTGCAACAACTCTGCTACACGTGCCACAAATGGCACTAGTGGAGAACCAGCCATGAAGATGACGAATTTGGCATACTGGCATTTAAAGGCCTCTAAGGAACTTTAGTCTGAGGAAATTGTGCATTTATTGCGTCTGACTGATTGTAGACATGATTGATTTTTCAGATAGACTGCCTTGATGTGACATCATTAATTTAATATGTGCTGCCTCAAAGTAGCAACAGCAATGTAGTAATGTAGTCCCACAGTATCAGAAGTAGTTTTCTGAACAGTTTTGTGTTTGTGTGTATTGTTTATATTGATTTCAGGGCGTAGCTTGGTGTGTCAGGGCATCTCTGTGGATCAGGCTTTTTCTGATGATGAAGATGAACCACTGAGATGGAAGCGTGAGCACAGGACCTTCTGAGCAGGAATAACATCAAAGGTTAGTCAGTGAACAAGTATAACCAATGTTTCAGCATAACTGATACCATACTTCATTTAGTTTATGAAGCTGTTTTGTGCAGCACATACAGTGGCAGTAGAATGACAAAAAAAATAAAAATCTTTGGAGGAGTTTAGATGAAAGAATTTAAGAGAAAACGTGATTATATTTTGCAGATTTTCAAGTAGCTCACATTGAAATTGTGTTGACATGACACACGGTCTCTCCATTCATCTTTCTGTTAAAGAATAAGCAGTTCCATGTTTTACAACAGTACAAAAAATCATATCAAGCTTTAAGGTCATGTGAAATGTTTTCTTTTCCATAAAATTTCATTTATGGCTTTTTTCATTTTCGACACTGAGAAAAACCCCTCCCGTAACAGATGTGAGGTGCTCAACTGAATTTATATCCTCAGTTCCTTGCACTTCGCACATTAGAGCAAGCTCAATCATTCTTCTGTCTTCATTGTTGGTGTTATAGAAAACCCCACACATGTAGATGTACAAAAACCCACACACGTACACTCCACAGAATCCAATTACATCAGGTCTGGTCCCCATTTTCGCATAATAAGAATTTCCATAACTGGGATTAGAATACATTTGTATGGGTGTGCACTTCTTAACAACATGACTAAATCTCCACTGTGAGTTGTGATGTTGTGCTGGAATAGTTACTCAGTTATACTCAGCTATCAGCCATTACAATGGGGTGGTACATTTACTAAGATGATTTCTTTCAAATCTTAACCTCATGCCAGTGCTAAGATCCTACCGCAGCTCGCATTTGGCCATAAATAAACACTACTGAAAATTTTCTCATTTTTACCATCACCATTGCTTTTTATTAGATTTCATTTGTTGCTCATGTTTTGTTTGTTTGTTTCTTTTTTGTGTATAAACACATATGTGATCCTTTTTATACATAAAATAATGTCATTCAGTCTTGATTCATATCTGGTAATCGAACTATTATTTCCCAAAGTGCATTTCCATTCTGAGAGTTAAAATGTTGTGTTTATCAGTGCACTTGTATAGTATGCATTTTTTTCCTTTCTTCGCTCTATTCTCTTTTGTCTTTGCCTCTCTAGCCTTCTGTTTTGTTTCCCCCCACCTCGACAATGAACACAAGACACACAGGACTCATCAACATGACTTAAGCCCAAAACCTAAGGCTTTTTTTGGTGACCAGGTTTTCTTGTTCCACATGCATCAATGTAGCACGCTGGTCAGCCTTCATCTAGATACACACAATCAAAACAGCGACAACCAGGCAACAGGGTCCTGGAGCCGTCCCCAAATATGATGCCAGATTTGTGAAATTAATTTTCACACATTCCAAGTACAGCACCACCATCTGGTTTTCTTTAACTTTGACAATTACCTGCTCAGTTCTCCTGAGAGACTTGCTGCTTTGTCTCTTGTCATCAGTAAATTAAAGGGTGAACTATTAATGATGTCACCCTTTCCCAAAAGCTGCACATGGTGTGCTCTGTTCTGTGATGCTGTAAACGTTGCCCACATGCGTTGGTGGTCAGGTGATAATAAGCATTTCCCACCCTCCAGAGCTTCCTCAGGACCTGGTGCCATTGCTGCTAATGGGTTGGAGAGCATGGGGTACGGAGAGAATCTGGACCAGGAGTATGGAAGCAATTTCTCAAGATTTTGATTTCGCCCTGAGCTTGAATTTGGCTGCCAAGCCCCACTGCCTTGGCAGTCTTAGACTGGAGTAGGAGTAACAACTACGGAGGCACAACAGGCTACACCCAGAAAACAGGGTGTCACCACTGAGGAACTGAAGCTGCTTGTTGCTGCTTTTTCATCATGTCTCGCTGATGTTTTTCTCCCTCTTACTCTTTGTTGCTGCTTATTCATCATGTCCTGATGATGTTTTCCTCCCTCTTTTCATTATGAAAGTGTGCCATCTCTTCCATTTTCCACTTTTCTTAAACTAGCATTTTGCAAACGATAATTTAACCTCTTCTACCTTTTTAGTTTACATCTGCTACTTTATCCTCTTCTGTGGCCTGAAGTACCTGAGGGGTGCCCTGTGAAGGGTTAATAGGGTAATGTTGACTTCACCTCCTCACCTCATCCTTTACCTCTGCCAGCTTTAGGTCCTTAGGTCATCATGGTGTGAACATATGGAGACCAACTATCTTTATCTGACCATTTTACCTTTGACTTCTGGACCTTCCTGCTGTCTTTTGTGATTTTGATGATAACTGCTGAGGACCACAGATAGTTGTCATGGTCATCCTACAATCCACATAGCTGGTAATCCCCACAGAAGTGTCACACTCTCTACTCTATGTATCCCATTAGTAAGGCATTTTGTACAGGGAAGTCCAGTGCAGCAAGGACAATTTACAGAAAAGATAATCGAACAGCATGCTTTGATGCAAAATATACTAAAATGAAGGAAGCAAGACAAATAAGTGATTTTAAATTATTCATTTTTTCTATTCTAAAAGCATTGTAAATATTATGATTTTCACCTAGATGGTGTCCAGACAAATATTTTTTTATTTTAATTTTAAATATAAGTTTTGTGGAAATGTATTAAAAATACATGACTAAGAAAGTAATATTTTAATTAGAATGTGAATGTTTCCCAAATAACTTTGTGGTAAATATTTATTGAAATGTATCAGACCAGTTATTGTCTATCTGACTTCAATAAACATTTTCCTTTTTTGCCTTTTGTGCATAATATTTTCTAAAATACTTTATAACTCATGCATCATGGTCTTAAGATACAACCAAGTGTGCCATTTCGGTGATTTGCACGCTAATAAGGTTTGAGTTGATTTTACATGTAACATGTTTCTGTCATTATGGGAGAATTTTTTTGTATAAACAGTACCAGTCAAAAGTTTGGACACACTTTCTCATTCAGTTCAAAGGTAAGCTGTGTCCAAAACTTTTGACTGGTAGTGTATGTATGTTTATAGATACGTTGACTGAACATAAATTATATAAAAGAAAGTTGTCAGCCTCTCTCATTCTTATTGATTATATGGTTTATTTTTAGGTATTTTATATTAGGAGCAACTTGCTATGATGACTGGCTACTAACATAAAAGCAAAAACATTTTTAAAAAGGAAAATCTGCAGCAGTTTGTCAAAATAAGAAAACTCACCTGAATTTTCTTGCATCAGGTATTTGGGAAAATCAAAATGTGATACTCTTCCTTAGTCAGTTGGTTCATGGTGAACCGTCATATCAACATTTCATTGCACTGAGCTGCAGTAATGTACACTAACAAAGAAATATTGGTGCCATGGGAAATACATAAACCCAATGTACTGACCACAAGTTCATGTGAGAAGAGTAAAATATAAAGCATAAACATTGAATACAGTAAAATGTTAATGTCAAGCAGCACAATTTAATGTCTGTTTCCTTTTCTGTTTCCAATAACATTCAGTTTAGGTGGCACTCCAGGGAGTAATTTGCTTGGATTTGTATTGTGATGCAACATTCAGTGGAATAACCAACAATTCTTTTGTTGGCTAATGTTAAATTTCTTGATCACTTGTGTTGTAAATCTGTTGTCACCTCTAGAGAACACATCTGTTTAATTTACTGATACGTGATAAATCTAAAGCTCTCTTCAAACTGGATTGCATTTTGGATTAAAACTGATGCTACAGCCTCATGGTTTTCTAGCAAGGGCACTCTCGATCAATAGGCTACACATTAGCTGATGCAGCAGAAGGGGTTAAGGCTGATTGTGAGAGAGCGATGATGGCTGTGCTAGCTTGAAATTAAATGTGCAGTCACTAGCTTATCATCATCATTCACTTACTGTGTGCACCTGTAGGGTTTCCATCATCCAGGGAAATGACAAGAGTATTCCTGCTTTCCCGCTACCGAGCTGCAGGGAGACAGAGTGGCCTTTGTCTGTTGTAGGGCTCTGCTGTGCTGCCACTGCTCAGCACATTATACTGTAATGTCTGAAACAACCTGGCCACAAGCAGCATTTTAAACCTGAAGATGACAGCTTGTTGAATTCAGTCATCAAATACTCTGTGTTGAGTAATGGCAACAGTTTACTCACACTGCAACGTGGACCAGTTGGACCACTTTGCGCATAAACTTCTGCTTCTGATTATCACAAAGTGTGAATGAAGCAGATTTTGTGATTCTGTAAAAGTGCATTATACAACTAGTGCAACTAGTGTTCAGTTGAGCAATGAACCCTTTAGACCCAAATTTATTCTGACTATAATCTGTTTTATTGGGCCAAGTGTGTCAGACTCTATTACCTGCTTCTGTGTTTTCTGCTGGGGTAGCACATGAAAGTAAAACAATGGGCAAAGTTTCTGAAATTGAGGCATTATTCTGGTATTTCAGGTCAATACATAACCAGCAGTGAACCCTCACTTTGAACTGAGTGTGTAAACCTTTGTATTTGTGTTACACATGTAAACTTAACATAGGAGACCGATAGGCTAAGGTGTAAAGATACATGTAAACTTAAAAAAGGTCCATATATTAAAGTCACATATTGTATATTACAAATAAACCTTATTTGGCTGCTCCACTGTCAAGGCTGACTTGTCTTCTGGTCATGGAGTCTGCGCTGGTCTACATGTTTTGCCACGGGCAAAGAGGATCGGCTTTGTTTCAGCACAGTCATTAAAAAAAAAGCCTTTTGATCATTGCAAATAACGAGCGGTTTCTCTTTGAGATGCTGGTGTAAACTAATTAGCCTCATTATTGGAATTAAACCAAATGTTCTGCAGGTTTTAAGAGTATGGTAGTTGAACATTAATTGGGTAATAATGACATCCTTCTGCAGACTGTGCTCGAGGGAGACTTGCTCTTTTTCACATAGTGAAGATGTCTGCAACTTTATATATATATATTTGGTTTCACTCCACAGTCCTAAACACGTGGGGGGTAGGTTAAATGGCACTTCTACACAGCCTGTAGGTGTTAATGTGAGTGAATGGTGAATTGTTGTGTCAGTTGGTGTGTCAGTCCTATGATAAATTGGTGTGTTGTGCAGAATGTATCCTGCCTCTTGCCCTGTGACAGCTGGGATCAGCTACACTCGCACCATGACCCTCTGAAAGTGTAAGTGGTGCGTCTAATGGAGGGATGCCTCTGGGTATATACACACAATCATATTTTTAAATTAAATTTTTTTTCTGCAAGACGGTGCTACTTAATAATGTACAATAATATACATTATTGCAGTTGCCGAATCAGCCTTTAAAATTAGGACATGAGCTAAAGAAACCAAAATGACCTTCTATGGTTGAGTTTTCTCTTGTTTCTCAGAATGCATTGTGTTATTATCTTGACTTGCTCTGATCAGAGAGCAAAGGCTTGGCGAGCAGTCCACACTGGCTTCTCTCATGTAGGCTTAATTGCTGCTTGGCTTAATAACTGACTGTCTCAAACACCCTTTTCTTGTGTAGAGGAAGTATAAGCTGGCTCTTTTGGTGTATTTTTCATAGGAAGTTCATTTTCAAAGTCACATTTTTAATACTGAGTTATAATACTGATACTATAATACTGAGTATTTCATGTGAAATATTGTAACCCTGACTACCCGCAGGTCGTGTACAGGCTGAATAGAAGGGATAAGGTTAGAGCATTAAATGCTTCCCACCACAGTATGCTGCTCTACCATGCTGCAGTATGTGAACTACATTTGACACAGACCTGTGTCTTGGAGTGGCCTCTTTCTGTTTATCAAACCATTTGCTCTGTCCCTGCAGTCTGACTCATTCACTTTCTTGTCTTTGTTCCTTTGTCATCCTTTCAAATTAAAGTGACTTGCTAGGTGGCAGATGCAGAGAAATAAAGTTCCAGTCTGCTGGTCTTGTCAAACAGTGACCATTAGAACTTTGATATCAAGGTTTGGTTTGGGTGGCTCAGTCACATTGTGATAACACGTAATCAATGGAGTGAAGCAGAACAGGCAGAGTGAGCAGCTCTAAGTAAAGGTCACAGTTACAACAGGGCTATGTACGTCTGTATACCCCTGAGACAAAATAACAATCCTCCAGCTGTCACTGCCACAAGTGACGCCTACCTGTTGATCGAATCCTGTAGCCTGGTCCTGAGGAGTTCAAGACTGCCACTTGTTCAGTCATCCTCACTATGAAGTTTTCTTTTTTCTTTCAATTATTTTTATATTGAAATGTTGAAAAAAAATGTGTGTGGTAAGCCAAGAAGACAAGTGTGCCAGCATTGAGCTGCTGTTCTCTGGTTGTGATTATCTTAAAACACAGGTCATAATTTATGTTACCAAGTGTAAAACATTATGTAGCAAAGTTGCTACATATCTGGGGAGATCCAGCCAACATTTTCCAATATAAAATAGGAAATGCGTCAATAATTGTGTAAACCACCAGGACGGGAATATCCTGTATTAGAGAAAAATCCCAAATGTTTTTTGCCCTGATGAGATATTTTTTATGGGATGTCATACAGTATCTTGTATTAGATCCTGGCCAATACTGTATATTTACAGGCAAACATTACTTATCGATCTCCAGGTTGTAAGCTTGCAGTACAGAAATCTTTAGTCATTTTGACCCATTTCCTTCTAATTCACATTCAGCGTTTCAAATTGTTTGGTTTTGTTTGTGTCTTTTTAATGGTTTATTATTCAGAAATACTGTGTCATGTTTAAAAGCAGAGTTTTGCTTCGTTGTCTTTCTCACAGTAATAAACATTTAAGGGCTCTAGGTCATATTGTTGTCCCTGATTGTTTTTTTTAGCTTCTTAAATATCAGTGTCTGCCTCTAAAATCTCATTTCCCTCTGGCTCTAGCCTTTTAGCAGAATTATTTTATTAGTATGTTTCTATTATTTTCTCCTCACACAAAAGCATATATGGAGTTTGGCATGGGGAAACATTATTAAAGTCAGTTCCTGCACTGTCGCTTACCTCTCTTGGCCTCTTCCTAAAGCTGAAGAGATCAGGTTTGGTGGTCTGAGCCTCCACACTTGGCTCCAAAGGATCAATGTTCACGTCTGCCTGGAGGTAATTTCATTTTCTGCTCTAAACAGGGGGTTCACTCACAAATACACAAGCTAGGTTTCCTTGGGAAGTGAAAACAAGCTACTTTTTTCTTTCTCTGGGTTGCTGGGTTGGCCTTTGTTTGACATTTCAGTTGTGCAACCTTTTCACACCATTATTATTTTTCTACTAGTAGTGCTGAGAAGGGTAATTTAACAAACTGTATGTGGGTTGTAGTGTACTGTACGTATTCCATAAAACAAAATAAACTGGCCTTTAAAATTGTGTCAGTAGGACAGATCCTTTGGGCTCTTTATAAATCCTGTGGGTTGTCTTGGGGCCTGCACAGCTTATCACCAGGATCAAACGCTCTTTGATTAGCTCTTTGACTTTGATTTATCAGTGCTGAAAGGCAACAGGACTCCCATAGTTACTCAGTAGAGACGTTTTACATGACTGTTAGTTATGGTAGTTAAAAAGGTAAAGCAGTAAAATTATTCAAAGATTCCTGTAATTCTGATTAGTCAGTAATGACACAAGGTCAGGACAGTATTATCCATCCGTCCGTCCATCTGTCCATCCATCCGTCCGTCCATCCATCCGTCCATCCATCCATCCATCCACCCATCCATCCATACATCCACCCATTATCTATACCTGCTTATTCCTAATTCACCCAGTTCTCTTTGGGACTTACAGGTACAGGTACACCTGTATAATCAGAATACATTTTATTTATGTGATTTATTTTTTTGCAGAGTCTATTATGGATTTTTGTAAATGCATCTTTATTTGCACTGCAGATTCTGAGTTCAAACAGTATGTTAAACTGCATATGATTAATAACTTGGTGAACTGAGAGTTCACTGAGTTCACTGCTTCAGTAAGCAGCAGGTTGTATATGTTGGACAGGAAATGAGTTATAATTGAAAACCGATTAACTCCTGCCTTTTCATTCTAGCTTCCTCAATGTTTCTCTCACCTCCTCTCTTTGTCTGACAAGACTAGTCTGGCAAGCAAAGTTGAGCCATTGACAACTGTTGCTGAGATGATTACAATGCACACAAGTATGGAAATGGCTCCTATGACTTTTTTACAAGGGCCCTCGGGCCTTTAGGGGCTGTATTTTCTGTCAGAGGTTTATCACTTGTTCTCCTGCTCTTAAATGTCTTCAGAAGACAGCGCCATGATTTTGAACCATTAGACTGCCCCAAGCAGCAAGGTGGCTGTGTGGTTAGCACTGTTACCTCACAGGTTCGTAACCCCTCAGTTGCCTTTCTGTGTGGAGTTTGCATGTTCTCCCTGTGCTTGTGCGGGTTTCCTCCAGGTACTCTGGTTTCCTCCCACAGTCCAAAAACATGTATGTCAGGTTGATTGGTGACTCTAAATTGCCCATAGGAGTGAGTGTGAGTGTGTGAGGTTGTTTGTCTCTATGTGGCCCTGTGATGGACTGGTGACCTGTCCAGGGTGGACCCCTGCCTTTCACCCAAAGAGAGCTGGGATAGGCTCCAGCAGATCCTCGTGACCCTGGTTAAGGAATAAACAGGTATAGATAATGGATGGATAGACCGCCCCACAGGGGTTAGCAAACAGACCTGTTTGTCTTGATTCACATGCAGAAGCCCCTATGTCTTAAAGAGGCTGTCATTAAGGAACACTACTAAACATTATGCTGATCTTCACCTTGACGTATTGATGCAATAATCTCCTTTGCTTCTTTGATGTAATTAATGTCTCAAAGTACTAGCAAAACTACAAATTTTTCATTTCATATTTGCAGACAGGTCTATTTTTAAAGTGTTTTAGCTTCATTGTCTCAAAGAAGACTCCTTATGCAAAACTCTGAACCCTTAAAATTATTATTATTATTATTCACTCCTACCTATATAGCAGTAGCCAACCATGGTGTTTATTAGGCAAGAGTTGATACAGTTGTGATCCAGCCTCTCCCCCATGTGGAAAAGTCAAGCACAAAGGTTCCAGTTACCCACTTCTAGCTGACTCCCAGCCACTTCAGTCAGTCGGTCACGTTATACAGAGATAATCTACTTCCACTTCAGATGATCCGTTTATGAAGCCAAAGCTTCTCCTTATGCATCCTGTACACTGTCGTCATGTAAACACACAAGGCGCTACAGTTACAACTTACAACTGTCTAGAATAAAACTTATCCTAGATACAGACTTAATTGGTACAGTTGTGGGTATCGCTATATCTTGGTACTCGGCAGAGATGCGACTCTGTCTGTTTGAAGTGATTCTGAATGTGTGGGAAGAAGCAGTTTTATTGACAGAAATGTGCTGTCGGAACAAACAGTAGACTGTGAGTCAAAATCAACCCGGGACACGTCCGCACCATCGCATTTCCATCGCGCACCCCAGGATGTGACTGGTGCGCTTTGCACCAGGTTTCAATGGGAGATTTCAGTTGATTATAGCCGTAGAACGCGATAAAAAGACGACACCTGCATAATAAAAATTGAATATTTGACAGAGTATACTTTAATCATTTTTATGTTAATTTCCAAAAACGTGGTGGCTGAAGCGCAGATGCGCTCACTCTAAAATGACCTACGTGTTACCTGCAAGATACTCTGGATCTCGAAACGGTCCGATTGGATGAGGACCTGCAGTATTTCAGGCGCGGGGCCCAATTAAGTTCTCCCCTCCTCCCCGAGCTCTCATTCACTTTTCAGATGGGTCTCTGCCCCTCCTTACACTGACGACAGGGTGCGTTAGGGAAAATTGAACTTCTTGCTTGCCAACACTTCACGATTTTCCTTCGTTCAGTTCAGGATCATCCCGGAGTGGGACCCTGCAACTGTGGAGCAACAAAGTGAAGAGAAAGGCGCAGCGGGGAGAAAAGTGCCTTGTCCCCGATTTGGAGAGGACAGATTTGGATAGCTTTTACGCACGCATGCTACGCGCTGGGACTAGCGAGGTTTAAGGACATTTATCAGCACATGTACATTTTATGGATTAAAACACCTTTAACCGTAAGTATTTTTTACCTAAATATCCGATTTGAGACTGTTGGTCGAAACCTTAGAATTGACTATTAATGCAAGTCTTGGCTAAATGTTTACCCTGTGTGCAGCTTTTTATTATGATATCGAGAAAATTTTTGACAAATAAAAACCAATGAATCTATTTACAGTGTGTTAACGTCTAAGTCAACAGGTTTATTAGCAGGATGATGCCGCGCTGTCCTCAGATAACTGGTGTGTCCCGCTACTGAAACAAGTGAATTTCCAAAACTCAGCACAAGGAGACATTTTTTAAAAAACAACTTACCATTTCCAATCAATACCATGTCTTGCTGTTATGCTTTGTGCTCAGCCTCCACATGTACCAGGTGTTTTTGGAAGACAAATGAAATAATCATTTCTTAGTGGGAATACAGTGTTTTGGCTCACAGTAGCAGATATTCGTCACAGCAATTATGGAGCATCATCTGAGCTGCGCGCAAACGGCCACTGTCTCCAAAATCTGCAACCAATTATAGCCTGTGTGATGCTCAACTCATTTTCCTTGGATGACCAAGTTTTCATTTTCAATCTTTTTTGATTTCCTAGAAAACGCTGGCCCACTGCATATCACAGATATTTGTTTTAACAAATTATACCTAAACCTGAAATAAATATGCACTCGCACGTGAATTTATAAGACCTGATCGACAACATCTTATTAATTTGGTTTCCATTAGGGTGGGTCCGCTGATTCAGGGTAGACTTGTCAGTGCTGGCATTAGTCAGAGTCACAGACTGTAGTCTACCCACCCAGAAATATTTTAGATGATGATCTTTTGTTGCCAGTTACCATTACATAGTGAGCGTCTGTTTTTTAAGAAAAATATCAGTTTTCTGGTCCCACTGCGACCCACCACTTGTGTTTACACAGTGGGGTGCAAAATGCGTGCGGGGGGCTTACTGCTCCTGTCTGCCTGTCTCTAAAATTCTGCCCTTAGACCCCACAGGAAGTTTTACCTCTCACCCCGCCACCCACAAATTCACTGAAAACATCAGCCTGGGTGATTGAATGTCAGTTTTTGACACAAATCTTCGACTTGTCACAGTGTAAGCATATTTTAAAGAAGGGATTCAGTAAATTATTATCCAGAAAAAAATGCTTTCTGGGATGAGTAAAATTCTAGATTATATAATCTGGTTTAATATAAAGATTTTAGGCTGCACCAACTTAATATTTGATAGATTTTTTTGCAATGTTTAAGTGTTTATACAGTAGTTTTTTTTTAAACCCATACAGATTTATCAAGATTTATCAGCAGATTTATAAATTAAACATTGATAGCAGACAGAGCATGTCTGTGTATCACTATGGATTATCTAAAAGAATCTCAAATACACATAAAACCTTGTATGCCTTGTTTTCTAATGCACATATTTAATTTTTTAACAGATGATACTAAATATAAAGCATATCCTGTGGCTATATTGTCTCTGCGGAGCTGCAGCTGCAACAGGTAAGTTATTCTCTCAGTATACCTCTCTATCTTAATCAGTCTGTCCTCTCTCTCTCCTTCTCCCTCAGTCTCTCTTTCTCTGCCTCCCTCCTTTTTTCATCAGCCCCCATCTTTTTCTTCACCTCTATTCTTCTCTTTCTCTACATATGGTCTTGTATCTTTCATCAAACACAAAGTCATTTGACATGGTCACATTTAGCTGGTTTATCTGTTGCCAACAGTGATGTGTCAACATTGTGTTTACTCTCTATACTTAAAGCAGAAGACTCTGATAGGCCCATTTCAGTATTCATCCTATAAAACCTGCCAGACTTTACTCAAATGTGAAGGTGACCTAGTCATGGAGGTTTGCATCTCAGGCCCCCTTGGCCCCCCTGGCTGTGCTGGCCCCTTGGCCTTGGCTCTATCTCTGCATTTAACTGGACACACCTTTCAATTATACTCTGCTCCTAGACTAGAAATAACAGCTGGTTTCACCTCTCATCCTAATAAAGCCCTATGTTAAATCACACACACTCATGCCTCTGGGCTGTCTCACCACTGTTTCCAGACCATGCCCCACACTGTTCCCTGTGAATGCCCCCAGCCCCCCTCCAAAAACACCTTTCTTTCCACAGGGCTAATTGTGATTCACCCTGTTGACATTTGTTCCTGTCTGGCATCTTGCCTGACATCTTGTGTGGTTTGCTTCATACATGGAGTGAGACATACAGTCAGCAGCCTCAAATATGGATGAAGCTCAAGCGGGAGGGGGGTTAAGTATGATAACTATAAACCTTCTCTTGAGGAGGGAAAGCAAAGTGACATAAACATCATGTTTCTTCAGTTTGCATCACGCTGATGATATATATTTTTTCTTATGGATCATCATGTAGTCTGTCTGTAAAGAATGGATTATTTGAGAAGAAAAACCAACATGTACAGAATTCAGCATAACATGAAGTGATGCAATCATCATTCTCCCAATTATATTTAACTTCATACAAGCATGTTGCACACACACACACACACACACACACACTTCTGTCAGTGTTAAATGTGTTCCCACACACACCCATCATTTTAAGGATGAGGTTTGAGTTTCCAAGAGCCATTTTCAGGCCATGATGTATGTTTTTTTTTTTTTTTTTTTTTTTTTTTATTAAGCTGGGTGTAGTTGTCACACCCATTCAATGTAAATGAGTCAGATGGTTTATAGCACTGACTTGCATCTTTCATGGTGTGCGTAAACAAAATATATATGTATTTTAATGAAATGAAAAACAATGAAAGACAAAGAACAGCACAAAAATACAGTTCATATAAATTAAATACACATTTGACTTTTTTTTTAACCCCTTTTGCCTTTCAGCTTCCAACACACTATCGATAATCAGACCAGTCACTGGATCCCTATCAGGGAAGGTAAATCTTCCCTGCTTCTTCTCCCTCATCCCAACCTCAGCACCAGTCATAAGTCCCAGTGGAACATCCAGTTATAGCAGAGATTACCTGCGGATCAAATGGACCAAAATATCGGGAGACATAGAATCCACAGTGCTGGTAGCACAAAATGGGGTCATCAAGATAGGATCCAGCTACAGGAGCCGTGTATCAGTGCCCAGTCACCCTGATGATGTTGGTGATGCCTCATTGACAATAGTCAAGCTGCGTGCCAGCGACGCAGGCACTTATCGCTGTGAGGTCATATATGGGATTGCAGACACCCAGGATACAGTCAACCTCAATGTCAACGGTAAGAGATTGAAGATGTCCTTCCTTTGTCAAACTGAAATCAGATGAAAGATTCCTCAAGATCCTAACCAAATGTAGAGGGGTTGCTACAAGGGTTTAATAATAGTGAAATGCAATACAAGTGGTGATAGAAAAGTAAACAACGTGAGAGAACTATGGGCGTCCTTCTGCTTATTTGATAGCAGCAGCAACCCAGTAGTTATGCAGAGTAACCACAGTTCTCAGTTGTTATTTCAGAGGCTTGAAAAGAGTCAGATGAAACTTTAGGTCCCTGTCTATACCACGCACTGCAGTGCCCATTCAAACCCATTCGACCATTTGAGGCCAAATGTGGCTGGAATTCCAGATGTTGGTATGAGCAAAGCAGAAGCTAAGATAACCTCATGCGTCCTTGTCATCTTGGGTGCCACCTTCTCAGAGGAGATTTTTCTCTTAGGTGGGGCACTCAGTGGGTGTTACCAAGTCTTTTTTACTTTGCCCTCATCAAACAAAGACAACATTTGTCTTTGTGTCCCAATGTCCCTCAACACACAGCTTTTGTATATGATAATGCAATATTACTATGCACTACTTCCAAAGCAGAAGTCAGAATCTTTTTCTGGTGGGGAGGGGGCTAGTGGCTATTACAAGACTTTACGTAGTGTCATTTTGTGCACTCTACATTTTCTCACTTGAGAAGTATTCTGGGAGAAATAACTCATGTTGTGGGGATGTAAAAAACATGGGTGGAGTGGGGGGATACTGGGATAGTTTTGGTTTTCACTGGTGAACAATCTGCCCAACCTCTTTTCGAACTATCTGCAATGTTAATTAGAGCTATCAATCATATCTTTTGCGTCTGTTTACTGTCCACAAATATGGTGATTTCAGAACCATGGCATCATCCACAGTTATCTTGTTCATTTGTGGTGAACTGTAGAGTCCTTAGTTTATTGCAAAGCTTCTCCTTTCCAAAGAAGCTGAGAGATTCGACTGTTTCACTTATGGTGTGTGCTTTAAAAGATGTTTGTCATAATTTATGACATTATTATGAAATTACATTGATGAACTCCAGATCGTTATGTTCATGGTTCTATAGAAATCCTATTTATATTTCTTTCATGTTTTTTATTACTTGCTTGCAGGTGTTGTGTTTCACTACCGGGCAAATACCAGCAGGTATACGCTGGACTACCAAAAGGCCATTCAAACTTGTCAAAATATTGGTGCAACCATTGCTACATCTGACCAACTGAAAGCAGCCTATGAGGATGGGTTTGATCAATGTGATGCTGGCTGGATTGCTGACCAGACAGTGAGGTTGGTTACATTTAAGTTTTCTGCCGTAAAGCAATTTCTTTTTAACGAGTTATTTAGTGACATATATTTAATTCTGTTCTTAAGTGAAGTATAATGATTTTGTACATTGTAGAGGTGATGTGAGCTAATGTTTTATAATGGCTATTTGTTTCTCTATCTGTACAGATACCCAATTACACAGCCAAGGAAGGGCTGCTACGGCAACCTTCAGACCAAACCTGGTGTTAGGTCCTATGGAATTAGGAAACCAACAGAAACCTATGATGTATATTGTTATGTAGACAAACTTAATGGTAAGTCGGCCACAAGTTTAAGCTTTTCTAGTTCTGAATGAGGTGTCAATATGAGGCACGTCCATTGACAGAAGTAGTAAGTAGCAAGTAATAAAGCAGTGCAGTGTATCGTTCAGTCCTGCAGCTCATTTAGGTGAGTCGTCCACTGCAGCATCTTCTCTTCTCCATCAGGATGTTGTGATGGGGATGATTAGTGTATTCTAGGTTGATCTCTGCCTTTTACTGTGTGCATTTCCTTACCACAGCCATGTGTGACCTTTTATAAATTTGCCAGATAATTGCTGTGAAATGGGAGTAATGGTTAGAGAGAAACTCCTAATAATTTGACTCTAAAGCAGAGATCAAAATTCATTCTCCACCATGATGGTTTTTGCAAACTTTGCCAATAAAAAAGTGGTAATGGGGGGTTTTAAATGTCTTTGGCACAGCTCATGGGAAGTCTTATGTTCTCAGCCAACAGTCCTTTTCTGTCTGTTCATTATCCAACCTGTTAACTGGTGATGGACTCAACTCCACTTCACTTTTATGAGCTTTAACATCCCTTTTGACTGAACTACATTCTTCCGCAGTTGCCCTTCTTATGTAGGATTTGTACTCTCCTATTGCAGTACATAATGTAAGTTTATTTTTTGGCACAATCTACTAACCAATTAATTGTGAATATGAAGCCATCAGTCAGTCTTGTGACATTTATATTATTAGGGCTATGAGCAGATGTAGAAGTAATAAAAGGAACACTCCACCCTTCAGGGACATATACATACATCTTCTACTTGATCTGACTGCATTCTGGGCCTTTTGCACATGACGGGAAGGAGTGCTCATATGTAACAATGTTTCACACAAAGACATATCGAAACTCTCTAAATGCTTTGATTTAATGAACATATGTTGGATCATTATCGTGTGTATTAATTGGTTATGGAAATTAGTATAATACATCCTGGCATTTTTGCCATTATTAGTTAGTTGAACATACAGAATGATAGGAAAGAGACAAAGACAAAGACGGCATGTGACAGTGCTCTTTTTCTGAAGTTACACTGAGAGCATCGTGGTTACATGGTATGTGTCTTAGACTGCTGGAACGTCACAACATCCTGGATGTTAATTAGCCAACTATTGTTGATTAATATTGTCTCAGTGTTTTCCATTGATATGATTTGTAAGAAATCAAGACATGCTAGTGCTATAAATTACAGGGTGGTATCTTGATGTTGTTTCCAGCGTATTTATTTATACCAATGTGTTTCCATAGATGCTATGTATTTGGGTTGTTCTTTTGAGCAGTGTGTTTTTATGTTAATGGAACAGCTTTGAAACCCACATTGGTTTGCACCTCAGTGTAAATAACATTATTCATAAAAATTCACCCAGTGGATATTAGACTTAAAATTTGACACTAATCATGAGGAAGAGATGAATCAAGAAGAGTTTGAGACAGAAATGTACAATTATTTTTTTCTAATATGAAACTATTAATAACTTAACAAATGTCTTCTTTATTATATTTAAAGGGCAGACACGAATGCAGAACATAAACTAGTGAAGTTTGTATGTTGAAAGTGACTGGGAGGATTTTATGTCTGCTCTTAAAACAGAATGTATTTCTGGGTGGAAAGAATGTCATATCTTGATGCTATTGCAAATCAGTGGGATGAAACCAACATGGGATACTTGAAATGTTACACCCAAGACTAACTGAAAACATGTAGTCAGTCATCCTCTCTTGTAATGTTTGTTAGTTTGGCTTCAATTCAAGTCTGGACTTTCTGTCGTTTTTCATTTGTATTGTCCTGTGGGTTACGATAAATATTTATAATTGCTATAGTGCAGTGACCTTTCTCAGAAGTGTCTTGACATGAATAACATGAAGGAAGGAAACACAGAAGGTGTAATTTCATCCCATGAGATGAGTTACAGATGCATTCACTGACAGCCCAGGCACATTGTCTGCATTGCTATCCCACCTCAGATTGACATAATGAATGAACTACTGTTGTCCTAAATATGATTGGTGGGAGATGTTCTGGGTGCATGCCCTGAACAGCAATGACTTTTGTCAGCTGTTTCTGGGCTGTGTCTCCTCTGAAAGGTCAAAATTGTCTAAAAATCTGTAGTTTCAGATTACTCCAAATCCTAAGCTTTTTAGTTTTATGTTCATAATAATTTATTAAAAATGAAATGTGAACTGATTGTCCATATGTTAATGATACTGTACTGATCCATTTGAAAATTGTTCATATTGTTTAAACAATGAATTAAGCTGTCATATCTTATTGAATCAGATTGATCCGTTGGTCCATTTGTTGCCATTTTCCCTCTGACTTTGTGCTTCTGCAATAAGCCTTCAGTGCATTTTTTCATCCTTATTTCAGGTGAAGTCTTCTTTGCTCCTGTGACCCATAAGATGACTTTTGAAGAGGCCCGTGAAGAGTGTGCGAAGAGAAATGCTGTCTTGGCCTCGCCTGGCCAGCTCCATGCTGCCTGGCGACAGGGCCTGGACAAATGTGACTATGGCTGGCTCTCAGATGGCAGCGTACGACATCCTGTTGCAGTACCCAGGATGCAGTGTGGGGGAGGCCTGCTCGGTGTCAGGACCATGTACCGCCACCGCAACCAGACTGGCTTCCCAGGACCAACCAGGAAGCTTGGAGCTTATTGTTTTAAAGGTAAAAACATACTCTCATTATTGCACACTATGCATCAGAGTGGTCTTGCACATGGCAGTGTCCAAATGACCTCAATTTCTCATGTTTTACTTTCCCGCCTATTGCAGTATCACCAAAATTAGCCCAGAGTAGGGTGAGATCATAGTAGTAAACTCTACTTTTAAAATAATGGCCAGGCCGGTTCTTATTCTAGCATAGGATTAATGACTAATAGTGGACTTTGTGAAGTTTGGAGTTTGTGAAGAGCCAATATCTGTCTGTGTTTTTTATCTTTATTACTTCCAGCTGGGCTAATCAAGACTTCCTAAGTTTTATGCTTATACAACCCCATTGTTGATGTGGAACAAACACTTTATGTACTTAAGCACTACTCAGATTATATATCAGCTTTATAAAGGCCCAAATTTGTTGTACTTCCAGTCATGTCAAGTCCAAAAGAAACCTGAGTAGTCAGTGTGCTGGGGATGTAACAATCCTTCAGTTTATTACCTCTATAAACTTTAATGTAAATATGACTTGAAGTATACATGGAAGCAACCTTTCAGGAGGAAAAGTAAGGATAGCTACGGCTGTCTAGAAAGACTGACGTGTCACGGTTCACTGGACATTACCTGCAATTGGCCAAAATGTGAGTGCTCTTAACTAGTCAGTATCCCCAGGGCAAAACGACATGACAGATGAGAGTCTCTATTTAGAGAAGCAGCAAAAGTAACTAATACCACACCTCACTATCTGACTCCCATTTCACCTTTCTCCTCTCATTTCCGCTCTTTGCCCTCTGTCATTCTCACTTGTACTTATCAGAGCTGACGTTTGGATAATGGACAAAGCTGCCGCCGGACTTCTAAATTCAGTCATCCTTAGTGACCTCTGACCTGGCCTTTCCATCTTTACAAATGAGAGGTTGGGCAGATAAGCTGCCCCCTGCCTAGACATTTACTACCCCCTGAACAATGCTAATTCTTGCAGTGATAAGTCCCCATGGAGTTCAGAGGGCACACAAACAGGCCACCCTCACCCCCCGTTCTGTGAATTCAACTCTCTCAGTCATGTTGTATGTACGCCCACATCTAAGTGCTTTTCAAGCACCCTCCATCATTTCCTGCTTTGCAATGCCTAAAATGTCTTAAAAAAATATTATCTAAGTCTATAACAGTTAGACTACACAGAAAGATAGTGAGAACGGATGCATGTAGAGGGAAAAGGGAGATACTTTGTCTCTGGATTGCACGAGGAGAACAGCCTTGGTAACATCGACAGCTCAAATGTATCAGTGAGATAATGCACACCCTCTATTTTTCCTGTTAGGAAGAACGTGTGTCACACCTTGTTTCAGAGATAGTTCATGAGGAAAGATGTGAGGCCAGTACGTAACAGCTTTTCAAAATTTGTCTGCACCGCCGAGGAACACTTTCTAAGGATGTTACGCTGAATAAGAGTGCATGGTAGGACAGAGGGATAAGGAGGAAGAGGCCCAATTTAAGAAAAACATGCAGCAATTTACTTATTAATAAAACAGGAATGAGTGTGAACCGTCACTGAGAACTAAATAGATTAAATCAGGGAGTGCTGTTCAATAACAGGCTATAACTGGTGGGGGAAACAGCAGTGCATGGGGTAGGAGAAAATACTCAGGGAACTTCGACCAAACCACAAAGCTATAGATTCCTGAGTTTATATGCTGTTTAATTCCTGCTATACAGTCGCTTGAAACCCTTTCAAACAGAAAAAAAAATGACCTCATCTGCCAAAATCTGGACTTTAAACAAAGAAATTTAGAGTGGTGTGATGTGCTTCACACTAAAGTTTCTAGGAAACTTTAACTCTGGGTACTTTAATGTTAAGTGTCACATTACTTTGGCACATTGCTCCTTACCTTTTAAGGATCTTATCTTTATCTTTATTTAGACCTCAGCGTGGTGTCTGCTGCATATGCATATCACTTTTTTTAACATATATGTGTGTATCTTTCACAGGAAGGAAAGATTTGATCAACCAGACGTCCTTTGTGGATGTGACTCTGGTAGGAACCCTTACTATGACAGTCAGCTCCACTACCTCCATCCCTTTACTGGAGACTAGTACCACCACACTGACCCCAACATTTGAAACTATATCAGTGCCAGAAGAGTTTCCAGGTTCTCCAGTTCCTACAGATCCTCCATCTATGTTCTCTACCAGTATGGCTCCACCTCTCTCCACTCCAGCAGACAAAGAAGAAGAGTTAATTATTGCAATGACACCCCCCATCAAAGAAGCCCCAGACACAGAGTCAATGCCTGACCCTGCCGGGGAGACAGATGATCAGTCAGTGATCGAGATCAGCACAATCCAACCTGATGTCCTTATACCCGACACGTCTATCAGCATGTTTGCTGAGAGGAAGACTGAGGGAACTATGCTGGATGCTGGAATCATGACAGCAGGTACCTCTGATTCCACAGAAAAAGAATCAACTGTAGTGCTCCCATCAGGTAGCACTAGTATCACTGATGGAACAACAATTCCCACGGCCATTCCCACTGATGCCACCTTTATGTGTAACACCAAACCCGGCATAAAGGTGGAGATCACCACCACAGGACCACCAATGACAACACAAACCACACCTAAAACGGAGGATTTAGATTCAGCAGCTGTCTACAAGGAAGTGACCAGATCTGCAGCTGCAACAGCCACCACCATCCTCATCGACAGCGAAATCTCAGCTGAAGATAAGACATCATCAACAAGTGTGTTTGATGAGTCCAGCACTGAGGTGCCAGAGCGCAGCATTGACACCCTGGCAGAGGACGACAAAACAGAGATTGGCACAGAATTTTTTACATCTGCTCACATGGCTTCATCTGTGAGTGAAACGACCACCGCTCCAAGCACAGTGGTTCCTGATGAGCAGTCCAACCAAGTGACTACTGTGATGCATGTGCAGAATGTATCAGGTAAGGACTTTAAACCTTTGAAACTTTTGACACCTTTTGCATTCAACGCAAACTATTTTAATTAGAATGTATAGATAAGATAGAATAGGCTTTACTGTCATTGCACGGTGAGTGCAATTGCACATATGGTTGTCTGAGAAAGAATTAGCATTTTATTTTTATTTGGCCACAGTAGTGAAAAAAACAGTGAGGTCACAAAAAAGCAGGCGGCACATGGTTTCTCAGGCTGGTTTATAATCATATTTGTGCTGTGCAGTAGTTGGAGAATGGGGGGCAGTTTCTGTCCAGGGTGCTGAAGTGAAGACTGAGATTGATTTGAATGCTTGTAGGTAATGTTGGTAATGTGTAGGACCTCTGCTGTTAGGGCTGTTGGATTTTCAAAATAAATCCAAAACAAAAGCATTATCCTTTGTTCCATAATTTGACTATTATTCCCAAAGCACATAAACTGTTAAACAGCAAGGTTTAGTGGTAATTGTAATCTATTTATACACTAATAATAAGGAGTCTTTTTTGATCTTCCACAGTCAGGCAAGTCAATGTGTTTTGTTTTCCGGTTCCCCCAGGCTCATGTTTATATGTCTTCTTAGTGTGGACTGCTGCTGAGAGACTGCTTAGCCTTAGGACATCTTCAGTCAATCCATCTGAGCAGGTGTGCTGATAATGATTTTGACAAAGACAAGTGAGATGAAAGACATAGGGGGAGAAAGAGAAAGAGAAAAAAAGGCACAAAGGGACAGCAGTAGGATCAGGGTTGTGTCATACACAAAATATTTAAAACTTTAAGTTCTAACATAAGATAAAACCTAATTTTATACTTGCTAAAAGCTTTCCATAAACATGAGTATTAAATCCAACTTTGTCAGATGTACATATCCTGCTAGCTAAAGTTTAACTTAATTTAAACTGAGTATTTGAGTTGTGTCAATTATTTTATATTAGACATGATTTATAGATATTTGGTTACAGCGAATTGTTAATTTTCAGATACATATTTAGACCACTAAAGACCACTCAGGTAGAAGCACATGATGTTACATGCAAACAGCAGCTGTATCATTTTTTACTCCCTTAATTTTCTCTCCATCTGAGCTACAAACTTTGCATGGTGACTCAGCTCTTGCCCCTGAAGAGCAGCTCATGTTGACCTGGAGAGTGTCCAAGTCATTTGACAGTTTGGAATTTGCTCGGGCGTCATGGTAGGTGCAAAAAAAGCCTGAGAGCAGTTGCATTTCAATCTATACACACTAAAAATGCTGGTGTGTTCATCAGTACTGTGTATATTCAGTGTAATCAGTTTAATTGCACAGTAGAAATTACATAGCTTGTATGGTCATGTGTGCTTGTAAAGTCATATATATCAATGAGAGGCAGTCTTGTGTCACTTTGTGTGTATTTCTACTGCATATATGTATTCATTTGCAGTATTTTTGTGAGTGTGTGTTCCAGCTTAATGACGGCCACCATGGCAGTCTATTCGAGTAAGCACAGATGCCTGTCTTCAGGATAGGCTGGACACCACTTTAAGAGGTGATGTGATCACTAACACAAACTCTGTGTGTGTGTGTGAGGACAGCTGGAGGTTGCCTGACAAAAGTGGGTGATTACAGCAACCTTTACTGCTGCACAATGTGATGTGGCTCAGTTGAAGTACTTGTCGTCTTTTTCTGCCCTCCCAGTTTGCGTGGGTAAATCTTGGAGAAATATTGTGGCACAGGGAGAACTGTGTTGTCTGGCTGCAGGGTAACAAAGTGCACAATAATATCAGGCTGTTAAAACAACCACTGAACGAATTTGTGTTGCTCAAAAGCCATCTGTGTTATTGCCAACAGTGCCCATGTGCTTCTGAGTAAATGAAGACAATTAAGTTCCCTGTTTACTGTTTATTTGACATATAATAACTGGTTGAAGTATTAATTACTGTGAAGGCGTGTCACCATAAATGTCACAAAACAATGCACGGAAACACCAACAGTACATTGTTGCGATTGCTAAGCTAAACCTTAAAGGAATAGTTAGACAAATGTCTGAATCATGTTTTTGGCCTGGAGTGATAACTTCTTGGAGTCTCTGCTGGTTAGCTGGAAACTGGCCAAGACATAGTTTGGCACCAGTGTAGCAAATTACTTTCAAAATGTAATCCATTATGTATTAGTAATTATAACGAATTACACTAATTAGTTACATTACAATATTACTGTCTCTGAATTGTAATACGTTACATTACTTTTATGTTCCTTTTACCAAGATAACCACAGAATGTGACTGGGCATTCTAAAATGCTAATATGTAGTGTATTTGTCCATTGTTTATCCAATGGAGGTTGTGCTGTTTCTCCATGTAGCGAGTTCCCTCAGTGTTGCACATACTGTAGAACCATTATGTTCTTGTCCTTTTGTCTGATGAACTGAAAATAATGGAAGTGTGTCCATCTCTCAAATGTAGAATCTCTGCAGTTATTGCAAACATCAAATCCAAGCAACAGGAAATAGACAAACAAGTACTTTTTTTTTACCTGCTTTTGTCCTGGGATATCTGACATTGTTGGTAAAATCTTAAAAAAAACTAACACCACGTAAATTCAGGTTAAAATGCCTTGTTGTAACAACGTTTACTGAAATTGTAGCAGGTATAAAATTATTACAGCAAAAAATGTATATGTTATTGCAATGGCATTACGTTTGTAATGCATTACTCTGGAATGATCTGGAATTCGTGTTTAGTGTGAGTTTGGGAGCTTCAGTATAACCAACTCATGCTGCAAGGTGCCCTGGGACTAGAGGGAAAGGCCTGTGCACGTGTGGATCTGAGAGAGACAGTGTGTGAGATACGGTGCAGTTGGTCAATTGTCTGAATTCCCAGGCCTGACCTGGGTTTTAAACAGGTGTTATTCTGCACAGCTGAGCTTGCCCAGGTGTTCATGGTCACAACCAACAATCTTTGTGAAACACCATTTGTGGGAAACGGGGTGGGGGGGTGGGGTGGGGGGTTACGGGAGAGAAACAGGAAAGCCTGCGTACTAAAGGATTTCAAGAACTACATTTGTCACTGATAAACATGGACAAAGTGTTCACTGTAGGATTAATCACAGCAACATTTTGGCTCACTCTCATTGCTTTTTTCAAAGAACTGAAAAGTGACTCTCTTGACTCATGAAGTGGATTTTATTCCAGCCAGACAGCATCTTATTTATCTATATAAATAGATAAAGCCATCTGAGGCAACACAGCGTAGGTAGATGATGATAACATTGCATGCTGTAAAGGGAACTGAATGCTGCTTCTGTCTTAGACTTAAAATTACGAGCAGACAACTGCTGACATCTGAACTCATTTAGTCTGTGGTGCTCTGTTTAGATAATATACAGAGACAGGGCACAATAACATGAACACTGTTGAAAACATATTGCTATAGTCTTAATTTGTCACGTTACCTTTCCGAAGGTCATGATGCTGATGCACTGAACGAAAATGTTTTGGCTCATGTCTCTTCTAATCATAAGCTGTACATTAGGTTGATGGTGTGTTCAGTGTTCAATATTATAAATGTATTTAAAGTTACAACTGAAGTTGCATGATATACTATATATTATGATTCATAATCCCTCTGTTAAATATGTTTACTTTTTTCATTGAAGACAGGACATTTTCATGTCACTGATTTTCTCATAATACACAATCATAGTACAGTACAGTACATAGTACAGTACCTTGAATAAATCAACAGATGCATGCTTAGTTAACATTGTTAAAGGACATAGTATAGACAATATCATGTTCAAGTGGCCTCCTGACAATATTTTCTTTTCAAATTCAATTTTCATTAGAATATAAATCTTCGAAACATGGTTTGGATTAAGTTCAGACATAATCTTGGCCAAGGGTGCAGTGTTTATTTCTTTTTAGGTTTGAAAGAATTATTTAATGAGAGTATTTGTAAGAACTGTGAATGAATTGCTACTGTGATAACCATAAATCACTATTCAACATTTAGATGTTCAAGGTAATCTTTGATTTGTAGTTATTTTTTAAATCCACTGAATCAATAGTGGATACAGAATTAGAAAAAGTAGTTAAAACAGTGTTTTACGGTTTTTGTACACAGAACATACCAATTCAACTTTCATCGATAGTCTTTTACAATAATTCAAACAATTTTGTTTAAAATATGTAATAGTTTTTAGTTTTGTGATTGCATTTGCTCACTTTCAGTTACTATAATACACTAACGTGGTCTTTTCTTTGTTTTCTTCACAGCTGACAAGGTTCTAGAGCCACAAAAACTTAATTCTCCTGCCACACCACATGTACCTGACCATCCTTCCCCATCCACAGCCACTGATGAGCACATCCAGTCGGGTGGAGACCCAGACATTACCACCCCAGCAGCTGCAACCATCAGTCCAATGGTTAGCTTTATAAATGGTAAACATGAGATCACACTAGAGCCACAAAGCCCAGAAGAAAAAGAAGTCAAAGGTACCCAGATTTTGACAAACATGACAACTCTGGGAGCAAGCAGTGAAATGACCACAGTAATAGATTACAGTTGGAATGATCTGGCTATTGATAGCTCCAGCCAATCTACAGAGGAATTCACACAAATCACAGATGATGATGAATATGATTCAAATGCACCTTTTGTTGAATTCAGTCCGCCTTACTCTGATAAGCAGACAACAACAGACTCAACCTCTGTTCCAGCTTCAACAGTTGAGGACACAGCTCCATCTAAAACTACACAGAAAAGTGAAGTTGACCCATCTGCCACAGATACAACAGAGGGAATGAGTGACGTTACAACTACCTCTGCTGACTTTGCTCCTACAGTAACAACAACAGAGTCACAGATCACAGAAAAAACTAAAGAAAGCCAAACTACAACTGAAACAGCCACTGTCACCACCACATCTGTACAAGATGAAGTAGGCGAGTCAAGGAGGACTCCTACATATGTGAAAAGTGACTCAGAGGTGAGTCAGACAGAGGAGGCTGAGGACCAATCCCTTATTACTTCGCCAGCCAAACTTTACGACGTTGGAGATAAAGTTGAACCCACAGAGGAAACAAAGAGCACATCTGTCTCTCCAGCTGCTGAAGGCAGCACTCAGTCTACGTCACAGACTGTGCCCCCCCCCTTCCTCTGATGGGAAAACACCAACATCAACAACTAATGACTCACAGAGGTCTTCTCAACATGTAGAGGGAGAGACCCAAACCCCAAAAGAATTTCCCTTCAGCACAATGTCTCCTTTAGTATCTAGTAGTTCAGCCTTTTCTGAACCGACAGCCAAAACTGAGATAACACCAGCTATAGATGCAGGCAGCAGTGAATCATTGTCCGCAGTAACTACCTTGGCTAAAACTTCAGAGACTGTACTGGGAGGGAGTACCGTCAGTCATACACTTTTGACCTCACCCCCTGAGAAAGTAATAACTGATGCAAAGTCTACACCTGAGCAGGAGGGTTCAGAGGCTCAAACGGTAAACATGTTTACAGCCAGGTCTCCATCACATGCCTCTGCAAGGACTGCAGCATCACCTCCAAATTCGTACGTGACAAGTCAAGATACAAGGGAAAGTGAAATAACGTCACAAAAGATACAAACAAAAGGCACAGATAAAATGTCCATTCCTGCTACTGGTGAGACGGTGCAAACACCCATCACCATACAGGAGGAGAGGGAACCAGATGAAACAACAGCTTTGCCCTCTCATGAATCTATTGCCACCACTGCTTCCCCCTTCTACAGTGCCATTGAAATTATCAAGACAACAATATCCTCATTCACTGATTACTTCAGTCAATCCTCAACACGATATAATGACTTAGATTCAATAACGACTGAATTGCCTCATATAAGTGAGGAAACGGACATAGGGGTCACAGATAAGGAGACGTCCGGTGATCAGACTTCCTCACACATCTTAACCACAACTTTAGCAGTGACAATTTCTACAGATTCAATTTATTCTATCACTGCTGCAGAAAATGGAGATGACCAAACTTCTGGCATGACTAGCACAGAGAAAGGAGTTACAGGAACAACACAGCATGAAAAAATTAATGGGTCAACAACTGACCCTGAAGATCCTTCAGCATTTAGCACTGACATGCCAACAGTGTCATCGGTTTTGAAGGGAATACCAGAAATGATGACAGCTGAAGGGACATCTGCTATTTCTGAGGTTGCTTCAAGTTTCACATCGACACATGAGATGAGCTCTGAAGGCCAGACATTATCTCTTGAAACATCAAAGGGTGGCATTACAAAGGGAACCATAAAACCATTAAAATCTGAGGAAATATTAGCAAGCACTATTTCTTCTGAGACCAGTGTGAGCCCAGGACCCTCCTCTGAATTCAGCTTAGACATCGAAGGGACTAGTAAACAAACAGATGAACCATCCAGTTCACAGGAATTACCAGTTAGTGACATCCCTGACACAGTTACAAGCACACAGTACAGTTCAACAACAAAGGTGGTCCCTACAGGTCATACAAGCTCTTACCTGGCTCTTGTTGATGAAGATGGCTCAGGTATTCAGACTGAAGACAGGGTCATTCTGACCTCTGAGGTGACATTTAAATCATTTATCTACAGCACTGAGTCACCACATACGATATCAACTGGAACAAAAGAAGGTGAAGTTCAGGAGGAAACAACAAAAATGTTATACTCACAGAGACCACCAGTTTCTCTAACCTCTGATTTGCCAGATTCAGCTGTGACAGCATCTCCTCAATCTGATACAAGTGACACGTCAAGGACAGATGTTACAACTGAGAAACCAACATCAGTCTCACCCGATTCACAAGAGACTGTTTCCACAAGGAAATCTGAGGATGAGTCAGCCACATCAGAGACAAGTTTCACTTTTCCAACAACAGAAGAAGATAGCTCTGGTGAAGGGACAACTGAGACATCTAGCAAAGAGACTTCATCTCCTACAGCTTCATCATTATTTAGCACAGAGAAACCAACATCAGTGACTCTTGAATCCACAGACTCCTCAGTCACCAGATCTGAGATTTCAGCTGTAACAGCATCTTCTATACAACGAACAAGTGATGCTTTAAAGACAGATGTTACAACTGAGAAACCAACATCAGTCTCACCCGATTCACAACAGACTGTTTCCACAAGGAAATCTGAGAATGAGTCAGCCACATCAGAGACAAGTTTCACTTTTCCAACAACAGAAGAAGATAGCTCTGGTGAAGGGACAACTGAGACATCTAGCAAAGAGACTTCATCTTCTACAGCTTCCTCATTATTTAGCACAGAGAAACAAACATCAATGACTCTTGAATCCACAGACTCCTCAGTCACCAGATCTGAGATTTCAGCTGTAACAGCATCTTCTGGACCTGAATCAAGTGATGCTTTAAAGACAGATGGTACAACTGAGAAACCAACATCAGTCTCACCCGAATCACAAGAGACTGTTTCTACAATTAAATCTGAGGATGAGTCAGTCACATCAGAGACAAGTTTCACTTTTCCAACAACAGAAGAAGATAGCTCTGGTGAAGGGACAACTGAGACATCTAGCAAAGAGACTTTATCTTCTACAGTTTCCTCATTATTTAGCACAGAAAAACCAACATCAATGACTATTGAATCCACAGACTCCTCAGTCACCAGATCTGAGATTTCAGCTGTAACAGCATCTTCTATACAACAAACAAGTGATGCTTTAAGGACAGATGTTACAACTGAGAAACCAACATCAGTCTCACCTGAATCACAAGAGACTGTTTCTACAAGTAAATCTGAGGATGAGTCAGTCACATCAGAGACAAGTTTCACTTTTCCAACAACAGAAGAAGATAGCTCTGGTGAAAGGACAACTGAGACATCTAGCAAAGAGACTTTATCTCCTACAGCTTCCTCATTATTTAGCACAGAGAAACAAACATTAATGACACTTGAATCCACAGACTCCTCAGTCACCAGATCTGAGATTTCAGCTGTAACAGCATCTTCTGGACCTGAATCAAGTGATGCTTTAAGGACAGATGTTACAACTGAGAAACCAACATCAGTCTCACCCAAATCACAAGAGACTGTTTCAACAAGTAAATCTGAGGATGAGTCAGTCACATCGGAGACAAGTTTCACTTTTCCAACAACAGAAGAAGATAGCTCTGGTGAAGGGACAACTGAGACATCTAGCAAAGAGACTTTATCTCCTACAGCATCCTCATTATTTAGCACAGAGAAACCAACATCAGTCCCTCATGAATCCACAGACTCCTCAGTCACCAGATCTGAGATTTCAGCTGTAACAGCATCTTCTATACAACAAACAAGTGATGCTTTAAGGACAGATGTTACAACTGAGAAACCAACATCAGTCTCACTTGAATCACAAGAGACTGTTTCTACAAGTAAATCTGAGGATGAGTCAGTCACATCGGAGACAAGTTTCACTTTTCCAACAACAGAAGAAGATAGCTCTGGTGAAGGGACAACTGAGACATCTAGCAAAGAGACTTTATCTCCTACAGCTTCCTCATTATTTAGCACAGAAAACTCAACATCAGTGCTAGCTACTGAAACAAAAAGTACTCTGAGTGAACAGACAGAAAAGCCTTCAGTTTCTCCAAAGACTGATCACACAAAGGAACCATCAGCTTCTTCAACTTCTGATCTGCCTTTATCGACACAAAGAACAGTTTCTGAAAGTTTGTCCACTATTGCATCGTCTGCTCTTCCTGACCCAGAAGATACTAGTGCTCACTCATCAATAGTTGAAGCCATTCCCTCCATCGTAGGCTCAACTGTGCAACCTGAAACTACATCACTTTTCAGTTCCACGGACACAGAGTTCTCTGGAGACCACACTTTGGATGTTACTACAGAGTTATTGATTTTATCATCCACTGAGTCCTCAGTCCCTGGATCAGAGACTCCTGCTGTGACAGCATCTCCTCAATCTGATACAAGTGACACGTCAAGGACGGATGTTACCACAGAGCAACTAACATCAGATTCAGCTGAAATTCAAGAAACTGTTTCCACAAGGAAATCTGAGGATGAGTCAGCCACATCAGAGACAAGTTTCACTTTTCCAACAACAGAAGAAGATAGCTCTGGTGAAGGGACAACTGAGACATCTAGCAAAGAGACTTCATCTTCTACAGCTTCCTCATTATTTAGCACAGAGAAACAAACATTAATGACACTTGAATCCACAGACTCCTCAGTCACCAGATCTGAGATTTCAGCTGTAACAGCATCTTCTATACAACAAACAAGTGATGCTTTAAGGACAGATGTTACAACTGAGAAACAAACATCAGTCTCACCCAAATCACAACAGACTGTTTCAACAAGTAAATCTGAGGATGAGTCAGTCACATCAGAGACAAGTTTCACTTTTCCAACAACAGAAGACGATAGCTCTGGTGAAGGGACAACTGAGACATCTAGCAAAGAGACTTTATCTTCTACAGTTTCCTCATTATTTAGCACAGAGAAACCAACATCAATGACTCTTGAATCCACAGACTCCTCAGTCACCAGATCTGAGATTTCAGCTGTAACAGCATCTTCTATACAACAAACAAGTGATGCTTTAAGGACAGATGTTACAACTGAGAAACCAACATCAGTCTCACCTGAATCACAAGAGACTGTTTCAACAAGTAAATCTGAGGATGAGTCAGTCACATCAGAGACAAGATTCACTTTTCCAACAACAGAAGAAGATAGCTCTGGTGAAGGGACAACTGAGACATCTCGCAAAGAGACTTTATCTCCTACAGCTTCCTCATTATTTAGCACAGAGAAACCAACATCAATGACACTTGAACCCACAGACTCCTCAGTCACCAGATCTGAGATTTCATCTGTAACAGCATCTTCTGAACCTGAATCAAGTGATGCTTTAAAGACAGATGTTACAACTGAGAAACCAACATCAGTCTCACCCGAATCACAAGAGACTGTTTCTACAAGTAAATCTGAGGATGAGTCAGCCACATCAGACACAAGTTTCCATTTTCCAACAACAGAAGACGATAGCTCTGGTGAAGGGACAACTGAGACATCTAGCAAAGAGACTTCATCTTCTACAGCTTCCTCATTATTTAGCACAGAGAAACAAACATCAATGACACTTGAATCCACAGACTCCTCAGTCACCAGATCTGAGATTTCAGCTGTAACAGTATCTTCTGGACCTGAATCAAGTGATGCTTTAAAGACAGATGTTACAACTGAGAAACCAACATCAGTCTCACGCGAATCACAACAGACTGTTTCAACAAGTAAATCTGAGGATGAGTCAGTCACATCAGAGACAAGTTTCACTTTTCCAACAACAGAAGACGATAGCTCTGGTGAAGGGACAACTGAGACATCTAGCAAAGAGACTTCATCTTCTACAGCTTCCTCATTATTTAGCACAGAGAAACAAACATTAATGACACTTGAATCCACAGACTCCTCAGTCACCAGATCTGAGATTTCAGCTGTAACAGCATCTTCTATACAACAAACAAGTGATGCTTTAAGGACAGATGTTACAACTGAGAAACCAACATCAGTCTCACCCTGAATCACAAGAGACTGTTTCAACAAGTAAATCTGAGGATGAGTCAGTCACATCAGAGACAAGTTTCACTTTTCCAACAACAGAAGAAGATAGCTCTGGTGAAGGGACAACTGAGACATCTAGCAAAGAGACTTTATCTTCTACAGTTTCCTCATTATTTAGCACAGAGAAACCAACATCAATGACCTCTGAATCCACAGACTCCTCAGTCACCAGATCTGAGATTTCAGCTGTAACAGCATCTTCTATACAACAAACAAGTGATGCTTTAAGGACAGATGTTACAACTGAGAAACCAACATCAGTCTCACCTGAATCACAAGAGACTGTTTCTACAAGTAAATCTGAGGATGAGTCAGTCACATCAGAGACAAGTTTCACTTTTCCAACAACAGAAGAAGATAGCTCTGGTGAAGGGACAACTGAGACATCTAGCAAAGAGACTTCATCTTCTACAGCTTCCTCATTATTTAGCACAGAGAAACAAACATCAATGACACTTGAATCCACAGACTCCTCAGTCACCAGATCTGAGATTTCAGCTGTAACAGTATCTTCTGGACCTGAATCAAGTGATGCTTTAAAGACAGATGTTACAACTGAGAAACCAACATCAGTCTCACGCGAATCACAAGAGACTGTTTCTACAAGTAAATCTGAGGATGAGTCAGCCACATCAGACACAAGATTCCATTTTCCAACAACAGAAGACGATAGCTCTGGTGAAGGGACAACTGAGACATCTAGCAAAGAGACTTCATCTTCTACAGCATCCTCATTATTTAGCACAGAGAAACAAACATTAATGACACTTGAATCCACAGACTCCTCAGTCACCAGATCTGAGATTTCAGCTGTAACAGCATCTTCTATACAACAAACAAGTGATTCTTTAAGGACAGATGTTACAACTGAGAAACCAACATCAGTCTCACCTGAATCACAAGAGACTGTTTCTACAAGGAAATCTGAGGATGAGTCAGTCACATCAGAGACAAGTTTCACTTTTCCAACAACAGAAGAAGATAGCTCTGGTGAAGGGACAACTGAGACATCTAGCAAAGAGACTTTATCTTCTACAGTTTCCTCATTATTTAGCACAGAGAAACCAACATCAATGACTCTTGAATCCACAGACTCCTCAGTCACCAGATCTGAGATTTCATCTGTAACAGCATCTTCTATACAACAAACAAGTGATGCTTTAAGGACAGATGTTACAACTGAGAAACCAACATCAGTCTCACCCGAATCACAAGAGACTGTTTCTACAAGTAAATCTGAGGATGAGTCAGTCACATCAGACACAAGTTTCCATTTTCCAACAACAGAAGACGATAGCTCTGGTGAAGGGACAACTGAGACATCTAGCAAAGAGACTTCATCTTCTACAGCTTCCTCATTATTTAGCACAGAGAAACAAACATTAATGACACTTGAATCCACAGACTCCTCAGTCACCAGATCTGAGATTTCAGCTGTAACAGCATCTTCTATACAACAAACAAGTGATGCTTTAAGGACAGATGTTACAACTGAGAAACCAACATCAGTCTCACGCGAATCACAAGAGACTGTTTCTACAAGTAAATCTGAGGATGAGTCAGTCACATCAGACACAAGATTCCATTTTCCAACAACAGAAGACGATAGCTCTGGTGAAGGGACAACTGAGACATCTAGCAAAGAGACTTCATCTTCTACAGCTTCCTCATTATTTAGCACAGAGAAACAAACATTAATGACACTTGAATCCACAGACTCCTCAGTCACCAGATCTGAGATTTCAGCTGTAACAGCATCTTCTGGACCTGAATCAAGTGATGCTTTAAAGACAGATGTTACAACTGAGAAACCAACATCAGTCTCACCCAAATCACAAGAGACTGTTTCAACAAGTAAATCTGAGGATGAGTCAGTCACATCAGAGACAAGTTTCACTTTTCCAACAACAGAAGAAGATAGCTCTGGTGAAGGGACAACTGAGACATCTCGCAAAGAGACTTTATCTTCTACAGTTTCCTCATTATTTAGCACAGAGAAACCAACATCAATGACACTTGAATCCACAGACTCCTCAGTCACCAGATCTGAGATTTCAGCTGTAACAGCATCTTCTATACAACAAACAAGTGATGCTTTAAGGACAGATGTTACAACTGAGAAACAAACATCAGTCTCACCCAAATCACAAGAGACTGTTTCAACAAGTAAATCTGAGGATGAGTCAGTCACATCAGAGACAAGTTTCACTTTTCCAACAACAGAAGACGATAGCTCTGGTGAAGGGACAACTGAGACATCTAGCAAAGAGACTTTATCTTCTACAGTTTCCTCATTATTTAGCACAGAGAAACCAACATCAGTCCCTCATGAATCCACAGACTCCTCAGTCACCAGATCTGAGATTTCAGCTGTAACAGCATCTTCTATACAACAAACAAGAGATGCTTTAAGGACAGATGTTACAACTGAGAAACCAACATCACTCTCACCTGAATCACAAGAGACTGTTTCTACAAGTAAATCTGAGGATGAGTCAGTTACATCAGAGACAAGTTTCACTTTTCCAACAACAGAAGAAGATAGCTCAGGTGAAGGGACAACTGAGACATCTAGCAAAGAGACTTTATCTCCTACAGCTTCCTCATTATTTAGCACAGAGAAACAAACATCAATGACACTTGAATCCACAGACTCCTCAGTCACCAGATCTGAGATTTCAGCTGTAACAGCATCTTCTGGACCTGAATCAAGTGATGCTTTAAAGACAGATCTTACAACTGAGAAACCAACATCAGTCTCACCCGAATCACAAGAGACTGTTTCTACAAGTAAATCTAAGGATGAATCAGCCACATCAGACACAAGTTTCAATTTTCCAACAATAGAAGACGATAGCTCTGGTGAAGGGACAACTGAGACATCTAGCAAAGAGACTTCATCTTCTACAGCATCCTCATTATTTAGCACAGAGAAACAAACATTAATGACACTTGAATCCACAGACTCCTCAGTCACCAGATCTGAGATTTCAGCTGTAACAGCATCTTCTGGACCTGAATCAAGTGATGCTTTAAAGACAGATGTTACAACTGAGAAACCAACATCAGTCTCACCCAAATCACAAGAGACTGTTTCAACAAGTAAATCTGAGGATGAGTCAGTCACATCAGAGACAAGTTTCACTTTTCCACCAACAGAAGAAGATAGCTCTGGTGAAGGGACAACTGAGACATCTAGCAAAGAGACTTTATCTTCTACAGTTTCCTCATTATTTAGCACAGAGAAACCAACATCAATGACTCTTGAATCCACAGACTCCTCAGTCACCAGATCTGAGATTTCAGCTGTAACAGCATCTTCTATACAACAAACAAGTGATGCTTTAAGGACAGATGTTACAACTGAGAAACCAACATCAGTCTCACCTGAATCACAAGAGACTGTTTCTACAAGTAAATCTAAGGATGAGTCAGTCACATCAGAGAGAAGTTTCACTTTTCCAACAACAGAAGAAGATAGCTCTGGTGAAGGGACAACTGAGACATCTAGCAAAGAGACTTTATCTTCTACAGTTTCCTCATTATTTAGCACAGAGAAACCAACATCAATGACTCTTGAATCCACAGACTCCTCAGTCACTAGATCTGAGATTTCATCTGTAACAGCATCTTCTATACAACAAACAAGTGATGCTTTAAGGACAGATGTTACAACTGAGAAACCAACATCAGTCTCACCTGAATCACAAGAGACTGTTTCTACAAGTAAATCTGAGGATGAGTCTGTCACATCAGAGACAAGTTTCACTTTTCCAACAACAGAAGAAGATAGCTCTGGTGAAGGGACAACTGAAAAATCTAGCAAAGAGACTTTATCTCCTACAGCTTCCTCATTATTTAGCACAGAGAACTCAACATCAGTGCTAGCTACTGAAACAGAAAGTACTCTGAGTGAACAGACAGAAAAGCCTTCAGTTTCTCCAAAGACTGATCACGCAAAGGAACCATCAGCCTCTTCAACTTCTGATCTGCCTTTATCGACACAAAGAACAGTTTCTGAAAGTTTGTCCACTATTGCATCGTCTGCTCTTCCTGACCCAGAAGATACTAGTGCTCACTCATCAATAGTTGAAGCCATTCCCTCCATCGTAGGCTCAACTGTGCAACCTGAAACTACATCACTTTTCAGTTCCACGGACACAGAGTTCTCTGGAGACCACACTTTGGATGTTACTACAGAGTTATTGATTTTATCATCCACTGAGTCCTCAGTCCCTGGATCAGAGACTCCTGCTGTGACAACATCTCTTCAATCTGATACAAGTGACACGTCACGGACGGATGTTAGCACAGAGCAACTAACATCAGATTCAGCTGAAATTCAAGAGACTGTTTCCACAAGGAAATCTGAGGATGAGTCAGCCACATCAGAGACAAGTTTCACTTTTCCAACAACAGAAAAAGATAGCTCTGGTGAAGGGACAACTGAGACATCTAGCAAAGAGACTTTATCTTCTACAGTTTCCTCATTATTTAGCACAGAGAAACCAACATCAATGACTCTTGAATCCACAGACTCCTCAGTCACCAGATCTGAGATTTCATCTGTAACAGCATCTTCTATACAACAAACAAGTGATGCTTTAAGGACAGATGTTACAACTGAGAAACAAACATCAGTCTCACCCAAATCACAAGAGACTGTTTCAACAAGTAAATCTGAGGATGAGTCAGTCACATCAGAGACAAGTTTCACTTTTCCAACAACAGAAGAAGATAGCTCTGGTGAAGGGACAACTGAGACATCTAGCAAAGAGACTTTATCTTCTACAGTTTCCTCATTATTTAGCACAGAGAAACCAACATCAATGACTCTTGAATCCACAGACTCCTCAGTCACCAGATCTGAGATTTCATCTGTAACAGCATCTTCTATACAACAAACAAGTGATGCTTTAAGGACAGATGTTACAACTGAGAAACCAACATCAGTCTCACCCGAATCACAAGAGACTGTTTCTACAAGTAAATCTGAGGATGAGTCAGCCACATCAGACACAAGTTTCCATTTTCCAACAACAGAAGAAGATAGCTCTGGTGAAGGGACAACTGAGACATCTAGCAAAGAGACTTTATCTCCTACAGCTTCCTCATTATTTAGCACAGAGAAACCAACATCAATGACACTTGACCCCACAGACTCCTCAGTCACCAGATCTGAGATTTCATCTGTAACAGCATCTTCTGAACCTGAATCAAGTGATGCTTTAAAGACAGATGTTACAACTGAGAAACCAACATCAGTCTCACGCGAATCACAAGAGACTGTTTCTACAAGTAAATCTGAGGATGAGTCAGTCACATCAGACACAAGATTCCATTTTCCAACAACAGAAGACGATAGCTCTGGTGAAGGGACAACTGAGACATCTAGCAAAGAGACTTCATCTTCTACAGCTTCCTCATTATTTAGCACAGAGAAACAAACATTAATGACACTTGAATCCACAGACTCCTCAGTCACCAGATCTGAGATTTCAGCTGTAACAGCATCTTCTGGACCTGAATCAAGTGATGCTTTAAAGACAGATGTTACAACTGAGAAACCAACATCACTCTCACCCAAATCACAAGAGACTGTTTCAACAAGTAAATCTGAGGATGAGTCAGTCACATCAGAGACAAGTTTCACTTTTCCAACAACAGAAGAAGATAGCTCTGGTGAAGGGACAACTGAGACATCTAGCAAAGAGACTTTATCTTCTACAGTTTCCTCATTATTTAGCACAGAGAAACCAACATCAATGACTCTTGAATCCACAGACTCCTCAGTCACCAGATCTGAGATTTCAGCTGTAACAGCATCTTCTATACAACAAACAAGTGATGCTTTAAGGACAGATGTTACAACTGAGAAACAAACATCAGTCTCACCCAAATCACAACAGACTGTTTCAACAAGTAAATCTGAGGATGAGTCAGTCACATCAGAGACAAGTTTCACTTTTCCAACAACAGAAGAAGATAGCTCTGGTGAAGGGACAACTGAGACATCTAGCAAAGAGACTTTATCTTCTACAGTTTCCTCATTATTTAGCACAGAGAAACCAACATCAGTCCCTCATGAATCCACAGACTCCTCAGTCACCAGATCTGAGATTTCAGCTGTAACAGCATCTTCTATACAACAAACAAGAGATGCTTTAAGGACAGATGTTACAACTGAGAAACCAACATCACTCTCACCTGAATCACAAGAGACTGTTTCTACAAGTAAATCTGAGGATGAGTCAGTTACATCAGAGACAAGTTTCACTTTTCCAACAACAGAAGAAGATAGCTCAGGTGAAGGGACAACTGAGACATCTAGCAAAGAGACTTTATCTCCTACAGCTTCCTCATTATTTAGCACAGAGAAACAAACATCAATGACACTTGAATCCACAGACTCCTCAGTCACCAGATCTGAGATTTCAGCTGTAACAGCATCTTCTGGACCTGAATCAAGTGATGCTTTAAAGACAGATCTTACAACTGAGAAACCAACATCAGTCTCACCCGAATCACAAGAGACTGTTTCTACAAGTAAATCTAAGGATGAATCAGCCACATCAGACACAAGTTTCAATTTTCCAACAATAGAAGACGATAGCTCTGGTGAAGGGACAACTGAGACATCTAGCAAAGAGACTTTATCTTCTACAGTTTCCTCATTATTTAGCACAGAGAAACCAACATCAATGACTCTTGAATCCACAGACTCCTCAGTCACCAGATCTGAGATTTCAGCTGTAACAGCATCTTCTATACAACAAACAAGTGATGCTTTAAGGACAGATGTTACAACTGAGAAACCAACATCAGTCTCACCTGAATCACAAGAGACTGTTTCTACAAGTAAATCTAAGGATGAGTCAGTCACATCAGAGAGAAGTTTCACTTTTCCAACAACAGAAGAAGATAGCTCTGGTGAAGGGACAACTGAGACATCTAGCAAAGAGACTTTATCTTCTACAGTTTCCTCATTATTTAGCACAGAGAAACCAACATCAATGACTCTTGAATCCACAGACTCCTCAGTCACTAGATCTGAGATTTCATCTGTAACAGCATCTTCTATACAACAAACAAGTGATGCTTTAAGGACAGATGTTACAACTGAGAAACCAACATCAGTCTCACCTGAATCACAAGAGACTGTTTCTACAAGTAAATCTGAGGATGAGTCAGTCACATCAGAGACAAGTTTCACTTTTCCAACAACAGAAGAAGATAGCTCTGGTGAAGGGACAACTGAAAAATCTAGCAAAGAGACTTTATCTCCTACAGCTTCCTCATTATTTAGCACAGAGAACTCAACATCAGTGCTAGCTACTGAAACAGAAAGTACTCTGAGTGAACAGACAGAAAAGCCTTCAGTTTCTCCAAAGACTGATCACGCAAAGGAACCATCAGCCTCTTCAACTTCTGATCTGCCTTTATCGACACAAAGAACAGTTTCTGAAAGTTTGTCCACTATTGCATCGTCTGCTCTTCCTGACCCAGAAGATACTAGTGCTCACTCATCAATAGTTGAAGCCATTCCCTCCATCGTAGGCTCAACTGTGCAACCTGAAACTACATCACTTTTCAGTTCCACGGACACAGAGTTCTCTGGAGACCACACTTTGGATGTTACTACAGAGTTATTGATTTTATCATCCACTGAGTCCTCAGTCCCTGGATCAGAGACTCCTGCTGTGACAACATCTCTTCAATCTGATACAAGTGACACGTCACGGACGGATGTTAGCACAGAGCAACTAACATCAGATTCAGCTGAAATTCAAGAGACTGTTTCCACAAGGAAATCTGAGGATGAGTCAGCCACATCAGAGACAAGTTTCACTTTTCCAACAACAGAAAAAGATAGCTCTGGTGAAGGGACAACTGAGACATCTAGCAAAGAGACTTTATCTCCTACAGCATCCTCATTATTTAGCACAGAGAAACCAACATCAATGACACTTGAATCCACAGAATCCTCAGTCACCAGATCTGAGATTTCAGCTGTAACAGCATCTTCTGGACCTGAATCAAGTGATGCTTTAAAGACAGATGTTACAACTGAGAAACCAACATCAGTCTCACCCAAATCACAAGAGACTGTTTCAACAAGTAAATCTGAGGATGAGTCAGTCACATCAGAGACAAGTTTCACTTTTCCAACAACAGAAGAAGATAGCTCTGGTGAAGGGACAACTGAGACATCTAGCAAAGAGACTTTATCTTCTACAGTTTCCTCATTATTTAGCACAGAGAAACAAACATCAGTGCTAGCTATTGAAACACAAAGTACTCTGAGTGAACAGATTGAAAAGCTTTCAGTTTCTCCAAAGACTGATCACACAAAGGAACCATCAGCTTCTTCAACTTCTGATCTGCCTTTATCAACACAAAGAACATTTTCTGAAAGTTTGTCCATTATTGCATCGTCTGCTCTTCCTGACCGAGAAGATACTAGTGCTCACTCATCAATAGTTGAAGCCATTCCCTCCATCGTAGGCTCAACTGTGCAACCTGAAACTACATCACTTTTCAGTTCCACGGACACAGAGTTCTCTGGAGACCACACTTTGGATGTTACTACAGAGTTATTGATTTTATCATCCACTGAGTCCTCAGTCCCTGGATCAGAGACTCCTGCTGTGACAGCATCTCCTCAATCTGATACAAGTGACACGTCAAGGACGGATGTTACCACAGAGCAACTAACATCAGATTCAGCTGAAATTCAAGAAACTGTTTCCACAAGTAAATCTGAGGATGAGTCAGTCACAGAGACAAGTTTCACTTTTCCAACAACAGAAGAAGATAGCTCTGGTGAAGGGACAACTGAGACATCTAGCAAAGAGACTTTATCTCCTACAGCATCCTCATTATTTGGCACAGAGAAACCAACATCAGTCCCTCATGAATCCACAGACTCCTCAGTCACCAGATCTGAGATTTCAGCTGTAACAGCATCTTCTATACAACAAACAAGTGATGCTTTAAGGACAGATGTTACAACTGAGAAACCAACATCAGTCTCACCTGAATCACAAGAGACTGTTTCTACAAGTAAATCTAAGGATGAATCAGCCACATCAGACACAAGTTTCAATTTTCCAACAATAGAAGAAGATAGCTCTGGTGAAGGGACAACTGAGACATCTAGCAAAGAGACTTCATCTTCTACAGCATCCTCATTATTTAGCACAGAGAAACCAACATCAATGACTCTTGAATCCACAGACTCCTCAGTCACCAGATCTGAGATTTCAGCTGTAACAGCATCTTCTGGACCTGAATCAAGTGATACTTTAAAGACAGATGTTACAACTGAGAAACCAACATCAGTCTCACCCAAATCACAAGAGACTGTTTCTACAAGTAAATCTGAGGATGAATCTGTCACATCAGAGACAAGTTTCACTTTTCCAACAACAGAGGAAGATAGCTCTGGTGAAGGGACAACTGAGACATCTAGCAAAGAGACTTCATCTCCTACAGCTTCCTCATTATTTAGCACAGAGAAACCAACATCAATGACTCTTGAATCCGCAGACTCCTCAGTCACCAGATCTGAGATTTCAGCTGTAACAGCATCTTCTGGACCTGAATCAAGTGATGCTTTAAAGACAGATGTTACAACTGAGAAACCAACATCAGTCTCACCCAAATCACAAGAGACTGTTTCAACAAGTAAATCTGAGGATGAGTCAGTCACATCAGAGACAAGTTTCACTTTTCCAACAACAGAAGAAGGTAGCTCTGGTGAAGGGACAACTGAGACTTCTAGCAAAGAGACTTTATCTCCTACAGCATCCTCATTATTTAGCACAGAGAAACCAACATCAATGACTCTTGAATCCACAGACTCCTCAGTCACCAGATCTGAGATTTCAGCTGTAACAGCATCTTCTATACAACAAACAAGTGATGCTTTAAAGACAGATGTTACAACTGAGAAACCAACATCAGTCTCACCTGAATCACAAGAGACTGTTTCTACAAGTAAATCTGAGGATGAGTCTGTCACATCAGAGACAAGTTTCACTTTTCCAACAACAGAAGAAGATAGCTCTGGTGAAGGGACAACTGAGACATCTAGCAAAGAGACTTTATCTTCTACAGCTTCCTCATTATTTAGAACAGAGAACTCAACATCAGTGCTAGCTACTGAAACAGAAAGTACTCTGAGTGAACAGACAGAAAAGCCTTCAGTTTCTCCAAAGACTGATCACAAAAAGGAACCATCAGCTTCTTCAACTTCTGATCTGCCTTTATCGACACAAAGAACAGTTTCTAAAAGTTTGTCCACTATTGCATCGTCTGCTCTTCCTGACCCAGAAGATACTAGTGCTCACTCATCAATAGTTGAAGCCATTCCCTCCATCGTAGGCTCAACTGTGCAACCTGAAACTACATCACTTTTCAGTTCCACGGACACAGAGTTCTCTGGAGACCACACTTTGGATGTTACTACAGAGTTATTGATTTTATCATCCACTGAGTCCTCAGTCCCTGGATCAGAGACTCCTGCTGTGACAGCATCTCCTCAATCGGATACAAGTGACACGTCAAGGACAGATGTTACAACTGAGAAATCAATATCAGTCTCACCCGATTCACAAGAGACTGTTTCCACAAGGAAATCTGAGGATGAGTCAGTCACATCGGAGACAAGTTTCACTTTTCCAACAACAGAAGAAGATAGCTCTGGTGAAGGGACAACTGAGACATCTAGCAAAGAGACTTTATCTCCTACAGCTTCCTCATTATTTAGCACAGAGAAACCAACATCAGTCCCTCATGAATCCACAGACTCCTCAGTCACCAGATCTGAGATTTCAGCTGTAACAGCATCTTCTGGACCTGAATCAAGTGATGCTTCAAAGACAGATGTTACAACTGAGAAACCAACATCAGTCTCACCCGAATCACAAGAGACTGTTTCTACAAGTAAATCTGAGGATGAGTCAGCCACATCAGAGACAAGTTTCACTTTTCCAACAACAGAAGAAGATAGCTCTGGTGAAGGGACAACTGAGACATCTAGCAAAGAGACTTCATCTCCTACAGCTTCCTCATTATTTAGCACAGAGAAACCAACATCAATGACTCTTGAATCCGCAGACTCCTCAGTCACCAGATCTGAGATTTCAGCTGTAACAGCATCTTCTGGACCTGAATCAAGTGATGCTTTAAAGACAGATGTTACAACTGAGAAACCAACATCAGTCTCACCCAAATCACAAGAGACTGTTTCAACAAGTAAATCTGAGGATGAGTCTGTCACATCAGAGACAAGTTTCACTTTTCCAACAACAGAAGAAGATAGCTCTGGTGAAGGGACAACTGAGACATCTAGCAAAGAGACTTTATCTTCTACAGTTTCCTCATTATTTAGCACAGAGAAACCAACATCAATGACTCTTGAATCCACAGACTCCTCAGTCACCAGATCTGAGATTTCAGCTGTAACAGCATCTTCTATACAACAAACAAGTGATGCTTTAAGGACAGATGTTACAACTGAGAAACCAACATCAGTCTCACCTGAATCACAAGAGACTGTTTCCACAAGGAAATCTGAGGATGAGTCTGTCACATCAGAGACAAGTTTCACTTTTCCAACAACAGAAGAAGATAGCTCTGGTGAAGGGACAACTGAGGCATCTAGCAAAGAGACTTTATCTTCTACAGCTTCCTCATTATTTAGCACAGAGAACTCAACATCAGTGCTAGCTACTGAAACACAAAGTACTCTGAGTGAACAGACTGAAAATCCTTCAGTTTCTCCAAAGACTGATAACACAAAGGAACCATCAGCTTCTTCAACTTCTGATCTGCCTTTATCGACACAAAGAACAGTTTCTGAAAGTTTGTCCACTATTGCATCGTCTGCTCTTCCTGACCCAGAAGATACTAGTGCTCACTCATCAATAGTTGAAGCCATTCCCTCCATCGTAGGCTCAACTGTGCAACCTGAAACTACATCACTTTTCAGTTCCACGGACACAGAGTTCTCTGGAGACCACACTTTGGATGTTACTACAGAGTTATTGATTTTATCATCCACTGAGTCCTCAGTCCCTGGATCAGAGACTCCTACTGTGACAGCATCTCCTCAATCGGATGCAAGTGACACGTCAAGGACAGATGATACAACGGAGAAATCAATATCAGTCTCACCCGATTCACAAGACACTGTTTCCACAAGGAAATCTGAGGATGAGTCAGCCACATCAGAGACAAGTTTCACTTTTCCAACAACAGAAGAAGATAGCTCTGGTGAAGGGACAACTGAGACATCTAGCAAAGAGACTTCATCTCCTACAGCTTCCTCATTATTTAGCACAGAGAAACCAACATCAGTCCCTCATGAATCCACAGACTCCTCAGTCACCAGATCTGAGATTTCAGCTGTAACAGCATCTTCTGGACCTGAATCAAGTGATGCTTTAAAGACAGATGTTACAACTGAGAAACCAACATCAGTCTCACCCAAATCACAAGAGACTGTTTCAACAAGTAAATCTGAGGATGAGTCTGTCACATCAGAGACAAGTTTCACTTTTCCAACAACAGAAGAAGATAGCTCTGGTGAAGGGACAACTGAGGCATCTAGCAAAGAGACTTTATCTCCTACAGCATCCTCATTATTTAGCACAGAGAAACCAACATCAATGACATTTGAATCCACAGACTCCTCAGTCACCAGATCTGAGATTTCAGCTGTAACAGCATCTTCTATACAACAAACAAGTGATGCTTTAAGGACAGATGTTACAACTGAGAAACCAACATCAGTCTCACCTGAATCACAAGAGACTGTTTCCACAAGGAAATCTGAGGATGAGTCTGTCACATCAGAGACAAGTTTCACTTTTCCAACAACAGAATACGATAGCTCTGGTGAAGGGACAACTGAGGCATCTAGCAAAGAGACTTTATCTTCTACAGCTTCCTCATTATTTAGCACAGAGAACTCAACATCAGTGCTAGCTACTGAAACACAAAGTACTCTGAGTGAACAGACTGAAAAGCCTTCAGTTTCTCCAAAGACTGATCACACAAAGGAACCATCAGCTTCTTCAACTTCTGATCTGCCTTTATCGACACAAAGAACAGTTTCTGAAAGTTTGTCCACTATTGCATCGTCTGCTCTTCCTGACCCAGAAGATACTAGTGCTCACTCATCAATAGTTGAAGCCATTCCCTCCATCGTAGGCTCAACTGTGCAACCTGAAACTACATCACTTTTCAGTTCCACGGACACAGAGTTCTCTGGAGACCACACTTTGGATGTTACTACAGAGTTATTGATTTTATCATCCACTGAGTCCTCAGTCCCTGGATCAGAGACTCCTGCTGTGACAGCATCTCCTCAATCTGATACAAGTGACACGTCAAGGACAGATGTTACAACTGAGAAATCAATATCAATCTCACCGGATTCACAAGAGACTGTTTCCACAAGGAAATCTGAGGATGAGTCAGCCACATCAGAGACAAGTTTCACTTTTCCAACAACAGAAGAAGATAGCTCTGGTGAAGGGACAACTGAGACATCTAGCAAAGAGACTTCATCTCCTACAGTTTCCTCATTATTTAGCACAGAGAAACCAACATCAGTCCCTCATGAATCCACAGACTCCTCAGTCACCAGATCTGAGATTTCAGCTGTAACAGCATCTTCTGGACCTGAATCAAGTGATGCTTTAAAGACAGATGTTACAACTGAGAAACCAACATCAGTATCACCCAAATCACAAGAGACTGTTTCAACAAGTAAATCTGAGGATGAGTCTGTCACATCAGAGACAAGTTTCACTTTTCCAACAACAGAAGAAGATAGCTCTGGTGAAGGGACAACTGAGACATCTAGCAAAGAGACTTTATCTCCTACAGCATCCTCATTATTTAGCACAGAGAAACCAACATCAATGACTCTTGAATCCACAGAATCCTCAGTCACCAGATCTGAGATTTCAGCTGTAACAGCATCTTCTATACAACAAACAAGTGATGCTTTAAGGACAGATGTTACAACTGAGAAACCAACATCAGTCTCACCTGAATCACAAGAGACTGTTTCTACAAGTAAATCTGAGGATGAGTCAGTCACATCAGAGACAAGTTTCACTTTTCCAACAACAGAAGACGATAGCTCTGGTGAAGGGACAACTGAGGCATCTAGCAAAGAGACTTTATCTTCTACAGCTTCCTCATTATTTAGCACAGAGAACTCAACATCAGTGCTAGCTACTGAAACACAAAGTACTCTGAGTGAACAGACTGAAAAGCCTTCAGTTTCTCCAAAGACTGATCACACAAAGGAACCATCAGCTTCTTCAACTTCTGATCTACCTTTATCGACACAAAGAACAGTTTCTGAAAGTTTGTCCACTATTGCATCGTCTGCTCTTCCTGACCCAGAAGATACTAGTGCTCACTCATCAATAGTTGAAGCCATTCCCTCCATCGTAGGCTCAACTGTGCAACCTGAAACTACATCACTTTTCAGTTCCACGGACACAGAGTTCTCTGGAGACCACACTTTGGATGTTACTACAGAGTTATTGATTTTATCATCCACTGAGTCCTCAGTCCCTGGATCAGAGACTCCTGCTGTGACAGCATCTCCTCAATCGGATACAAGTGACACGTCAAGGACAGATGTTACAACTGAGAAATCAACATCACTCTCACCTGAATCACAAGAGACTGTTTCTACAAGTAAATCTGAGGATGAGTCAGTTACATCAGAGACAAGTTTCACTTTTCCAACAACAGAAGAAGATAGCTCTGGTGAAGGGACAACTGAGACATCTAGCAAAGAGACTTTATCTCCTACAGCTTCCTCATTATTTAGCACAGAGAAACCAACATCAGTCCCTCATGAATCCACAGACTCCTCAGTCACCAGATCTGAGATTTCAGCTGTAACAGCATCTTCTGGACCTGATTCAAGTGATGCTTCAAAGACAGATGTTACGACTGAGAAACCAACATCAGTGCCAGCTGTTGAACACAACAGCTCTACCAGTCACCAGACAGAAATTCCCTCAGTTTTTCTAAAAACTTATCACACAATCACACCATTAGTTTCTCAATCCTTAGCAGTGTCTGAACATTTGACAACTCTTACATCTTCTGCTCTTCCAGGCACAGAATATGAAAATATTAGTACTCAAATGTCAACGGTTAAATCCATTCCCTTTGAAACTGAGTCAGCTGACTCTTCAAAGTCAGTGCCAATTCTTGACAGTACTGAAGAACCAGAATCAAAATTGCTCTCTCTGGGAGAACAACCCTTCTTGGAACAAACAACCTTATCACCTGCCACATTTAATCCATCACTTGCATCTACAGTTGTTAAAGAAAAGAGTGCCAATGAAGTTACAACTCTAAGAAGCAGTCAATATACCTCTTCACCCATGACAATCTCCACTGTCGATATGTTTCCTTCAAAAGAAACCTCTACTTACACTGACATGGAGACCTCTGGCAGCTCACTTGATGATGATGATTTGGACTCAATCATAGATGGATCAGGTGCAGAGGACATCAAGACTACCACAAAACCCCAGGATGAATTTACTGTTAACACAGATGAGGCTGAGATTTCAAGTGTCACGTCCTCGTCTCTCTCTAGTACGCTTCTTAGCAAGGAGTTTATGTCATCAACTCAGTCTCCAAGCATTTCCACAACTGATGTTTACATTACTGAGCAGGGTAGTGGTGTCTTCATAGATGACTCTACAGCTGAGGAGGAGAGTTCAGGTAGTGACTTGTTTTCAACTCCATTTGTACCTTTCACAAGTCCTCTTGTGACTACTGCTGCCGCAGCTACAGGGCAAACCACTTTGTCATCTGGTGCTGTTGCTATCACTGAGGGGCGCGCAACAAGAGACATGTCCACTGACAACTTTACTACACAAACATCTACCGACCTTACAGCTGCTTCTTTGTATATGACTGAGAATCCAACTATAACGTCAGCATATACTGTCACAACTGACCAGTCAGTAATAACGTCTCCATCTGCAACTGTTAAATCAACACCAGGTTCAGCCCTCCCTCAGAGAGAGGGAGAAACATTTGGTGAGCAATCCACTGCGGTATTAACCTCAGCGCTATCAGTGATGGAGAGAGTTACATTTGGAGAAGCAACAGGTGAAACTGAAGTCTTTGTTTCAAACCCAACAAGCTCTGATATGCAGGTTACCTTGCAGGACGGTGAAATTACTCCAGATACAGAAACCCCCCTAACCTCTGCAGTGATCGGGTCCACTATTGCAACCTCTGGAAAGGATGATGTTACTGTACGTGAGCACACAACACAATCCTCCTTTATAACATTGTCCCCACATACAGCTGGAGCCTTAGTTGGTGACCATAATACAGCTGACTTCATCACAGTAAGCTCAATCACTGAATATAAACAAGATGGATTTACAGCAATGTCCACCCCTGTTCCTTCCATTATGTATCACAGTGTTACAGACCAACAGGTCATGATCATTACACACAGTATCAGCCAGGCTAAGACTGACTTAACTAAACAAACACCTACTATGGTCCTGCATGCATCTAAACCATCAACCAGCACAACCATCATATTTACAGAGGATGAAAAAGATGAAGATGAGCTAATATCTACAGTTACAGACAGTATGACCAAAGGCAGCTCCACTCCTGAGTTTATCACCAAAGATGATAGAATCATTGATGCAGATAATTCTTCCATAGGTCCCTCATCTTTATTTTATCCAGCCATCCAGACAGAGGAAGCTGGAGGTATCACAGCTGTTACAATGACACAAACGTTGGAGCTGACTGAAGAACCAGAAGGTTCCGGGACTGATGGTGCCACTTTTTTTACTCCTACACCAGTAACTCCACATGCAACCTCAGCCACTGATTTCTCATCAGCCTCAACATCATCTGAATATTTACAGTCCACTTCTGATGAAACCTTAAGCTTGTCTGTTCCCACACAAACCAGTGAACCATCTGTCATTGTCACAACACACGCACTAGTGTCCACTGAACATGGCACAGTAAAACCAGCCAGTGAAGCATCTGATGATAAATCTACAGATGATGACAAAATCTCAGAGACAATTTTAGCGACTTCTGAAAAACCAGAGACATCTACAGCCGCTTCACTGTTAAGCACTGAGAAAACAACTTTTGACTCAGAGGTTATGGAGGAGGAGTCTTCAAGTAGCATCTCAAGTGCACAAACTTCTGCTACACAAAGTCCTTCAGCGCCGATGATTACATTATCAGTTACACAACCTGAACCAGGCACAGGGGAGACTGAAATAGCAGTATCAAGTGCTGCATATGGTTTTTATAGCACTAAGAAACTAACGGTCACATCTGATTCTGATTTTACTGGGATGAATAGATCAGATGATCACACTCAAGTGACAGAACCTGTGACACAAACATCTGCTCCTTTGCACAGTACAATGGAAATGGCTAAAATTACAGCAGTCACTCCAACTGTTTTATCAGTATCCAGTACAGCTAAGTTGGATATTATAACCAGCAAGTTGTCATCTGAGATAATAAACACCCCAACAGAATCATCTACTTATGAACAGACCTCAACAAAACACATTTCAGAAGACCTTTCAGTGTCAGTACCCTCACCATCTCCACCTAAACATGCCCAGGCGTCAACTTCTCTAGATCACATACATGGTGATAACATCAGTTATCCAATTCCAGATTATGAAGCATCAGATCCTACCATTATTGAATCAGTTCCACAATACAATGAAAGTACAACACCAAGAGAAGTAGCAGTGTCCGTTACTACACCATCTTCTGTTTTTCAAACAACAACCAAGTCACCTGCAGTAGCAGCAGCTATTACTGTGCCTTCTGCATCAGCTCCCATCAGTGCAGCGTCATCATCATCTAGGATTGATTCAGAAAGTACCAGTACCTCAGGAGAGACCATGACCGCAGCAAGTGCTGTTAAGCTGGATAGTGATGAGGTTGAGTCACCTTCCACCTTTAGCTCTGGGGCTGAAAGTTCTGAGAGTAAAATCCAAACTGTATTCAAGGAAGATGTTACTCAAACTTCAACGATGGAGTCTGCTAGTGTTGACAGCACCTCTGGAACAGAGGATGTTGTGAGCAAAACTGAACCACCAATAAAAGGGGAGAGAACAACTATCCTGCCTGATATGGGACTTGATTTGGGCCACACTGTCATTGGTGAGACTGTTGAAATTCCAGGTACCTTTTTTTTCAGATGACTTTCAATGGTGTACAGGAATAGATTTTCAAAATAAATCCATACTAATTTGTTTTGCTTTTATAATTTCCTAACAGGAATCCACTTGTGTACTGAGGACATCTGTCTGAATGGAGGATCATGCTACAAGATTGGCAGCAGCTATACCTGTAGTTGTGCTCCTGGATACGAAGGGGGGCGCTGTGAAACAGGTGGGATATTGTTTATCAAGAACATTTCATGATGTTACTTCATTGACTTCAAACCAAATAGTATTACATTTATCCAAAAAATTTTTTTTTAAAGTTGTTGGAACTAGAAATTGTTTTTAACCATCTCCTGTTATCGATGGCGTCTGTCTCTAATGTAGATATTGATGAGTGCCAGTCAAACCCTTGCCGCAATGGAGGTACATGTGTTGATGGGCTGGCTTCCTTCACATGTGTGTGTCTCTCCAGCTACTCTGGATTATACTGTGAGGAAGGTAAGCTTGTGTTTTAATTTGCTGGCTTCTGTGTCAGATTAATTAAAGTTTTTCCTTTCATTCCTGTTGATAGTGGCTCCAGCCCTCCATCCAAACAATTAAAGCAAAATTTAAACACTTGATATATGAGTATTGAATATTTCTCTCTTTATCTCACCACAGTTATTGTATTACAGTAGTTTTTTCAGTGTTGTCTAGGTCTGTCTCATAATGCTAATGTTACTTTAAGCTCCTTCAAGCTGTAGTTTTGACAAGTTTAATTCACACAGACATTTGCCACATTTTCCACTTACCCCATTTCAGAAATCTAACTCTTAGTGCCAGGTAAGATGAAGTACACACTTCACTACAGGCACTTTATGCTAGACCTTAGGTCATTTCTTGATCTTTCTTTCTAGGACAAGATAATTAGACTAGACATTATACCCAAGGTCCTGAGTAATTACTAGGTAAGCAAGCTGGCTGTATTTTTGGAACAGACTGAAGTTTCTACATATATCCCCAGTATTTTATTTGGGTTTCCCAGTTGTGTCCTACATTCCTTCCAAGTGTGTTGAACCCAGAGCATCAATGGGTTTTGCTGATTTTTTTTTTTTACCATTGCACTACTGCACGCTAAAACCCCCATCTAACTGTGATTCACTCAGCGGTGATTCACACTCAGACTGTGTACTCAGATGCAGCTGCTGTTATAGAAAGTTTTGCCAAAGGAACAGGAGAAAATGTAATTTGAAGAGGAACACCCCAGAATAATCATCTGTCTTTGTCTAATAGTCTATGGCTGGATTGAGGAGGGGAATGAGGAATAAACAGACATTAAACTGAGTTGTTATACTTTGGACACACAGACCAAGTGTGCATCAAGTGTATCAAGTGTGACCTGGAAAATTTCTAATCTTTGGTGAAATGATGCAGAAACTCGTGTTAAAACTAATAACCTGGAAAGTTTTAGTTTTTGACATAAAATCAACCTGTTCATGATGGCGTGCCTCATACTGCATTACTTTACCCACTTTGGCAGGAATTTTGAATTTACTAATTTGGTTTTGTATGTACCTGAAATAATCAGAAAAATGTGCTTTTGCATACTGCAATAATCACACACTGAAGTATGGAATTGGCTCTCCTAATTCAATCCCTTTGTGTTTTGCCCTTATAGGGCTGGTGTTAGGGGCTGCAGGAACTAATCCTTTATGTTGTTCCTTTTTCTTCTTAGTTAGAAACAGTAGTCAGCAGTAGCAGCAGGCTTGAAGTGGAGGTATACTCAGGTATTTAGTGTAGTATAGAGGCAAAAGATCAGATTGTGCTATGAATGTGAAATGAATAGATCCATGGGTGGAAGCAACAGCTGAATACTTGGCCTTTCAAATTTTCATGTCTGGTGATCTGTTGCAGATCTGTTTTTCCTGTGTGCCTCACTCCCTCTTGCTTTCTCATCCATCAGACACAGAAACATGCGACTATGGCTGGCATAAGTTCCAGGGCCACTGCTACAAGTACTTCCCTCACAGACGAAACTGGGACACAGCAGAGAGAGAGTGTCGCATACAGGGGGCTCACCTTACCAGCCTGCTTTCTCACGAGGAACAGCAGTTTGTCAACCGTAAGTCAAAGGTTACATTAGCAGATAATTGCTCATGACTACAGTAAAGTGTACATTATCAAACCTGTGGGATACGAATAAAATAGTTTAAATTATTCTTTAAAGCTACATGAATATAATTGGAAGTAAATGCAAGAACATGATTCAGGCATCAAAAATTCCATTGCTATCTCTCTCTCTTTCTGCTGCACTTTTTGTAAGGGAGCAGCCCTAAAAAGGACATGTGGCAACAGAAAAACCTAATCTGCTGTGTTTCACTCTGCCCTGTATGGCAGGTCTTGGACAGGATTACCAGTGGATCGGCCTGAATGATAAGATGTTTGACAGCGACTTCCGTTGGACCGATGGCAGTCCTATGGTAAGATAGGCTGCTTTCTCACATATTTCTGTCTCAACAAACATGGCACAGACACCATGTAAATATTTGGAAGTGAGGCTGATGAAAGATACAGCCATCTACGGACGAGGCGTTCTTTTCAGTGGCTGTGGTTATTTTCTCATGACATAGTCTTTCTTGTCACTCTTTTGGAGGACTGATCTGGTAAGCAATCAGAAGTTGGATATGCTGCATGTCACCAGCTAATGACGCAAGAACATTACAGTCAATGTAAAAGTAGAGGGGATGGACATAAAACTGTTGATTAATCCCATGTTTATGAATCAGCATCCAATTTTGCATGTTTGCTACAGTGGTTGTAGCTGCTGAAGATCCTCCCTGTCACTACCAGGAAAGGGCTAAATTACTATGTGCATCCATGTCATACAGACTGATGTTCTCACTTCAAAGATAATCCTCCCGTGCCAGAGATAGAGGAAGCATAGCAATGGCTCGGGGGTTAAAGATAAGCACAGACTGCCTATTGAGACCCATACCCGGCCGAGAGAATGAGGGGTGATGAGGGTGTGAGTGACACTGTGTAGAGGGGAGTTTGGCAGGCGTAGACAGGTATGGTCCCTTTTCAACCCCCACAGACATCAGGAAGCCCAGCAGGCAGCCATCTGGGGGTAGGGCCCTCAGACACGCAAACACACAGATGGACAGCACCTGTGGTCAGCTGCAGAAAGAAAAAACAATGGGTAGAAACAGCCCAGGGAGCCTGGGTGGGTGGTCCCCTTTTAAAGAAATATGAAATATATAAACATATATATAAATTAGAAATTTGAAAAACTATCAACAGAAGGGCTCTGAAACACCAAAGTGGAAATGTGCTTGGATGTTTGTGTGTGTGTGTGTGTGTGTGGTGGGGGAATCAAATTGATTAGATTGTTTATTTTGTGGAGGATGCAAGCCTGCTGTGCAGCTGATGGGTCACCCATTTGTTCACTTGAAGTGAGCAGAGCAGGAAGTCAGCATGTGTGTTTGGTAACCATAATGACAGAGTAGCATAGCCTCAGGGCATGACTGGAGGGGGGAGGGCTGCGGCTTTGAAGAAACTGTTTGAATGTAGAGTGTGCTGAAAGACTGCAGGTAGCATCAGCTCCAGGTTGAATGCCCCACAGCACCACAGCTGTGTATATACTGTATAAACATGTACTGTGTATATATGCAACATTTTGTGCCTACAGAATTACACATGTTATGCTAGGCAAGCAGAGGGTGTGAATTACATGTGTTACATGACATAACCCTTATGGTTGTCCATTATCACAAAGCTCTATAGCCCTAAACACACAGTATATGTAATAGCGTATTAGATTGTATTGTGATTTGCAAACCTGTGGAAACCATTGGAACTTGAACATAGTTTATAAGCCCATTTTATATGCTGTATCCAGAATCTGCAGGGGTCTTTTAGACCTGTAAGGTAACTGTGCTGTGATGTATCTGTAAGATGTGGTGTTTAATTAAAGATACAGGTGCTCCCTCTTGTGGCCATAAATTAAAATCACCATATTGAGACCCTGCTTCGCAGAAATAGGTGGTAGTAAAACTGCATGTGGTGATCTGATTTGGTAATTTATCAGGGACACTAAACATACATAGGTACCATTATAATGTTTTGCTCTTTGTGCTCTGCTCTTATTTCAGCAATATGAAAACTGGAGGCCCAACCAGCCTGACAGCTTCTTCTCTTCTGGTGAGGATTGTGTAGTGATGATATGGCATGAGGACGGCCAGTGGAACGACGTTCCTTGCAACTACCACCTCACTTTCACCTGCAAGAAGGGCACAGGTAAAAACAATTAGTACAAATCATCTCTTGCGTTACTTAATGCATGGATTTGTAGAGGAGAAAACACAACTCTTACTGTGAACTTGCAGTTTCATCTTGTTGTCACTTCTGTTTCTCAGTGGCATGCAGTCAACCCCCGCTGGTACAGCATGCACATACCTTTGGCAAGGCGCGTGACAGGTATGAGATAAACTCACTGGTGAGGTACCAGTGTACGACGGGCTATATTCAGAGGCATGTGCCAACTATTCGTTGTCGTGGCGATGGACGATGGGATATCCCTAAAATCACCTGTACGAATCGTAAGTACTCAATTGTTGCTTTCAAGAGATTGTTTTGGCTGCCTCCTTCTCTATATGATTTTGGCAGTTTATCACTGTTTTGGAGCTAATACATTATCTTTTGCAACAGCATCAAACTATCAGATGACATATATTAGAAGACATCAACACAATAGCCTCTACAGCATCAACAACTTTAAACAATGGCCAGATGAGGCTCTCCGATCTCACTACAAGCACTACCGGGAAAGGAGAGACAGGACTGGAGAGAAGAGGAAGAGAGAGTGACCGCCATATAATATGGCTGATTTTCCCCAGAATGAGAACACATGGCTGACACTTGTGTGGAAAGAGAAAAATGTTTCTCAAAACAAAAAGCACAAGAGAAAACTCATCAAATGGTCAAGAGGATAACCTGCAGCTTTCTTTCATTTTGGATGACGATGGAGTTTTATGAAGTGCCTTTCAAAGAGATGTTGATACATGACTTTTCTTAACAAGGGGGCTGTTGTGTAATACTGCCAATATGGATAAAATACTTTCAGCTGGCTACTGGAAAGGCAGAAAGTACTCATCATTCTTTTTTAAACTGCAGAAGTTTTTTTTTTATTTCTTTGTCCTTAGCTTATCAAATATAATACATTCATGACTGTACATTGATTGTACTAAAATCCACATAACTGCTCCTCATTTATAGAAAAAAGCTGTTGTGACATTATAGCGCTTAGGTTCTGTAAAAGTTACATTGTCGTGTTGTTTTAAGCTGGAATTCATTTTAAAGAGCATTCATGCATATGCAGATATATAGTCCTGTGTTAGCTGTGTTTATGCTTTGTTAAGAGATCCAAGTATGGCCTCTCAGAACAAAATGGAGGTGTCACTGTCAATGGCTGATCAATAAATCACACATTATTTACATATATATCATATACATAGAACTATAAACCCTTCAGTCTTCACATCTAATCAGCAGAGGCACACATCATTTTCTGAAGCATAGTCTGATAGCTTTACTAGTAGTTATGCAACGTCCAGATGAATAAAGCACCTAAGTCTGGGGAAATATTTTACCAAAATTGCTCAATGAACTGCTGGAGACCTTCTCTGTGGTGGCAGCTTTCAAAGCACCAAAATACAACCTTCACTGCACATCCTTGATTTCTTGTCAGGATTGAAGTTTATGGAACGTTTTTTTATAGAGTATTTTTTTAAACTTACTGATATTTTTTTTTTTTTTGTACAGTACTTCCTGAGAAATTGCTCTCTAAATAGTTATCGACAAAAACTTTATCCCCTGATGGAAATCGCTATGATCTAATTTGAATTGACAGAAGTGTGGCTCAAGTAGCCTGTATTTTCTGCTCATGCGTGTTCAGTGCCTAACATACAATTAGATGCTACAGCGTGTTTACAATAATTATATTGCTGTTCATAATCACGCATCAGAGTGTCTTGGTCTCATGTGTTTCTGTTGTGCTGTGACTTGTGATAGTTTTTTTTTCTTTTTCTTTTTTCTTTGTTTTATCTATTTCTTCTGCACATTTACAGTAACTTTTCTGTTATTGTGGTCATACTGAAATCAGCCATTGAGAGAATGTATTTTGTGAAACACTCAAAAAGACTTGAACGTAATGGCTGTTTAGGCAGAGATGCGTGTAATTTATTTTCAAGCTGCTCTTGATATGCTTACCTGTTTTATACTGACAGGTAAACTATGATGCTGTCACCATGGCCCAGCAGTGCTCATTAAATATTTTATTGTATGTTCAACAAGATACCAGCCACAATCACATACTGTCTAAATGAGATCCAATGAAGATGAAAAATTACTTAGCAGTACAATAGATTTATGTATCTTTTTACATCTTTAATGCCATGAGTGGACGAACAATATGGAGGGCCCCATTGGCTGCAATAATGTTGTTCTGTAATATTAACAAAATATTTGTAATGTGTGGATGGTTTTGTTTTGTCTGCCTGTGAATTTCTGAGTGTCTGTGTGTGTGTGTGTGTTTTCTTCAATATGCACATAATATCATTTTATATTTATAAATGATATTATATTTTATATTTATGTTTGTTTTTACTTTATAATGTGAATGTCTGGGATATTTGTGATTTTTGTCTTTTATTTTTGAAAGAGATCAAACTGTTTATCCTGCTTTAAATCACCAAAGAAATAAAGTCAATATATGGATATAAGATCTTGTGTGTTTAACAACATGTGGGGTAAACTATTGGGAGCGCTGCTATCTGAATGTCGTACATGTTCTCCTTGTGTTTGTGTAGGTTTTCTCCAGATGTTGTGGTTTCAAAGGCATGCTGTTTAGTGGAGCGTTTAAAATTGTCTATAATTTGTGTTTTGCTTTGTAGCGCGGTGTTGGCTTAGCAACTTTTCAACAGTGTTTCACTATTGCGTGTCTTACAAGTGTTACTCAATTGGATAGATGGGTAAATAGATTAAATGAATGAAATTATTAGGTCATCTTACTCTAAGAGAACTTGTGGATGGCTTAGACAATGCAGTGGTTTGACCAGCAGGTAGTGCTGTCGGACTATGCTACAAGCATGAGTGTCTGCTCAGTACCACAGGCGAGGATTTCTATAGCACCCACACATCTCATGAAAAGTCAAAAGTCACATACTGTGCAGAATTTCAAATGAATTATGTGAATCACACTCTGTAGAGCATCGCACAGTACCAATGTCCTATTTTCAAAGTATTTGGGTGTCTTGCACATAATCTAACACTGGTAAAAAAAACAAAACAAAAAACCTGTAAAACATGGTCTACAAACCTCTTGGTCGACAGACGGTGCATTCAGGAGGAGCTGATAGGAAGTGGCAGTGTGAAATATGGCTAACATGTAGTAGGAAGTGGATAAGGGAAAAGTGTGATGCTGAAACAGCTGATGCCACAGAACTGTGGATGTGTATAAATATGCCCCTACATTTTTTTTTCAGTATCATGACTAAATGTGCTTCTTTCTGAAGGTCAAACACTTATTTTGCCTACATCCTGGTCCTTAAAAAAATCAGATGAATTGTAACAAAGCTTTTTCAGTGCATTACCTATCTTCGCCATTCCCAGATGACCTCCCTATACAGCACTGCTTCACACTGGCACTGCCTGAGAGCACAAAGCATCATTAACGCGGTAATAACATCAAGGTTGTCGATGTAGTCTTTGTGGAAGTTTAGGCTCCTGTGGTTTTCCTGTAACTGCCCACTCTGTCATTAGAGAAGCCTTGACATGTGATTAAAGGCTGCTCCCTGGCAACTGTAAGACCCACAATCCTGGGTCTTACAGTTATGAAGTGCAGATGTCTCACAGATGATGTAGCATCATCACACATGCTGACAATCAGTACATTGGACTGGCGAAAAGCAGACAAGCAGATGAAATATTTGGCATTACTCCTGCAAAATAACTCAGCCTTCAGACATCGCTTGCCCACAACAGCAATTACTGATAATTTTATCTTTTTGAATACAACATAAACAAATTGAGATGATGAAAAGCCCAAGATAAGCCACAAGTGTGCAGTCTTTAAATGTTTTGTGCATATAATTCAGCTGCGTAATAGTATGGTTTTCTCCTCAGTTTGACAATTTAGCACAATTAGCCTTTTCTATTTTGAAAAACAGTGAAACGTTCTATGAACAGAACAAAAGAGCAGAGTTTTCAGCATAACACACATTTACATTTGTCTGGCATTTCAGTGCCGCAACAACCTAAATCTGACCCCATTCCCATGCATTCCCACAAGCCTTTTGAAGACTGTGCCACTGTTCCTTTTGTATAACTTAGTGGTGGGCTGGCTGCCTGGCACTGAATAAATAAGATAAGATAAATAAATAAATGAGAGTCTAATCTTAAATCCTGTCAACGACATGGACTCATGCCAGATACATGGCCCCTAATTTGGCAGTTTAAACAGTACTGTTCATTCTCTGCTTACACCTCTGTATCACCACATAATACTTACTGATTTGGTTGGAAATCAACATGCTCATTGTTGGGAGAAGGAACGGTTTCAAAAAATAGATTTTAAAAGCTGTTTTTGTTATTTCAAACTGCTTTATTGAAAAAGGTACATGATGATGAGATACAAAAAACACCTCCACCTTTTTCATGCACAAGTGTGATAAACATTTTGAAGTTTTGCTTTTACAAATTATGCATCACCATATTACCACATGAAACCTGCATTAAGTGACATATGTCAGTTCCCAGGGTTAGAAAAAGTAAAAAGAGATAATGTAACAGAAAGCAAAACTGAAAATTGATGTTGTAACTGAAAGACCTAAAAGGTGTGTTGTCTTCTGCCTGCTGCTCCCCTTTAGATTTCCACCTGTGTATGTCCAAAACAGGATCACTGTGATAACGAGGAAACTAATATACAACACAAACTTTTTTTTTTTTTGTTGGATTTTTATTCTCAAACCCTTAGATCCAACAGCATGACTATTAATGAATCCTTTTTTAGGAGTGTAATTCATAATCTCTGCATGACATTTTCATACTGTCTCAGCAGTCAGAAAGGATACATTTGTCATTTGTCCTATAATTACTGTAATTATAGGTACTATAATTACCTATAATTACTATTAAACTTGTTGTGGTCAGGGCAAATGGCTGAAATCAAATATCTTAGTTTTATATGTGGCGGAGAGGCAGCGTCTTTTTAGAACTAACATTATAAACATGTAATGACAAAACAAATATTAAAACAAACATACTGCATAATGTTACAATAGTTAATTGTAACTGGGAGTTGATTGGCAGCTTTCAGTGTAGAATGAGTCACATTCTGAGACATGCACAGTCATGTAATCTGGGTCCCAACTCATCAGGGTGAAAAACCTTCCTGGTGTTTAAGCAGTAAAAAAAGGGGGTTTGAATCTATTTAGAGACAGAATCAGGTGATTAATTCCAATAGTTTAATAAGTTGATATCCACTGCTCAAAATGTTTAAAGAATTTAGGGACAGTAACGTGATAATACAACTATGTATCACGTGGTTCTGTTCTTTACACAAACTTTAAAGCAGCAAATGTCATCTGAACTTCACAGATTGAATCATTCTGCAGAGGATGAACCAAACTGAAATATTGACGTCTCTGTCCCACATATGTAAACACTGTTTCCTTTTCTTAACCTTTCCCGTGTAAAATGAATGTGAATGTGCAATTAGAGAAATGGCTACAGAATATTTTGTCATTCGTTATATGTGGATGTAAAACGTACAGTAATTGTATTTTAGGAGTTAAAATGGTTATCACAGCTTCAGATAGTATTGAGTTCATGCTAGTTAAAATCTAAAGCTTATTTTTTTATAGATGATTTTATTTGCTGTGGTTGTTGCCTCTCTTTGGTGATTATAGCTTCTCTACCACCTATCTGCTCACTGTCTTCTGAGCCTTGAAGCAGTAGACACCAAAAGACTGCTGATTCTTGTCTGGGAATCCAACGAAGCGCACTGCAGCTTCTGTGGGGCTGCAGTTCTTGCGGGGCCGGGAGATGGGGTAGCGGACACTACCATCAGCCAGCCAGCCAGCGTCACATCGATCATAGCTGTTGAGCTTCCAGGCTGCATATATATGGCTCACCTTAGCGATCTCTGCTTCATCATCTAAGCATGCCTGCACAGCCTCATCAAAGGTCAGCCTGTTTGGTTGGTCCAGCCAATAGAAGTCTCCTGATAGCAGAGAAAGGCGTATTTTCTCAGTTGTTACACAGTACTGCTAAAGCACTACATAGCAGATTAAAAAAACATACAAATAACAAAATGCTTGCTGGTGCAAGTCAATTACAACTAAAAAACTATGGATAAACAACAGAAAAACTCACCCTCAAGCGCAGAAGCATAACAGAACACATCATAACGACTCATCTGCTTGTCACGCTGCCCATAGTTTCTAAGGCCAGGCCTGTTGTTGGAGCCACCACAAGGCTCTCTGGGTTTAGTGATGGGATACTGCACTGTGCCATCATTAAGCCAGCCAGCATTGCACCAATCCAGTCCACCTCGCCAAGCCTCAAACAGCTGATCAAAGGAGGCCACCACAGCGTCCTGGTCTGTACAGGCCTTCACAGCGGCATCAAAGTTCAGGTTGTAGCGGCCAACATTGGGGGAATATGGGAACACAACACCTAAGTGAAGCAGAATGAAGATCCAATAAAAGAGGAACATGAGAAGTTATGTCTTACATTAAAGGACAGGGTGGTGAAAGAAAAACTGAGGATCACAGATGTACATTAACAATCAGGTTAACAACACCTGAGGATGGGGTTAGTGCAAATATAACATGTTGTTATTTATCAGTCAACCAAGCTAAAGTTATCTGAAGGTGTATGTGCGATAATGTTCCTAAAAATGGCACAGTGATTATACATACAGTGTATGACTGTGTGTGTATAACTGTGTATACTGTGTTTCTAATTTCCTCTGTTTGCAACTCGTTAGCTCTACAGAGCTCCCTACCACTTTATCTGTTTTGACCCCTATGGGATAATGATCCACCGCATGTCAACGAAGAACAAAATATAGGGACGCTTGTCTTTATATATGGCTTTGAAAAATATTAACTTAAATTAGCTGAGTGTGACAACAGATGAATTAGACTGTTTTTGGCACAAAATAAAAGCTGTGTATTTTGGCACTTTTTTTTTTTTTCTAGAGCACAGTCATGTTCTGGTTGAAATGCTACACTGTTCGGTCTGCAGCGTAGGAAAAGATACCAGGATTATTGTCACATACCCATGGATGTGTCAATGTTACAAACAAAACAAATGGAGAATGCGTGCATGGCTTTTGAGTCCGCTGCAGTCTGTGCAGGGAGGCTGGTGTGCAAAATATTTAGATTTATGCAAATAAATGCAAGCCTGTCTTTTCAGGTTTAGCATCATGGACATTGTTGACATTCTTTAAAGCCTTTAAAGGCCCCACTTTACTAACAAAGTAATTGTGTGCTTGTCTATCCCTCCACATTGATAAAAAGATCATTCATTATTACCATTTGCATCATCATTATGCAAAATAGGTGCTACATTAAAGATCATAGTGAAATGCTCTAAGCTGCTTTTACTGCACGGACACAAGATGTAAGAAAATTGTTTTGAAGTGATTCTACATTCACTTAATGGACTTAATGGCAGACATGCTCATCATGGTACATTTCCAATGGCAAGAATTATCTCAGTATATCAGTATTTCACGATTATCAAAAGAGTTTGGAAGTTAAACAGCTGTGTCACAGTAGCAAAAGGAAAAGGTGTTATTCGATCCTATTTTATTCTTATCTTGTTCAGACTGCTATTGAAATAACCAGCCGTCAGCCAGACTGATCTTTCACACATTTGGAAAAAGTTATGAAAGATGTTTTCTGGTGTTAAAGAGTTCCAGAAACCTATTGTAAAATTTTTAAATCTGACAAGTAAGGCAGACATTTGAGGATATGAACTGGAAATGATACAAAATGTGTTTCTGGTTACTGATGTTGAAAAGTCTTCAAATAAATTTTTTACAGTGGTTTGGATAAATGAGCTATGTTCGCCTGTGTTTTTCTTTTTTCCGCAAGAGAAAAAAGTGGTTTATTTTCAATAACTAGAAGCAAAAATCTTGATGTAGATGTTTCCTATGCATTTCAACAAGGAAAAGGCATATAAAAAATAAGCAGTGAAAGTTCAATATACACTATGTTCTTAATAAATAATAAATTTGAACTAAGCTTTTAAACAGATTTACCATCATAGCCTTGCACCTCCAAGGTGACATCTTGCACAGTGTCTTCCATCCCATTCATGATCTCACAGCGGTATTTTCCACTGTCTTCTGGGGCCACATCAATTATTGTTATAGAGGCATCTTCGCTGTCAGGGTCTTCTGTCTCCATAAAGACACGGTTGTCAAAGCGTCCATACGTCTTCTTGTGGAATCCCATTGAAAGCAGCACATCCTCATTTAGTGCTTCATCATCTGCCACCTTGGTCCATTTGATTCGGATACCAATGCTGCCAAAGTGCACGGTGTCTTTGGAAAGGAGTGCACAGGGCAGGGTGACATTGGCACCTGGGCTAGCAAGGATTCTAACTGCAAAAGAAGAAAACATAATATAACCCTTCTGGGATTTTGTGGTGATTACATAAACCTCAAAATTTCTTGTAATGTTTATAACTATTTTTTTTTCTAAAAACTGCATTCAGAAATCTATGCTTAGCTTTTGTTGTAGGCATGACACTGATGTGGCAAAAGTCTGTTTGAGATAATGACGCCAAAAGAAGGAAAAATACTTGCACAGCTTTTTAAAAATCTTACACAGTATTTGACATGGGTTTATTATACTGTGTATATTGTACTATACACATGCATGCATATATCCTTATAGTCAAGGGCATTCTCTCATGCTAACTATAAAAGACCTGTTTGCTATATTAGATACAGTATTGGACACCAGCCAGTTTTCAACCCCTGGAGCCAGCCATTCTCGCCAGTCTCCTTCCTGCTCTGTCTGTCCTGGCACTTCTAAACCTTTGGTTCCTCAGCATTAACCCTCAAAATGAAGTTCTTATCTTTCATCCGCTCCATCTGATTTGTATAAAGTATGTCAGGCACCAAGTTGGTCACAGGAAAAGTAAGCAGATGATATTGTAAATGATATACAGGCTTTCATTGTTATTTTGGTTTTGCTTATTTCCTCTGTGCACTCCTTTTCTATCGTCATTCTCCAAACTAGGCCACGCTTTAACTCAGAACAGCAGGTCATTTATGTTTCATCATGGGTTACCGTAATCTCGCTGACCTCCAGGTTTAGACCTCACAGGGCTTACTTATTAAAGAAGACCTCAACCAGTAAGGGGTGGCCTGTGCCAGTCAAGAACAAGCACCAGTTTAATGGATGTACAAAACTTCAAAGCCCACTACCTCAGAAATAGCTTTAAACACTCAAAATTGTAAGTGGAGTCAAAACTCATAATGCTGGACTTGTCATGAATATGGTAATGGTATAACAGAATAAATCTACTGGGTTTTTAGTTTTTAGTGAACTGCAGACATAACTACTATTCTTGTGAAACCAAACAGTATTTGGCTGTGCTTAAACATCCATTAAGTGTCTGTTGCCATGTCTAGTTGAGTTGCTCTCTGATTTATTTTGTTCCCCACCTCTTCAATATGTATGATCTTTGTCTACACCAGTCTGTCTATGCTTTCTGAATGAGGATGGCAACATTTTGAGCTGCCACAACCAGAGCCATGCTTGACTCTTCAACAGGGAAAATGTTTCCCCCATGAGCAATACAGGAACTAATAGGAGCCACTGGCTTCCTGCCTTCTGCTCTGATCAGCCCATTCAGAGAAGAGTGACACTGAAACTACTTCTAATCAACCCCATGCCTAAACTGTCCCAATCCTCCATTCTAACCAGTAGACATGTGTCTGGACATTGTTCAGTGATGCTGAAATCAGTACTGAGCTCTCTGGCAGAAGGATTTAATTAGCAAAAGCACTGCTGACAGATCTAATCTACCCTGCAGTCCCACCCTGTGCCACTTTATCCTTAATTTTTTCATAAACCAGAGAAGATATACTTCTGTTACCCACTCCCCACACCCAGTAATCTCACTCGCCCCTTGGCTGGTCAGCAAGATGCCAAGTATTTTACAAGCTAAGAAACCACCCTTTTTCCTCTGCTAATTACCAACGTTTTTGAATTCAGTGCACAGTTTGAAAGCAGTCTGAATTCCTCTTTGCCTTTTCTGTCAGTGAGGAATGACTCACAGCTTTGCCGTGCCTCATAAAATCTCTGCATGGGCAGCAGTTGCCTTAAGTGTGATCGAAGCCTGAGGGATCCAGAATGACTAAATTGCTCATCAAGAGCTCTGGCGCAGCTGAAGGCGATGGTGACATCAAAACTACCTCACCAGATGCCATGCCATTCAACATTTACACCTAAACTTTTTCCAAATTCTAAATCTTACATGAGAGGATACATTTTTTTTTAATATAAACAAATGGTTTATTGTACTAGATTATTGAACAATCCAGAAACTAATGCCAAACGCTTTGTGCGATTTAAGGGGGAGACATAATGCTACGAAAAGCTTGTCACTGTATACGAGCTAACCTAATACCTAACCAATGACTGCATAAAAAGTGTAGCAAAGAACTCTTATCCCTTAGACATATAGATTCTGGAGCCACCATGAAGTTAATGACACCTCAGAGAGCAAAGTAGCAAACAGAGGGACAGCAATGTTGAAAGCCATTCCACGCTTTTCCTGCTGCTGGAGTTTACCAAAAGATATATGCCCTGGGAGAATATGGCCCTGACCATCTGGGACAAGCTACACTCATAAAGCAACAGCCTGTTGTGTGTACTTAGCCTTAGAGGAAGAAAAGGAAGCTTTTCTTTACTTTGTTATACCTCAGCCACATCTATTTACGTACGACTCTCTGAGGTCAAAGGTGATGCCACAGTTTCACACTTAAAACCATAAAAACGGGTCGTCAAATATTTCTAAATGGCTTCCATCTGATACTTCTGTGAGGCGTGCAGCTGGGAGCGAATTCAGAGCAAATAAGTAAATGAATACATGTGCATGACAGTAAAAAAGCTCTGCAGCTGCAGCCAAGACCTACTGCCATTTAATGACGGAACACAATTCTCTCACACTCATTAAAAGGTTATATTATCAGTGATTGGAACCATCTGCGTCTTTGTAACAACAAACTATAAATTAACCACAATATTACAGTGGTCCAAATCCATTAAATGACCTATATTTTCTGAAAGTACAAGAGTCTGATTATGCTGTTGAAGCCTTAAGCATAATTTCCACTTTAATTAGTTGATTAAACAAAATGTTTAATTAGTTAAAATCGGTAAAGTATAAAACGATGGAAATCTGCCAAGAGCAGTCAACGCATGCCTAGATCAGAGTGTGCCACACCCTCTGACAGAGCAGCTAGACAAGATATGCTGTGCAACATCCCAGAGCTTTTCTCTCTTGTGCTTGTGTCAGTATGGAGAAATAAATTAACAGCTCAGCTGGGACAAACACAGCAGGCTAACACACTGATTCCAATAAACTCTTTCCTGTTGTCCTCATGCAGAACAAGCACAAACACTATGTGTGGGTGTATATTGCTCACATGGGTGCGCATATGCAATCCCCAACACCCATGTACATTAGAATATCACCAAGAGATATTTCATTCATATTGAATTAACACATACACACTAAATGTGGCTCCATCAATGTCCTATCTCCTTGCCTAGACACATTTTCTACTCAGCCCCCAGCCTCAGCCCATTTCTAACCAAGCCTCCTTTCCTACTCAGCCCTAGCAACAGAGCCGAGCATCAGTAACCAACAACCACAGTAAGCATTAGACTTAACAGACTATTACCTCACAGGGAAAGACAGAGTCATTTGGCTGCTGTTCAGCATGGGGTTCTATACGTTTGGCTGTGGGTCGTTAATCTTAACTTTGCTCCTGTCAGGCTGCCTGTTACCATGGCGGGTTTCCAAAAGCTCTCAGTGGCAGAGCGAGTCAGTAGCTATAAGAACAGGCATCACCCCGTGAACAGACAGAGAATACACTGCTCATATGGAGAATAAAAGCCATACTGCACAGATCAATGACTGAGCTGGCTTAAGCTGAGCCACTGCTTTTACATGATACAGACAGTGAGGTCATATCTAAAATGAATAAACTTTATAAGCACACATACACATATACCTGTGGCATAACTTGCCAAAGGGAGCAATTTCAATGTTTGGATTAAAAAAGCATCTCCTCCCAGAGTGATACTATTCTCCCCACAGATGAGTCATTTCCTCCTGTCTTGGAAGGAAAAAGCTGAGACATCCCTAATTTGACATCTACTGAGTCAACTTGCAGGGTTGCTGAAAGCACATTAAATATCACTCAATATATATAGCATGAAGCCTCCTAGCTACTGATTTTTTGCTTTCATCACAGCGGTAGATCTACTGTAGCGTTTTGTAGCCTGGAGTTCCAGCACAAATCTCAATGTGTCACCCTTTCTTTCTTTCCTTTATTTATTTTGAATCATTATGTTTAAAAGGATATTTATCATACTGCCTTCAGTTCACCTTTGAACAATTTACATCCAACATTAATATGATTTTTTTTTCCTCTTTAATGAGGCAGAGTAGGGAGTAGGCTGGAATCAAATCTTATCAATATACTGCATTCGCTTAGACTTACTTCATTATATGGCCCAGCTTCTATACACAATAAATAAGCAAATAGGTACAAGGGAAATTTTAAAGAAAAAAAAAAAATTATTTAAATTATTATAAACAGCCCCATGATTGAGTGCAGGTACTGTCTGACAACATTTATTTTTCTGTCAACAACGGGAAAAAGGAAACAGAAAATGGAAAAATAAGTGAAGATCAAGGTTTTACTGTGGTAAATTTCCATCCAAAAAAAAGAAGCACCAATAGCCCAGTCTCAGCCACCAAGGCACCTGTGACCCATTTTAAAAGTACAGCCAGTAGCAATAGTGGTGTGGTCCTCATTTAGTAGTACAGGTAGAAGACCACCGTGAATGACAGAGTGATTTATTCACCAGCCGGGTCCTGCTGTGGTGGTCTGTATGCAGAAAGTCAATGAGTCAGTGGTGAGTCACGCTGTGTCTCTGTGTGTGTCTGTGTGTGTGTGTGTGTGTGTGTATGTGTGTATATATTACCCCAGAGACGACTCTGTTACCTACTGTTACAATGACCCTATTGTTACACAAGCCTGTGCTGTGGTACCACTTTACTCAGGTCCCTTACAGCTCATCCAGCTCATCTTTCTCATGCACACACACATACACTCACAAAGGACTGTAACACATTCACACAATCACCCACATATTTACATCTTATTTTTTTAACATAAATTTAATCTTACCTGTTGCTGATAAGGGAGTGCTCATCACCTGAGTATATGCACTGCTAGCCAGGATCAGGGAGATTATTGTGAAGCTAAGCAGACTCGTCATTTTCTCTCTTTTTATTGATAAAAAGCTGAAAAACAAAAACAAAACCAAAAAAATAAATCAGTTTTCTAAGCTGTAAGTATCTGAAGACAGCTGACCATTAGCTTGAACCACTTTTCCTCTCTTTTAATTTTTATTCATCTAGCTGTCCTTCTTTCTGTCTCTCTGTGCAGCAGCCGCCTGTGATGCTACTGGAAAGTTTGGGCTCCTCAGAGGTCCAGACAAGTGCCTTTTATTATAGTCTTGAATGGTTGAGACCCCTCCCCCTCCCCTGAGCCCATCACCATGCACAGCTCTATAGTGACTCGCCTTTGCCACATTATTTATGAAGGACTCCCTCCTCTTCATTTGTAAAACAGAGGATAGAGCAAAAGGACAACTGACCTGCAGATAAATATTTATTATATGTATACTGTATTAAATGCAGTGCAATAAAAATAACTTTTAAATTGATCAGGTAAACATTTATCGTCATTCAAGGCAATGAGCAAAACTTTTTTTTTTTTTTTTTTTTTTGCAACATACCCATTCCACCATGAATTGTAGCCTTGGTATGTTTTCAGTCGATTAACTCTGGTTTTACGCTCCATTTTATTATTTCTGTTTTTATAGTCTCTTTATTAGGCTTTAATTACACAATTCAAAATTAATGTTCACACGTTCAATATTGGTTGTCGTGCCTAATTCTCTGTAAATGGCCTGAACACATCTCTCCATCCACACACACATGCCCATACACCACTGAAAGAATGTGGTGTGTAGTCACTTTGCAGCCTTGTTGACTTATATGTATGTTTGATGCGGGACTATTAAATGTAAAAGGATCATAAAAATGATGTGTTGTACACAGAAGGTCTGCCTAGAAGTCATACTTTTGCCTTTTTCTTTGCTTCTTTTCTTTATTATTTTCTACTCTTCTGTTTCCTTCTTTTCCCTTTAGTATTGACTTTCCACACAGCATATTTCTTCTCTGTCACTCTCTCTATTTGATAGTGTTTAAAATTGCATTATGAACATCTTAAAGGCTGAAGTCAAGCATCACCCACTCTTCCCACTGTTTGACATTTCCACAGTTATTGTAAAGTTCTGTGAGCATGTTTCTCTGTCTTGTCTAATATTGTAGGAGAGCAGAGACAGCAGAATAGCTCTACAGAGGAGGGACAAGTATTTGCGACCAGCCATGAGCAGAGGGGGCTTATGTGCATTTTCTTAGTCTTCCATATTGTCTTGGCTGGGATTGGCACAACACGCTGCAGATGTTGTTCTGGGCCTGGAGTTATTGCAGCTGGGGCAACCCAAACCATTTTATTTCTCTCTGTCTCACTATTTTTCTTTTGCCCAATCTGTCAATCGTTCAAACCGTATATAGATTGGAAGCTGGGTCTTCGCTGCTCTGGGTTCATCCTCTCTTCCCCTGCCTTGGGGCCTCCAATCCTCCGGAGAGCTAAGCAACCAATGACATTAAACTGCCGTGGGCTAGTATACAGGTTGAGATTATAAACATACATGGCCCCATTGTGAGGGTACAGACTTCTGACACGAACTGTGAGTGTGTGTCAGAGCTGTAATAATCTCTTGCATCATACTAACATGCATGCAATACTCTGGGGAGATCTGAGCCAATGTATAGTAACACTGTAGCACTCATGATAAGATTGCTATATAAACAAGCACTTCCTTCCCTCTCAGCAGACAGCCACTTGTGAGTATACAATAGACTGGCCAATATATATTTGAAAGACTCAACTTTTTGAGTTATTCCAAGTTTGTCTGGCTTGACAAAAATTTTTATTTTAAGTTTACAGCAGCACTGGTACTTTTAATGTGTAAGAACGATGGAGGCATGAAAATTGTACAGTCCATGAAATGTATAACATGGACTGCCAATACATCAATAGATACTGTATCTCAGCCACATTATACAATAAATATTTTAAATATTTGGTTAGTATATATAATTGCATTTGAAAGAGCTTGGCATAGAACTACAGTCCAGCTCTGGGTGTAGAGAAACTACGTGCCTTGTTCTCACTGTGGGATTATTAACATAAAAACTCAGTTGATGAAACAAGCGAGATGATGTGCTAAATAATTTACCAGCCACATGGAGGGAAACAGCACTAGCAATGGCATGGCTGACTCATGAGAGATAATGATAGAGATATACAGTACTAGTCAAAAGTTTGGACACACTTTCTCATTCAATTCAATGGTAGACTGTGTCCAAACTTTTGACTGGTAGTGTAGATACAATGTATTTTTAACCATGTCATACTTTGAAGGCACAGCTTCTTCCCTCTGCATGTTGTGCTCATCTGCTGCAGAGGTGCCACGGAAAGGCTCTTTAACCAATGACATCTTATTCTTGAATCATGTAATGGCAGCAGATTTGTTTTCTGGAGAACTTCATTTTTGATGATTTGTCCAGAAGGAGAGCTGGCTGATAAAACTGGTTATGAAACAAAAGCCCAGTGGAAAACAGTTATTTCAGTGCTTCAAACTCTAGGTATATATCACCACATAAACCTAGGGTATGCTCAAGTTTATTTGAAAGAAAGACTAGAAAAGATAGTGTTATCTCTGTCATATTCCACTATGCCTGTCTTATATGACACACCAGGTGGTTGATACCTGTGCATAGTGATGAGAAAGTAAATTAAGTGAACCAAACTAGTCTCCAGGAGCCTCTGTCACTTATCAAGTGGCAAAGGAGATTAGTTATTAGCATCTCCATGAATACCACTTTCCATGATTGGCAATGTCAGTGAGTCTGTTCATGCAAGGAATATTATCTTTGGTGAGTATGTGAGTGTTATTATCTTATGCACTGTGTCCATGCACATTTGCCTGTTAGATGCATACTCAGTGTCTTCAGGCTAAGAGGGTTTGGAGTTCCACACACAGACTCCTTCACCAGTCTGCTGTGTCAGAGCCAAGTCTCAGGGACATGAGCACATTCACAGCTAGCTTAATGCAGGCTGAGCTCCCAGCTCTTTGTTGAGTATTACAATTCCAATTAACATATAGCAGCTCTATGGGGCCCAGCTATCAAAAGGGCAGCATGATGTGTAAAAGTGACTCTCAGGACCATTGGGAGTCTCTCCTATAAACATCCCCCTAATGCTTAGCAGGCAAAGGTAAAAGTTGCACAAGCATGGATTATCCCATGTTAGCAATATTCACATTAACAGTCGGCAAACATGTGTTTCTTATTATCCGCACCAGTTCAACACACGATTAGACTTGGAAGCATTCCTGAAAATAAGACAGGGATAATACAGTGTTGTTTTTTTTTCTGCTAATAAGGCAGTGATGAAACAATGAAGTGAGCGACTGGGTCTTTAAGGTTCTGGGTGGGATGAGAAAACAAATGTGCTGAATGGGTATCTACGTGAGCACAGCCACAGCTGGTGCATCTCAGGCTCATTCCCTCCACATCAGATCAGGGTGGAACAAAACAGCATGTTACACTGTGGGTTTTGTAATGAATATTCTCCATTATCACAGCCAATACAGAGACGGTGCCACACATGGCTTCTCTGGTTGTTTTGGGTGCCATCTGTGTGCAGTGGCTGAATGGTGGCCAGGGTGGCAGAAACTTAGTTGCTGCTTCACAGTGTTTGGTGTGTTTCAGACATGTCATTCATCTTCTGGCTTTAACACAGGAGCACAAAATCCACAAGCCCACAATTGTACTTCTTTCATCACATTTTAGAAGATATGCCTGTGTTATTGCGTTTGCTGACAGCAGGAGTTTGTTTGAGGATCATGATTTTACATCCATAGTGTAAATAATTATTGTACTGCAAACTAAACTATACAATGTTATAGAAGGATTATAGTTAGTGAGTTTTACTGTGACCACAAATATTTTGTATAGGCTGTAGTCCTACTGCAATACTCTAGT